>NC_051315.1:111920017-112545017 GCF_015220235.1 Choloepus didactylus
AAAAGGCATCCAAATTGGAAAAGAAGAAGTAAAACTGTCATTGTTTGCAGATGACATGATCTTATATCTAGAAAACCCTGAGAAATCAACGATACACCTACTAGAGCTAATAAACAAATTTAGCAAAGTAGCGGGATACAAGATTAATGCACATAAGTCAGTAATGTTTCTATATGCTAGAAATGAACAAACTGAAGAGACACTCAAGAAAAAGATACCATTTTCAATAGCAACTAAAAAAATCAAGTACCTAGGAATAAACTTAACCAAAGATGTAAAAGACCTATACAAAGAAAACTACATAACTCTACTAAAAGAAATAGAAGGGGACCTTAAAAGATGGAAAAATATTCCATGTTCATGGATAGGAAGGCTAAATGTCATTAAGATGTCAATTCTACCCAAACTCATCTACAGATTCAATGCAATCCCAATCAAAATTCCAACAACCTACTTTGCAGACTTGGAAAAGCTAGTTATCAAATTTATTTGGAAAGGGAAGATGCCTCGAATTGCTAAAGACACTTTAAAAAAGAAAAACGAAGTGGGAGGACTTACACTCCCTGACTTTGAAGCTTATTATAAAGCCACAGTTGCCAAAACAGCATGGTACTGGCACAAAGATAGACATATAGATCAATGGAATCGAATTGAGAATTCAGAGATAGACCCTCAGATCTATGGCCGACTGATCTTTGATAAGGCCCCCAAAGTCACCGAACTGAGCCATAATGGTCTTTTCAACAAATGGGGCTGGGAGAGTTGGATATCCATATCCAAAAGAATGAAAGAGGACCCCTACCTCACCCCCTACACAAAAATTAACTCAAAATGGACCAAAGATCTCAATATAAAAGAAAGTACCATTAAACTCCTAGAAGATAATGTAGGAAAACATCTTCAAGACCTTGTATTAGGAGGCCACTTCCTAGACTTTACACCCAAAGCACAAGCAACAAAAGAGAAAATAGATAAACGGGAACTCCTCAAGCTTAGAAGTTTCTGCACCTCAAAGGAATTTCTCAAAAAGGTAAAGAGGCAGCCAACTCAATGGGAAAAAATTTTTGGAAACCATGTATCTGACAAAAGACTGATATCTTGCATATACAAAGAAATCCTACAACTCAATGACAATAGTACAGACAGCCCAATTATAAAATGGGCAAAAGATATGAAAAGACAGTTCTCTGAAGAGGAAATACAAATGGCCAAGAAACACATGAAAAAATGTTCAGCTTCACTAGCTATTAGAGAGATGCAAATTAAGACCACAATGAGATACCATCTAACACCGGTTAGAATGGCTGCCATTAAACAAACAGGAAACTACAAATGCTGGAGGGGATGTGGAGAAATTGGAACTCTTATTCATTGTTGGTGGGACTGTATAATGGTTCAGCCACTCTGGAAGTCAGTCTGGCAGTTCCTTAGAAAACTAGAGATAGAGCTACCATTCGATCCAGCGATTGCACTTCTCGGGATATACCCGGAAGATCGGAAAGCAGTGACACGAACAGCTATCTGCACGCCAATGTTCATAGCAGCATTATTCACAATTGCCAAGAGATGGAAACAACCCAAATGTCCATCAACAGATGAGTGGATAAATAAAATGTGGTATATACACACGATGGAATACTACGCGGCAGTAAGAAGGAACGATCTGGTGAAACATATGACAACATGGATGAACCTTGAAGACATAATGCTGAGCGAAATAAGCCAGGCACAAAAAGAGAAATATTATATGCTACCACTAATGTGAACTTTGAAAAATGTAAAACAAATGGTTTATAATGTAGAATGTAGGGGATCTAGCAGTAGAGAGCAATTAAGGAAGGGGGAACAATAATCCAAGAAGAACAGATAAGCTATTTAACGTTCTGGGGATGCCCAGAAATGACTATGGTCTGTTAATTTCTGATGGATGTAGTAGGAACAAGTTCACTGAAATGTTGCTATAGTATGTAACTTTCTTGGGGTAAAGTAGGAACATGTTGGAAGTTAAGCAGTTATCTTAGGTTAGTTGTCTTTTTCTTACTCCCTTGCTATGGTCTCTTTGAAATGTTCTTTTATTGTATGTTTGTTTTCTTTTTAACTTTTTTTTTCATACAGTTGATTTGAAAAAAGAAGGGAAAGTTAAAAAAAAAAAAAAAAAGAAAATAGACAAACAAGGAAAAAAAAAAAAAAACGATGTAGTGCCCCCTTGAGGAGCCTGTGGAGAATGCAGGGGTATTCGCCTATCCCACCTCCATGGTTGCTAACATGACCACAGACATAGGGGACTGGTGGTTTGATGGGTTGAGCCCTCTACCATAAGTTTCACCCTTGGGAAGACGGTTGCTGCAAAGGAGAGGCTAGGCCTCCCTGTATTTGTGCCTAAGAGTCTCCTCCTGAATGCCTCTTTGTTGCTCAGATGTGGCCCTCTCTCTCTGGCTAAGCCAACTTGAAAGGTGAAATCACTGCCCTCCCCCCTACGTGGGATCAGACACCCAGGGAAGTGAATCTCCCTGGCAACGTGGAATATGACTCCCGGGGAGGAATGTAGACCCGGCATCGTGGGATGGAGAACATCTTCTTGACCAAAAGGGGGATGTGAAAGGAAATGAAATAAGCTTCAGTGGCAGAGAGATTCCAAAACGAGCCGAGAGATCACTCTGGTGGGCACTCTTACGCACACTTTAGACAACCTTTTTTAGGTTCTAAAGAATTGGGGTAGCTGGTGGTGGATACCTGAAACTATTAAACTACAACCCAGAACCCATGAATCTCGAAGACAGTTGTATAAAAATGTAGCTTATGAGGGGTGACAGTGGGATTGGGAATGCCATAAGGACCAAACTCCACTTTGTCTAGTTTATGGATCGATGTGTAGAAAAGTAGGGGAAGCAAACAAACAGACAAAGGTACCTAGTGTTCTTTTTTACTTCAATTGCTCTTTTTCACTCTAATTATTATTCTTGTTATTTTTGTGTGTGTGCTAATGAAGGTGTCAGGGATTGATTTAGGTGATGAATGTACAACTATGTAATGGTACTGTAAACAATCGAAAGTACAATTTGTTTTGTATGACTGCGTGGTATGTGAATATATCTCAATAAAATGATGATTAAAAAAAAAAAAAAAAAAAAAAAAAAAAAAAAAAAAAAAAAAAAAAAAAAAAAAAAGAAAGTACCATTAAACTCCTAGAAGATAATGTAGGAAAACATCTTCAAGACCTTGTATTAGGAGGCCACTTCCTAGACTTTACACCCAAAGCACAAGCAACAAAAGAGAAAATAGATAAATGGGAACTCCTCAAGCTTAGAAGTTTCTGCACCTCAAAGGAATTTCTCAAAAAGGTAAAGAGGCAGCCAACTCAATGGGAAAAAATTTTTGGAAACCATGTATCTGACAAAAGACTGATATCTTGCATATACAAAGAAATCCTACAACTCAATGACAATAGTACAGACAGCCCAATTATAAAATGGGCAAAAGATATGAAAAGACAGTTCTCTGAAGAGGAAATACAAATGGCCAAGAAACACATGAAAAAATGTTCAGCTTCACTAGCTATTAGAGAGATGCAAATTAAGACCACAATGAGATACCATCTAACACCGGTTAGAATGGCTGCCATTAAACAAACAGGAAACTACAAATGCTGGAGGGGATGTGGAGAAATTGGAACCCTTATTCATTGTTGGTGGGACTGTATAATGGTTCAGCCACTCTGGAAGTCAGTCTGGCAGTTCCTTAGAAAACTAGAGATAGAGCTACCATTCGATCCAGCGATTGCACTTCTCGGGATATACCCGGAAGATCGGAAAGCAGTGACACGAACAGATATCTGCACGCCAATGTTCATAGCAGCATTATTCACAATTGCCAAGAGATGGAAACAACCCAAATGTCCATCAACAGATGAGTGGATAAATAAAATGTGGTATATACACACGATGGAATACTACGCGGCAGTAAGAAGGAATGATCTGGTGAAACATATGACAACATGGATGAACCTTGAAGACATAATGCTGAGCGAAATAAGCCAGGCACAAAAAGAGAAATATTATATGCTACCACTAATGTGAACTTTGAAAAATGTAAAACAAATGGTTTATAATGTAGAATGTAGGGGAACTAGCAGTAGAGAGCAATTAAGGAAGGGGGAACAATAATCCAAGAAGAACAGATAAGCTATTTAACGTTCTGGGGATGCCCAGAAATGACTATGGTCTGTTAATTTCTGATGGATGTAGTAGGAACAAGTTCACTGAAATGTTGCTATAGTATGTAACTTTCTTGGGGTAAAGTAGGAACATGTTGGAAGTTAAGCAGTTATCTTAGGTTAGTTGTCTTTTTCTTACTCCCTTGCTATGGTCTCTGAAATGTTCTTTTATTGTATGTTTGTTTTTTTTTGTTTTCTTTTTAACTTTTTTTTTTCATACAGTTGATTTGAAAAAAGAAGGGAAAGTTGAAAAAAAAAAGAAAAGAAAAAAGACAAACAAGGAAAAAAAAAAAAAAAAAAAAAAAACGATGTAGTGCCCCCTTGAGGAGCCTGTGGAGAATGCAGGGGTATTCGCCTACCCCACCTCCATGGTTGCTAACATGACCACAGACATAGGGTACTGGTGGTTTGATGGGTTGAGCCCTCTACCATAAGTTTTACCCTTGGGAAGACGGTTGCTGCAAAGGAGAGGCTAGGCCTCCCTGTATTTGTGCCTAAGAGTCTCCTCCTGAATGCCTCTTTGTTGCTCAGATGTGGCCCTCTCTCTCTGGCTAAGCCAACTTGAAAGGTGAAATCACTGCCCTCCCCCCTACGTGGGATCAGACACCCAGGGAAGTGAATCTCCCTGGCAACGTGGAATATGACTCCCGGGGAGGAATGTAGACCCGGCATCGTGGGATGGAGAACATCTTCTTGACCAAAAGGGGGATGTGAAAGGAAATGAAATAAGCTTCAGTGGCAGAGAGATTCCAAAACGAGCCGAGAGATCACTCTGGTGGGCACTCTTACGCACACTTTAGACAACCTTTTTTAGGTTCTAAAGAATTGGGGTAGCTGGTGGTGGATACCTGAAACTATTAAACTACAACCCAGAACCCATGAATCTCGAAGACAGTTGTATAAAAATGTAGCTTATGAGGGGTGACAGTGGGATTGGGAATGCCATAAGGACCAAACTCCACTTTGTCTAGTTTATGGATCGATGTGTAGAAAAGTAGGGGAAGCAAACAAACAGACAAAGGTACCTAGTGTTCTTTTTTACTTCAATTGCTCTTTTTCACTCTAATTATTATTCTTGTTATTTTTGTGTGTGTGCTAATGAAGGTGTCAGGGATTGATTTAGGTGATGAATGTACAACTATGTAATGGTACTGTAAACAATCGAAAGTACAATTTGTTTTGTATGACTGCGTGGTATGTGAATATATCTCAATAAAATGATGATAAAAAAAAAAAAAAAAAAATAAAGAGATTCGGTATGGGTACAATAAAGGATATTAATAGAGAGAGGGGAAAAATATGACAAACATAAACCAAAGGATAAGATGGCTGATTCAAGAAATGCCTTCACGGTTATAATGTTGAATGTAAATGGATTAAACTCCCCAATTAAAAGATATAGATTCGCAGAATGGATCAAAAAAAATGAACCATCAATATGTTGCATACAAGAGACTCATCTTAGACACAGGGACACAAAGAAACTGAAAGTGAAAGGATGGAAAAAAATATTTCATGCAAGCTACAGCCAAAAGAAAGCAGGTGTAGCAACATTAATCTCAGATAAAATAGACTTTAAATGCAGGGATGTTTTGAGACACAAAGAAGGCCACTACATACTAATAAAAGGGGCAATTCAATAAGAAGAAATAACAATCATAAATGTCTATGCACCCAATCAAGGTGCCACAAAATACATGAGAGAAACACTGGTGAAACTAAAGGAAGCAATTGATGTTTCCACAATAATTGTGGGAGACTTCAACACATCACTCTCTCCTATAGCTAGATCAACCAGACAGAAGACCAATAAGGAAACTGAAAACCTAAACAATCTGATAAATGAATTAGATTTAACAGACATATACAGGACATAACATCCCAAATCACCAGGATACACATACTTTTCTAGTGCTCATGGAACTTTCTCCAGAATAGATCATATGCTGGGACATAAAACAAGCCTCAATAAATTTAAAAAGATTGAAATCATTCAAAGCACATTCTCTGACCACAATGGAATACAATTAGAAGTCAATAACCATCAGAGACTTAGAAAATTCACAAATACCTGGAGGTTAAACAACACACTCCTAAACAATCAGTGGGTTAACGAAGAAACAACAAGAGAAATTGCTAAATATATAGAGACGAATGAAAATGAGAACACAACATACCAAAACCTATGGGATGCAGCAAAAGCGGTGCTAAGGGGGAAATTTATAGCACTAAACGCATATATTAAAAATGAAGAAAGAGCCAAAATCAATGAACTAATGGATCAACTGACGAAGGTAGAAAATGAACAGCAAACCAATCCTAAACCAAGTAGAAGAAAAGAAATAACAAGGATTAAAGCAGAATTAAATGACATAGAGAACAAAAAAACAATAGAGAGGATAAATATCACCAAAAGTTGGTTCTTTGAGAAGATCAACAAGATTGACAAGCCCCTAGCTAGACTGACAAAATAAAAAAGAGAGAAGACCCATATAAACAAAATAATGAATGAAAAAGGTGACATAACTGCAGATCCTGAAGAAATTAAAAAAATTATAAGAGGATACTATGAACAACTGTATGGCAACAAACTGGAGAATGTAGAGGAAATGGACAATTTCCTGGAAACATATGAACAACCTAGACTGACCAGAGAAGAAATAGAAGACCTCAACCAACCCATCACAAGCAAAGAGATCCAATCAGTCATCAAAAATCTTCCCACAAATAAATGCCCAGGGCCAGATGGCTTCACAGGGGAATTCTACCAAACTTTCCAGAAAGAACTGACACCAATCTTACTCAAACTCTTTCAAAACATTGAAGAAAATGGAACACTACCTAACTCATTTTATGAAGCTAACATCAATCTAATACCAACACCAGGCAAAGATGCTACAAAAAAGGAAAACTACCGGCCAATCTCCCTAATGAATATAGATGCAAAAATCCTCAACAAAATACTTGCAAATCGAATCCAAAGACACATTAAAAAAATCATACACCATGACCAAGTGGGGTTCATTCCAGGCATGCAAGGATGGTTCAACATAAGAAAATCAGTCAATGTATTACAACACATTAACAAGTCAAAAGGGAAAAATCAATTGATTATCTCAATAGATGCTGAAAAAGCATTTGACAAAATCCAACATCCGTTTTTGATAAAAACACTTCAAAAGGTAGGAATTGAAGGAAACTTCCTCAATATGATAAAGAACATATATGAAAAACCCACAGCCAGCATAGTACTCAATGGTGAGAGACTGAAAGCCTTCCCTCTAAGATCAGGAACAAGACAAGGATGCCCGCTGTCACCCCTGTTATTCAACATTTTGCTGGAAGTGCTAGCCAGGGCAATCCGGCAAGACAAAGAAATAAAAGGCATCCAAATTGGAAAAGAAGAAGTAAAACTGTCATTGTTTGCAGATGATATGATCTTATATCTAGAAAACCCTGAGAAACTGACGATACAGCTACTAGAGCTAATAAACAAATTTAGCAAAGTAGCAGGATACAAGATTAATGCACATAAGTCAGTAATGTTTCTATATGCTAGAAATGAACAAACTGAAGAGACACTCAAGAAAAAGATACCATTTTCATTAGCAACTAAAAAAATCAAGTACCTAGGAATCAACTTAACCAAAGATGTAAAAGACCTATACAAAGAAAACTACATAACTCTACTAAAAGAAATAGAAGGGGACCTTAAAAGATGGAAAAATATTCCATGTTCATGGATAGGAAGACTAAATGTCATTAAGATGTCAATTCTACCCAAACTCATCTACAGATTCAATGCAATCCCAATCAAAATTCCAACAACCTACTTTGCAGACTTGGAAAAGCTAGTTATCAAATTTATTTGGAAAGGGAAGATGCCTCGAATTGCCAAAGACACTCTAAAAAAGAAAAACGAAGTGGGAGGACTTACACTCCCTGACTTTGAAGCTTATTATAAAGCCACAGTTGCCAAAACAGCATGGTACTGGCACAAAGACAGACATATAGATCAATGGAATCAAATTGAGAATTCAGAGATAGACCCTCAGATTTATGGCCGACTGATCTTTGATAAGGCCCCCAAAGTCACTGAACTGAGTCATAATGGTCTTTTCAACAAATGGGGCTGGGAGAGTTGGCTATCCATATCCAAAAGAATGAAAGAGGACCCCTACCTCACCCCGTACACAAAAATTAACTCAAAATGGACCAAAGATCTCAATATAAAAGAAAGTACCATAAAACTCCTAGAAGATAATGTAGGAAAACATCTTCAAGACCTTGTATTAGGCGGCCACTTCCTAGACTTTACACCCAAAGCACAAGCAACAAAAGAGAAAATAGATAAATGGGAACTCCTCAAGCTTAGAAGTTTCTGCACCTCAAAGGAATTTCTCAAAAAGGTAAAGAGGCAGCCAACTCAATGGGAAAAAAATTTTGGAAACCATGTATCTGACAAAAGACTGATATCTTGCATATATAAAGAAATCCTACAACTCAATGACAATAGTACAGACAGCGCAATTATAAAATGGGCAAAAGATATGAAAAGACAGTTCTCTGAAGAGGAAATACAAATGGCCAAGAAACACATGAAAAAATGTTCAGCTTCACTAGCTATTAGAGAGATGCAAATTAAGACCACAATGAGATACCTCTAACACCGATTAGAATGGCTGCCATTAAACAAACAGGAAACTACAAATGCTGGAGGGGATGTGGAGAAATTGGAACTCTTATTCATTATTGGTGGGACTGTATAATGGTTCAGCCACTCTGGAAGTCAGTCTGGCAGTTCCTTAGAAAACTAGGTATAGAGTTACCATTCGATCCAGCGATTGCACTTCTCGGTATATACCCGGAAGATCGGAAAGCAGTGACACGAACAGATATCTGCACGCCAATGTTCACAGCAGCATTATTCACAATTGCCAAGAGATGGAAACAACCCAAATGTCCTTCAACAGATGAGTGGATAAATAAAATGTGGTATATACACACGATGGAATACTATGTGGCTGTAAGAAGGAACAATCTCGTGAAACATATGACAACATGGATGAACCTTGAAGACATAATACTGAGCGAAATAAGCCAGGCACAAAAAGAGAAATATTATATGCTACCACTAATGTGAACTTTGAAAAATGTAAAACAAACAGTTTATAATGTAGAATGTAGGGGAACTAGCAATAGAGAGCAATTAAGGAAGGGGGAACAATAATCCAAGAAGAACAGATAAGCTATTTAACGTTCTGGGGATGCCCAGGAATGACTATGGTCTGTTAATTTCTGATGGATATAGTAGGAACAAGTTCACAGAAATGTTGCTATATTAGGTAACTTTCTTGGGGTAAAGTAGGAACAGGTTGGAAGTTAAGCAGTTATTTTAGGTTAGTTGTCTTTTTCTTACTCCCTTGTTATGGTCTCTTTGAAATGTTCTTTTATTGTATGTTTGTTTTCTTTTTAAGTTTTTTTTCATACAGTTGATTTAAAAAAGAAGGGAAAGTTAAAAAAAAAAAAACGAAAAACAAGGAAAAAAAGATGTAGTGCCCCCTTGAGGAGCCTGTGGAGAATGCAGGGGTATTGGCCTACCCCACCTCGATGGTTGCTAACATGACGACAGATATAGGGGACTGGTGGTTTGATGGGTTGAGCCCTCTACCATAGGTTTTACCCTTGGGAAGACGGTTGCTGCAAAGGAGAGGCTAGGCCTCCCTATAATTGTGCCTAAGAGCCTCCTCCCGAATGCCTCTTTGTTGCTCAGATGTGGCCCTCTCTCTCTAGGTAAGCCAACTTGAAAGGTGAAATCACTGCCCTCCCCCGTACGTGGGATCAGACACCCAGGGGAGTGAATCTCCCTGGCAACGTGGAATATGACTCCCGGGGAGAAATGTAGACCCGGCATCGTGGGACGGAGAACATCTTCTTGACCAAAAGGGGGATGTGAAAGGAAATGAAATAAGCTTCAGTGGCAGAGAGATTCCAAAAGGAGCCGAGAGGTCACTCTGGTGGGCACTCTTACGCACACTTTAGACAACCCTTTTTAGGTTCTAAAGAATTGGGGTAGCTGGTAGTGGATACCTGAAACTATCAAACTACAACCCAGAACCCATGAATCTCGAAGACAGTTGTATAAAAATGTAGCTTATGAGGGGTGACAATGGGATTGGGAAAGCCATAAGGACCACACTCCACTTTGTCTAGTTTATGGATGGATGAGTAGAAAAATAGGCGAAGGAAACAAACAGACAAAGGTACCCAGTGTTCTTTTTTACTTCAATTGCTCTTTTTCACTCTAATTATTATTCTTGTTATTTTTGTGTGTGTGCTAATGAAGGTGTCAGGGATTGATTTAGGTGATGAATGTAGAACTATGTAATGGTACTGTGAACAATTGAAAGTGCAATTTGTTTTGTATGACTGCGTGGTATGTGAATATATCTCAATAAAATGAAGATAAAAAAAAAGAATCTGGATACTCATAGTCATAGTACAAGACTAAAGGAAGCTGAACAATGAATCAGTGACCTTGAGGGCCACAGAATGGCCACAGAAGAAAGAATGGGGAAAAAAT
Organism: Choloepus didactylus; assembly: GCF_015220235.1. Classification (NCBI taxonomy): domain Eukaryota; kingdom Metazoa; phylum Chordata; class Mammalia; order Pilosa; family Megalonychidae; genus Choloepus; species Choloepus didactylus. The sequence continues at coordinate 111,930,814 of NC_051315.1, forward strand.
AAAAAAATCAAAATGTACCTCAGGGATATGGTAGACAAAATAAAACATCCAAATATAAGACTCATTGGTTTCCCAGAAGGTGAAGAGAAGGGTAAAGGTCTAGAAAGAGTATTCAAAGAAATTGTTAGGGAAAACTTCCCAAACCTCCTACGCAATATAAATATACAAAGCATAAATGCCCAGTGAACTCCAAATAGAATAAATCCAAATAAACCCACTCCAAGACATATTCTGATCAGACTGTCAAATACTGAGGGAAGGGGCAAGTTCTGAAAGCAGCAAGAGAAAAGCAATTCACCACATACAAAGAAAACAATATAAGACTAAGTAGTGAGTACTCAGTGGCCACCATGGAGGTGAGAAGGCAGTGGCATGACATATTTAAAATTCTGAGAGAGAAGAATTTCCAACCAAGAATACTTTATCCAGCAAAGCTCTCCTTCAAATTTGAGGGAGAGCTTAAATTTTTCATAAACAAACAAATGCTGAGAGATTTTGCTAATGAAAGACCTGCCCTACTTCAGATACTAAAGGAGCCCTCCTGACACAGAAACAAAGAACGGAGAGAGAGATATGGAGAAAGGTTCAGTACTAAAGAGATTCAATATTGATTCATTAAAGGACAATAAGAGAGAGAGGGAAAAATATATCTGGCAAACATAAATCAAAGGATAGGATGGCTGATTCAAGAAATGCCTTCACAGTAATAACATTGAATGTAAATGGATTAAACTCCCCAATTAAAAGATATAGATTGGCAGAATGGATCAAAAAATAAGAACCATCAATATTTTTCATACAAGAGACTCATCTTAGACACAGGGACACAAAGAAATTGAAAGTGAAAGGATGGGAAAAATATTTCATGCAAGCTACAGCAAAAAGAAAGCAGGAGTAGCAATATTAATCTCAGATAAAATGGACTTTAAATGCAAGGATGTTATGAGAGACAAAGAAGGCCACTACATACTAATAAAAGGGGCAATTCAACAAGAAGAAATAACAATCATAAATGTTTATGCACCCAATCATGGTGCCACAAAATGCACGAGACAAACACTTGCAAAACTAAAGGGAGCAATGGATGTTTCCACAATAATAGTGGGAGACTTCAACACATCACTCTCTCCTATAGATAGATCAACCAGACAGAAGACCAATAAGGAAATTCAAAACATAAATGATTGGATAAATGAATTTGATTTAACAGCATATAAAGAACATTACATCCCAATTCACCAGGATACACATTCTTCTCTAGAGATCACGGAACTTTCTCCAGAATAGACCATAGGCTTGGACATAAAACAAGCCTCAATAAATTTAAAAAATTGAAATTATTCAAAACACATTCTCTGACCACAATGGAATACAATTAGAAGTCAATAACCATCAGAGACTTAGAAAATTCACAAACACCTGGAGGTTAAACAATACACTCTTAAAATAAATGGTTTATAATTTAGAATGTAGGGGAACTAGCGATAGAGAGCAATTAATGAAGGGGAAATGATAACCCAATAAGAACAGATAAGCTATCATGGGTAAATTTAACATTCTGGGAATGCCCAAGAATGACTATGGTTTGTTAATTTCTGATGCGTATGGTAGGAACAAGTTCACAGAAATGTTGCTGTATTAGGTTATTTTCTTGGGGTAGAGTAGGAACATGTTGGACTCCCTTATTATGATTTGTTTGAAATGTTTTTTTATATATTTTTTAAAAAAATTTTTATATAGCTGATTCTTAAAAAAAGAGTTAATTAAAAAAAAATGAAAAAATATGCAGAGCCCCCTTGAGGAGCTGGTGGAGAATGCAGGGATGTTGGGCTCCCCCACCTCGACGGTTGCTGATGTGCTCACAGACATAGGGGTACTGGTGGTTTGATGGGCTGAGCCCTCTACCACAGGACTTGTCCTTAGGAAGACTGTTGCTGCAAAGGAGAGGCTAGGCCTCCCTACAACTGTGCCTAAGAGCGTCCTCTCGAATGCCTCTTTGTTGTTTAGATGTGGCCCTCTCTCTCTAGCTAAGCCAACTTGGCAGGTGAAATCACTGCCCTCCCCCTACGTGGGATCTGACACCCAGGGGAGTGAATCTCCCTGGCAACGTGGAATATGACTCCCGGGGAGGAATGTAGATCCACCATCGTGGGATGGAGAACATGTTCTTGACCAAAAGGGGATGTGAAAGGAAATGAAATAAACTTCAGTGGCAGAGAGATTCCAAAACAAGCCGAGAGGTCACTCTGGTGGGCACTATTATGCACAATATAGACAACCCTTTTTAGGTTCTAATGAATTGGAATAGCTAGCAGTAAATACCTGAAACTATCAAACTACAACCCAGAACCCATGAATCTTGAAGACGATTGTATAAAAATGTAGCTTATGAGGGGTGACAATGTGATTGGGAAAGCCATATGGACCACACTCCCCTTTGTCTTGTTTATGGATGGATGGGTAGAAAAATGGGAGAAGAAAAAAAAAAAGCATCCAGTATCCATTTTTACTTTAAATGTTCTTCTTCACTTTAATTTTATTCTTATTATTTTTGTGTGTGTGGTAATGAATATGTCAAAAATCAATTTTGGTGATCAATGCACAACTATATAATGATACTGTAGATAATTAAATGTACACTTTGTTTTGTATGACTGCATGGTATGTGAATGTATCTCAATAAATATGAATTAAAAAAAGATACGGTTGAGATACTGTTTCATTTTAATGAAACAATCAATTAAAAATTTTCAAAGAAATATGCTAAATCAATTCAAGAACCAAGTCAACAAGTTCAGGGAATATATGGCAAAAGAGATGAAGGATATAAAGAAAATACTGGTGAACATAAGGTAGAAATCAAAAGTTTGAAAAAACAACTGGCAGAATCTATGGAAATGAAAGGCACAACACAAGAGATGAAAAACACAATGGAGACATAGAACAGCAGATTTCAAGAGACAGAAGAAAACACTCAGGAACTGGAGAACAAGACACCTGAAATCCTACACACAACAGAACAAATAGGGAAAAGAATGGAAAAATATGAGCAACGTCTCAGGGAACTGAATGACAACATGAAGCGCATGAACATATGTGTCATGGGTGTCCCATAGGAAGAGAAGGAAAAGGGGCAGAAGCAATAATAGAGGAAATAATCACTGAAAATTTCCCATCTCTTATGAAAGACATAAAATTACAGATCCAAGAAGTGCACTGTACCGCAAACAGAATAAATCTGAATAGACCTACGCCAAGACACTTAATAATCAGATTATCAAACATCAAAGACAAAGAGAGAATCCTGGAACCAGCAAGAGAAAAGTGATCCATCACATACAAAGGAAACCTGATAAGACTATGTGGATTTCTCAGTAGAAACCATGGAGGCAAGAAGGAAGTGGTGCAATATAGTTAAGATACTGAAAGAGAAAAACTGCCAACCAAGAATCCTATATCTGGCAAAACTGCCCTTCAAAGATGAGGAAGAGTTTAAAATATTCTGACAAACAGTGACAGAGTTTGTGAACAAAATACCTGCACTACAGGAAATACTAAAGGGAGCACTATAGACAGATAGGAAAAGACAGGAGTGAGAGGTTTGGAAAACAATTTTAGATGATGGTAGCATAACAATGTAAGTACATTGAACAAAGACAACTGTGAGTATGGTTGAAAGAGGAAGGTTAGGAGCATGTGGGACACCAGAAGGAAAGAGGAAAGAGGAAAGATAACTCAGCGAAACCTAGAGTGCTCAACAATTGTGATAAAATGTACAAATACGTTTTTACATGAGGGAGAACATATGAATGTCAACCTTGTTAAAAACAGGGTGGTATTAGGGGAAAAATACAATCAGTGCAAAGTAGAGACTATAGTTAACAGAAAAAAAAGTAATGCATCAATCTATATTTATTGACATGAAAAAATGACCATGACAATGTGAAAAATAGCAGGTTAAAAACAGCATAATATGGTCTCATTATGTAAAAGGGAGAGAGGGTGAGAGAGAGCGAGATCATTGATCTTGTCACTCGTATCTTGACTTATTAGCCACCTCCTCCCTGACCACTTCATCTACGTCTGTGCAACAGTCAGCTTCCATCACATCCCCTTGACTTATTTTCTTCATTGCATTTATTCCTACCTGATAAATGTTTGTTATTTATTTGTTTAACTTGTATCCTCTCAATAAAAGGTCTATCTTGTTCACTATTATATTCCCTAACACTTAGCACAGTGCTGGACACACAGTAGGCAGTTAATAAATACATATTAAATAGATATGTGTGTGCATGCAAGGGTAGATGCTTTTAGAAGGATGTTTCCTAAAATGTTAATGGTTGCTATCTCTAAGTGGTGGGATTTTAAATGATCATTTTTACTTTTTTCTGAATTTTATAGTTGGTTAATCATGAATTTTATGCTTTTACCAAAAAAAGAAGAAAAATTATAAAGAGACAGATAAGGAAAGAAAGAGAAAGGAGAACAAGGAAGCAAAAGAAAAGAAAGGATGGAAAGGAAGAAAGGAAGGGAAAGAAGAAAGAGGAAAAACAGAGGGAGGAGGAGATCCGAACAGTGAGAAATAGCACAGTGCCTAGTAGTAGGCTCTCAATAAATGTTAATGAACTAAAAAAAAGTGACAGTTTCCATGATTTTATTTTGTTGCAAATAAATATACAACAACATATTTAATTTTAGAACCCAACCGTGGTAGCCAAGTCCTCTAGAAGTTTTGTATTTCCCTTCTTCCAAATGGTCTGATTTTATGCTGAGTTTGGAGGTGGGTGTTGTTTTTTGACTTGTTTGTGTTTTTACTTTTTGCAATTAAAAAAATCTTTGACTTTTATTCTGGTACTTCCATCGTGTTTTTATTTCATTCTTTAATCTATTGTGGAATTTATTTTTTTAGGTGGTGAGAAGTGGAGGTTTAACTATTTTTTCCCAAATCAATAGTAAGTGGTCCCAACTTTTATATAGTATACCTTTTCCTCCAGTGATTGCTGTTCTTTTTTTTTTTTTGCATTCTTTTTTTTATCTTCATTTTATTGAGATATATTCACATACCACGCAGTCATACAAAACAAATCGTACATTCGATTGTTCACAGCACCATGTTCATAGTTGTACATTCATCACCTAAATCAATCCCTGACACCTTCATTAGCACACACACAAAAATAACGATAATAATAATTAAAGTGAAAAAGAGCAATTGAAGTGAAAAAGAACACTGGGTACCTTTGTCTGTTTGTTTGTTTCCTTCCCCTATTTTTCTACTCATCCATCCATAAACTAGACAAGGTGGAGTGTGGTCCTTATGTATTTCCCAATCCCACTGTCACCCCTCATAAGCTACATTTTTATACAATTGTCTTCGAGATTCATGGGTTCTGGGTTGTAGTTTGATAGTTTCAGGTATCCACCACCAGCTACCCCGATTCTTTAGAACCTAAAAAGGGTTGTCTAAATTGCACGTAAGAGTGCCCACCAGAGCGACCTCTCGGCTCCTTTTGGAATCTCTCTGCCCCTGAAGCTTATTTCATTTCCTTTTTTTTTTTTTTTTTTTTACATAGTTTTATTGAGATATATTCACAAACCATACAACCCATCCAAGGTGTACAATCAATGGCTTTTAGTATATTCACAGAGTTGTGCATTCATCACCACAGTCAATTTTAGAACATTTTCATCACTCCAAAAGAAAAACTCCATACCCCTTAGCAGTCAACCTCTCAATCCCTCTATACTTCATATATTTATTTGTATTTAAGGAATACTAAAATATTCCTGTTAACTATAGGCCATAGTTTGCATTAGGTATATTTTTTCCCGTATGCCATCTTATTATTAACATCTTGTACTAGTGATGTACAGTTGTTATGGTTCCTGAAAGAACATTCTTATATTTGTACTATTCACCACAGACATCATCATGGGGTTCACTATATACAGTCCCATGTTTTATCCTCTAGCTTTCCCTTTAGTAACATAGAGAATCTAAAACTATCCCTTTCATTCACATTCACACACATAATTCAGCACTATTATACACACAGAATTGGGCTACCATCACCTCTATCCATTTCCAAATATTCACAATAAACCTAAATATAAATTTTGTACAAATTAAGCATCAGCTCCCCATTCTCTACCCCTTTTCTATCTCCTGAAAACCTATATTCTAGATTCTAACTTTATGAGCTTGGTTATTATAATTAGTTCATGTTAACAAGATCATACAATATTTGTCCTTTTGGGTCTGGCTTATTTCACTCAACATAATGTCCTCCAGGTTCATCCATGTTGTCCCATGTATCAGGTCTTCATTTCTTCTTACTGTTGGATAATATTACATCATAAATATTTACCACATTTTACTTATCCATTCGTTGGTTAATGGACACTTGGGTTGCTTCCATCTTTTGGCAAATGTGAGTAATGCCACCATGAACATCGATGTGCAAATGTCAGTTCACGACTCTTCAGTTCTTCTGGGTATATACCTAGTAGTGAGATTGCCATATCATATGGCAATTCTATGCTTGGCTTCCTGAGAAACTGCCAAATTGTTTTCCACAGCGGCTGCACCATTTTACATTCCCAGAAGCAGTGAATGGGTGTTCCCTTCTCCACATCCTCTCCAATACCTGTAGCTTTCTGGTTTTTTAAATAGTGGTCATTCAGGTAGCTGTGAAATGATATCTCATTGTGGTTTTGATTTGCATTTTCCTAATAGCAAGCGATGTTGAGCATGTTTTCATGTGCTTCATGGCCATTTCTATTTCCTTTTTGGAAAAATGTCTATTCAAGTTTTTTGCCCATTTTTTAAATTGGTTGTTGTCTTTTTATTGTTGAGTTGAAGGATTTCTTTATATATTCTGGATATTAAACCCTTATTAGATATGTGGTTTCCAAATATTTTCTCCCATTGCATAGGCTGCCTTTTTACCTTCTTGACAAAGTCCTTAGAAGCACAAAAGCTTTTAATTTTCAGGAGGTCCCATTTATGTAATTTTTTTCTTTCATTGCTTGTGCTTTGAGTGTAAAGTCTAAGAAATCAGTGCCTACCACAAGATCTTGAAGATGCTTCTCTACATTTTATTCTAGGAATTCTATGGTCCTGGTTCTTATATTTAGGTCTTTGATCCATTTTGAGTTAATTTTTTATAAGATGTTAGGTAGGGGTCCTCTTTCCTTCTTTTGGATATGGATGTCCAGTTCTCCTAGCACCATTTGTTGAAGAGACTATTCTGTCCCAGTTGGGTTGACTAGCCAGCCTTGTTGATAACAATTGGCCATAGATTTGAAGATCTGTTCCTGAACTCTCAATTCGATTCCCTTGGCCAATATCTCTATCTTCATGCCAGTGCCATACTGTTTTGACCACTGTAGCTCTGTAATATGTTTTATAGTAGGGAAACGTGAGTCCTCCAACCTCATTCATTTTTTTTTCAAGATATTTTTGACTATTCAGAGCCCCTTACTCTTCCAAATAAATTTGAAAATTGGCTTTTCCAATTCTGCCAAGTAGGCTGTCAGAATTTTGATTGGAATTGTGTTGAATCTGCAAACCAATTTGGGTAGAATTGACATCTAATGGTATTTAGTCTTCCAATATATGAACACAGAATACCCTTCCATTTATTTAGGTCTTCTTTGATTTCTCTAAGCAATGTTTTGTAGTTTTTGTGTAAAGGTCCTTTTCTTCCCTGGTTAAATTTATTCCTAGATATTTGATTCTTTTAGTTGCTATCATAAATGGAATTTTTTTTTCTAGATTTCTTCACTCAATGCTCAACTATTGTATAGAAACATTACTGATTTTTGCATGCTGATCTTGTATCCCACCACTTTGCTGGTAGCTTTGTTGTAGATTTGTTGGGACTTTCTATATATAGAAAGTTATCTGCAAATAGGGAAAATTTTACTTCTCCCTTTCCAATCTGGATGCCTTTTATTTCTTTTTCTTGTCTAATGCTTTTGCTAGAAATTCTAGCACAATGCTGAATAACAGTGGTGACAATGGGCATCCTTGTCTTCTTCCAGATCTTAGAGGGAAAGCTTACAGTTTTTCACCATTGAGTATGATGTTAGCTGTGGGTTTTTCATATATTCGCTTAATCATGTTGAGGAAGCTTCCTTCTATCCTTATCTTTCAAAGTGTTTTTCATCAATTGAGATGATCATGAATTTTCCCCCTTCAATTTATTAATGTGGTGTATTACATTAATTGATTTTCCTGTGTTGAAGCACCCTTGCATACCTGGAATAAAACCCACTTGATTATGATGTATAATTCTTTTGATTTGTTGTTGGATTCAATTTGCAAGTATCTTGTTGAGGATTTCTGCATGTATACTCATTAGAGAAAGTGGTCCACTATTTTCTTTTCTTCTATCTTTTTCTGTCTTTGGTATTAGGGTAATATTGGCTTCATAGACTGATTTAAGTAGTGCTCCCTTCTCTTCAATTTTGTGGAAGATTTTGAACAGTATTGGTATTAATTCTTCTTGGAATGCTTGGTGGAATTCGCCTGTGAATTCACCCTCTGGTTCTGGGCTTTTCTTTAAAGGGTTGGGAGGTTTATGATGACTGATTCGATCTCTTTACTTATAGTTGTCTTCTAGAGTCAGAGTACGTTTCTCATGCACTTCTAGGAATTTGGCCATTTCATCTAGGTTGTCTAATTTTTTGGCATAGAGTCCTTTTACGATCCCTTTAATTTCTTTCAGAAGTGAAGTCCCGCTTCTCATTTCTGATCTTATTTATTTGCATCTTCTTTTTTCCTTTGTCAGTCTAGCTAAGGGTTTGTCAATTTTATTGAGCTTCTCAAAGAAGCAACTTCTGTTTTTGTTGATTATTGCTTTTTTTGTTCTCACTTTCATTTATTTCTGTTCTAGTCTTTGTTATTTCTTTCCTTCTGCTTGCTTTGAGGTTAGTTTGCTGTTCTTTTCCTAGTTTCTCCAGGTGTGAAGTTAGGTCTTTGATTTTAGCTCTTTCTTCTTCTTTTTTTTTTTTTTTTAAATCTTCATTTTATTGAGATATATTCACATACCACGCAGTCATACAAAACAAATCGTACTTTCGATTGTTTACAGTACCATTACATAGTTGTACATTCATTACCTAAATCAATCCCTGACACCTTCATTAGCACACACACAAAAATAACAAGAATAATAATTAGAGTGAAAAAGAACACTGGGTACCTTTGTCTGTTTGTTTCCTTCCCCTATTTTTCTACTCATCCATCCATAAACTAGACAAAGTGGAGTGTGGTCCTTATGGCTTTCCCAATCCCATTGTCACCCCTCATAAGCTACATTTTTATACAACTGTCTTCGAGATTCATGGGTTCTGGGTTGTAGTTTGATAGTTTCAGGTATCCACCACCAGCTACCCCAATTCTTTAGAACCTAAAAAGGGTTGTCTAAAGTGTGCATAAGAGTGCCCACCCGAGTGACCTCTTGGCTCCTTTTGGAATCTCTCTGCCCCTGAAGCTTATTTCATTTCCTTTCACATCCCCCTTTTGGTCAAGAATATGTTCTCCGTCCCACGATGCCGGGTCTACATTCCTCCCCGGGAGTCATATTCCACGTTGCCAGGGAGATTCACTCCCCTGGGTGTCTGATCCCACATAGGGGGGAGGGCAGTGATTTCACCTTTCAAGTTGGCTTAGCCAGAGAGAGAGGGCCACATCTGAGCAACAAAGAGGCATTCAGGAGGAGGCTCTTAGGGACAATTACAGGGAGGCCTAGCCTCTCCTTTGCAGCAACCGTCTTCCCAAGGGTAAACCTATGGTAGAGGGGCTCAACCCATCAAACCAGCAGTCCCCTTTGTCTGTGGTCATGTTAGCAACCATCGAGGTTGGGGTAGGCCAATACCCCTGCATCTCCACAGGCTCCTCAAGGGGCACTACATATTTTTGTCCTTTTTTTTTTTTTTTTTTTTTTTTTAAACTTTCCCTTCCTTTTTAAATCAAAGTTACCTAACACAAGCAACATTTCTGTGAACTTGTTCCTACTATATCCATCAGAAATTAAACAGACCATAGTCATTCCTGGGCATCCCCAGAACGTTAAATAGCTTATCTGTTCTTCTTGGATTATTGTTCCCCCTTCCTTAATTGCTCTCTATTGCTAGTTCCCCTACATTCTACATTATAAACCGTTTGTTTTACATTTTTCAAAGTTCACATTAGTGGTAGCATATAATATTTCTCTTTTTGTGCCTGGCTTATTTCGCTCAGTATTATGTCTTCAAGGTTCATCCATGTTGTCATATGTTTCACGAGATCGTTCCTTCTTACAGCCACATAGTATTCCATCGTGTGTATATACCACATTTTATTTATCCACTCATCTGTTGAAGGACATTTGGGTTGTTTCCATCTCTTGGCAATTGTGAATAACGCTGCTGTGAACATTGGCATGCAGATATCTGTTCGTGTCACTGCTTTCAGACCTTCTGGGTATATACCGAGAAGTGCAATCGCTGGCTCGAATGGTAACTCTATACCTAGTTTTCTAAGGAACTGCCAGACTGACTTCCAGAGTGGCTGAACCATTCATTATACAGTCCTACCAACAATGAATAAGAGTTCCAATTTCTCCACATCCCCTCCAGCATTTGTAGTTTCCTGTTTATTTAATGGCAGCCACTCTAATCGGTGTTAGATGGTATCTCATTGTGGTCTTAATTTGCATCTCTCTAATAGCTAGTGAAGCTGAACATTTTTTCATGTGTTTCTTGGACATTTGTATTTCCTCTTCAGAGAACTGTCTTTTCATATCTTTTGCCCATTTTTATAATTGGGCTGTCTGTACTATTGTCATTGAGTTGTAGGATTTCTTTGTATATGCAAGATATCAGTCTTTTGTCAGATACATGGTTTCCAAAAATTTTTTCCCATTGAGTTGGCTGCCTCTTTACCTTTTTGAGAAATTCCTTTGAGGTGCAGAAACTTCTAAGCTTGAGGAGTTCCCTCTGTTCTTTATCATTTATGAAAGGTTTGAGGTTCTACTTGAGAAGGAACTTGAGGTTCTACTTGATCCAATTAGTCTACTTGACTACTGCTGTGCCAAACCACATCTTTAAAAACTGTATCTTTGCAGTATGCACATTATTCTTTTGCTAAAATTGCTAAAATTTAACATAGTCCAGAAGACCTTAGAACCAAGATTGTCAAGTTCTATAAAATTCCTTTGGGATTTGGATTGTGACTGCATCAGTTTTATAGATCAAATTGGAGAAATTGAACAGTTTTGTAATATTGAATCTTTCCATTCAGGAACAAGCTAGTTATTTCCTTTTATTTGGGGCTTCTTTGTATGTTCCTCAGTGAAATTTTATAGTTTTCTTCATTTACATGTTTCCTGTTTTTCATGAGGTTTATCCAAAAGCATGTTTTATTGATTTTGCCAATCTATTGTTCCCAATTATTTTTCTTATAATTACAGAGTTATCAGAGAGCCATAGGTTTTTGGATGTTGATCTTGTATCTTGCTGGAATTTCTTTTGGATTTCTAGGTAGGCAGTTCATGTCTGAAAATGAGGATATTTTAATATCTTCCTTTCCAATATTTACACATAGAATATTTGTTTCTTGTCATATTGCATTGATGAGGACCTCCAATGCAATGTTTAGTGGTAGCAGTGATGACAAGGTTAGAAGGGATAAAAAAGACATCCTTGCCTTTTCCCTGACTTTATGGGAATGTTTTCTAATATTTCACCTACTGCTTTTTTGATCTCTTTTAATTCCACATCCTGTTTTGTGTATATTGTTATACAGTAAGTATGGAGCATCAACTGAGCCATATTGAGCCATGTTGGACTACATAGTCCAGGACGTGTGCAAGTTGGAGAGAGAGGAGGAGGTGGCTAAATGCTCCCATGGGTTTCCTTTATCCTACTTGATATTTAAAGGCAGTGTGATATGATGCACAGAACAGACTAGGAGTCAGAGGTTTGAGTCCCTACTCTGCCCTACTAGCTGTTGATCTAAGTTATTCACTCTCTCTGCATTTCAGTTTTCTCATTTATCAAATGGAAACAATGATCTCTGGGTTGTTATCAAATGGCTATGATAGGAATGACAATATCACTGTGATTGAGGTGACACCTATTGCTGTGGTAGACCACACTGTTAATAAATATTGACAGGGAGATTGAGGGCCAGAGATGGATTCCAGAATGACACCCTAGGCTGCTCTGACCAGCTCTGCTGGAGCCCTGGAGACCGGGGCCTCCCATGAGCCATCCTGCGACCTGGGTGACTTGTGTTTACTCCTTGCTGCCAGGCCTTGGCCCCACTGGTACCCACGTGCCTCTCTCTGGAATGCCAGCCAGGGGACTTGCTTCCACTGCCACAGTGTAGAGATCTGTGCCAGCCTGGCCTGGCACGGCAGCATTTCTGAGACTACATCTCAGGGCCAGCAGACCAGGTCCCTTCCTGGGACTCCCCACTCCTCAGATGTGCCCGTTCCGGGCTGGTTGAGGCCAGGAGGGAGGAACAGCTGAACCCTACCTCCACGACTCACCTTTGTGAGCAGGGGTGGGGAGAGGTGCTTCTTGTGGCATCTTAGGGCACTAGGCCCTAAGGACCCTCACAGCCTGTTTGTGAGGACATGGGATGGGGTGCACACAAGTGTATAACACGCCCCTGCTGACATCCATGCTGCAGGGCGAGGTGGAAATATCCTGAGATTTGTGGCAAATCTGGGCTCTGCTATATCCTAACAGTGGGATCTTGAGACTTGTGTTTTCCCTCATCTGTCATATAGGAATAATAGTAACCACCCCACCATCAAAGAGGCTGCTGTATCAGGTGAAATCATGTCTGTGGATGTGCTTTGCAAGAGGTAAAGCACAGTACAGATGTAAAGTGGCCCTGACTCTGGCCCTTACAGGCATGGTCACAGAGGCATCCATTGCACAGAGGTGAGTGCAAGATGGGCCCTAGAACTTATGTCTCTGCCTCTGTGTGTCAATGGTAGAAAAAGCCAAGGGGAAGGGCTTAGAGGATTGGGAAGGTGATTACAGGAAAAGATGAGGCCCAGAGGTTACTGGCAGAGCCTGGGACCCTTCCCACTTTTCCCATTCATCTCTCCATCTAGCAATGCCCAAGATCTCCCCAAGCTTCAGGACAAAAAAGAACAGCAGCACTACCTTGATCCTCCCTGACAACCTCCTGTTGTGTTGCTAAGCAACTTGGCCTCCTCTTCTAGAAAAAGGAACTGGATGCTCAGGCCTGGCCATCCAGCCTCCTTCAGTTACTTCACCACTCCCTCTCTCTTCCCTGAAGCTCAAGGAAGGAGCGTCTCTGATTCTTGGAGGGAAAACTGGGGTGCAGGATTGGAGGAGACGGGTGGCACATGGTGTGGGCTTGCAAGGCAGGGCTCTGCTTCTGGGCTGGTTGGTGCTGGAGCAACAATGGTTATGGAGCGGCTCTATGTGTATATGGCCTGTCCCCACAGCAAACCAACAAGAGGGGGGTCAGTTCTCTATTTCAGAGAGGAGATCACTGCGACTCAGAAAGAGTAAGTAGCTTTCTCAGTCCCACCAGGAGATGACTACAAGTGGTATGAATTCATGTCCATTTGAGCTTCTTCTATACCATGCTTTTTGAGAAAAGAGGAGGCTCATAGTTGGCCACAAGACTTCTAAAATGCATTTCTTACTCTGTTATTTGTCTGGTGCTGAAATATTTCCTAGCCAGGAACTCCAAGATTAATGCAAGAATTGGGAACCTGTCCTGGGGTAGGGCTTGGATTTGGGCACAGACTCCTGCCATTTCCTGTACTTTTCAGAATCCCAGAATCTGCTCACTCCTCCTTGAGAGATGAGCAAAGAAACATGGGATGGGGAAAAGAGTGAAAGCCAGGCTACCAGCATTTGATTCACATCTCTAGCAATTAGGGGCTCTGTGAACATCTTTGTGCCTCCATTTTCCCTATCTACAGAATGGAGAAAATACTAGAACCAACTCTAGAGGATTGTGAGGATTCTATGAATGTAAAGCTCTTTAAAGAGTGCCCAGCACGTAAGTGTGAATAAGCATTAGCCCTTATTATTGATAATTCTAGGACACTTTAGTGTATAAAGCTCTTTCACATCCTTAGTGCTTAACTGATCCTGTTCTGTCCTTTCTCGCTGTGTGACTTTAGACAAATTACTTAACCTCTCTATGCCTCAGTTTTCTCATCTGTAAAATAGGAGAAAAAAATAATGTATATGTCAGAGAATTGTTATAAAAATTAATTTCAATTTGAGTATTAGTTATGGTAGTGTTAGTTGTTTAACAAGGAAACCTCCAAATATTAGTGATAGCCCAATGCACGTTGATTGGTGACTTCCCTCCCTTTGATGTTGTGGGACCAGGATCCTCCCCTATTGCAGTCATCTCTTAGGGTCTGTCCTCCTTTGAATCCAGGTAGCAGAAATGGAACAAGAAAGCATGGAGAAGGCACACCCACTTCTAGATGCCTGGGCCTGAAAACAAAATATTTCATTCCCATTCATATTCCACTAGCAAAAACCAAGATGCAAGGAGGTCTGGAAAATAAGTCCCTGTCTGGGCAACCACTTCTCAGTGGCAACTTGAATTATGAAATGAGGAGAATGCAACTCAGGGAGAGAAATAACTGCCTGCCACTTGAGAGGAATAGTATCTACCTCAGGGGTTATTATGGAGACTACGTGTGAAACGGATGTTATGTGCTACTGCTAATAGTATTTCTATTTAATCCGCACAATAACCATGGAAAATAAGTATTACATTATCCACATTTTAAAGAAGAAAACTGAGTCTTGGAATGGTATAAACATTTCCCCAACTCACACAGCTGTAACTGAGACCGTACAACCCCAAATGCAGTACTTTCTTTGTTACCCCATAAAGAAATGGAGGATGCGCTGGGTATGGGAGGGTGACCCATGTGCTGGTGGAGGATGGGTGGGGGGGACTTCACCAGTCAGGAGGCTGGTTCTCAGGGAAGCTCACTAACTGGGCCCAGGACAAGGACTGGGCTGGTCTGGAAAAGCAAGTGTGACCACTGAAATTCCTAAAGGGCATCTGATTGGGACTAGAAGGGAAAGAGGTAGATGCTGGTTTTGCTTGTTTGTTTAATAATAGAAAGTGTTGATTTATGTACCAGGGTACTTGCGAAACAGGTTCTGTTTTTAACATATCTATTTTACAGATGAGGTAACTGAGGTACAAAGAAGTAAAGTAACTTGCTTGAGGTCACACAACTAGTAAGTGACAGAGCCAGAATTTGAACCCAGGAAGTCCATCCCCAGAGTCCTTACTTACAAAGAAAGGTCTGCTCAGAAAGAAAAAATACTCTACAATTTAAGCTAGAAAAGAAAGACTTTTTCACTCAAGCCAGGATCAACAGAGGTGCTAGAACTAGCAACCAGGATCCAGTGGGAGAGAATTCTTGGGAATAGAAAAAATCATGGTCAACAAGAAATTGGGCCACTGGTCACTTCTCTAATGGGGCCTGTCATCCCCGGACAGAGGAGAGCCAGGGAGAAATCTCACTGGCCAACCTGGGGTAGGCAATGCCAGAAAAATCAAGACACATCCTCACCGCTATCCCAAAGTGCAGCCATCTCCTCCGAGCTTCTAGGAACACAGTTAGGCAACGGCAGGCTTGCAAAAGACACTGTGGGCAACCAAGCAGTCTCTTATTTGTTCAGGAAAATAATACTCCCTTATCAAACGGGGGACTTTACCAACGGCTGTCGTTAAGACAAGGAATCAGTTTGTCCTTTGTAACCAAGCATCTTCTGCTATGATTCGACAATGAAACTTATACACCTGCAATGGGCAAGCAGCAGGTCATATTTACATGAGAAAGAAGCTATCCTAGAAAGCCCAGGAGGAGGGAGTCTGGTGTGATGGTGAGGATTTAAGTACTGAGGTCCCAGACTGGGCCAGTCACTTAACTTCTCCAGGTCTCAGTTTCCCCATTGAAAAATGGAGATAACCATCGGCCCCTGGCAGGGTTATGGCTGAGTCAAAGGAGACACCACACGTAAAGCATTAGCCCAGGACAGAGCCTGGCACTAAGTTGGGTTCAATGAAGGGTAGGGCATATTTTTATTTTCAGCAGGTCCACTTGATGTGAATTATAAACAGCCCCAGGAACAGACTAAAGTTAGTCTAGGTATATTTTAAAGAAATGTTGGAGGAAAGAAGAAAGTTGGAAGAGCAGAAGGCTCTGAGAAGACTCCACCACAGCAGCCCATTTTGATGTCTGCCTGTGGTCACGGGAGCTAAAGTATGAGAATGTGCACTCTAAGCCTCAGCACCCTCGGCAGCATCTTGGCTGTGCAACCGTGCAGGGCTCGGACATGGATGTCCTCGCACTGCTTGTCAGTAGACAGCTTCTGAGTCCATCCGCAAGTGACAGCAAGCAGAGCCCAGTCACCCGGGCCACACATTATTGGAGGAGCACAATCTCCCTGGTTCATTAGACATCTCTCACCCTGAGGGGAGAGATGCTAAAAACGGGGTGATGGGGACCACTTAGGACTATGCAGAAGTCACTCCCAGTAGCTTGGGCCTGGGTGAAGAGGCAAAAGATGCAGGTCCTAGGACAAGCCCTGAGATTTCTGCCATATCCCTTAACATCTTGGGTCTTGCTTTACTTATCTTCCGAATAGATAAACAGTCCTATCCTGTCTTCCTCTCCGGCCCTGGAGGGGATCAATAAAACAATGGGTGTGAAAGCATTTTGTAACTCTGTAGTACAGGCGCATGGAAGGGTGAGCCATAGTTTCACCAGTGATGTCAGTGAGGAGATAGAGAAGAGGCTCAGAACCTCAGGGAATGCAAGAGGGGCTGGACCCTAGATTGGGAGAGAGAAGCAATGGTAGGATCAACACCTTGGAGGGCCAAGGACCAAGGGATTAAGAGTCAGTGAGACTGCCCCCCCCCCCATACGGGACCTGACTCCCAGGGGAGTAAATCTCCCTGGCAACACAGGATATGACTCCTGGGGATGAATCTGGACCTGGCATTGTGAGATTGAGAATATCTTCTTGAGCAAAAGGGGGATGCGAAATGAAATAAAGTTTCAGTGTCTAGAGATTTCAAATGGAGTCAAGAGGTCACTCTGGTGGACATTCTTATGCACTATATAGAGAACACTTTTTAGGTTTTAACGCATTGGAATAGCTAAAAGTAAATACCTGAAACTATCAAACTCCAACCCAGTAGCCTTGGCTCTTGGGGATGATTGTATGGTGATGCAGCTTGCAGGGGGTGGTGGTGTGATTGTGGAGACCTTGTGGATTGTACTCCCTTTGTCCAGTGAGTGGATGGATGGGTGGGAAAATGGGGACAAAAACTAAATGAAAAATAGGGTGGGATGGGGGGGATGATTTGGGTGTTCTTTTTAACTTTTATTTTTTATTCTGATTCTGATTCTTTTTGGTGTGGGGAAGATGTTTGGAGGTAGATTGGGGTGATGAGTGCATAGCTGTATGGTGGTGCTGTGGACATTTGATTGTGCACCGTGGATGATTGTGTGGTATGTGGGTATAGCTCAATAAAACTGAACTTAATTTTTAAAAAAAAGTCAGTGAGAACCGGTCTGGATCATCAGGAAGCTGAATGTGGGTAAGAGTGTGGCCTCTTCAGGGCTTGGGTGGAGTCACAGTCACCCCAAGACCACAGTTACCCAGGCCTTGGAGAGAGCACAGAGGCAGGGGGGCTACCAGAGTTGAGATGACCTGGAGAAGAGGACATCCCTCCACAGGATGCTGGGGCTGGGCTCAACCTTAGTGATTATCTGGGACAGATGTTTTCAACTCTAGTTTTTTAGGAACAAGGTGAATCCTGGTCCAGCCCCATTATTTTAATGAGATGAGAACAGAATCCCAGGAAAGAGAAGTGGTTACCTGAAAGTCAAACAACAAATTAATAATCAAGCTGGGACTGGACCTGGAGCTGCCTGGTTACCAGTCCTACATCTTAGCTTCCTAAACTGGATATGCAGGAAAGAAGAGAGGGGCAGGGAGAGCCTTAAAGATGTGATTTCACAGGTAAGAAGACCTCTTACTCTGATGACACCTCTTCCAGCTTCCCAATGATGCCTGAAATCCCTCCTTTACCAACTCACTTTCAAGTCTCAAGGTCACCTAGTCCACCTGTCTGTCTGATGCTGGGGTTCCCCTCTCGACCCCCCAAGAAAGGGTCTGCCAAACACTCCATGACAAGCACCCATTTCATCTGGCTTGCTCAATGTCAAAAGGTTCTTCCTCAGATCAAGTTGACATCCATCTTAATGTAGCTTCCAGCCATGTATCCCAGGACAGCCTTTAGCCACACACATCCAGGCCCTCTGCCCCAGCACAGCCCTTCGAATAATTGAAGACAGCTCCCACTCCCTTCTCTGTTTGATTTCCAGACTACTTCTCACACTGATGTTGGTTTTTCAATGTTCTCTTCACTTCCTGGGTCCACTACTCTGCATATTCTCCATTTGGGCTTCTACTGAAAGCATTATCTAACATTGTGCACCATATTCTGGGAGTGAAATTATTAAAGCAAGTGGACTGCCTCCTTCATTCTAGGTGTCCTCGCTCCATCAATGCATCCTCTCATCACAATGACTTTTCTGGCACCCATTTCACCCTACAGGCTCAAATTTGATGCTGTGTTGACTAAGACATCACCCATCCTCTACTCTCCTCCCACACTGCCCACCCCCACCCCCCCACCCCGGTTGTTTCATTGAAAGAACTAGGGGCAGGGCTTCACATTGCTTCCCAGGAAATGTCACCTTGCTACATTCAGCCCACAATTCCTTGACACCCCAGCCTCCTGCATCTTGGTTTTTTCCTCCCCAGCACATTCTTCTCCCTCCCAGCTTCTTGCCCCCTGCCTTCTGCTTCTCTGTCCAAGTCACCAAGGCCCTCACCAGGCCTGGCTCCTTGCCTGGCTCCTCTACTCAGGAGAATGCATGAGCCTCTCCACCCCATGAGGACTGTGGGGAGAGTGTAATGATGGGAGACAGCTAATGTTAGAGTATTAGGCAACTAAAGCAGGACACCATTAAATTGTAAAGGGCATAGAGAAAAGGCAGGAGATTACAATGAAGTTATCAGTAGCAGCTTCTGTGTAATGGGACTATAGGTGATTTTGCCCCCATGTTTAATAACACTCTTCATCCAAAAAATATTTAATGACAAGAGGCCTTACTGTGTATTTTCCAAAATTTCTATGCAGAGTATGTGTTATTTGGCAAGCTAGAAAAAACATAAATTGCAAAATAAAGATAAAATGAAAATGAAAAAAGAATTTTTTGCTAGGTGAACTCAGATGAATTCATCATCACCCTTTGTTTGGGAAGGGGTATTCAGGCCCTCCCTGCACCTAACTGCCACCTGCAGGCAGGACACCTGGAAATCTCAACAGCCTGGTGGCGCTCTCCCACCTCCCAGCCCAGAATCTTTTGGTCCAGGGAGAGATATGCCCCTGAGAAAGAAATACCATGCTCTGGTGTGCAGCTCCCAGCCCCTGCGCCAATCCAGGCACTTCCCCCCGACGCCGTTTCCGTCTGAGAGAAAGCGTTAAGGCAGTTTTTCTGCCATCAGGTTTTTGAAAAGGCGCGGAGAGAGCATAGGGGCCCCCAGGTGGTGAGAGAAAGGCCGAGCCTGGAGAATGACCCACCTGACTGACCTCCCCGACTTCCCGAGAGCGGACCGGGGCTGCACCACCAGGATCCCCCTTTCTCCCTCCTCTCCGAAGGCTGAAGGAGACCTGGGGGCGGCCGCGTCCTGCTTGACGTGAGGCACCTGAGGTTCCGCCCCGCAGCGCGCGGAACCTTCCCCAGGTAAGCCCTGGCTTACCCTCCTCCGACCAGCAGAGGGCGCGCGCCACCCGCGAGAAGGAGGGTGCAGCCGCAGGCCGCCCAGGGAGCAGCAAGCCTGCGCGCAGGAGGGGAGAGGTCCGGCCTTTGAAATTAAGACGGATCCAGAGAAAAAATAGCGATGAAGATATGCGGATGGGAGGTGGGGGGAGACGGGAGTTATGTTTGTGGGTGAGGGTGAGAAAGTCGGAATAAGGGTAGGATGGGGAAAGGGGTAAAGATGCGGGAGGGGAAGAAATACAGTGAGAAGTGGGCTGAGGGACTGAGATGGGGTGAAGATGAGACGAGGTGGGATGGACGTTGGAATGGGGTGAGGAGCGGGTGGAAGGCAGGTCGAGTCCGGCTGCAGTCGGGTTGCGTCTCCCCCACCCAGCTGAGCCCACCCACCAGGGACTCCGCTCTGCTTGGGTCCAGCAGCACACAAGCCTGCTTTGCCCCCACTCTCTCCAGCTCTTCCTCATGGGCCTTTCTCCTCGGGCTGGACTGAGCCTCTCCCTCCTTTTCTCCTGAAAAAAAAGGTTCTGGTGCAGCAAAGAACAGAGAGAGGAGGCAGCGGGGATCTAGGGGAGCTTTAATGGAACTGGAAGGGAATCGAAATGCACCGGGCAGCCCTGCGAGAGGGTGGGGGGAGGGAGGAAGAGGGGCGGAAGCTATCTTATTCGTCTTATGGGGGCCAATGGCCCTTACCAAGCCCGCTTAGACCCCCGGGCGGGTAAAGGTGGACTGCAAGAGGCCTCCACGTGCCGGGGTCAGGGCATCTCCGTGGGGGAGGGAAAAAGTGCGGAAATATTTGAAAAGAGAAGGGGTCAGCATGGAGGGGACTTCCCGATCCCGGGCCGAAGCACAGGTGGAGGGATAAAAGGCGGAGCAGGCCCGGGAACCCCCTTCCGGAGTCTGGAGACCTGGAAGAGGTGGAAGTTAAAAGAAGCGGGAGAGGGCACTGGCTGTCCTCCTCCGGGGCTTGGGGCGTGAGGCGGAGGGCAAATTTAAAGAAAGATTGGGGAGGCTTCAGGCCCCTTCTTCTGGGGCTAGATGTGTCGGGTGGAGTAAAATCTGGAGTTAAAGGAACGCTGTGGGAGGCTCCGGGCCTCAAACGCCAGGACTGGGGTGGGGATTGGGCGAGGCTCCGGGCGTCTGGGGAGGCCGCGCGGCACCCGGCCGCCCCCGTCTAGTGGTAATGGCCCCCCAAGTGCGAGGGCGGCGGCCACAGCGCCGAAGGGCCCGGGCGGGGGGCTGCAAACCCGGGCTGGGGTAGAAGTGCGGCTGTGGCGGCAGCGGTGGCGGCGGGGCCCGGGCCGGGCCAGTTAGGAGAAGCCGGCGGGCGCGACGCCGGCCGAGGCGGCCATGAGGTTGAGTTTGGAGAGGCCGGGAAGGGCAGCGGGGCGAGGCCGGCGGGCAGCTTGTAGAGGCGCGCCGTCCTGGGCAGCGGCGGCGGCGGCGGCCCGCGGCCGCGGCATGGGCGTGCGCGTGCGGGGCGGCTGACAGGCCTGTGCCAGGCCCTGGAAGTCGAAGCGGTAGGCGTAGCGCTTGCCGTGCACCTTGCTCATGATTTTTTTTGTTCGTAGTAGTAGCGCAGCGCGCGGCTCAGCTGTCGTAGTTCATGTTGGGCTTGCTCTTGAGCTCGCCCCGCGCCGCGCCACCCCTCGTCCGGGTTCGGTGAGCCTGAACTCGCCGTGGCCCGCCCCTCCCACGCGATGCAGCCGGCGTTCGCCGGTCGGCCAGCAGCTCCAGCAGAAACTACTGCCACGCTGGATCTGCCCGCTGCCTGCGGGGAGGGGGCGGTCAGCCTGTGCGAGGGTGAGAAGAGGGAGGCGGCGGGGGCTGGGGGAAGGGTGGGGCAGGAGACCGAACCCCGGCCTGGCGGCGACCCGCGACGGGGAGGGAAAGAACGCGGTCCAGCTGTTGTAGCCGGGCGCAGCTGGAGCGACCAACCAGCGAGGGTCTGATCGGCAGAGCGGTCCCTAGTCCTTACAGCGCTTTTGCACAATGGAAACACGGCTTCCCCTTCGGAAGACGCAGCCCCCACCACCACCACCACCCCGCCGCCGCGCAGGGCTTTGTGAGAAATAGCTGTGTGTGTAGGGGGGACGGGGGATGGGGGGGCTGCATCGCCTCCTCCTCGTGAAGACAGCGGCTGAACCAAGGGACACGGCTTTCCGAGGCGTGCAGAAGCCAGATTTCAGCCCCAGCTCGCCACCTTGGCCGGGTGCCCTTATTCAGGACGGTCCTGGGCAGGCGGCCTGCGCCACCCGGGCTGGACCAAGTCCGGAGACCCAGCAAGGAAGGACCATCCCGGCCAAGACTGGACAAGGCCCAGCCCCTGCCCCCCAAAGTCATACAATGGGACAGGTCCCTCCTGAGCGGAAGAAGGGGTGACGGCTGGATTTCTTCTGGTACCAGACGGGAATGGGTACCAGACAGCGGCCTCCTCCATTCATGAGAGGAGGGGCAGGGTCTCAGCGGACTCCCCACCCCGGCCGCGGTCGGCTGCGCGGGCCTCAGCGCTGCGCTGCTGGATTCCGCCCTTTTTTCGGAACAGGCGGGATTCCCGGTGCCCGAAGGTGACTTAATTCCCTGGGACCTGATGTACAGCTTTGAAGAAGGGGAAAGCCCCTGTGCCTGGTTCTCTGCTTTCCTCCCATCCCTGGCAAGTCTCCGGGCTCCTCCTCCCGGTCCGGATTTCGGAAGTGCTGGAGGCCGGCGGTGAGAGGACCCGACGCCCCAGAACTCCGGCTCTCCTTCCTTCACGCCTCAATCAGACAAGCGGAGTAAAATCTTGATCCTGAAACAATCACCCACCAATCCACCCCAATTTAGAACGAAACGAATTTTTTTCGAAGGTGCCTGATTATTGCCTCAAATCAAGTCTGGTAAACCCTCTTTCTTTCCACGACCGGCTCAGAACTCAGAGGCCGCCTTTCCACCAAAATTTCAATTAATTTCAACCCTTTCTCCTACACACCAGCCCAACAAGGAGCTGGCTGGCTCCAGGTTGGGACGGTTGCATTTTGGCGTGAGAAGCAGGGAAGGTTCGTGTAAAAATGTGCACCTGGCACCGACGGGGGAGTGACATCGGAGGCCGGCACGCTCGTTCCTGCTAAGCGTCCTGTTCCTCTGGGACTTAAAGCAGTGCCAGCCTCTTTTTGTGTGGTTACTGTAACTTGGTGAGATCTAGGGTACGACGGTAGTGGGGGGCGTGGGGAGCTGTTGTCGCCTCCAGGCTCACCGCCAACAGAGTAAAGACTAAGGCAGTTTGGCCACCGGCGCGAGGACCAACTGCAGTCATCCGGCGGGACTTGGCCCCCAAAGCCCAGCCGCTCGGGCCGGGAGGCAGGAAGCACAGGCCCCTCTGCCAGTGATGGCTGGACCCTGCGGGGTCAGAGAGTTAATTCCCCGGTCCCCTTGTCGGGAGGTGCAGTGAACTTGCGCTTTCTGTGAGCAGGGAAACAATGCCAACCAAGCCCCCTAGCCCGGGCCTCCAAACCCGTGAAAACCATAGACAGCAGAGAAGAGAGGGGGCCAGGACCCCCCCACACACACACCACACCTGGGTCTCGGAAGAAGCAGGAGTCAAAGGCCCCGTGAATGTCACCCCCCACCCCCGCCCCAGGGCCGCTCCACACTTGCCAGAGGCTAGAATGCATATTGCGCCCACTCTGTATGGATGTGCCTCCCTCCGGAGGTCGGGGCTCGGCCCCCAACCCAATGTCCTCACATCCCCAGCTCACCTTTCTTGCACCGCGGGGCTCAGAGACCCCCAACCTGGGCTCTTCCCTTCCTTGAAAAGAAGACCCTCTCCGACGGGATCTGCGGCGGCAGGGAGAAAGCAGTCAGGCGGGACAGGGAGGAGGTTGTGGGCTTGACCGAGACGGCCCCGGGCGAGAGCTTGTGGGGGGCGCCCTGGTCCCCGGGAGCGATGCTGGGGCCCGGGCTGCCCAGCTCCTCCTCCCCAAGTCCAGCCCCGGGGCGTGCGCGGCGCGGAGCCCCTCCGTAGCGCCCAAGTCAGGAAACGCGTCCAGGAAAAAGGAAATCCGCTTTCCGAAAAGGGCCGGCGGGAGCCTTATAAAGCCGAGCGGGGTTGCGCCAACCGAGCCTGAGCGCGCGGGAGCCCATCTGAGAGCAGAGAGGAGGGTGCCTGGAGGGCTCGGCGGATGGAAACGCTCGGAGCACGGAGGTGAGGAGAGACGAGGGCGTAGAGGCGACGCCCTGCGGACCACAGCCTCCCGAAACTGCTTGCGGACAGAGTCCCTCAGTACAGGCCCTTTCTCCTCGTAACAGGCTCTTTGGGGCTGCTGAACCCGCGCCCTGGGCCTCCCAGGCTCCCGATCTGCTCACTTGAGTCCTCTAGATCGCACACTGCAACCCCGAAGCTCTCCATTTGCCTTTTAAGGTTCCCACCAAAGTCCTAGATTGCTCAGCCCTCCGGGATCCCGGAGTGTGGGGACCGCGTCCCCTTCCTGTGGTCCCCGGCATCCCCTACCCATCCGCGATCCCGGACTTCCCACCCCGGGTCCCGGTGCTTTCAGCTCCCGCTGGTCCCTGGTACCTGGCAGGTACATGTTGATCAACAGGGGCTGGAGGCGCCGCTCTGTCTCATCGCCGCCGGGGACTGGGCGGTGGGAAGTGGGGAGGGGTAGGGAGGGAGCGATTGGGGGAGCACGTCAGGCTTTGCGCTCCGGGGCACCGATCTCCGCCCGAGGCTACAGTGGGTGACTGGGAAAAGAAGACAGCGCCGGGTCCGGTGGGGCCTGGCGGGAGGGGGCAGCCCGGGTGTGGCGGGGGATGGGGGTCCGGGAGAGATGCTCCCAGCTACCGGGCTGCTTGGAACCCTCCGACCCCGGAGGCGGGCAGGGGCCGCAATTTCCGTTTTAATTAAAGCACCGCCGCCTAGGCCTCCAGGACCCCGCCCCCGCCCCCCTTATCGCCCCATCGCAATAAAGTCTCCAATGCGCGGTGCCTCAGCCAAGCGCACCCGGCAGTCCCCAGCGCCCCGCAGCCCGGGAGACGCGCGGGGGATGGGCCGGGGCCGAGCGCTCTGACAGAGGCCGGGAGCACGATTCTTTTCCGCCTCCTTGACTCTGCAAACAGAGATGGGGCGGGGTACCCGGCCCTACCTCAGAGCCCAGCAGCCACAGCCCCCTCCCCAGAGCTCTTCTTCCCTCCCGTTCCCGCCCTTCTCACTGCTCCACTCTCCTCTCCCTTCCTCCCCCCACCCCCACCCGAGTTCCCGTCTCCAGGCGGCGTTATCTGCATCTCACTTTTAAATTTCCGCTTTCCTCCCTTTCGCCTGTAGCTGCGCTCCCGGCCCGGCAGCCGCTGCTCGCTTTATCTCCGCGCCCCCACGCCCTCCCCGCGCTTCCTCCCTCCTCCTCCCTTCCCACTCTGTTCTTCCCTGGAGAACCGATCCCCCTTTCCTGTCTCTTGCTTTCGCCCCTGTTCCTGTCTTTCCACGACTCCCAGGCCTCAGGCCCGGCGCTGGGGCGTCCCATCTCCCCAACTTCCCGTGAGTTGCCCCTATCCCCTTTGGCTTTCAAGGTGTTTCCTTCCTGTTCGGTCTCCTAGTCTCATCTCCTCTCCAGGCTCTTTTCTCACTCTCCCCACTCCTCCCCCTCCCACTCCTCTCCCCCTTTCTCATCCATTCAGTCCCCACGAATTAGTCATAACCAGCCTGGGTCCAAGCTCTAGAAACATTAAGAGTCTGTGCTCACTTTTCCTGGTAGTTACTGATTCCCCTTCCACTTCCCCCTGCAACTATCGCTCTCCCATCCTTCCCATCCCCTGTCTTCCCTGTCTACCACCCACCTTTGCATTTACTCCCTATCATAGTTATCCCTGAACTAAGCAACCATTGATTCATTACTCTCCTAGGCCTAGAAGGGTTAACACTGGGCTGGCCTCATTCAGTTAGGCAAGCTGTGTACTGTACAAGGCCTTCAGCCCAGGGACGAGTGGAAGCTGAAATCCACCTGGGGAAATAGGTACCTTTTCACAATTCATGCAAAGATATTGATTGTATTATTAGCAACCCAGGCAGGAAGGTCTCCTTCAACATGGTTTCCAGGTGGACTAGAGTCTCTTGGTAGTTGTAGGGCTTCCTGGCTCTGGAGGGGCAGGCTAAGGAGGGGTGCTGGCTAAAGATGAGGCCCAGTGCCAGGAGTCTGCCCTCTGCAGCCATGCAGCATGCTGTGGCTACTGTCAGAATTGGTAGGTTCAGTGCGCTTTCTTTCCCACTGCTTGAGCCCAGGGGTGAGGAGGCCTGGGACTCTGGAGCACGGGGATTGGAGTGCAGGTCTCCTGTCAGACTCCTCACACTGTGCAGGGCCCTGTGCACATACACGCTCACTTGCTGTAATGCTGGCCTGCTCCTCTTGGAGGCCTGGGATCTGAAGGAACCAGGGAGAGTCTGGGGAAGAGTGGGAGGTCCCCTAGAAGGGAACAGTCGGGGAACCCTAGAGGGTGCTAGAGGGACAGGAATGGGGGTTTCAGGATGTAGACATAGGATCTAGTCCTGAAGTTGGGATACTCCCTGGGAATCATACTCTGAAGGAGGGGGGGCTCCGAAGGAGGGGAAGAACTTGAGGGTGGGGTCGAGATCCCAAACCCTCTCCTTTGTGCCCTCTTATGGTTTCCCCAAGCCACTGCTGATAGAAAACACCATGAAGTAAGAGGTAAGATCTGCGGGAATAGAGCAGGTGGGTATTAAGCAGCGGAGATCCCCCCCCTCAAATGCCCGTAGTAGGAGGCAGAGGCAGAAAGAAGGGGTGCTCGGAGTAGGGGTCTACCCAGACATCCTAGCTCCTAGGCAGGGAAGGATGGACAGTGCATGCTTAGTGCCAGGCCTCACTGCTTAAGCTCAGGTGCAGGGGAGGTGGGATGCTGGGGAGAGAGTTTGCACAGAGTCCACTGATGCAGTCTGGGTCCTGATTGTGCCAAAGTGGGGGTGCCCTCTTCTAGCCCCTCAATCCCCTTAGGCTAAGAGTGCAGCCTGAGTAAAGGTCACTAGGGCAAAGACCACAGCAGCTTCCCCCTCTACCCCTCTGACCCTGGAGAGGCACGGGCCCCACGGGATTGTGCAGGCACCTTGCCAAGAATGGAAGGAAGGTAAGAGGTGAAAACATCCCTGGCTGTGAGAGTCAGAGGGTGGCAGGTGTGGGTAGGAGTTCTGGAAAACCTGGAAGGTACCAGCTAGCAGAAGACATCAATTCCCCTGACATCCTCATTGTGCAAATGGAGAAACTGAGGTCTGGAGGGCTGGAGTGTGCCACTCAGGGTTACAGTCCCTGTCCCTGAGCTGCCTTGATGACTTCCCAGCTGCAGCAGTGCCTCCCAAAAGGAGAGCAGCTCAGCCAAGAGTGGGTGTCAGAGCTGCCTTTGCCACCTCCTTCCCTCAAAGCAGGCCTGGGGGAGATGGCCTGCTGGGCCTTTGAATCAGTTTTGTCTGGGTTCTGGGTTCAAGTCTTGGCTCCCATTGCTAATTATGTGACTCTGGGTAAGTTACTTAACCTTTGTACCTCGGTTTCCTCATCTGTATAATGGGAATTATAGTGTATAATGGGAATTATAGTGCCTACCAAATAGGGTCACTCTCTGGGTGTTAGCTATTGTTAATATTACTATCCCTCAAGGGAACAGGGAGGAGCCTGTGACCAGCCAGGAATCCCGGGCTCCTCTGGGGACCACAGAGTTTTGAGGCTCTCCTGAGACTTTTAGACACTGCTTAGCTCAGCTTCCACTTAGCCTGGATTTGAGGTCAGGAGTCCTGTGTCCGAGACCTGGCTTTGTTACCAATTAAGTGGGTGACCTCATCAAGGCTTCTCTGAGTCCCAGTTTCTTTGTCAGTGAAATGGATGAAGAATGGAGGGTGTTAAGGAGGATCGAATACAACAGGGACCATGGACTCTAGAGCATCCAGGTATAAAGCAGTTTATGCCCTGCCTAGAGGTCTGTCCCTTGGTCTTCCCCACTCAGTGCTGGAATCTATGAGGGCAGCCACGGGAAGGATGGCCATACATTGGCTGCCTCAGTGCTTTTCTGTTAACACCAGCAAGCATTTTCAGGGGTCTCCCTTTGAATCCCCATAGCAACCCTGTGAGACAGAGAAGGCAGGAATGAATAGCCCCATTTTACAGGTGAGGGAATTGAGACCCAGGATGCTGTGCAATTGTCCCCAGTTGTTCTAACTTCTGGCCAAGGGCCCCACCCAAGGAAGCAGCTGCCCACAGTTGGGGCCCCAGGAAATCTCCCAGGCCCAGGTCGGCTGTGCTCCAACATCACCCTGCCTCCCCTCCTCTGGGGAGCCACCTCTCCACATTGAAAGATCCACTTGGGTCTTGAAAATGCAAGCAACCCTGAAGGGCAGGATAAGGGGCATCCCAAGGGGCTTGGGAAGCCCCACTCTGGTGGGGTTGGGAGTATCATTCACTGGGTCAAAGAGGGAGCTGGGTAGAAACCACACAGATACCAGGGGCTCTGATGGCTGCCACCACACTCAGCCCCCACCCCCCAAGGCTGTGGGCTTCTGCCACCTACCCCAGAACCCAGGCTCACTGGGGACAGTAGCTGAAGTGTGGTCCCTCCAGCTCACCAGTCCTCCTTAGAGTTGTGTTAGATGGAACCTAAGGAAAGAGCTTGGTTCAAGTTCTTGTCTAGCTGTGCACAACTCTGCGAAGCCTTGAGCCAGTCACATCACCTCTCTGGGTTCAACTGGACAATAGCAATGTTAGCATTTCCCCTTCCTGCCTCAAAGTGGGGTTGTTTGGATCAGCTGAGAGGACAGGTATGAAAATGCTTTGTAAATTCTGGAGCTCAATACTATATAAGGAACTGTAATTATCTGGAAAGGGAGTCTGGGGGCTGGGCTCAGAGAGGGAGTTTCTCCCTTAGAGGGTCCTGGGAGGCAATGGAGCCTCCTATTTTCTCCTCCTCTCATACCCTTGCTCCTCTCTAAGGCATACAGTTCTATAAAGCTGGAAATAGAGGTAAGAGGTGCAGGCTTCCCTGGGCTGGGTGGGGAGCTGGAGTGAAGGTAAAGGCTAGGAATGATCTGGCGGTTAGAGAGGAACCCAAGAGGCCTTTGCATAGGAGTAGGGAGGTTCTGCCCTGCATGGAGGTACCTGACCCAAGGGGTGTGTGGAGGTTGAAATCCAGCTAGAAGCCATGCTGTGCAGCTGTGTCCATCCCACCCAAAGGATGGCAAAGGTGCCATCTGGGCTCATAGTACCCCTAGCCCAAGCTGATGTGTCTTTACCAAGGAGAGGTGTGAGACTGGTTGTATTTAACAGGACCCCCAAGGTTCTTACCCTTGACTTACTCTTAGCCCCATCCAAACTTGCTTACATATATCCTAAGCCAGTTTGTGCTCCATGGTCAAGGGTTGTGGAGCCTGAGGGGTTGAGTTGGCTGGGAGAGACCTTCAGAGGGATGAGGATGGAGATCACAAAGTAAGGAAGCAAGAAGGAGGCAAGAGAGGCAGGCAGGTTCAAGAGTCTTTATTGAAGGGTCCTCAGGTGAAGGGTCTGGGGTCGCAGAGCCTATTGCTGGACTCTCCGAATGGACTGCAGCAGCCCAGTGTGGGCCTGCGTGCCAAAGTCACCATAGGTACGGAACTCCCCGCCGTGCCGGTCCCGCTCCAATACATACTGGTAGCCGCGGTAGCCTGGGTACTGGTAGGCGACCCACCTAGGTAGGTGAGGGCACAGGGGTGATGAGGAGACCCTGCTCTACCCTGGATCTCCCACATCCTCACTGTGTCCTCCACTAGTATTCCCCCTTTCTTGGCCGTGTACTCCCAGCCCAGTACTATTGCTTCCATTTTCTGGATATGGATCTCCCTGCCTGCCTTCTGCCCCTGGCCTTCCTATCAACTTCCTCATCTTGTCTCCTGTGCCCATCTCCCATTGCTTCCTCACCTCTGTTTCCAAGCCCTTCCTCTATCCCTACACCATTCCCCTTTCCTATCCTTCTATGCTCTCCTCCTCTCCCAGTCTCCATAATCTCACTTCTCCTTGCTCCCAAGTCCTCCATCACCTCACTTCCCCTTGTTTCCCACTCCCATCATCTCTCCTCCCCACCTGCCTCCTTGGTCCCCATTGCTTCCCTGCTTTTCTCCCCATCTCCCCTGTTCCAGTCACAGGACTCACGCTCCAGAGCTGACTTTGAGGGAACCCACATCCTGGCTGGCCCAGCCCATGGCAGACAGGGATGGGTAGTCATCATTGAGTTCGAACTTGCAGCCCTGGAAGTTCTCCCCCTCAAACAGTGTCACACGGCTGTCGCTGTGGTTCTGAGGCACAGAAAGATGGTGTGGGGTCAGACCCTCTCAAGGGGATATGAATGGAGATGTCTTCAGCCCCACACTCCCCACCCTACTTTCCAACACAAGCTGTGTAACCACTTAGGCCCCAGAAATGCTCTCAGAGTTCACTCCATCAGCAAACTGGCAGTTTGAGAAGCTGGGATGCTCAGAGGTCCCCCACCTGACCCCTCCTGTGGCTTTGGGGATGTTCCTAGAGATGCTTCCAGATCAGGGATGGCAGGCATCTTAGTGGCAGGGACCTGTTTTGCAGGAGGAAACTCAGAAGTCCTGAGAGAAATCTGGCCCATTAACTAAGGTCCTCACTGACTACTAAGGGGTACTGGATGACAGACCAGAAGAGACAGGCTATGGCATCAGCATTGGGTCTTAGCTTCCCCAACTCCAGGCCCTTCTCCCTGCAGGGTTTCTCAGCCTCTTAGGATGACTCCTCCTGGGCTGGTTCAGCACCGGCTCTCTGCCCTCAACCCTCCAACCCCAGGCCTCACCAGTACCATACCTAGGTTAGCACAAATGGGAAGTGTATTTGATTCATTAACAGACGTGCCCCCCCAACCCCCACCCCATGCACCGAGACTGACCCTCTTCTCAGCTTTGATACCTGAGTTCTAGTCTCGTCTCCATGTTAACCCTTGTGACCCTGGGCAAGTCACTTGACATTTTCACACCTGATTATGGGACTAACAGCAGCCCATTCCCCCATCCCCGACCTCACCAGGCTGTGAGCGGACAGAGGCGCTCATACGTGTCAACAACCCCTAGATGTGAGTGGTGGGCGCTGTCCGTGGTGCTGATCGCCAGCGGCCTGGGCTACGCCCACAAGCCCAACTTTCTGAGTCTCCTCTGGCTCTGGGAAGTGATGTCACTACCACCCTATTGGGAGTTGTGTTTACACCTCCATGCAGGGGGTGGATGTGATTTTGGGGCGCCGTGGTGGGGCCAGGTCCTCGAGCTAGAAGGTAAAAGGGGCAGCCGAAGAGGAGGGGGAGCGGGCTGTGCTCACCGCACAGAGCACTGGCCGAAAAGACAGCAGCTGGTCGCTGTGGTGGCCGCCGCTGCCGCTCCAGGCGCTCCAGCGAGGATAGTCGCCCTTCTCCAGGATAAACTGCTGTCCCTGGAAGTCGGGGTACTCGAAGCCCACCCAACTGGGAAAGTGGAAGAGGAACTGGGAAACATCTGCTCCAGCCTCACTCCTTTCCCCTCCCCTTTGCTTGCTGTGATTGAAAAGACCAAGAAACCCTGTCTTTCCACCCAACCCCAATCCCTCCTCTCTAGCACATCCATTGTGTAGCAAATCTAGCCTCTCTCCAGGGTGGAGACACCAAACTGGCTGCTATCCTGGGTCTGAGGGGTCCAGGCTTCCCACTCAGGGTTCCCAGGTTGGAAGGAATTTTCCAGGTCAGGCAGTTCACAAGCCCAAGCGCACCTACTTCAAGTACTTAGGTGTCTGCATAGGGAGGCTTCGGCCCTCCCAGCCTGCAGTAGCACAACCTCAGCTTTCCCTAAGGCCCCAGGCTGGGCTCTAGGAGACCAGGGTAAAGTGAGCAGGAGGGGTTTGGCATCTTTTTGTTTATGGAAGTATAGAGCCATCTAACTTTTAGAGAGAGATCTATGCTTGCACAGAGAGGGATCTATGCTTGCCCAGAGAAAAAAGTTGGAGAGAACATCCACTCAGAACCCCTTCGAGTTCCAGCCAGCCCCACCCGGGCTGGCAAGGGGGACGATTGTCGCCTTTATTCATTTAGTTCATGCGAGGACTCTCTCTCCTCCACTTGATTGCCTTGTGGCAGTGGGGGTGGGCGGGGCGTGGGGAGGCCGCGGGGTTTTCCGTGTTGGTGGGTCACTCTCAGGGATTAGGGTCAAGGAGACTGGGTCTGAGGAATGGAGGACTGAGGGCTGAGGTCCCAGGCCCGGATCTAGGGCCCCTCTAGCCCCTCGCCCCTCGCCCCAGCCCAGCCGCGGCTGGGCGATCACTCACGCGCCATTTTCCACCTTGACCGAGCGCACCCTGCGCAGGCCGCCGCGCTCGCTCACGCTAGAGCAGTCGCTCAGCAGTCTGCAGCGGCGACCCTGGAAGTTCTCTTCGTCCCAGAGGGTGAGGCAGGCCGGCGCCGGCGCCACGGCGCTGCTCATACTCCTACGGGCAGGAAGAGAGGGACGCCACGCTCAGCGAACCCCCTCCCTGGCCTAAGCCCTCCCGACCTGGGTGGAGGGTGAAGGAGCCGGGGACTGGAGCGGCTCGCTCTCGCCTCGCTCTCGCCACGCTCTCCCCCGCCCCGGAGATATCCAGCCCCGCCACCGAATATTCACCCGGTGGGTGAGCTCGGCGCAGACCGAAAGATGGAGAGGCTGCGCGCGGGCCGAGCGCACTTGGCTTTATACCCAGGCCTTGCTCCCCTCCCCAAACTTTCTCTCGCTGGGGGACGAGGGGAAGAGGGGTGGGCTGAGTCAGCGGGTAGGTTGTGGGCAGCTCTGGTCTCCCCCCGGAGCCGGGAACTTTCCCGCAGCCACCGACCTGCCCCAGCCCGCGGGGATCACAATAGAAAGTGCTGAGGTGCCCATCCCGCGCCCGCCGCGGCCTAGACTGAGTCCGCGCTTTTTTTTTTTTTTTTTTTTTTTTCCGGGCCTGAGCCAGGCAGGGCGCGCTCGGCCTCGAGGCAGAAGGCTCCCTCCCTGGCGTTTTGGCCTCGGTAATTGAGGCGCCAGATCGCTCTGGGGCTCCGGCTAAGGTTCCTGACTCGCGGCGCTAAAGTTTTTCCTAGCATCAAACCACCTTTTCTCAGTCCTAGATCGAGGCCTCTCTTTAGGGTGACACTAGGGCGGAGGTAGAGAGGGCCCTCCGTAAACATCTCTCTTCACGCCCCTCAGCCATCCTTTCCCTGAAGGATCGATCGGTCCATCGCAGCCCTTTTTCTCCCGAGCGTGCGTTCCCAGACCTGGCGCTGTGTTTCCGGGAGTTTCTCTCCGCCGCGGGGCTGAGAGGAGGTGGTGACTAGGATTCCGCCCAAGGCGGCACCAATCGCTGGAAACCTGAATGGCCAAGGATTACAAAGTACTCAGGAATAATAGTAACCAAAATAGTAACTCAATGGTAGGTAAGAGGAACATTTCAACCCTAGGGCTGCCAGACCCAGGTCGGTGCCACACACTCCCCCGCCTCACTTCCCTGCCACCGCTTCGGGGTCTGGGGGCCCCGGCCGTCGACCCCCTGAGGGTTAGCAGCTGATAACGGGGCACCTATTACAGGCCAGGAGCTTTGCTCTGCACTGTTACGTGCTTGGTCTTCCCTAATTCTCCCTCCAACCCGCTCCGCTGAGGTAGGCGCTGTTACTATCCTGCTTTTCACCATGACAAAGCAGAGGCCCAGAGGGATTCCAGAACTGCTGAGAAGTGGCCCGACGGAGATGTGAACCTGGGCTTCTGTTCCACTGAAGGTCCTAGGCTCTTACACACACACACACACACACACACACACACACACACACACACACACAGCAATCTCGGAACCAGGTGAGGTGGCGGGAAGGGTGGGAAGGGGAAGGAGAAAGAGAGGGGGAAAGGTCTTGGTGTCCCAAGGAAAAGCTCCAGGGAGGAAGTTTCCTCACAACTTGTAGCAGGATTTCCTACCCACCATAGCGTCAATGACACAAAAACTTCTGGCAAAATAGTGAGTTCTCCCTGAGGGGCAAGCAAGAAGACAACTAATATTATCCATGCTCCCAGGACCCAAGCACTTCCCTAAAAGACTCTTGAACAGCCCTGTTAAGTGGGTTTGCATGTACAGATGTGGAAACTGAGGCTCAAGGAGGTGAAGGGGCTTGTCTGAGCTCACATAGCTAACCAGTGCCAAAGCAAGGTTAGACCTTAAGCCTTTTGACTCCAAATCCAGTGCTTTTCCCACTACCCTCATCCATCCTCCAGCAACTAAAGGGATTCAAACAGGACAGGTGCTGCCACCCAGCTCACCCAAGTCTAGCCACAGTGGCCTTCTTTCCTTTCTCCCAACATACCAAACCCATTGCCACCGCAGGGCCCTTGCATTTGCTGTTCTCTTTCCTTGGAATGGCTGGCTCTTATCTCTTTTGAGAAGTCCCTGGCCCTCTTACCCTACATCACATCACTCTATTTTCTTTATAGCATTTATCACTCTGTAAAGTTAAGTTTCATCTTTCACTTATGGGTGTGCTCAGTTGTCTCCCTGTCTAGCGTGTAAGCCCCATTTAAGGGGGCAGGGTCTTCATCTGTCTTGTTCTCAATTGTTGTCCTCAGACCTAGTGCAGTGCTGAATACAGAGTAGGCATTCAATAAAACTTTTTGAATGAATGAATGAGCAAGGTGGTCAGGTGTGGGCCAAATGTCCATGGTGAAAGGGACTATAAAGGAAATTCTGTGGGGAGGGGGTGATGGTTTGCCTGTCCTACCAGCCTCGCCATTCTTGAAGTTCTGGAGTGCTGAGGACAGACGCTGGGGGCAGCAGGAATCTCCCCTGGGTCTGTCTTTTGACTGGTGGGGAACTGATCTTGGGGATCATGAGGTGTAAGAAGGTGAGTGTCAAGAATACAGGCCCTGAAAGGGAAAAAAAAAAAAAAAAAGAATACCCGGCCGTAGAACTTGGCAATGGGGGAGGGGCAGATAAAATCCACTTTAGAAGGATTTGGGTCACAGCAGAGCCAAACCCAGCCAGGTTTGATTGGGGGTGGGGTCCGGGCCATGCCCTGTCCCTTGACTTCCTACTCTACAGGGGTTGGACAACACAAATGGGGACAAGAACCAGCCCTGGTGTCCCGGCCGTATCACAAGTCGGGGCTATGGCAAGGGAAGGGATCGGACTGAGGAATCGGACCTTTCTCTCAATTTCCCACCCTTCTCCACCCCTCTCCGGCAATTCTGGATTCGGCCACCAGAGGGAGCGGGCGGGCCGCGCTGGCGCAAAAACTGGCGCGGTGGGGCGGGGTAGAGGGGGGACTTGGTGGGAGGCCGAGGTCGGGAGGGGCGGCGGACGCAGGTGGCGAGTGCGTCAGGCTGTGCGTGTGCGCTGGTCGGTGACGCGGGCGCTGGCTGGTAGGCGCCGTGTTGGGGCGGGGCTGGGGCAAGGGTCTGGGCAAGTCCCTGCGGTCGAGGCTGCACCTGGGAGGGCAGTTTGCTGTACAGGTGTTGGTCAGGAGGGGTTAGTGGGTTGATGGAGGAAGTACAGCTGAGATCTAAGCTAGAGTTAGGGGGTCCGGCCTGGATTTGGGGTGGAGACCCTGCGTGTGAAAGGTACCCCAGCTCTTCTTGCAGGCGGAAGTGGCACCACATACGTAGCCACGTGGCGCTAACCAGCCTCTCCCCTTCTCTGTACCTCAGTTTTCTCATTGGGAGAAGGGTCTATAGTCTCACCCGCCCGGTCTGTAGGTGGCTTTGAGCTGTCTGTGGGCAGCTTTCTCAGAAAGGGGCTCTCCCAGCAACCCTGACCTAGGGGCTTGGCCAGAGCCAAGGGACCTCACATCAGGGACCCCACATCCCTCCAGACTGCTCTCTGACATTGGCCTAACCGTCCTTGAGAAAGAGAGAAACAAGCCTCTGCACGCCAGAATGGGACTCTGGGATTGCTAGCCCTTTTCTTGACACTGGACCCCCTCCCAGTCTCTTCCTCTCCCCACTAGGTTGGTGCAGCTCCGACCCCCCAGCCTTTCTCTCCTCACCCCCTCCCAGCTTCCTCCCAGCCCCTGGCAGCTGCTCCTGTTTGTTTTCCCAGATTGGTTGTGCTCGGAGCTTCCTGAAGGATAGATGCACAGGTGGCTTTGTTTGCCAGCTCAGCACTCTCACCCCTACCCCCTCCACACCCACAGTCTCAGCCTTTGGGGATGGGGGTGGGTTAGTTAGACATAAAACCAGAGCCCCTAGATCTATACTTCAAAGAGACCTCAAGATCTCATAGGGTCCTTGTCACCTTCAGAGACCCTCCATCCTGATGCCCCAGTCCTCCATCTCATAAATGGACTGTCGGATGCCACAGAGAAGCCTCAGCTCCCCCGTCCTACTCCCCCCCCCCCCCCACAAGATTCTACCCACTCATCCCGTACAGGCACTGTGAGGTCCCGCAGAGAAACCCTCAGATTCAATCCTAAGTGCCCTCAGCGAGGTCCTCAGTTCCCATCCAGACCCTTCCCCCAAAAGAGGACATGGAGAGCCCACAAAGAAACCATCAAACCTAATCCTGTGCTCTCACCCAAGTCTCCATCCCAGGTGAAGGCCCCGAGACCCCCAGAGAAGTGACATTCCCTCATAGAGAGCCCCATCCCATCATCAGCCCCTCTTCTCCTACTGCTGGGTGGCTTAGTGGTATCTGATGGCCAAAGTCCTCTCTTCCATTTGGCCTGCTCCCAACCTTACCCCTCATTTCCCTGGGAAATCTTCCAGAGCTTTGGTGGCTGAAGATGCAAATTCTGTGAACAGGATCCTCCCCCACCCAGTCTCAGCTGCCTGCCTAGGGACCATCAGCAGCCCCGCCTTTCCAGACTGCTCCTCCACTCCACCACCCCACCCCACCCCCAGGTCTGGAGCTAGGAACAGGCAGAGGAGCACCTTCCCTGGGGCTGTCCAGGTCCCGTCTCCTGGGAGACAGAGATAACATGAGTCCAGAGACCAGCCCAGCTTCCCCAGGGTCTGACAGCTGGGCCCAAAAGAGGTGGGCCCGAGGGGGCTGGGAGCCCCACCCACACAAGCCCTTTGTCCTAGCCCAGTATAAACAGAGCCCCTCTTCATTGTCCTTCAGTGGGGATGGAGAACTGGCCACCATCCAGGGAGATGGGAGGCAGCTTGCACCATCACCCACCCGCTCAGACACAAAGCCAAGGGCCTCACACAGGGTGGCATGGAGGAAGCACACACATACACATTCACAGGCAGATGGGGAAGTCACCCATGCAGATGCAGGCACATGGACGTGATCCCTTACACACCCCAGGTGAACAGTCTCGTTCTAGGGTCCAGTAGACGCCCCAACGTCACATTCACTTATGGGCAGACATTCGTTCCTTCAGTTATTCCTCAAAGATTTAAAAAGATGCACTATGTGCCAAGTGCTGTGTTGGGTGCATTCATGCACACTTATGTGCTCGTGCACGCTCACAGGTACACATACCCATTCCACGGTCTTCTAGAGACCCATCCACCCACGATCACATATACATGGAGA
Organism: Choloepus didactylus; assembly: GCF_015220235.1. Taxonomy (NCBI): domain Eukaryota; kingdom Metazoa; phylum Chordata; class Mammalia; order Pilosa; family Megalonychidae; genus Choloepus; species Choloepus didactylus. Next base: position 111,968,195 of record NC_051315.1, read on the forward strand.
GGTTAAGAGCATAACTCTGAAGTTAGGCTGCCTGGATTCAAATCCAAGTTCCACTGCTTATAAATTGGAAAAACTTGTACTCTGCTTCTCAAATTTCCCCTCTGTAAAATGAGAATAATAATACTCATAAAGAGCAATTGTGAAGGTTTAAATGCATGTAAAGCCCAGAACCGCAATAAATGTTAGCTGTTGCTGTGTTTGCCATTATAACTAGCTTTGTTGCATGGTTCCTCTGCCTTCTGACTGGCACTGCGTGGGGTTGGGGAGAGTAGTTGGGGCAGCAAGCATGGCCCTGGCATCTGCATCCCCCTTCCCAACCTGGCCCTGTGGAAGCCAGCCTAGCACCACTCAGAACAGGGCCCCCTTCTACCTCACCCCCTTGGAGCCACTCAGCCCCTGATCTCAGTTTTTGAGGGTTGCCAGGGGGTGTCAGAGGAGGGGATCCCACTTTCCTTTGTTCCTGTTCAGGTGTCTGCTCTCCTGGGAAGGACTGTTGGGAGTGGAGCTGGAGACCTGGCTTCTGGTCCGGTGCTTCCTGATCCCCATATGTAGCCTTGGGCCTGTCACTCTCCTTCTTGGGGCCTCGGTTTTTTCCCTGTCAACTAACCTGGCTGCTGATCCGGGAGGGCCTCCCAGCCCTGACTCCTGTGATGCCTCAGGAAGCCTCCCTCCCACCCCAGCCCAGCCTCTGTCCCCCTCACTCACCCACCCACCTGGCCCAGCCAGACTGAGGGGGCGAGTTGCTGCGGTCGCCATGGGGATTAATCTCCAAGAAGGTCAGTGAGGCTCCAGGACTGCCTTGCTGGGTGGGGATTAGCACCTGGGTATGAGCTCCCCCACCCCAGTGCCTCCACTCCCATGTCCCCCCACCCTCCCCAGATCCTGAGCAGCCTCCCAGCCCAGAAGTCCCAAGGCTGGGCCAGAATCAGTAGGGTGGGTGGGTGGTGGAGGCAGGACAGGGGCTGCCGCTGGAAGGAGGAGAACAGGGTCAGACCCATGCCCCTCACTGCTCACAGCCCCCAGTCCCAAGCCTGAGGCACGCCCCTCTGCTCCTTCGGCCCTTTAATGGGGGGAGATGGGCCTTCCCAGATAGGGGCATCACTCCCCACCTCCAGCCTTGGCTGTCCCCGTTTGCAGCTCACCCAAAAGCCATTTCATTCTCCTTGTTGGGGGTAATTACCCAACCCAGTGTGGGGAGGGGTGGAGGCTATTCTTACTTGCTCCTCCCCATGCTCTGAACCTTCCACCTCTGGTTGCCCCAACCTCTAACCCCAAGTCTTCAAATCCCTCCACCTCTCTGGAGTGTACATCTCTCATTAGCTCATACTGTCTCTGTCCCTTGTCTCTGTCTTCTCTGTTGTCTCTGCTTCTGTCTCTGATTTCTATCTCTGTCTACCTCCCAGCTTACTGTCTGGGAGTCTGCAACTCTTTGGGCCCCTTTGTTCTCCCCTGTCTCTGGCTGCATCCTCTGTCTGTCCATCTGTCCTTCTACCTATGCTCTCTGGTCTCTTTCTCATTCCTCCCCTCTCCATTTCTCTTCCCAGTTCCACCACTACCCGCACTCCAATTGCCCAGTCCCTTTTTCTGTGTCTTCCTCTACCTGTTCCCTCCCCCACCCATGACAGGGACGACAGGAAGCAGACTCTGGCTTTGAGCAGGGGGGGAGGGGACCGCCTCGCCTCGCACACCAGCTGCTGAGCCCACCCACCCCCCCCCAGCCCTGCACCTGCAGGCCTGCCAGGCGCCTGGAGACTCCGCCCCAGCCCGGCAAGGGAGGAGGAACCTGGAGGAGAGGGCAGAGACCCATTCATGGCCAGGAAATATGGGCCTGGGGTGGGGGTGGAGGTGGGGGAAGGCCTGGGGAAATTAGGCCCTGGGGGGAGGGGATGGTGGCTTTCTGTCACCAGGGCAGGTCATAGCCCATTTGGGTGGCTTCACTTTTCTCCCCTCAGGGACTGTTTGGTATGTCTGTGGGGATGGGATGGGGATGGGATGCGGATGGGATGGGATGGGGGGGGGGGGGGGGGGGAGTATCTTTCCAGGGGGAGACCTCTTTGTTGTACAGGCTCAGGAGTCTGGAATCCCAGCCACGGGGGAACTCTGGTCCCCTTTTCTGACTGGGGAGAGGAGAGCAGCAGCCCTCAAAGACAGGAAAGACGTGCCAGCCCCATGCCAGGCCCCTGGCAGGCAAAGCATCCAGTGTCAGGCAAGGAGCAGGGGCTCAGAACAGAAGCCTGGTTAGGGAGGCCAGGATAGGGGGCTGCACACACCCTAGCTGGGAACCCATGGATCCTTCCCAGCCACCTCCCACTCCCCGGAGCTGCTCCACCCAGAGCTCAGCTGCAGTCCACCCTTGCCCCAGACCTGCCTGGGATCTGTCACAGTCATCTTGACCCCTCCCCCATCCCTTTCTCTGTGCCAAAGACGCAACAGATCCTGTGGGTCCTGCGGGTAGTTGGGTGAGGAGTGGTGGTGGAGTGGGCAGTGGTGGAGGGAACAAGCCAGCATCTCCAGGAACATCCATTTTGGAGCCGGAAGGGACCTGTGACTCTGGACCCCCTGGGGGCTGCCTCTGGAGTCGCTACAGCGCCTCCTTACAATGCTTCCTCACCCTCAAGGGACACTGAAACCCCTCATTGCTGTCAGAGGAGGCTTTCTTCTGCCCCCACCTACAACTGGCCCCTCTTGCTGGGACTGGCTCAGACTGACCTTAGGCCTTGGTTTTGGGCTTTCCAAATGGGGACAGGGGTGTAGGGAAATCACCTCCCCACCCCATGTCAGACTTTAGCACTGTGGCTAACTGGGAGAGGGGGGCAGTGGGGCTGTCCCAGGTTTGGATTGTGGCTAGTGATCGGGGACTCCCACATGAACTGAGGGCCACTGAGAGCCACCCGCACCCCAGCTGACTGACCCAAGAGGATATGGGATCATAAAATTTGGGGGAAGCCAAGAACTGCTGCACCTGGGAACACTGTCAGGCAAGGGCAGCCTCCCCTTGTTTGTCCTTTTCAGCCTGACTGTCCATCTCAGACATGGGATGACTGAGAGAGGGACAAGGGAGGTGGCAGGGAGGGAAATATCAGGGTGTCAGCACCAAAGTCTCCTGGAACTGTAGGGGCTGGTTTGAGTCTCCATCTTGGTCCTCAGCTCCCCCACCCAGACTTTCAACACTTCACAGTTTCTGCTAGGACCCTTTGGGGGCCTCCATCTTCTGGAGGGCCAGTAGGTTCAAAGGAATGGCTAGGAGTCCAGAAACCAGGATATAGGGGCTAGGGAGGCCCTCTCATTGTGCAAATGGAAAAACCAGGGAGAGTTTGGGAAATGACTTGCCCAAGGCCACAGAAGTCGCTGGGACAGAGCCAGACCAGAATCCGGGTTTTCACCTCCGGAAGCCTCCTGTTCCGGGCCACGGCCCCTTTTGCTACCCTGTGGAGCCTGCTCCGCAGGGATTACCCGGAATAAGGCTAGGCGGCCCGGGAGCTGCCGGCAGGGCAGAACAGAGCGGGCAGGGCCGGATGGGAGCTGGATCTTTCCTGGGAGCGGCGCACGGACCTCTCCGACCCGGATGGCGGCGGCGGCGGCTGGTGCCTGCGTGGCGATCGGGCCGGGCCCCAGGGCAGGTGCTGAGAGGCCGCCCCTGCCTCACGCGAGCCGAACGAACAAAACGCTCAGGTCCGGTTTGTGCGAGGGGCTCGTCGCGGGGCGGGAGCGGAGGGCCCAGGGCCTGGCCGCGGCCCTCGACGATCGTCTGGTCCTCGTCTTCCCGGAGCTCGATGCCGCACCGCTCTCCGCCAGCCGCCGCCCTCACCTGCGCGCATCTGCAGCTGACACGTCGGCGGCCGCGGCGGCCACCACAGGTGCATGTTTGGCCCGCCCCTCCTTTTCTGGCCGCCCTCCACCCGCCTTCTCTGCCCTCTCCGCCCGGTCCGGCCCTGCTTGGCTCAGTCCCCCAACCCACGCCCCGGAGCTTGTGCCCGAGTCCGGACCCAGCGGGCTCTTATACTGCCTGTTCAGCCCCCGCCCCTGGACACACACATACACACACACATGCTCACACCTGTCCAGGCGCTCGTTTGCTCGGAGCAAATATTGACTCAGAGGAGGCGGAGCGCACCCCCGTCCGCATGCCCCTCTCCCCGCCCCCTCCCGGACTCTGGGACCATAGCTCCTTGGAGGCCCCCTGTGGAGGGGGAGGGGGCGGTGCCTGGGACTTGGGCGCCTCTGGAACAACACCAGATGTCACTTTTCCGCCCACCTGCCTCTCGGAAGGAGGAGCAGAGGACAGAGGCTGCCCAGCGGGGGTGGGTGGGGGGAGCGAGGAAGCGAGTATCCTAAGGAAGGCGGGACATTCCCTGCTGGGGATTCATATTCACGATAGGCATAGCTTAGTAGGGTCTGTAGCCCGCTGTCTAGCGGTGACCTCGACCCGCGACCCACGCCTGGTTCCTTTTCCGCGGCGTGCCTCGGTTTTTTCTCCCTTCCCAGCCTCTTAGCACTGAGTCCCGGGAGCCCAGCAGAGGCTGAGAAAGGGCTGGCACTGGGGGTACCAGGCCTCAGAACTGGTAAGGAGGGGAAAGAGGAGGTGTGGTCGCTCCGTGACGCGGCCACCTGCCGCTCTGACAGTGCCTGGCGCTCAGTCGTGCCTACCCCGCCACGCTGCGGCAAAGGCCAGCCAGGCCCCTCCTGGGGCGCCCTCCACCGGCCAGACCGACTCCAAAGCCCGGCAGTAAGCGGCGAGAACTCTCGCCAGGCTGCGGTGTGGAGTGGCCAGGCGCATTCTCCCAATCCCCGGGTCCCCGCGGGGTCGCTGCTGTCCACTCCGGCAGCTCCTGCCACCCACCCCTCTCAGAGCGCGCGCGCGAGTTCTCTCTGAGGAGAGGAAATAAAATCAAGGTAGACGTGGAAAAAGAAAAAGACTAGATGCTTTACTGGCGAGTGGAGAGGAAGCCGGTCGTGGCCTAGGGCGGCATGTCCGGGGGGCTGGGCACTGGCGTCCGCGAAGACTTGGTAGTGGGCGGTACGACCAGGAGGGGCACCTCCACTGGCTGCAGTACAGAGGGGGTCTGCAGCGGCCGGTCCGGGGTCGAATTCCTGGAAGACAGAAAGCCGCCAGGTTGGGAAAGGGGGGAGGCTTGGGGCCGAGCCTGTCTGACCCCGCAGCCCCCCGCGCCCTTCCGGTGCCGTCCGCTCCGCTGCTGGCCCGGGCGCCCCCACCTGGGCGCGCTGAACGGCGGCAGGGCGATGACGCGCGGCCGCGAGGTGAGCACCACCTCCCCGCGGCTTGCTTCCACCAAGATGTTCTGGATCATGTTCTCCAGCAGCGCCTCCCGCAGGTTGGCGAAGGCCGGAAGCCTGCGGGCGGGACCGGGAAAGGGGAGGGCGGGGGTGGGGTAGGGTTGGGGAAGCGCCACTGTCAGAGCCGCCAGAGTCCGCACTGGAGTTCTCTGCTCACCTCCTTGGTGCGAAAGTGCCACGTGCTTTACAGAGATTTTCATTTATTCCCGGCTTCCCAACACTATGGGGCATCCTTTTTCCAATTTTACAGGCGCCAAAAGTGTGGCTAAGAGAAACCAAGTGGTCAAACCTCACAGTGCAATGAGAAGAGGTGGGATTCGAACCCAGGTAATCATCCTCCACATCCCAGGGTTGGGTTTGGGGAAAGGTAGCCAATGATGTGATGGTGCAGAAGGAACTGGGTGAGACATAGGGTAACCCAGCAAGGAAAGAATGCGTCCATAGAGGGGCCCCAGTGCAAAGATGGTGCAAGAAAAGGCCAGACTTGCCTCCCTGCTCTAGAAACCCATTTCGTAACCACCTTCCTGACAGTGGTGTGCTAAATGCTTAACAACCCACTCTCCAAAGGAAAATTGCTGAAGGCTCAAGTTTGCCATCTTCCAGTTCTGTGAATACTGCCACCGAAGCCTTAAGCTCCCAATGGCTGTCACTGAACGCTGAGTTGTGACAGGTAGCAGCCGACCCAGCATGCCTTTGCCTCCTGGGACCCTTCTGCAAGGACCTTCTCCCAACCCTCCCCTGAGACCCTGCTGCTCACCGGCTGATGGCCTCTTTCTCATCCTGTTCTTTCTCCTCCTTCATTATGGCCTTCAGCTTCTGCTCAAACTGCTGTTGCAGGGACTCCTGGGATTCTGGCTGTAGTGTGGGCTCCAACCCTTGCCAGGACAACTTCTCTTCCTTTTCCCCCATCTCTTTCTCCCTGGATTCCTCCTTGTCTATCTCCTCCTTGTCCACCTCCTCCTCCTCTTCCTCCTCCTCCTCTTCCTCCTCCTCCTCTTCCTCCTCCTCCTCCAGCTCCTCCTCTTCCTCTTCATCCTTCTCCTCCTCCTCCCTCCATTCCTTCTTCCCCAACCTTGACTTGTCCTCCTCCTCCTCTTTGCCTTTCTTGTCCTCCCAGCTATCAGGAGGCAGAGACAGGACTGGCATCAGGTGCAGGTTCTTCCTGCGGGCCATGGTTCTGGCTGACTGCTCATTCCAGAATTGGCAGAAGTATGGCACCTGCTCCACCAGGCTTTTGTCCACAGCATCATGGAAGTTCTTGTCCTCCAGCAGGCCCCTGGGTGGCAGGGAGAAAGAGAAGGTCCTTGCTGAGGGGTCTCACAGCCCCCTCTGGGACTCCAGCTTCATGGCATCCAAGGGGTGGCTCTTGCCTACTGTGTCCACAAGCAGGTGTTAAGTGGAGGAGGGGAGCCTTTGTTCTGTGGTCCCTCCCACACCCTCTTCAGAGGAAGGCATCTTTGGGCCCCATGAATTCTTGGAGGTGAACATAATATGGTGGTGAAGGACCCAGATGATGACGGGCAGGAGCCCTGGGAAGACAGAGAACTGGTTCCAAACCTCATCTACCATCCATGGATGGGGCTGATTCTCTGTCCTGAGAATCCCCCCAGATAGCTGGTCTGGGTCCACCAGTGGAAGGATTTTGAGAAGAAGCTTCTCTCTCTATATATTTCTCAGGAAGGGCAGGGTTGGGACTTCCAGAACTGTGGAGTGGATGGGGATGAACTGGAGAGATAGGAGCACTGGAGTGAGGGTCCAGGAGAGGGGCCATTACCTGATGATGGTGGTGAGACAGTCAACCAGGAGCTGCTTCTCCTCCTTGGAGACAGGGGTCCCCTTGCGGGATTCTTCTTGAGAAGTCCCTGACTCCTTCTTCCGGGGCTTCCTCTTTGGCAGCTCCCTGTGGCAGGCCGTGACATTCTGAGTGACCTGGGCAGGCCACAATGCCAGGGGGCATGAGCAATGGTGGTGGCTGCCCAGGCATGAGGACATGGATGAGTTTGGGGCAGCCTCCAGCCTTAACCCAAATGTAGTGCTACTACTTTCCATTACCAAGCTCAACCCTCAGAGGCAGCATAGGGCCTAGAGAGGCTCCAAGTTGGAAAGGGAGGGAATGAGGGCAGAAGGCAGGGTGGGGGTTCGGGAGCTAGTTGGGTTCCCCAGGTGGGCTCTGGTTGCTTTTTCCCCCTTCTCAGAATGGCCTAAACAGGAAGGGGGGCATCCTGAACCACCACCGTGCTTGCTCCAACTTCTCCCAAGGGTTAGGTGGGCGGCCCCTGTTCCGGCACAGGGAAGGGGCAGAGGGTAGGGGAAGGAGAGCCCTGCCTCCTCTCCGTGAACTCACAGGTGCAAGAAGTGGCAGGGAAACTCCGAGAAGTTGGCCAGGAAGTAGTCGGTGGCATGGGCGCGAGCAGTGAGGCCCAGGCGGAGCATGCCTGGTGTGGGCAGCTCTGGGCATGGCCAGGCTGACTGCTCCGGTGGGATCTGCAGGTTCCAGCTGGCGGGCTGGTTGAGAGACTTCTGGCTCTTGATGGGGGGCAGCGTCTTCGGGAAGGGGGAGGCATGGATTATAGGGGCTTGGGGACCGCACTCGCATCACATAGGTATGTGGCCCCACCTATTGGCACTCTCATCCCTCCCTTTTAGGAGGCTGGGCCAGGGGCTGGAGGTATCTCTGGGAGTGAGCAAGGACCCTCCCAAGTTAGCCCAAGGAGCTGTGCCTGGAGTTATGCCTCACCTTGTACTTCTTTCTGGGTTCACAGGCTGTATAGCATTTCCTCCTCTGTGGAAGCAGAGAGACCCCCGCTTAGGATGGTGAGAGACCCTCAAGAGACTCCCCACTTCCTACCCTTCCTACTGGCCCTGGAGGGCTTGAAGCCAATGCCAGACTCTGCTGCCCTCTTGGTTTTTCCCAACTCCCCGTCATACCCTCCTCCAGAACCTTCCCTAGGGGCGTGCTGGGCTGGAAGGCAGCCCTCGACATTTTGCCTGAAGACAAGGAGAATCTGGTCACTGAACTGAGGGAAAGAGGAGATGCCAACACTCACTTGCAGGCTGCCCCAGGGAGCTCAGTCCTTGTGCCCTGGGGCTTTGTGGTTTGGTGACATAAGGAAAGGGCCTCCCTTATTATGACTGAATTCAGAAATCCCTCCTCCCACGCCCCCACGATAATAATCTGCTTTCCCAGTTGGGCCTGGAACTTCAGAGGGGAGCACTGACTCCTGGGGGTTCATTGTGGTGGATCTAGGGGTGATCAGGGTTAAAGAAACTCAGAGAGGAACCAAGATGGATGTTTTGTCTCCTGTTTATTGTCGGCCTGAACCCACAAATGTTAACAATCCATGTTTAGTGAACTCTCGCTAGATGCCAGCCACTATTCTACACTGCTTCCAGATGTTCACTCGTTTAAGCTTCAGCAACCGCACAAGGCAGATAACATTTTACTTGCATTAAAACTATTTTTTAAACTTTTATTTTTAATCTTTTTAATAGTCAAACATGTACAAAATGGAGAGAACACTACAAAGAACCATTACCCACCCCACCCCGCCCGGCTTCAATCATTAGCAACTCAGGGCTGATCTCATTTGTCTGTCCACCTCTGGATTATCCTGAAGCCAATCCTGGCTGCCATATTACCCCATTTTACATTTAAGGGAGCTGAGAGATTAAATCACTTGGCCAATGTCCCAGAGCTACAAGTTGTGAAAGCTGGGAATCAAATCCAGCAGCTCTCTTATCAGAGCCTGCACCCAAAACTGCAATGCCACAACAGCTCCTGTCAGAAGGATGAGCTCTGTCCAAATCCACCCCCCATGTCCCTGGGGCCAGCAGAGAGTCAGCACGTATGAAATGCTGGTTGCATGAAGGAAGGAATGGCCAGCCAGCCTTCTGTCCCCAGAGGGTCTCAGGAGAGCTGAGGGGAAGCTCCGCTCTAATGAATGGGAGATCACCTTTGTATGGTGGGTTGGCCAGTTTTGCACACTGGACCACCTCGGACCATAACCCTGTCCCCTGTGGTGAGGCAGTTAGGAAGATCTGTGATGCCCGAGGCCCACTCAGCCCGCCCTCCTCACCTGCACTTTCCTGTCGGTGATGGTGAACTCCACCTCCTGCCGGGCCTTCTCCTCCTTCCACGCCTGCAGTTCCCTATGGTACTGCTTCAGGAGTTCCTGCCGGTACACCTGGGGCCCAGGACCAGGAGAGAGGCCACGGTTTGGGGGGCCTGCAGCAGCAAGGCCTTGCCCTGGGCCTGTGCTTCCCCCCACCCACCCACCCCGCTTCCAGCGGCCGATCCCTGCCTCTTTCTGGGGATCTGAGGATCTGAGAGCCCACTCCCCCCACCCCCTGCTCCACCCCAGGACATGGGGCTGTGTCTCTGTCCTCCCTTCTGGCTGGAGCTGGTCCCTACCTTGCACAGCAGGTCCACACTGTAAAAGCTGGCATCCACCGAGGCCTTCAGCGTCACCACAAATGGAACTGCCTCTTCAGGAGCCACCTCCCCTATCATGGGACTCACAGACACCTGTTGATTTGGGGAAGGGGCTAGTTTCTGGTACCAGAAAGTGGGGTGCTGCTATGACAAAGACCTGAAAATGTGGAAACAGCTTTGGAATTGGATAATGGATAGAGGCTGGTGAGGCACTTGATAGAAAAAGCCTAAACTGTTTTGAAGAGAATATTGGTAGAAGGTACTTCCAATGAGGTCTTAAAAGGAAATGGGGACTGTGCTATTGGAAACTGGAGGAAAAGGTGATCCCTGTTTTAAAGTGGCAGGGAACTCAGTGAAATTGTTCTGATTTTGGTTGGAAGGCAGAACTTGTAAGCGATGATCTTGGATATTGAGCTGAGATTTCCAAGCTAAGTGTGGAAGATACAGCCTAGAAGGTATGGCCTGGCTTCTTGTAGCTTTTCGTGAAATGCGAGAGGAAAGGGATAAGCTGAGAAATGAACTCATAAGCACAACGAAACCAGAAATTGGTAATTTTGAAAACTGTCAGCCCTCCAGTTACTGTGCTCTGAGCCTAGGGCCAGAAGTGGCTCTGTCAGGGATCTCCCTGAGCTTTTGTCCTAGAGGACAGGGCTCCACGTGAGGATTTAACTGAACAACACTTTGCCAATACGGGTGTGGCTGAACACAGATCCCATCAGCCATTTCAGCAGAAGTCAGGATTGGAAATGCAGTTATCCAGGAAGGATTTGTGAAAAGTTCTATTGTCTGATGGTATGGCCCTGTTTGATCTACATGCAAAGCTGGCAAGGTTGTTTGCAAAATTCATATGAGCAGAACCACTGCCAGCCGGGATTGAAAGGCACAGAGAAGGAAAGAACTGAAGGAAGAATGACTTCAAGGGCTGAACCATGGAAGCAAAGGTCTGGACCGAAAAGATCTCCTTGGGCCAAGAGAGTGGGCACACCCAGTGCATAAAAAGGAAGGGTACACCCTTACCCTTGGAGGCCATCTACCCCAGCATTTGGAAGGGGCAGGCCTTATGCCCAGTTTTTCAGAGAGAGTGCTGCCACCCCAATGCTCAGAGAGGGTGAGGTCTTTACCCCAGTGTCTGGGGAGAGCATGGCCACTGCTCAAGCACTTGGAAGGGGTGGGGCTTTTGCGCCATCAGGCCTGGAGGACAAAACATCATTCCACAGATGATTCTTAGACCTTGAAATCTAATGGAGTATGCCTTGCTGGGTTTCAGACTTGTTTGGGACCCATAACACCTGTTTTCCTTCCAATTTCTCCCTTCTGGAATAGGAATATCTATCCTATGCCTGTCCCATCATTGTATATTTGAAGCAGATAACTTGTTTTCTATGTTTCACAGGTCCAACAGCAGAGGAATTTTGCCCCAGGACAGACCACACCCATAACTTATTTTGATGAGATTTTGTACTTGGCGTTGTTACTGAAATGACTTAAGGCTTTTGGTATGTCATAGAACGAACGTGTTTTACATGTGAGAAGAACATGTCTTTTGTGGTCCAGAGAGCAGATTGTTGGGGATTGAATGTCCCCCCATAAAAGGTATGTTCAGGTCCCAATCCCTGGTATGAACCCATTTGTAAATAGGACCATTGGAGATGTCACTAGTTAAGGTGTGCCCAAACCAAAGGAGGGTGAGCCTCAATCCAATATGGCTGAAGCCCTTATAAGCAAAGGATGGACTCAGAAAGAGAAGCCAAGTGGCAGCCAGAGGCTGGAAGTCAACAGAACCCAGAAGAGAAAGGAGAAGATGTTGCCATGTACATTGCCCTGTGACAGAAAAGCTGAGGAATCCCAAAGTTTGCCAGCGAGCTAGAAGACACTGACCCCAGGAGGAAGCAAGTCTTCTACCCTCTGAAGCTGTGAGCCAATAAATTCCTGTTGTTAAGCCAACCTATTGTATGGTTTTTGTTTTAGCAACTAAGAAACTAAAACAGGGGTCTCTGGAGCTTCACAGGGATGGATGGGATGGGATGGGGTGAGGTGGGGTGAAGTAGAGTGGAGTGGAATGGGGTGGGATGGGTCTGAAGCCTGCTGGAGGTACTGATTCCATAGGCAAGGAGGACTCTCACCTCCCCGAGGTCTAGAAGTTTCCGCTGCCAGGCAAAGACAATTGTCTCCTTCTTGGAGATGTTATTGAGGAATAGCAGGCGACTGCACTTGCTCTGCACAGGGATGTTTCCCAGGGAGATGTGAGACTGGGACAGGAAGACAGTCTGTTGGTAGAGACAACACAATGGCAACTTTGGGAGGTGAGGAAATAACTGCAGTGACCACTACCAGTTACAGAGTGCATTTGACAGGCCAGGTACCATGTGAAACGCCTTACGGTGCAAGGCTTTCCATGTATTTGATTCTCACAATGGCCCTATGATATAGGTAGCATTATTGTCCCCATTTTACAGGTATGCTGTCGAGGTTCAGAGAGCATAAGTAATTTGCCAATGGCCTCTCACAGGTACTGGATAAATAAACTCAGACCTTTGCTGTTACCCATGAAAACAGGCCTGGAAGAGCTGACAGAACCCTTAGAGGAGTTAGAAGAGAAGGAACTGAAGCCAGGATAATGTGAGTCTCTGAAGGATGGTTAAAAAACATTGGGTGACCAGCTGTTGACATCTTCTTCAGGCCAAAGCGGAAGCTGTAGGGGTGTCTGGAAAAGCTGAGACCACACAGAAGGGGCACATTTCCTCTGCCCAGACCTTGAGTGCCTCCAAGGCATGAGCTTTGTCTGACTCTTTTTGAGTCTCCAGGGCCTACATGGTGCTCCTTCCAGAATAGGAGTCCAACTAGGGTCTGAGTGGATGGCTGGACAGGTGGGTGCATAATGGATAGTGACTGGATGGAGGGTGCATGGATGGATGGAGAAGCAGGTGGATGGATGGATGGATGGATGGATGGATGGATGGATGGATGGATGAATGGGTACATAGTTATATGGCTTGATAGGTCAGTGGATGAATGCAGGGATGGGTAGGTGGATGGATGGGTGGATAGGTATTTGGATGGGTAGATGGATGAATGGGTCAGACCACCCAACAATGAGGAGTGTGTGAACTAAGGGTGGTGTTATTGACCCCAGATGTCTTTCAACAAAATCCATATAGGTCCAGGAGAGGGACTCCTCTCTATAAAGATAATGCCTGAATGATCTAGAATAGGAACACTTTTTCCTACCCTGGCCAATACTCCCATCACAACACTAGAGGGCTGAGCAGAGGGCCATGCAGCAGGTGGTGTGGCCTGAGCAGCAACACCTGTGGGCACTAGGTGGCAGGGTAAGCCTTTCATGGAGTGGGTACTGCCTCCTAAATCTGGAGGAGGGCTGGTTCCAAGCCTCATCTCTGCAACCCTTCCTTCTCAACACCATCTCATTTCCTTCCCAGTCTCCCCATCCCTCTATTTTGGCTATGTGAGGAAGTCCTCAGCCTTCCTCCTTCCAAGGCTTCACTCTTTCCCAGCTCTGATTCCCTCACCTGTCCAGGAACCATCAGCCTAGAGTGTACTGAGCTGTTACTCCACGAGGAGATGTTGTGGAATGGGGCCGTGTCCCCCATGATGTGGGGGTCATAGCCCACTCCCTGGAAGCGGATGAGGGCCGAGTTCCATCCCAGGATGTGTATGGGCACGTCCACCTAAGAAGTTAGCAGGATGGGGGAGTCAGGGGTGGTCAGAGCAAGGCTTGCCGAGGAAGCCAAGTCCCACTCAACACCCCATACTATCCCAGGTCACTGCTCACCGTGTAGGTCTTGGCCTCAATGGGTGAGAAGATCCACAAGATCCGAGCAGTTGTGCCTGGCTGGATCTCCCCTTGGGGGTTGAGGCAGCAGAAAATGGGATGATCAAAATTTTTTTCTTGAATCTGAGACAGGATGTTGGTCTGGATCTCATATGTCACGGGCACTGAGCCACCATTATACAGCTCATAAATCTGCAGGAACAGGAAAATCTCCACACCAACTCAGCAAGGCAATTCAGAGGCCTGGGATTATGTGTCCATTGTGGGAAGACAGGTTGATCTCCATGATGTTGCCCTGAGAGCCCCCAGAGCTCCCCTAAATACCTCTGGTTTCCCTTATGCCTCAATCACCAAGAAGTACATAAATCTTTCTTGAAACTGTACTTTCAGCCTGTGGCATTTTCAGACAATCTGTAATCCTATTTGCAAAGGAGCAGTTTATTTTATTTGCTCTCACCTTATCTTTGTCAAGTTATAAGGAGACTTGAGTGCCAGTTTCCCTAATGTAGGGATTTAGGGAAATGCCCACCTACCCACCTTCCAGACCTTTCATCATTTTTTAGACCCTCATTCTAACTACCTGCGAGGCTGCCACTTTCCATGCCTGCCATTCGAGGCAGCCCTGCTCAAAGGCAGGGAAGGGGGTAGAAGAAAGGTCTGAGGTCCCCAAGACTAAGGCCTAAAGTCGGGAATATTCTGGAAGAAACCAGAGATCTTCTGGTCCAATTTCTCATTTTGTAGATGAGAAAATGTAGGCCAAAGAGAGTAAAGAGTTCATCAGGACTTAGTCCTGGACCCTCTTCTCATCTCTCTCAACACTCACTTCTGAGTATTCTGATTTTATTTCTCTAGCTTGGACCATCCCTCTGGGCTTCAGACTTTGTATCTAACTTCTATTAGCAACCCCTCTTGGCTGTCTCACAGGCTTCTCAAACTTGACCCAAACCAAACTCTTCCCTCTAAAACCTATCCTCCCCACTAGTTTTTCTCCTTTTGGCAGGTAGTAGTACATTCTCCAATTAATAAAGAAAACCCTACAGCTTCCCTAGGATTCACATTCCAGTTTGTCATCCTTCTTGGAGCAGTGTTTTTCAAACTGTGATTGAAACCTGCCAGTGAGCAGGTCATGGTATCAATTTAGGGGGTCACATCCAGAATTTAAAAAATAGAACAGGAAGGAAAGAAAGAGAACTAGAGCTAGAGCTAAAGCTAGAGAGATAGAGATAGAGATAGAGATAGAGATAGAGATAGAGATAGAGATAGAGATAGAGATAGAGAGATAGAGACAGAGACAGAGACAGAGAATATCAGAGTACTTTGCATGTAGTAGCTTAAGTATTGCTCTGGAATACTTTTGTTTTGGGAGTATGTGCATGTACGTACTGGGTTATAATTTAAACTATACTGGTGTGGTTCAGGGCAAAAGAAGTTTGAGGAACCCTGTGCTGGAGGAAGGAAACCCCACTCTTGCACAGGAACTAGGCTTAGCAAAAAGGCTTAGTACCAGGCAAAGGCAACTAGTGCCTGTCTCCTGGAGCCCTTCCCAGGGGCCCCAACCTGCCAGCCCCACCTTGCAGAGTGAGGGCTCCTGGAGGGCAGGGTCTTTGTCACGCTGTCAAGGGCTGACGCAGAGCTATGCAGAGATCAACACTTAGGCCCCTTGGTGACCAGGATGGCATGGAGCACTGACCTGCCGTGGGGGCAGCTTGTCGCCGATGGGGACAGGGATGAACTGATGGCTGGTGGAGGTGAAGTGTACATACTTCTGCTCCAGCTCCACTGTCACACCTATGAAATTTAGCTGGAAACAAAAAAGCCCATGAGTAGACTCCTTCCGTGGGAGGAAGTGAAGCTCCCAGCAGAAGTCTAGACCCCTGCTTCTCTCTTGGTTGATCAGCGAGCCCCCTCCTCCAGCTGGGACCCCAGGACAGGATCAGGGTGCTGGGGCCTCACCAGGATCTCCCGGCCATGGGACACCTTGAAGAGCACTGGGAGGCGATCAGTGCCGATGAACAGGTGGCTGGAGGGGAGGGGACAAGTCCAGGAGTGAGTTCTTGAGCCCTGGTGTACAAGTGGGAGAAGAGATGGGTGGGGCATGCCTGTGGCTTTGAGCGGGCTAGCTCCTGAAACTCTGGGCTGGGGCTGGGGAGGGGCAAATTAAACCAGGCCTGCAGTCTTCCCTGCAGGTAGGAAGACGGGCTACTCCCAGGATCCCCTGGAGTCACACAGTGGAAAGCCGGGCCCTTCAGGAACAGAGTGTGGGGGTAGGGGGTGGGGGTTGGGGGGAGCACCTGTACTTGAACTCCACCATCTGCTCCTGCCCGGGACTCAGGCTTGCAGTCTTGGGGTTGATGGAGAAAATGCAATTGTCCTGCACGCGCATTTGGTGCAATTCTGTGTGGTCAAACTCGGCTTGTTCTGCCCACAGCTCCAGGTCTATCCGCTGGTCACTTGGAAAGAGGAAGGCCCTGGCAGAAGGGGTGGGAAACAGGGAGAGTGGAGCCATGCAAAGGATTAGTAAGTCACAACATGGAGGCAGGAGCTCTCTGAGCCTTGGGCAGAGCAGATGGAGGCCTCCCCACACCTCCCCAACTTCATCCCATCATTGACAAGCTGCCCTATGCATGGCAGAGCACATGTGGCTGTCATGGGTTCTCACTTCATAATGGCCCCAAAACCCATAAACAGAAGAAGGACCACATAACTCATGGGAAATGGAGATCAGGGCCCTCATTTTGAGTCAGGGGCCAAGGGGGTCACCACTAAAGGAGTGGTTTACTAACTTAAGGTCCATCCATCTGATGGAATATTATGCAACTATATCGTGCAATTATTGAAAATGAGTTAGATCTATATGTATTAATCTGTATTGATTTGAAAGGAATGCTATTGATACAATACCAAGTGAAAATGTTTTGCAGAAAAAAATATGTGTAGTGTTGTGTCATGACTGTAATGAAATGAAAAAGAAGGGCCCTGTAATTGTGCAAATGTGTCTGTACGTTGCACCGGGGCTGAGAACCACGTGGAAAGCACACTCCAAACCCTGCTCTCCTCAGCAGAGGAGACTTGCAGAGGGAGATGTGGAACTTCTCACTTTTCTTCCATCAACCTCCTATCGTTTGATTTGTTACAAGATGAGTAAACCGATTTCACAATTTTTACATGAGGAATATTAATCAGTACCAAAATTAGTGATCTTGCTACTTCAGGGTTCTCTGGATGGTTTGACTCCCTCCTTTGGCCCCACCCCACTCATTCAGTCTGCATCCTGAATAATCTCGACCCCTTTTGTCCCTGCTGGTCCACTAGTGTTGGTTCCCATCACCGCCATGTGGGAGACTGCAACAGCCTCCCAACCGGTCCCCTGCCTCCAGCCTCCATCCAGTCAGTAACGCATTCGCCCACAGCAGCCGGAGCGACCGGTCTTGAGAGTAGGTCACATCCTTGCCCCCCACCCCAGTTTAGGACCCCATCAGTGTCTTCAGGAAGGAGTCCAGACTCTCAGGCCTGCCCACCTCCCAGTGCTCAGCCACACTGCACCCTTCCCTCTTAGCCGTGCACACGCTCTCCAGGCAGAGGTCCACCTTGGGGTAGCTTTCTCCAGGAGGGCTTTCTGATATGCCCACCTTTCCTGTGGTACACGGCAGCCCACGCCAGGGAGACTGGTCTGCCCCAGGCCCTGGCAGCACCTGGATGGCAGGGACTGGGGCTGGTCCACATTTCTTTTCCAAAAGCCCAGCCCAGACCTGGTACCTGGGAGGCACACAGTAAAAGTTTAGCCAATGAACTAAAGAGTTACTGAGTGAACAAATGACATTAGCCAGCACAGTTGGTGTCTGTAAGGAATCTCCCCTTAAATGCAAGACCCTATGTCTCCCTAGGCCAAGCAGAGCAGAAGCAGCAGAGGAGACGGCTTGAGGGGAGCGGGCAGCTGCATGGGTCTTCCTCCCCCCCACCCTGGAGGGCCCCCCTCCCCACATGGGGCTCTCCCTCCATCCTGCTTCCTCCAGGCCAAACCCACATGCCCCCTTTCCTACTGGTTTGGCAGGAACAAAACCCTCCGTCTATTCTTTATGAGCTCAGCAGAGACAGGCTAGAATGTTCAAAAATAGCCTTCTAAGAAATTGAAAGAAAACACAACAACACATAAAGCAAAGGAGAGTCAAGTCTTCCAAGGAAGGTTCCCGGTGCTCAGAATCCTGGAAGAAGCACGGACTGCCTTCCTGCACCTCAAATGGGCTCCTAACGGACGGCCCCAGCTCGGCGGGCACTCCGCCTGGGTTTCCTCCCGCTTCGGTTTCCAGCAGTCTGGACCCTCTCCACAGAGAAAGTGTGAGCTGGCTTGCTCCTAAACAAACACACGCGCGCGCCGTCCACCAAATACGCTGCTCCTTTCCAGGACACAGGCCAACTCCGCTTTTCCTGCTCCCACCCCTGAGCCCCGTAGGGCCTGGCTCCCGGCCCACTCCAAGAGCCCCAGTGAATGGCAGATCCGGAGCTCAAGGCAGGACCCGGGCCTGCCCCAGCCAGGCCAGCAGCCCTGCCAAGCTTCCTCAGTCCTGGCCCTTCCCAGCCAGGAGCCACCTAATGAGCCAGCTTCTCTGTCTCCCTCCACCGCAGAGAGGGCTGGGGAATCCAGAGAGTAAGGGGGTGGCTACTGCACACTTTCTCCAGCCCTCCACCACACCTTCACCCCAACACCCCAAGACCCTGCTTGGACAGGGAGGTTTCTGAGATTGCCAGTGTCCCCCCACCCCACCAACCTTCACTCTCATTCAAGCCTGACCAGACAGGGACACTTCTTTTTCACCTCTGTTTAGCCAAGCAGAGTTGGAAGTCATCAAAAGGAAGCTTGCTAGGAAATCAAGGCATGTGGCAGAGGCAGGGAGGAAGAAAAAGAAAATACCTTGTCGTTGAAACAGGATGTCTACCGGGCACAGGTTCCGGGCCCCAGCGGGAGGAGAGTGAAGCCCACGAAAGGGCAGCTTGGCGGGCTCAGGCATCCAGGCCTAGCCCCATGTGACTCCAGAGGTGGCACCTGCTCTGTGGCCAGGCAGGGATCTAGCTGGCCAGCCCCAACCCTTCCTGTGGCCGGGCAGTGGCAGGTCCAGGCTCCCCGAAACCAGCTCCATCGCAGCAGGTCCCTGTCCTACCTGTCCCCCCATCCCAAGGCCTTTGACTCTCCTCCGTCACGGGCCTGGCTCCCACAGAGCTGGGACCCTCAGTGAACACCCAGCACACAGGAGCACCTCGAAGTCTCCTTGCAGACTCAGTGATCCAGGCTCTAGAAGCTGACAAATCTGGGTTTGAAACTGGCTCTGCCCACTCGTGGCTGTGTGGCCTTGACTGAGACCTGGACCTTGCTGGCCCTCGGTCTCCACAACCATGAGAATCCAGAGAGGAGGATTTTTTACAGGATGGATGTTATGGGTGGAATTGTGTAATCCACAAAAGATATTCACATCCTAACCCCAACTGCCATGAATGGGACCTTATGTGGATGTAGGATCTTTGCAGATGTGACTGGCTAAGATGAACTCACGCTGGAGCAGGGCGGCCCGAATCCAACAACTGTTGTCCTTATAAGAAGGTGAGAACAGACACAGACACAGGGAGGAGGCAACGTGAAGATGGGGGCAGAATTGAAATGCTGCCACCAGCCACGGAGCGCCAAGGAGGGCCAGCAAACACCAGCAGCTGGAAGAGGCAAGATTTCAGAGAGAGCACGGCCCTGCCAATGCCTTGATTTTGGGCTTCCAGCCTCCAGAACTGTGAGAGGATACATTTCTGTTCTTTTAGGTCACCCATATTGTGGCTGTTTATCGGCATCCCCAGGAAACTAGCACCGTTGGTGTGAGGGTTGGAGAAAAAAGATGTAAATGCCCCACCGGCATGAGACAGATGCCTGGTGACACTTCTCCTTCATGACGTCCTCAGGAGGACGCTACCCAGTCCCCGGCAGGGGGGTTCCACCACTTCCTGGCCTATGACCCATCTCGACCCACAGCTGCTCCTGAGTCCTGAGCAAACTCCAGTGGTCCAGCGCCCCTGCTTGGTGGCCCCAGGCCCACCGCCGGCCTCCACGCTGCCAAGTCAATGAAAGATCCTCTCTTCCCAGACACCAGGCAGCCGTCTGGCAAGACAAGGCAGCTTTCCCATCTCCCAGCCTCCAGGCACCTGTCTCCCCAGCCCCTCAGCCCCCTGCATTGAGCCGGCCATACCAGTCCACGGGGACCACTCCACGGTTCTTCAGGACCAGGAGCACCACAGAAGGGGGGGCGTCGAGCGGCGCGGCCCCGAAATTGAAGTCAAGCTTCAAAGGGGTGAAGATGGGGGGAATTTGGCTTGTGCTGTGTGGAGCAGAGAAACAGCTCAGAGGCATCCGCAAGCTGGCAGGAGCAGGGGGGAGGAGGGTGGGAGGGGGCCCTCCAGGGGCTGTCTGGCTTGGGTGCTCACACCACCCCCAGGAGAATCTGGGACTCAGGAGGGAGGGGTGGGCTAGTGCTTCAGACCTCACGCCAATCCTCGGCTTCTCCCGGCCCCTCTAGGGGGTGAGTGAGAGTTTTGGGGGCCTCTTCCCTAAAGAGAAGCTTGGACAGGGCCTGGAGCTGGGGGTGCAGGGAGAAAGTTCCCAGGATGTCCCCATCTAGGCCCTGCCCCTTCCCCAGACCCAGCTCACCTGTGCCTGGTGGGCACCTTGTAGGTGAGCTCCCAGGGCGTGGGCTCACGCTCCAGGTAACTGTTGAGCGTGTCCAGGGAGAAGAGGTGCCACAGGTGCTGCCGGGTGATGCCCTCAGCACTGCCCATGGAGCAGACGTCCAGGACAGAAAGCAAGGGGTACACGGCCACCAGGGTGACACGACACAGTTCCTGCTTCTCCCCAACCTTGTTATCTAGGGGAGGGGTGTGGGAGAGAGGAGGGGGCTCACCACCAGCCCCCACGGGCCATGCAGGCTGCAGGCGCCCTGGGACCCCAGGCAGAGGTGGCACATCTCCAGGGGCTCTGGGGCATTTCCAGCCAGCCGGTACTCTCTGGGTGCCGGGTGAGCCCTAGCGCCCTGCACACAGCCCTGCATTTCATGTGCACGAGCAGTTTTTTCAAACCATTTCTTTAAATCACAGCTTTAAGATATAATTTACATAGCACAAAATTCATTTTTTTAAAGCGTACAATTCTGTGACTTTGTAGATTCACAGAGTTGTGCAACCATCACCCTATCTCATTTTAGAACATTTTCAATGCCCCCCAAAAAAACTCCATACCTGTTAGCCATCACTCGCCACTCCCTCAACCCCCCAAACCCCCTGGCAACCACTAATCTACTCTGCGTCTCTATGGGAATTTATTTGCCTTTTTGGGACAAGGTTCATCCATGTGGCAGCCCGTCTGGCACTTTGTTCCTTCTTATTGCCTTGCACCATTATTATCCCATTTTACAGGTGAGGAAACTGAGGCACCAAGCAATTGAACAGCTTCCTAAGAATATTTGGCTAATAAGTGCTGGAGCCAGATCCAATCCCAGACAGTTTGGCCCCAGGGTCTGCACTCTGCCTCTGTTCTGTATATCTGGGACTCAGCCTGCCCCAGGGCAAATTTTACAGAGGAGGAGGCTGAGGTCCAGGGAGGATGAGTGCCCACCATAAATCAGTGGGGCAGTTCCTAACGTCTCACCTTCAGCCCAGGCACCCACGGAGATAAACACACTGACAGGCGCGGGACATCCACGCCAGACACCCAAAGACACCCCTGGGTGTGCCCGCACTACCCTGCCAGCTCTGCCTCGACCCCCCTCGCCCCAGCACCCCCCACCCCACGTCCTGCCTCACATACTCTCCCCCTTTCCTCCTGCTCCTCCCTGGCCCCGTCTCTCCATGCCGGGAGGCCCAGGTACCTCTGTGGGAGAGGAGAGAGTAGCTGACGGTCCAGGAGAACTGGGACTGGTGCTTGGGGCAGGCTGTCAGGTTGATGGTGTCCTTGGACCGAGATGGCAAGCTCCCTTCTGTCCGGTCCAGCTGCAGAGCTGCTCAGCAATGAGCCGGTGGGGGAGGGTGGGCAGCGGGCAGAGCAGGTCCTTGGCGCAGGCCGGGCCTCTCCGCCTGCTCCCTCCCCGAGATCCCCCTCCCAGTCCAGGACAGATGGGCCCACACTTCATGTCATTGGCACCTGAGCACGTTCCTCCACCTAGCAGCCCTGTGTGTGTGTGTGGGGGGGTGCCACCAGTAGCCCCATTTTATAGGTGAGGAAGCTGAGGTTCAGAGAGGAGCGTCACCTGGCCAATGCCACACACCCAGAAAGCAGACCCCTGCCCTGCCTGACTCCAAACCGTGGGCTTAACCAGTCTCAACCTGTGCCCCACCCTGCCTGCTGTGGCCCTGGCACCAGCCCAGGCCCAAGGTACCGAGGGGGTCACTGCCGTCGGCCTCGGGGCTGCTCTGCTCCAGGAACAGGCGATAATAGAGGGTGCAGTTTCCATTGTTCACGATTTCCAGAGACCTGGACTGCGTGCTGTTCACCTGGATGCTCCCGAAGTCCAGCTCCTTTGCCTTTGCCTGAGGGCCAGGGTCAGCCAGCGGGGGAAAGGGGGCCTGGCTCTCCCACCCCTGGCCTTGGAGCACCCCCCAGGAAGGGCGAGTCCAGCCTGGGCTGGGGGACCAGAGGGCTCCCATCCCCTGCCCTCTTGGAGCCAGGCACCCTGGACCACCCAACCCCCCACCCCCACCCCCACCCCTGCCGGCCAGGGCTCTGCCACTCACACAGAGGCTGCTGCTGGTGCCCACGCCCACCAGCCGGAGCATGTAGTGGGTGGTGGGGGGTTTGGCGCCGGGGGGCGTGCCGGCTTCCCAGACCCACATCCCCACTCGGAACAGGTACTTGGTCTCCTCCAAGGGGCTGAAGATCCACGTCAGGGTCTGGGGTCACAGAGACGATTCCTGCATGGGGGCCTCCTGGGGCCTCCCCCAGCTCCTGGCCCTTGAGAAGCCAGTGCCAGGTTCCAGGCTCCGGTCACCCTCTTTTCAGTGCTTCCCCCATGCAGATACTTCACGCACGTCACAGTTATGTTAGCTCCCTTTGCCCCATAATCCTGCAAACCCATGAGGTCAGGGGTATTATTTCAGTGCCTCATTTTTGGATGAGAAATGAGACTCGAGAAGTGGGGTAACTTGCCCAAGGCCACAGAGCTGGTGAGGCCTGGAGCTGAGACACCTCCCAGTTTCTGCCCCCTGGGCTCACACAGACACCTTTCTTGGTGGTTCATGTCCCACATTTGGCCTCTTTGACCTGTCCACAAGGCCCTGGGCCAGGCATGGGGGTTTGTTATTTGGGGACCCATCCCCTGCCCCCTCCAGATTGTTGCCGGGATCTTTGGGAGCCTGCTTCTCACCCCTTACAGACAGCCATCTATGTTACCCCAAATCCAGCTTCTCTGAACCATTTTCGCAGTGCTCTCACAGCTTTGGGGGTGACGGCTCAAGAATGGACACACTCTTGAGCCCTGGCGTCAGTTAGCCCTGGTTCAAATCCTAGTTCTACATCTCCTAACTTACAATCTATTTTCCTCTAAGTCTCAATTCTTTGAAAAATGGGGGTGGTATGATGGTCATAATAACACCTACTCAGGAGACTGGGGGGATGTGACCGTGGCTTGAGAGGGAGGGGGCACACCCTCTGCGTGGCCCATGCCAGGCAGGAATAAGAGATGATGATGAAGCTGAGGATGGCACCCCTTGTCCCGGCCTCTGGCAGGGGGTGGGCACTCACAAAGTTCTCGTTGGGCTGGATGCATCCTTTGGTGGGCTGGACGGCCAACACCTTTCGGTGCTGCGGGGAGACCCTGCACTCAAACTCCAGGGGCAGCCGCGAGGGGTTGTGGAAGGAGAAGAGGCTGGTGGAGGAGCAGCCCACCCAGGTGGGCTTGAAGAAGATGCTTTTACAGGTGTCCATCTTCAGCTGCAGTGGCTCCTCCCGGCTCTGCATGCTCACCTCCTGGGGCCAGAGGAGGAAGGGCAGTGCCCTGGCCTCACCCAAAATCCCTGGCTCCCCCACAAAACGTCCAGGAAGCCACACTGGCTATGAGTGAGCATGGGAAGCTTCTCTCCAAGGCAGAGTGGACGGCAACCGACACAGGGAGTGGTTCTTGGAAAGGACTCAGGAACTGAGCGAGGATATTGGACAACTTCACGGAGCCAGAAATGGGTCCATCACCCCAGACCTTACCCCTGGCCTGGCTTCAGCTGTCCAAACATCATTCTACCACCTGCAGACAGATTTCTGTCACCCACCCCCCAGCTCCTTCTGTTGGGGACTCCTACACCCCTTTCCCTGGTCCCAGACACCATGAGGTGGACAGGCAGGACCCTGAGAGGTGGGAGAACTTTTCAGATGTGGCCAAGCAATTCTCTCCCTGCTACTTCCTATAGGAGGAAAGATCCCTTGGCCACTTTAGGGGAGCCTTAAAGGCCAACCCCAGAATGTGACTTTGAAAAGGGAACCCCCAAAATGTGGCTCATTCTCAAGGACCCAGGTCCCCTATCCCTGCCTCCTACCTTGAGATACTGGGGGCAAAAATTGAACTGCAGGAAGAAAACATGCTGCTTCCAGGAATTGCCCTTGGGGTGGGTACAGACGAGGAAGATCTGGTGAGCCCCGGGGGCCACAAGGCCCGAGGTGGGCCTCAGGATGATGTCCGAGCTGCTCTTGGGGGCCAGGCTGAAGGTGAGCAGCATGGAGCCTCTGTTGACCAGGAGCAGGCTGCGGTAGGAGGGTTCACCGGAAGATACTGCGGCAAATAGCTGGGGTTGGGGGAGAAGAAAAGAGAAGTGGGGCCCATGCTCTTATCCCCCCTCCCCCAGGGAAGTACATGTGGGTCTGGTGGGGCTGCCTCCGAGGAGATCCAAGATGCCTCCAAGCATCCCATTCGATAGCCTGGGAGCAGGGAACCGAGGGTGGCCACAGCCTGGCCCAGTGAATGCTGCTGTTCTTCAGAAACCTCTAGACAGGGAAATGGGGTAGCCACAGGAACAGGCCCCTGGGAAAGTCAGAGACTTCTGAGACCCCTGCATAAGTTTAGAGTAGAAGTTCTTTCAGTTTGGGGCCATTTGAATCACTCTTTGAAGGACCCACCCTCAGAAATCCTGGTCCAGAAGCTCTGGGGTAAGCAGCCCTTTCCGGTCTTTCTATAAAACACGAGACCCACGATCCCTGACCTGCTAGGCGACCGGACGCAGGTGTGAGTCAGTGTGGGAGCAACGTAGGCCCAGAACTGGCTGGATTCAGCAATGGCCTGGGAGGAACTAGCCAAGGGAAGGGCGCCGGGCAGGCAGCCAGGGAGGGCTTGGGGAAGGGGGGTTGGGGAGACTTGAGCTGAATCTCAGGGGTAATATAAGTTTGGGATTAGAGGCCAGTAGGGTTAGATGGTGGGGGACAAGGAGTTATACATCCCAGAAGAGAACGTTCTTAAACTTAATCCATTCCCGTGGGGTGCAAACCCATTGTAAACAGGACCTTTGGATGAGGTTACTTCACTTAAGATGTGGCCCAACTGAGTCAGGAAAGGTCTTAATCCTATTACTGGAGGCGTTTCAGAGAAGGCCATAGAGTGAGAAAGCCATGGGAAGCAGCCAGAAGCTGAAAGTCAACGGAACCGGGAAGAGACTGGAGAAGACGCCACCATGTGCATTGCCAGGTGATGGACAAGCCAAGGGCTGAGAGTCACCAGCAGCCAACCCTGGATCACCAGTCTTCGGGGAGAAAGCATCACCTTGCTGACACCTGGATTTGGGACTTCTCTTAGCCTCAAAAGCATGAGCTGATAAATTCCCATTGTTGAAGCCAACCTATTGTGTGGTATTTGTTTTAGCAGATGGGAAACCAAAACAACCCTAAACACAATAGGAGGCCTGAGGGTGATGGAGACAGTACTGAAAAGACTGATGGTGGTGGCAGCTGGGAGGAGACTATGCTTCTAAGCCCACTGCTACCCTGCTTCCTGGGAGAGGCCCTCAGGAGAGACCTGGGAATTATGACTCCCTGAGGAAGGGGTTAAGAGCCAAGGGGGCTGACCATGCCTCCCCCATGGGGTTGGGTGATCCCCAAGGGCAGCTGGTGTGGATTGTCGCCTTCCCAGGGGCTAGTCCAGGACCCAGGGACACAGCCGGTGCTTAGAAAATAAGAAACAAGCAAAGCAGGAGCTGGAGCTTTTGAAACCTGAGCGTGAGAAGAGCAAGTGAGGAGGGCAGATGGGGCAGGCAGGAGGCAGCTGTCCAGCCCCCAGGCTTTCGGGTCCTCTCCCCTGAGTCATGATCCCTCTGGGGCCATGCTCACCTTGGGGGCATCCAGGGAATATTGGGGGATGTGGTGCTCGAAGACAGCACAGTAGCTGTGGCCTCGCGCTCGCAGCGTCAGGCACCAGGATGGGCACACAGTGCAGTCCTCCTCGATGTTACTGTAGTTCTGCAGGACCTGCAGGGGGCCGGACCACGGACGCAGCTCACAGTCCCATGTCCAACCCTGAGGGGCAGCCCCCCGCCCCCCTACCCCCCCATGCTGTGTGCCGGGCCCTGGGCTGGGCACTTGGCAAACGCTCTCTTTAGCCCTCACACAGCCCTGGGAGAGGGAGACGCGGTGGCAAAGCAGCAGCCACTCGGTAGGAATTTGTCTAGAAGAGCGCTATCCAGTAGAAAGAGACCGCGAGCCACTCTCTCCCCAGGGGCCCTCGTTCCTGGCTGCCACGACCACAGCTCTTTTGGAGGAACTTCTCTCCCAACCCCAGGGACTGGACGTGAAGCCATGAGGCTCCCCAGCCAGAAGCCCCAGGGAGCTGCCCCTTGTGTGCCAAACTTTCCCAAAGGGCTTGCTCCTAGCTGCACTCTCCTTCTCATCCCTACGGATGAGACGCAATCAGAGGGGCCAAGAAAGGCCTCCGCCACAGAGGAGAAGACAGATCAATGGGGGCTGCTCCCCAGCCAGGGAGGTGAGAGAAGCCTGCCACATGGAGAGGACGGGCTCTGGCCGCCCCCCTTTGCCCCCCACTGGCCCCCATCCTGGCGCTCGGGGTCAGGGCAAACGAACCCCCTCCGTCCTGCACACACCTTATAGACAGCGAAGGCCTCAAGCTCCACGGCATAGAGGCCGTTGGGGTGGGGCGGCTGGAAGTGCAGGCGCAGGGCCATGGACTTGAGTGGCGGCACAGTGCAGGTGTCTGGGGTCACCCAGAAGGGGCAGTCAGCCCTGCGCGTCCAGGCTACGGTGATCTTGCCCTTGGTGTAGTTCATGAGGCACAGGGGCATGGGGTTGGGGGTCTGGGGCCCCGGGCAGGCACCAAAATCCACCTCCGCAGGCTCTAGGCTGACAGGCGGGGGGAAGACGGCCGTGTCGCTGGTGCCGTCGCAGAAGTACTCAGTCATGGGGGGGATGGCCGGGTACTGCTGGGCTGGTGTGTACTCCAGGTCCTGCGTGGGGAGAGACCACGCCTGGCTGCTGCTGACACACCCCTGCCCTCACCTTCTGCACACTCCTTGGAAAAAGCTACAAGGGCTCCACACAGGTGACCCCTGCCCACTAAGGGGGCCCACCCAGAGTTGCTGGGGAAGGAGGCATGCACCTGGGGAGGGCAGCCTGTTCCTGGGGGGCTCTGGAGAGTCTGGGGCCCTTAGGGTTGCATGGGTACCTCACTGGGAATCAGGAGGGCCCCATCCTTATCCTGCTCCAGCTTCTTCTCCTTCAGCATGGCCCACAGGATATCAGGAGGGTAGAGCGTCAGGCCCCGCACCAGGTGTGTGCGGTACCAGGACAGGTGCTGGGGCCTCAGTATGGCCGGCTTGGTGCTCTCCGAGTGGCAGGTCCCCATCAGGTCCAGGAACAATGGGTCCTGTGAAGTTTGGGTGCAACAGGGCATGCGAGGGGCAGTGGGGCAAGGGGTTGAACTGAGAACAGAAGCTGGGGCAGACAGAGGTCAGAGACAGTGGGGCAGAAGCTACAGG
The DNA here is from genome assembly GCF_015220235.1 of Choloepus didactylus. NCBI lineage: Eukaryota > Metazoa > Chordata > Mammalia > Pilosa > Megalonychidae > Choloepus > Choloepus didactylus. The sequence goes on from NC_051315.1 coordinate 111,995,695, forward strand.
GAGGCAAACCGAGCGAGCAGCCCAGTAACTGCCCGGCTCAGCTAGGGAAACTGGGAGCCGGGAAAGGCCAGGACCTGGAGCACTATGACCACTCTTCCCCTCTGCCCCCAGTTCCTGGGCATTCTGCTGTCCACCCCACTGCAGTCAAGAGGTCTGCAAGACAGAACCCAGGCCTCCTGGAGGCAGGGAGGTATCTAGGGGGTGCAGGGGCAGCAACCTCATCAGGCCCTCTCTCTGCCCCTCTGTCTCTTCTTCCCACCCCTAGGGCCTCCCACACTGCACCTTCATGAGAATTAGAAAAGGGCACCCATTCCTCTGAGTAGAGATATTGTCCAGAGCCAGAACACACAGCCTGGGGAGCAGACTGTGGGTGGGTTCCAGCCCCCACGAACCACCTTGGTCAAGGCACAACTGGTGCATCCATATCCAGGGGCCAGGGCTGGGATCCTAACTTCCGGCCCTCTGCCCTGCACCTGTTGTGTGGGATAAGGACTACACCTCCCTCTTTACAGCCTGGCAGCAATGTCCCTGACCTAGCAGCAGTTGGGGCAAGATTGGGGCACCCACCTGGCTCAGAGTGGACCTCCATGTGCCCTTGGCCATGCTCTGGCTCCAAAGGCCAGAGTCAGAGCCCTGGAGGACGATGTGATCCAGGAGGATGACCCCGAAGGCCCAGAAGTCAGAGGAGTGAGCCGTGCACCGTCTTCATGAGCTCCCAGGCCCTGGGTGCGCCCCAGGGGAGGCCCTCCTCCCCTGGGCCTTGCTCCCCTCCCTCAGGCCCACCTGGTGATGGACGAGACAGGACACCCGCCGGAAGTAGATGATGGGGTGCACCGGCTGGAAGGTGCAGTGCAGGGCCAGGCGGGCCTTGCCCACCAGGGTCCCGAAGGAAGGGCTGATGCTGAAGACGCTCTCCCGGCAGTCGATGGTGAACTGGAAGTGCGCTGGGCAGTCCGACTTGTTCTCGATCCACAGCAGCTGCTCCGAGCGCTCCCCAAGGTTGATCCAGTTGAAGTTGACGCAGTGGTGCTGCAGAGACACAGCGGGACCTGGGCGTGGGAGACGGGGCCCCTGTGAGTGCCTGCGCCAGCGGCCGGAGCAGGATTCCAGCACCACCACGGGTGACGGCGGTGGTATCTCCAGGTGGAATCAAGTGATTCCTCGCTGTGGCCACCAGGGGGCAGCAGAGACGGAGGCTGCGGGGCACCGGGGCAAGCAGCGCTGCAGAAGCCGAAGGGTGGGCTGCTCCTGACCCCCGGGGCTGCCAGTACCTCTACAGAAGCCGACGACTTTGAGCAGAGTTTGGGAGGCACAGCCAGAGGGCACAATGGAGAAGTAGTCCATAGTCCCGGTGTCCAGGGTCTCGGGGTGGAAGGACAGCGACACGCATTTCGTTTCTCCAGGGTGCACCACGCCATGGGCCGTGGAGCATGAGAAGGCCTGGTCTCTGGGCAGCACGTCTGGGGACGCTTCGATCTTGAAGGGGGTGCTCACCTGTGCAGCCAGGGGTGAGGGGTGGGAGGTCAGGTCCTAGGGTGGGCAGCCTGAGATGCTGGCCAAGGGGCTGAGTGCAGGGTGAGGCTGCCCCCACCAGGGGGTAGAAAGGGGCCAGGCCGTGTGTCCTGCACTGGGGCCGCCCAGAGGGGGCTCCTCCCAGAGGGTCACCTTTTTCTTCTTGTCCCAAAGGCACCATAAAGGCTAGCTGTGCTCCTGGGGTCAGGACAGTGGTAGGACTGTTCTTAGGGTATCTCTCGGGGTGCAGAGCATAACCCGCCCCCCCAGCTCCCAGATGAGAGAAGAGGGGGACACCTGCTGGGTGGAGCCAAAGGCGTGGAGAGGAAGGGAGTCACTCTGTAAATGGAGTGGGTTTCAGGAGCACCCAGCCCCGTGGCCCTGCGTCCCAGGCCCTCCCCTGGAGGGTGCGCACCGCTGACGGGTTATGCAGCTTGATCTGCCTCTCTGCGGTGCAGCCCACAGCAACGGAACCAAAGTGCAGCACTTTCTGGGAGCCCTCAGCATCCTGGTCCTTGGGTCGCTTCTGCTTTATGCTCACCAACAGCTGGGTGCACTTGGCTGGGGCACAGATGGCGGAGTTTGGGGGAAACCCACCTGGGCCTCTGTGGCCCCTGCGGAGCAGCACCCCCAAAGGCAGCAGGTGTCCCCGAGGAAAAACTGTCTGCCACTCCAAGGAAGGCATAGGAAAGGCAAAGCCGGTGGGGTTTGGGGGAGTGCAGGAGGCTGGTGGGGCCCTGTGAGGGCCAGGGCAGCGCAGCAGGTGGCGGGGGGTGGGGGGCACGCTGAGGCCCACCGCAGGTGAGCAGGTGGGAGCAGGTGAGAGGGCGGGCCTCACCCACTGCCTGCAGCTGAATGCTGCTCTTCTGCCTGCTGCTGTCCCCGTACCAGCATGTGGCCTGAGCCTCATAGATGACGGCTATAAGCGGCTGGAAGGTCACCTTGATCCTGCAGGCCAGGCCAGGCTCCAGCAGCCCCGTGATGGGCAGCATCTGGAACGGACTGGGGAACTCCCAGTTGAAAAAGGTGGGCAGGTCCCTGGGGGAGGGCAGGGGAGGTCCGAGCTGCCGGCTCATCCTGACCACTGCCCGGCTTTGGGAAGGCAGAGACCCCGGGCAGCCCCCTGCACATCCCTCCACCGGGACATGCCAATCACTCCTGCTCCCCAGCACTGCTTCTCACAGTTCCTGCTCTCCCCACCTCTGGGTCTCAGACGGAGAGGGAGCCTCAGCCTCTCCCCTCACCCCACATTGTTCAGGCAGAACCAGGCCTCGGTCATGTCCCCCACGGCACACATGGGCAGCTGCAGGGACGCTGGGCAGATCAGCTTGTGGCAAGGCAGGCTGGCCCTCAGGTCTACACGGAACATCCCCTCTGCTTTCTCAAACCACAGCTGGTCCACGTACTCCTTCTGCAGTGTTGGGAGCAGGGGAGGGGGAGCAGATACAGTCACTGATCAGGGTACCCAGAAAGTGCTCAGGGACCACACTTCCCACCCCAGTCCCAGCCATCCCCAACGCACCCAGTGAGGGGCAGGATGGGGTGGTGCCCACCATCCCAGTCTCCAAGGAGAAGACGGTCAGATACCAGGGTTCCAACACTGTGTTGGTCTCAGAGATGTGGGGTCTCTTGTGTGGGTAACAAAGGATTTGGGGGGAAACATTTGAGAACAGGCCAAGGAATCCAGGGCTTTCTAATGGGCCACACAGTATCACAGCCCTTACCCTCCAAAATCCAGTGGGAAACGCCCCTCTGTCCCACAAGATTAGGCTCTGAGCCCGTTTCCGGGGCTTCCCAAGCTGGAGTCCTTGTGTGGCCGGCAGGATGTGTGTGTGGTTGGGGGAGCTGCTTAAAAGGCCTCATTGCTCTGCTCTGCCTCTTGTTCTGAGATCACTTTTTCTTGTCTCTTCCCACCCTCTGCTTACCATGGGGGACCTTACCTCCTCCAGAGGCCGGAAGATGATTGGGAGCATAAAGGTTATGCCCGGGCTCAGCAAGATGGGCTGAGGGATGACAGTGAAGAAGAACTTGGTCTTGGGAGGCCTGCGGGGGAGAACCAAGAGAGAAGCACTTGCAGAGCAGAGTGCAGAGGACCAGAAGGGGCAGAAAGATGAAGGAAGGCTCTGGAGAGCTGAGGGGTTGTGGGACCTGAGGCAAGAGACACTGGGTTTCAATCCATGGAGGGGGAAGCATGGTTCTGTCCCAGTAGGACCCATCACCCTCCTCCCACTTCAACAGCCCCCCGCAGGGCCCTGCTTTTCTTGCAGACCTTCCTTCTCTGAACACAGACATCCAGAGGCAAGGGAGATGCCTGGTGATCTGTGCAGACAGAGGTGGGGAAGGGCTGCCCTGATTTAACAAATTCCCCAAGCACTTAGCTGGGGTAAACCAAGGCTGAGAATGGAGGGCCTGGGGTTGCCACAGAGCCTCTCCCCTGGGGCTTTCCAGCCAGAGTTCTCAGCAGAGCTGTAGCATCCCATTTGTGTCACAACTATAGATGCCATAGTCTTTAAAAGATATTAATAATAAGAAGATATTGGCAACAACTCTATACAAATAACATTATGAGTTTCGATGAAATAAACATATTCCTAGGAAAATTTCACTTGCCAAAACTGACTGAAGCATTTTACAATGAAATTTATGGCCACTCTACTTAAAAGCATCAAAGAAATTGAATAGGTAGTCAAATATCTTCCTAGAAAGAAAATGCCAGAGCAGATGGCTCAGAGCAAGTTTTACTAACCATTTGAAGAACAATCTTAAACTCTTCTAGATAATATAAAATGAGGGAACACTCTCTAACTTTTTCTATGCAACCATCTTGACTTGGTTACCAAAACCTGACAGAGGCTGTAGAAAGGAAAACTACAGGCCAATCTCATTCACAAACAACATGTAAGCATGGAGAACTTAGTAATATATGGAAAGGATACTCAATCATGACCAAGTTGGCTTATTCCAGGAATCCATGGTTGGTTTAATATAGAAAATCAATTAATATAATCCACTATATTAACAAATTAAAAGAGACAAATCAAATGATGTCTCAATAAAGAAAATTATTAGATAAGCTTCGACATCAACTTATGAGAAAAACTCTCAGTGTGCTAGCAACAGAAAAATCTCCCAAAAAAATAATCTACAGGAAGCATTCAACTTCATGGTGAAATGTTGGAATCTTTCACTTTGAGATCATAAGCGAAACAAGGATGTCTTCTATAATCACTTCACTCACCACTTTCCTATTTAAAAGTGCAGTAGGAATGAAAAATAAAGAAAATGGATAAGATTAGAAAGGAAGAAAGAAAATGCCATTTTTTGTATAAAATATGATATGTACATGGAAAAAACAAAATAATTAACAGATACATTATTAGAATTAAGAGGATTTCGCAAGGGTGCTGGATATAAAATCCATATAAAAAATAAATGACTTTCTAAAAACCAGCAACAAACAGAAAGTGAAAACAACTTTAAAAGATACCATATAATGATTTGGGTGTTTTTTTTCACTTTTATTTTTTATTCTTGTTCTGGTTCTTTCTGATATAAGGAAAATGTTCAGAGATAGATTGTGGTGATGAACGCATAACTATGTTATCATACTGTGGACAGTGGATTGTATATCATGGATGATTGTATGGTGTGTGAATGTATTTCAATAAAACTGAATTTAATAAAAAAAAAGATACCATATATAACATCATCAAAAATATAGAACACTTAGGAATAAATATAACTAAAGGGGTGTAAGAAGTCTATGGAGAAAATTTTACATTTACTTAGAGACACAGAAAAAGACCTAATAAAAACCATACACTATGTTTATGGATCGAAAGACCCAATATTGTAATGATGTCAATTCTCCCCAGACTGATCAATCAGTTCAATTAAATCTCAATTGAAATCTCAAAAAGATGTGTGTGTGTGTGTGTGTGTGTGTGTGTGAGAGAGAGAGAGAGAGAGAGAGAGAGAGGGGAAAAGCTGATTTGAAGATTTACCTGAAAATGCAAATAACCAAGAATAGCCAAAACAATCTTGAAGTATAACAAAGTTTACAGGATTTACACTACAAGATATCAAGATTTATTATACGCACTCATAATTTATTCAGGGTGGTATTGGCCCAGGGATAAACAAATAGATCAAGCAAACAAAACAGAGTCCAGGAGAGAGGCAGAAGAAGATCGCACAATAGAAAGGAGTGGAAGCTAGTTAGTCCCCCTGGAACAACTAATAAACAACTAGGAACAACTACCAAATTATCTGGAATAACTGTGAGGGGGCAAACGTGACTGTCCACTCATCATACACCAACCTGAATTGGGAGGAATTCAGCATAATTGAGATTGCAGCATAAAATCTGTAAGTAAAAACTGCGGATGCAAGCCAGAAGCCCCCTCCCCCCACTGGCAGCCCAAACTGTGAAGCCTCACTGTGATAGAGAGCAGCACTCTCCAAGCAAGTGAATATAGCTCAGCCCAGCTCCAATTCAGGTTTTAATTAACAAACTTGGACTGCTCAAAACAAGATATGAATTCCCAACAAGGAGACAGAGGTTTTTGGTGATGACTGACCTTTGAGAGCCAGAGGACCTCTCTGGGAGGGAGGGGGAGCCCAGAGGACCAGGTGCTATCTCTAGCCAATGGGTGAAACTGAGGGTGGCTGCAGGCTGGCCCTGAAGAGGGGCTTTCTGTCCCTTTTTCAGCTCAGTGGAGAAAGCCTCAGCCATTTTCAGTTCCCAGCGTTCTGACCCAGACAAGGGTGGAGATAGCAGAGTCAGAGAGACTATTCAAATACAAATGATATCTCCCCAGGGGGTGTATCTTCCCTAAGAGGAAAGAGGTGGGGCCACATTCTACTACCTGCCTTCCATTCAGAATCAGACCCCAGAGCCTGGAGGAAAACAGCCATGGACCACACCTCCTTACACCAGTCTGGAGCTACAGGCTGACAGGCGCTACCACCTGGGCAGAAAAGCACAATGACTTGAGGCCTCACAGAGTGTATCAATCTTCTAAGACACCCTCAGGGAAACTGGATACTATTGCCTCCTTCCAAGACCTCAGCCCGTTCTGGTCTGGGAAAACCTGATTGGGGTAACCAAGGAAACCAGATGCCTAGACAACAGAAAACTACAACCTATACTAAGAAAAACGAAGTTATGGCCCAGTCAAAGGAACAAACTTACATTTCAACTGAGATACAGGAATTTAAACAATAATGCTAAATCAATTTAAAAAGTTTAGGGAAGCTATGCAAAAGAGATGACGCATATAATGAAAACACTGGGCGTACATAAGGTAGAAATCGAAACTTCATAAAAACAACTGGCAGAATCTATGGAAATGAAAGGCACAACACAAGAGATGAAAGACACAGTGGAGACATACAACAGCAGATTTCAAGAGACAGAAGAAAACACTCAGGAACTGGAGTACAAGAAACCTGAAAGCCTACACACAAAAGAACAGATAGAGAAAAGAATGGAAAAATATGAGCAACATCTCCAGGAAATGAATGACAACATGAAATGCAGGAAAGTGTGTGTCGTGGGTGTCCCAGAAGGAGAAGAGAAGGGAAAAGGGGCAGAAGCAATAATAGAGGAAATAATCAATGAAAATTTCCCATCTCTTATGAAAGACATAAAAATATGGATCCAAGAAGCTAACATACCCCAAACAGAATAGATTTGAATAGGCCTATGCCAAGACAATTAATAATAAGATTATCAAATTTCAAATATAAATAGAGAATCCAGAAAGGAGCAAGAGAAAAGCGATCCATCACATACAAAGGAAGCTTAATAAGACTATGTGCGGATCTCTCAGCAGAAACCATGGAGGCAAGAAGGAAGTGGGTGAGGTATTTAAGATACTGAAAGAGAAAAACCACCAACCAAGAATCCTATATCCAGCAAAACTGTCCTTCAAATATGAGGGAGAGCTTAAAATATTCTCTGACAAACAGAAAATGACAGAGTTTGTGAACAAGATACTTGCTCTACAGGAAACACTAAAGGGAGTACTGCATACAGAAAGGAAAAGACAGGAGTGAGAGGCTTGGAACACAATTTTGGGAGATAGTAGTACAGCAATGTAAGTACACTGAACAAAGATGACTGTGAGCATGGCTGAAAGAGGAAGGTTAGGAACAAGTGGGACACCAGAACAAAAGACAAAAGATAAAGACCAGGACTGTATAACTCAATGAAGCCTAGGGTGCTCAACAATTGTGATAAAAGGTACAAATATGTTTTCACATGAGGTAGAGCAGATGAGTGTCAACATTGCAAGATGTTAAAAATAGGGTAGGATTGGGGGTAAAATACAATCAATGCAAACTAGAGACTATAATTAACAGAAACATTGTATTATGCTTCCTTTAATATAACAAAGGCAATATACCAAAGCTAAATGCATATGGGGATGACATAGGGGAAGGGGAAGGGACCCTTGGCATTGGTGATGTTGTCTGACTCTTGATTCTACTTCAGTTTAATGCTATCTTTCCTTTTGTTGCTTCCTAGCTGTCATGTTTTGTTTTGTTTTGTTCTTTCTCTCTTTCTTTTTTCTTTTTCTTTTGTCTCTCTACCTTCTTTGAATCTTCCTCCTTCTTTGTGGAAGAAATGGAGATGTCCTTATATAGATAGAGGTGATGGTGGTGAATGCATAAATACCTAACTATACAGGGAAACATCGATTGTTTACCTATGATGGAATGTATGGTATGTGAACAAAACTGTCTTAAAAAAATGGGTTGATGAAGAAACCTTGAGGGCATTATATTGAGTGAAATAAGACAGACGCATAAGGACAAATATTGCAGGGTCTCACTGATAGGAACTAATTATAATATGTAAACTCATAGATATGAAATATAAGTTACCAGGATATAGAACAAGGCTAAAGAATGGGGAGCAGTTGCTTATTATGAGCAGAATGTTCAACTAGGGTGAACTTAAACATTTGGAAATGGACAGAGGTGATGGTAGCACGTTGTGAGAATAACTAACAGTGCTGAATGGTGTGTGAAAGTGGTGGAAAGGATAAGTTCAGAGTCACGTATGTCACCAGAAGGAAAGCTGGAGGTTAAAAGATGGGAATGTATAAAACAGTGAATTTTGTGGTGGACAATGTCCGTGATTAACTATACAAATATTAGAAATCTCTCTCATGAACTAGAATAAATGCATGACACTATAACTAGAAGTTAATAATAGAGAGGCATATAGAAAAGAATATATATACCTATTGCAAACTATATACTACAGTTAGTAGTATTTTAACATTCTTTCATCAACAGTAACAAATGTACTATACCAAAACTATGAATCAATAATGGAGGGGGGATGGTTAGGGATATGGAAAGATTGGAGTATCCTTTTTGTGTCTTTATTTCTTTTCTGGAGTAATGAAAGTGTTCTAAAAATTGAAAAAAAAATTAATTGTGGTGATGGATGCACAGCTGTATGATGGTACCATGGGCCACTGATTGTACACTTTGAATCTTTGGATAATTGTATGGTATATGAACAATCTCAATTAAAAAAAACAGTCCAGAAATGGAACAATACATAGATGGACTCTTGACCTATGTCAATGGTATGGGAAATCATCAGGGAAAATATGAACTTTTCATTAAAAGGTGTTGGGACAATTGGGAATTCAGTTGAGAAAAAATGTCATTGGATCCCTACTTAAACCATTCACAAAAACCAATCCCATAAGTGAGATACGGTAGGTTAGTATAGGCTGGAGTGAAATAGTGACACATCCTAGAGTAATTTGGGCAGATAATAAAAAATATATTTAAAGCCTCCCCCTCTCCAGCCCCGAGGATCTGGGGGAAGGTGCGGATGTGTTGGACATCCTCACCTGGACTGGTGTTGATGTTGTCATAAACATTGGGACTGGCGGTTTGATGTGCTGAGCCCTCGAGCATGGGACTTGCCCTTATGAAGCTCATTACCACTAAGGAGAGTCTAAAGTTGTATGTAATGGTGTCTAAGAGTCTCCCCCTGAGTACCTCTTTGTTGCTCAGATGTGGCCCTCTCTGTCTCTAACTGAGCCATCTCGACAGGTGAACTCGCTGCCCTCCCCCCTATGTGGGACCCGACTCCCAGGGGTGTAAATCTCCCTGGCAACGCAGAGTATGACTCCCAGGGATGAATGTGGACCCGGCATCGTGGGACTGAGAGTATCTTCTTGACCAAAAGGGGGATGCAAAATGAGACGAAATAGTTTCAGTGGCTGAGAGATTCCAAATGGAGTCAAGAGGTCACTCTGGTGGACATTCTTATGCACTATATAGATAACACCTCTTAGGCTTTAATGTATTGGAACAGCTAGAAGTAAATACCTGAAACTACCAAACTCCAACCCAGCAGTCTGGACTCCTGAAGACAATTATATAATAATGTAGATTACAAGGGGTGACAGTGTGATTGTGAAGACCTTGTGGATCACACCCCCTTTATCTAGTGTATGGATGAGTGGAGGAATGGGGATAAAAACTAAAGGACAAATGGGGTGGGATGGGGGTTGATTTGGGTGTTCTTTTTTCACTTTTATTTTTTATTCTTGTTCTGGTTCTTTCTGATGTAAGGAAAATGTTCAGAGATAGATTGTGGTGATGAATGCATAACTATGTTATCATACTATGGACAGTGGCTTGTATATCACGGATGATTGTATGGTGTGTGAATGTATTTCAATAAAACTGAATTTAATAAAAAAAAAAACCAATCCCATATAAATAAAAGACTTAATTATGCAAGACAAAGCTATGAAGTCTTTAGAAGCTACTATAGGAGAATATCTTCATGACCTAGGGGTAGAGAAGGACTTCTTAAGCAAGATACCAAAACACCAACAGTAAAGGAGAAGATTGATGAATTTGATTACATTGAAATGAAGAAATTAAGAACATCTGTTCTTCAAAGGACAAAATAAAGAAAGAACAGGGAAGACACACTGGGGGAGAAGATATTCACACAACTGACAAAGGATAAGAACTTCTACAAGTAATGAAAACAAACAAACAAGCAACCTAATTGAAAAATGGGCAAAGACCTGATAGGAATTTCACAAACGAAGAAACAGAAATGATCAATAAAATAAGAAAATCACTAAAACCCATTAGCAAGCAGGGAAATGCAAATTAAAGCCACAACAAGTTACCATTATGGGCAAACATTTTAAAGCCTGACAACAGCAACTGTTGACAGAGATGTTTAGGACTGAACTCTCATGTACTGCTGGGAGGACTGCAAACTGATACAAGCACTTTGATAAATACTTTGGTTCTATGTACAAAAGGTGAACATGTATATATCCTAAGTCCCAGCAATTCGACTCCTATGTATCTACCCCAGAAAAACTTTTGCACTCGTGCAACAGGAGATGTATACATGAATCTTGATAACAACCCCAAACTGGAAGCAACCCAAGTGTCTCTCAGCAGAATAATGGATAAATGCTTTATGGTACAGGCATACTTTGGAATGCTATTCTCCAATGAAAATGGATAGACCACTGGTGTACATATAACATGGATGAGTCTCACAAATACAACTATGCAAAAATATCAGTTATAAAAGAACATTATATTATCCATTTACATAAAGACCATAGTCGGGAAAAATTTAAATAAATCCTTTAAGGATGCAAACATAGATAGTTAATCTATTTAAGAAACACCAGGAAATTGTTATCATAAAAGTCAGGACCGTGGTCACCTTTAGGGATAGGGAAGATGCTCCTCTCTAAGGGAGGTAAACTTCAGGCACTGTTGTTATTCTATAATTTAATCTTGTGACATAGGTCCCACTTTCAAGTCTTCAAATTGCACATGCTTTTTAGACTTTTCTGATTTTATATAACATTAAAAAAAATTTTTAAGAGTGCCTGGTTTGTGGGCTTGAGGCTTCAGGAGCTGAGTCGCTGACCCCCCCATACTGGTACCTGTACTTCATCTTCTGGATTTTCAAGGACAAATTTTTCAGAACCAGCTTCTTGGTGGTCTCCTTTCCTAGCTCCCAGCCCTTCCACTGCAGCTCTTCAGCCACCTCAATGCCCCAGATGACCCTCTTCTTTATTCTGTCCTGCTTCTTTGGGAAGCACATCTGAGTCTCCATGTTGCTGGCAGGCTGCTTCAATTGTTAGGGGGAAGAGGAGAAGGAAGGGTGCGTTAGCAGGGTAGGACTCAAATACCCACCAATCTGACAAGAATCCCCTCGCCTCTGCAGGATGGTCTGGAGAAAGAAGGTGAGGCTCTAGAAGGCCTCTAAGTCAGACCTTACCTCTTCCAAGATCATCAGAATGGTTTTCCAACTAAATTCCCTCAAACCTCTCCTGAAATCTTTCCTAGGCCACCCCATCCAGCCATTCTACCCAGCACCAAATGCAGACTTGGCTGGCCTGATCTGTTCCTGAGGGCACCCTCCGATATCGCCCCATCCTCTCCCTCCTCTAGCTAAGATTCTCCTAGCTGGAGCAGTCTATCCCAGGCATTTTGCCAGACCACAGGGATACTCCACCATTCCCCCTCCCCTCCCTCAACTGCCTAGTGGAGCAGAGGAAGGAGCCAATTTGGTATGACCAATGCCAACTCCATGCCCTGTCTCTTGGGACCACTCCAAGGGCTGCTCTTGGTGCCAATGGAGAGGCAATGGAAAATCATTGCATGAGGTGACCCATAGCCCTGATGTAACTTAGGAGGAAGGAGTATGGAACCCTCCTGGGGTGGAGGAATAAACCACATGCCTCTTCCTACCAAGGTCATTGCAAGGTCATTGCCATGAATGTTCAACTTATCACTGTTTTATTTTATCTTTGACCAATTATTGTTTTTCTATTGTTATATAACCTAAGGATAGAGTCATCCATTCAGCAAATAATTGTTGACCAGCCATTATGTGCCAGACACTGTTGTAGGTGATGGGACTATAATGATGAACAAGATCAAAAAATATTTTCTCATTGGAGCTTATATTCTCAGTTCCCATATTTACAGAGAGCATTGGGTGGCCAATATAGTATTTTCTTTCCTAATTTGCTCATGGAGGAAAGGTGATATGGATGAAGGAGAGTAATTTACTATAAATCTCAGTTGGTGCATCAGTCAGGGTCTAACTTGGAAAAGAGGAGCCACTCTGGGTGTTCCAAACAGAGTAAAGTAATGCATGGAATTACTTTCACTATCAGGGGATAGTGAAATAACCCAGAAGTTAGCAACATCAAGAAGCTGCCACATCTAGGTCAGGGTAGGAGGTCTGTGTGGTGGAGCTGACACCCAGGAGGAGATGCAGCTGCTGACGGAGACATTACCAAACATGGAGAGGGAGAAAGACAAATACCTTGGCTTCTCCTTTCCTTCTGCCAGCTCAGAACAGAGTCAGGGAAGGGCAAGGAATGAATCTGAGGGGAGATGGACCCAGAATGGCACATAGGAGTGACCTGCCTTCCAAAATATGATCCCCAGCCCACAGGGAGGCAAATGAAACCACCAGCACATCTAATGAAGTACCTGACACCCACAAACACAGAACAGACACAGTCATACCCCATAGTCACACTCCTGGACAACTGTCTGCACCCACCCCCCCGTCATGAAGAAAGAACCATGAGAATCACACACACACATACAAAAATGTCCATATATTGGTGGAACACAAAGTCCTGCAGGAGAGCTTTCTGAGGGGAGAGACACGTGCTGGAGATGCTACCAGCCTCTGACTCGCTCCTCCCTGGAGTTCTCCTTCCTCCTACTTCCCCCCAGGTTTCTCTTGCTCTGCTCCTCCCTGCTGCCACCATTCTAGCCTGCTTGGTGCTCCATCTATGCAAGGTCTAGAGCTGGTTTAGACAGGAGAGTCAGGTCCTCTCAGATCACCACCCCCACTGTCATGCTCCCCATCCCTGGCTGTGGCTCTCTGCAGCCTGTTCGCCCAGGGCACGGGTCCTCACGTGGGTGCTGATGCTGCTGCTGCAGGCACTCATGGCGGCGCTGCTGCCCGTTACGGTGGGCATGCTGGGGCTGAAGCACGACGCAGAGTTCATGGTGTAATCCCTGCTCTCCCTGGACCTCGGGAAAGGGTCTGGGGCTGCCTGGGTGAGCATCAGGCTCCTGGAACACAAGTCCAATGGGGAGCACGCTGGCTGAGCCAGGAGTTCCTACCAGATCCCGGCTTGAGTGTGAAGCTGAGAAAAGACCAGAGGGAAGACAAGAGGGACATGAAAAACAGAGGTCAGTGGAGTAGACACAATGTGGAGGAGAGAGCCTGCTTCCCAGCTCTGGCAACAGGTGTGAGGTGGCGCCACGAGGAAGGAGACTGGACCCAAGTCTCAGGGCTTTGCTTGGGAGCCAGGGACCCACCATCAGGAAAGTTACTTGGAGGAGGGGCTTGGGAAAGACACCCACCCAGCCATGCCCCTCTCTGCTCATGGCCACCCTTGGCATCACCCAGCAAGCCCCCACTGAGTGTTACTGAAACACGAGCATTACCTTTATCTGGCTTACCTCTCTACTTATTTCCTCTGAGTGTGTCACCTCCCGTGAGAACAGAAATAAGGGGCAAAGAAGAGGCAAGTGGGACTGGCGGGTCCTTGGTCTTCTGGGTTCCCTCCAGCTGTACACAGCCTATAGCCCAGGTTTAAAGTAAACATCTACTGAAATAAAACCAATCAAAGTATAAACACATCAAATTCTAGAGCAGAGGGACTGAATTCTAGGGATTCATGGATGGATTGTGGATGGAAATTATATGCAAGACATCCTGTGGCTGTACATGTGCTCTCTTCCAGGGAGAGCATCCACAGCTTTATAAAACGCTTTAAAGAGCATGTAGTCCCATTCTAGGGGACACAAAAGTATCCCAGACCTGCCCTGGCTCCATCACCTCCAATCCCCTCTTCCTTTAGTGGGCTTTCTTTAGCACACACACACACATGCACACACACAGGTAGAACTGTGTAACCTTTATAAGAAGCTATAAATTTTCACATTCAGACAATATAACTCTGGCCAACCTTGCTCAGGAATATGTGAAAGTGGTTTGCAGACCTCTACACTCTATATGGAGCCATCATTCCTGAAGTCGCCTAACAGCACTGCCTCCCCAAATACAGTGCCAACCACATTTGTAATTTCAAATTTCTAATAGCCCCATTAAAAACAAGTAAAAAGAAACAGGTGAAATTCATTGTAATAATATTTTATTTAACCTATATGTCCAAAATATTATCATTTCTACATGTAATTAATATAAAATATCAATAAGATATTTTACATTCCTTTTTTGTATTGTCTTCAAAATACAGGGTGTATTTTACTCTTACAGCACATCTCAATTTGGACTACCCATATTTCAATAGCCATTTGTGGCTATGGCTACCATATTGAACAGCATCAACTTAATATCTTTTTTAAACACATGTATATTTCTCAGACTACTCAACATCCTTTCCTAATTCTTGGAATAACAATCTCAAAATTAATAACAGCTTCTACCGACATTTACCAAGTAGTGTTGTGAAGCCTTTGCATATATTTCAATCTTCACCAACAGTTTATGATTAGATGTAAATTGCCTTTTATTTGAGCTAAAATTATCTCTTTTCCAGTTGGGGTCCAGTCCCTTATTATAACATACTCAGGTTTAGTAAACAAGTTCATAGTCACCCTTTAGGATTTTATATATTTCTATCAGGTACTCTCCCATTTCTGCCCCACAGTGTAAAAGATTCTGCTGATTCAATTTATTTTAACAGGCAACATCTCCAACCCTTTGGAGGGGACTATCTCAGATTCCCTCATTCATTCACTGAAAAAGCATTTGCTGACTGTCTGCCATGCATCAGGCACTGTGCTGAGCATGGGAAAAGACAGGCCATGTCCCTACCTTCAATTGTGAAGTGGATGTTCAGATGGAATCTAAGAAATGGATCCAAGAAAGGGAGGAGAGTGCCATTACTTTTCTGCCATTGGATGGCCTTGCAGACCTGCCCTGACTCATTAATATTTCTGACCTCGTGGGATTCTACAGATAGCTCCTGCCTTAGGGTTCTGAAAAAGTCTACAATCAACACCTGAAACTATCCCAGAGAGTGAGCTGAGGAGATGAGAGACAGTGGGGTAGAAAGCTGGACCAGCCCACTTCATAGGGCTTAGAAGAGTAAGCACTGGATCTAGATCAAGGAAAGCTGGGTTCTACCATCTGCTCAGACTCTTTTGAGATGGGCAAGTCCCTCCAGCTCCCGGAGCCTCAGTCTCCTCGCCTCTAAGATAAGGGTCATCCTGTGTAATTCACCAAGTAGATGAGAAGCTCGAATGAAATAGGGGCTATGAAAAGGGACTATGCAGATCTACATTACTATTATTAAAAATCATAAGTTCCACATTAGCCTGCACTACTCTTTTCAAAGGACTTACACATTTACAATCATTTTGAAGAGACTAGGCAAAGGAAGAACTAGGTAAAATGAAGAGGAAGAAAATATATTCAAGGCTTGTTCTTCTCTCTTCGGGTTCCTCATTCTGACTCTCCCCGCCCAAGTCTCAGCTCCACGGGGTTCTCGTGGGGGAGACATGGAGGGGACCCCGGCCGCGACGTCCCGGAGGAGGCGGTCTCCCGCGATAGATACCTTCCCTGGCCACTCGCGCCGCTCCCTGAGTCCCTCGGATCAACGCTCGTAACTCACGCTGCAGCCATGTTGTCGTTTCCATGGATACAGGACGCGCAGACTACGGCGTCTCATGGTATCCCAGGGCAACGACGGCAAGCCGAATGAGTCAAGCCGCACAGAAGGCGAATGCGCAGGCCAACTTTAATCCCTACCTTAATTTTTGATTCTCTGACTTTCCTTAGTGATAGTAATTGTGCGTTTCCACGAGTCGCGATGTGGTATGTATAGTCGCCTAGTTGTTGTGAGGTCCCTGCTATTGTGACTTTAGTTGATAACCAAATTCTTAGGCAGCTACTCCCACGGACGTGTCACCCCAGTGGGAGTCGTTCCTGTGCTTTCCCGACACGCTTTGTCGATATAGGGTCAGAATCTCAACTGGAATTTCATTTTCTGTGATTGCAATTGTTGGCTTAAAAGCACCCCATAGTTGTTTATTATTTGCGTACAACTTTGTAAATGGGTTCCTTTCGGTGGTGGAAGAGAATATGTCTTTGGCATTCCCTCCCAGCATTTCCTCCCGCCCAGCATCAAGCTAACTTTTTTGCGTGTATCTGAAGGTGAATATATGAAAAAAGAATGTTATGCATAATGTGGGTTTTTAGAAGCCCCTTTGTTCATTTGTTAATGTGTACAATTGTGGGAAGGGTCTCACTTGGTGAAGACTCTTTAAGTAGGTGAAGCTAAGATTCCAGTTCGTTCACGGGCTCTAAAACTGCTTCTCTCCCCAGAAACTCGACAGTGAACGTTTTTTCTCTCAGGTGGGGGGGGGGGCGTGGTTAGGAGACAACTTAGTGAATCTAGGTAAACCAATAAAATAAACTATCATTTTGGGAGAGTTGGAGTTTACTTACGAAAGGTGAAAGATGGATGGAGATTCCCAAGTGGACTTACTTGGTCCAACGGATCGCAGGACTCAGGCTGGTGGGACTGGAGGGTGCGGCCAGTTACGCCATCGTGATTAGGCCTGGAGTTCTCTTGGGATTGGGGAACGTGGAACTCAGTGAGCTTTTCACTGATTTTAACGGGATTGTCAGAATCCAAAACCTGCATTTTGGACATGAAGACTTTCATGCTGTTTGTTTCTATAGTGATTTCCTTTTTGTTTTCCCTCAGGTTTGTTGTCAAGTTCTTTTTGAAAGGGTCAGTCTGGCTCAGCTTGACCTTACAGAAAGAAAAGGGAATGATTTGTCTATTCTTGGGCCAAAAGGAAATAGGGAACAGGGTTTTGTGTGGCCTCAGGAGTCTCAGTGAGAAAACCCCAAGGAGGAGAAAAAGTTCGTGCTAGGAGCCATACTTCCTTGTGCATCCTGCCTGGGGAGTCTGCCTCCTGACCGCAGCTGCTCAAACCTCAGTGGATTGTGGGCTTGGGGCAGTGAAAAGAGATGGTTCCCCCACTTAGCAGGCTCCCTGTGGGTTCTGTTTCTGCAGGGTTCTGATGGACTCCCAGGGAGAGGCCTGTGTGCTGGACTTTGTCCAGGGAGGCACCCAGCATGGAAACATGCATGCCAGAGGTTGAACCTGAAGACAAGGAGGAGGAAGCTGATTTTGCTTCGGAAATCCCCTTTTCAGAAGCCCAGAGTCTGTGGGAAGTAATTGGTGACCTTATCCTCCATGGACCCAAGAAAGACAAAGGGGGAGTGTGGTGCCTGGTTCAAGACTGTGAACCAAGGCTGTTTCAAAGCAATGATACTGGAGATTGATGGGGACCAGGATGTGGGAGAAAGGGAGAAAGAGGGATGGACAGGAGACAGACTCAGATCCTCCTGGCATGGAGGCTGGGTGTAGGGGTAATGAAGATAAAGCATGCTCAGTGGTTTGGGTTTCAGCCCTACAAAAAAAAAGTTTTCTAAGCATTTTTTTCCAGGTATTTTTCCACACTCTCCACCACCCACCCCTCCACCACCCACACACATACACGATGGAATAGAGAGGACTCTTGGCTGGGAAATCAGACAGATCTGGGATTAAGCCTGACTCTGCCACTTTCTGGCTGGATGACCTTGGGAAAGTCACATGACTTCTCTGAACCTCAGTCTCTACATCTGTTACCTAGGATAATTGTCAAAAGGTGAGTAAGATGGTGCAACTGTGTGATTGTGAAAACTTTGTGACTCACACTCCCTTTATCCAGTGTATGGACAGACGGGTAGAAAAATGGGAACAAAAAATAGGGGGGATGGAGAGTGGGATGTTTTGGGTGTTCTTTACTTATATTCTTATTCTTATTCTTTATCTTTTGGAGTAATGAAAATGTTCAAAAATTGATTTTGGTGATGAATGCACAACTGTATGAAGGTCCTGTGAACAACTAATTGTACATTGTGGATGACTGTAGGGTATGTGAATATATCTCAATAAAACTGAATTGAAAAAAAAGGAGAGTGTGAGGCTCGAGTGATCAGGCATGTATAAAGTGCTTGGCGCATGATAAACAATCAACAAAGGTAAGTCATACACACACACACACACACACACACACACACACACTCATGGAGGAAGATCATTTACTAAATGGGAAATCCCTGTAAATAAGCCACTCAACCTTCTGTGCACATGCCCCGCCCACCACCTCCCAGTCTCTCCTGCACAACCGAGAGGTAGTAAGATTTTCCCCTTCACATCCTTCTTTGTTTTCTCCAAGAAGAAGGCTGCCTTGCTGCTCTGGGGTGGAGAAGGAGAAAAGGAGATGCCAAGGTGAGCTGCTAGCCGGTTGACAAGTCAACCCAGCTCTGTCACTTAGAACACCCTCTCCCACCTTCCTTCACTCTTCTACTCTGACTCTATTTTTAGTGTTCGTTCTGAAATAAAGCCTGCATCCAAGATATATATGAAGAAGGGGGGTGAGGAGGTAGAATCCCCCTCAGAACCTCCTGACCTCAGAGATGGGTGGGGTAGGTAAATGCCAGCCTGCTGGGGTAGGGAGTGGAGAGTGAGCTAAGGCTGCAGCGAATAGGGCCACTGGGGTAGTTCGGGGCTCTATCTAGGAGCAGGCATGGGGCACTCTTTGAGCTAGAGCTCCACAGCCCCCAATAACTGAGGGGGGCAGAGTTCATCAAGGGATTGGTGGCACCTCCAGCCTGAAAGGGCTGCCAGGCAACAAAACTGGCAGGAATTTGGGGGTAGACTACCATCTGGTAAGAGAAGTTAGAGGTGAGCATTCCATCCTGCCTGGGACCCATGTAAAGTTTTCTAAGTCACCTGGGCCAGCCTAGATAACTTTTCTCCTCTATTCATTGGCTCTACCACAGGATAGAAAGACATACAGACCAGCACTTGGCAAAAGTTGGGAGAAGGTCATGGGGTTTGATCTCAGAAGACTCAAGTTCAAGTACAGGTTCCAGCATTTAATATTTCAGGCAGCTTCAGGCAAATTGTGAAACCTCTCAGGACCTTACTTTCCTCATCTGGAAAATGGGGACAACTGGGATAATATTCAAAATACTTTAAAAATGTTAGGATTTGAGCACTGACCATTAAGAATGAACATCAGCTGGCCTTAGAGCAAGAGCAGGTTCCTAGAAGCCTTCATTTTGGCAGATATTTGTTGCTGGCTCATGGGGAAGCCCTGGGCAGGGGGTGTGTGAGCTGGGAAAGCAGTCATGCAGTGGAGGGCTCAGTCAGTGACCATTGACCAACTGGTACCAAAGCATTTCCAGGTTTTAACAACCAGTATAGCTATTCAGGAGAGTATTTGTTGGAAGTCAGACCCAAGGACAAAGCTCTATGTCACTGGTTCCTGTACACACTGTTTTTTATTTTAAGCCAGAACTTAAAGTCTCTCCCCTTCTTGATTCCTCCTCGGTGGTGGAAGAGCTCTCACCACATTGAACTGCTCATGTGAGTAGTGCATCTTCTCTGTGTTGGTTCTCTCAGCTCTCCTCCCTACACCATCTCCTGAAGCCTCTCTAGATCCATACCCAGTTCCATGCCTGACTGCCTGACCAGGACCACGGACAGCTCCAGCTTCCCCCTTCCTCCTGTCTTCCCTCTCTTCCCCCATCCACTCAGCCTATAGACCCCAAAGTATGAATGAATGAGGTGCATCCCTGAGAGGACAGTGGAGTGGTTAAGAAAGAGTTCTGGAATCTAGAAGACTGGATTTGAATCCCAACCCCACCAGCTAAATGATAATGTTCCTTCAATGTGCCAGACACTGTGCTAAATTCTTTAATCTGTTATCTCACTTAAACTTCACAACCTTTGAGGTCCTCTCTCAAGTAAAGGTATCATAATACGACCACCAGCTCAGTGTATCTGGCTGTCCTCATATGGGTGTGGAAGTTGGCTTGGACATCAGGTTTTGGTAAGAGAGCCCACCTATTTTCTGTCCCATGAGGTTCCATCTTTATTACATTTTTTTTTTCATTTTTAAAACTTTGAATTAATTGTAGATATACAGAAGGGTTATAAAAATAGTACAAAGAGTTCTCATATACCCTTCACCCAGCTTCCCTTTTTGTTAACATCTTACATGACCATAGAACATTTGTTAGAACTAAAAAATAAACCTTGCCTCAATGCTGTCAATGGAAACAGAATTTATTTATATTTCACATGTTTTTCCACTAATGTCCTTTTTCTGTCCCAAGATCCAATCCAGAATCCCACATTGCATTTAGTTGCCATGTCTCCTTAGTATCTTCCACTCTGGGCAGTTCTTGTGCCTAAGTCTTTCCTTGCCTTTCATGACCTTGACTTTTCAAGAATACTGGTCAGTTATGTTGTAGAATGTTCCTCAGTCTTGGTTTGTCTCATGGTTTCTCATGGTTAGAGTGAGGTTTGCATTATTGGGAGAGATAGGCACAGAGGCGAAGTGCCCTTCTCGTGTGTCATAGAAGGGCTCCAGGATGTCAGTAGGTATTACTGACTTGATCAATTGGTCAGGATTCTCCACTGTAAACTTGCTATTTTCCCTCTTTGAGATTTTGATCATGCCCACTTTTTGCTTCTCTAGGCTGAAGAGTTCCAAAACAAGAAACCTGTCCTTATCTAACTTCTCCACTCCCACACTCCTGACCACTCCCCCCAGGCCCCACGCAGTCCCTGTTATCTGTCTGGTTGCATACCTCTGAGTCTTCCTAGTTGGGCACTTAGAGGTATGTGCAGAAGCCAGATGCAGACACGCCCAGAGTTCATTAGGGCAACAAGGTGCTTTCTGGTTCATTTTCATGGACCTTTTCACCAAGGCCCTGCAAGCTCCTGCTTGCAGAGGCACTCCAGGCAAATGTCACCAGAAACTGTCCACAGGAGTGTCCAGCCCCTTTCCAGGCAGCCCCAAACTCTGAGCACTTTCTTCAACATTTAAAATTTGGGTTTTTAAAACCTTTAATAGCATTTCTTTCCACTTGGCCATGTGTAATTCCTTGCTACCACTAGCCCAGATCCATGAGCTTTTTTCCTTCCAGAACCACAAGGCTCTTCACACCTGCAAGAGTTTGATATCATCAGAGATCCTGCCACCTGAACAGATACATAAAATGTTTTCAATTGATTAAGTGTAGAGAGACGTGCTCGTCCAACTCTCCCCTTTGTCTCTATCTCCAGCTGCCCCAAGTTTATTCCACTTCAGTGTGTCTTCTCATGATCCCCACTTAGAAGATGAAGGAGCATCACATCTCCTCCAGCTCCATTTTGTATAAAAGTCTTTGGTGTAAAATTGTGTTAAAGGTCTCTGGAAAGCTTCAGGAGATGCCTTCAAGAGACCCCATTCCCTCTTTACCCTATGTTTTGGCTACTATCGCTGTGTAAGAAATCACTCCAAAACTTCAAGGTTCCAAACAATCATTTCATTTTGCTTACAATTTTGGGGTCAGGAATCCTGGAAGGTTTGGCCACGCAATTTTCCCTTGGGGTCTCTCATGCCACTGTAGTCAGATGCTGGCCAGGGCTGCAGCCATCTGAAGGCTCCACTGGGCGGGACATCCAAGATGGCGCGCTCATGTGGCTGACAGCTGATGCTGGCTTCAGGCTGGGAGCTCAGCTCAGCTGTGGATGGGACACCTATCTATAGCCTCTCCAGCACAGCAGTCCCAGGGTGGTCTGGTTTCTCCCAAGAGAACTAGGCAGAAGGTGGGTGGCCTTTTCTGATCCAGCCTCAGGCCAGATTCAAGTGAAGGGGACACAAACCCTGCCTCTCCATAGAAAGAGTGTCAAATAATTTGCGGACTCATTTTAAGCCCCACCACCACCACCACCTGGAGTCTCTCACAGCAACCAGAACCTTATTCCTCCAGGACCACATCCTCTGGCAGGGTCCTGGCCACCTCTAGTCCCATTGGATCTTTAGGTTGATGCTGGGTGGGCCTCCCATTCCCCTGGAATGGTGACTCACCAGTTCCCCCATTCCTCAGTTTGCTGCTGCAGGAGACCTGGGTTCTGGCCTGGACTCTGCTACTGTGTACCTTGGGAAAGCAACGTCGCCTCTCTGGGCCTCAGTTTCTTCATCTGCAAAACAGGTATTAGGCCAACATCATTTCACAGACGGCTAGGATTTCAAAAGATAATGTAAATAGCACACTTGGCCCATGGTATGTGTTCCTGGCTGTGGACGAAACAATCAGGAGCAAGTCATTTCCACTCTTGGAGCCTTAGTTTATTTACCTGTGAAATAGGGATAACAATTCCCTTCTCCTGCTTCCCCATGTGGTTGAGGAGGCTTAACTGGGCTGCAGGGCAGGCCAGCCGCGGCGTCAAACCTTGCCGCTCCGTAGGGGGAAGAGTCCCTGGGTCTGTGACCAGCTGGGTGGATGAGGCGTGCGTGCGAGGCGGCCGGGTGTGGCTTGGCAGGTGAGCAGGGCTGGGCCGCTATCTGCCCAACCAGGCCTTATCAGGTCCGGGCCGGCCGCGGCTAGGCCCGGCGGAACAAAGAAGCTTTGAGAACCGGGCTGGGGTGTGGGACGGCGCCGAGCCCCAGGAGGCGCAGTCGCCCAGGGGACAGAGGGCACGGAGTGGGGAGCTGCCCCTGCCAGGGAGATTTCCCAGAGCCGGAGGCACCTTCCCGGGCGGGGAGCAAGGCCTGTGCTCTTCTGTCAGGGCCTCCACTCCTGGGGTCCAGCAGTCTTTGGGGTGCTTCCTCCCACCAGGCCCGAGCTCCGCCCCTGCCGAGGGGCGTGGCATCTCACCCGTATTCCTCAGCCTTCTCTCCACATAGCTCTAGCCCCAGCCACCCGGCTTCGCGGCCCCGGAGCGTGCCCTGCACTTCCCCTTTGCCCATCTGCTCAAGGCAAACAACCCAGCCACCTACCCTTGCCCAAGTCACTCGCACCACTTAAGGCTCAGCCCAAAGCCCCTCCAGGAAGTCTCGGGACATTATCCATCCCGCCCCGCCCTGGCGAATCGCGCCGCCCCCTCTTCCCGGGTCGTGCACGGTTCAGTACCCAGCTTCTTTCGGAACCGTCATATTCCGCAGAGTTGGCTGAGCCGGGCAGAGAACCAGGGCCGTCAGGGCTGGACTTCACGGTTGTACAGACTGTGTACTGCACAAAGGCTCCAGGCTGGGCAGGCATGGGGTACTGAAACCCGGACATGCTGCTATCACCAGCGTGCACTCCACAAGAGGCTCTCTCCTAAATGGATTTCCCACCTTCTTGGAGGAGGTCAGAAGAGGTGGTTTTTCTAGTTGAATCTCCCAGAGGGGTGGCTTCTTGCTAAGTATTCCAATGGAGGAGCACCTATTTCCAGTTTGTCCTAGCAGCAGGCCTGGCTTCCTGAAGTACTGTTGCATTGTCTCAGCCCCTCCCAGCTGGCCACTGGCTGGAGAAGCAGCCCAGCAATGAATGCCTGCAGGGGTGTGTGTGTGTGTTGAGGAAGGAGGGTGCAGTGCAGGCCCTAATTGCCTGCAGGGGTGTGTGTGTGTGTGTGTGTGTGTGTGTGTGTGTGTGTTGAGGAAGGAGGGTGCAGTGCAGGCCCTAATTGCCTGCAGGTGTGTGTGTGTGTGTGTGTGTGTGTGTGTGTGTGTGTTGAGGAAGGAGGGTGCAGTGCAGGCCCTAATTGCCTGCAGGGGTGTGTGTGCGTGTGTGTGTGTGTGTGTGTGTGTGTGTGTGTGTGTGTGTGTGTTGAGGAAGGAGGGTGCAGTGCAGGCCCTAATTGCCTGCAGGGGTGTGTGTGTGTGTGTGTGTGTGTGTGTGTGTGTGTGTGTGTTGAGGAAGGAGGGTGCAGTGCAGGCCCTAATTGGATCTTTCCAATCAAGAGAGCAGGCCACAGGGGCAGCTCGGGGAGCCACACCTGCCAAGAGGCCCAAGGAACAGAGGAGTAGAGCAGCTGAGGGCAGCAGCCCCCTCAGGTTGAGGGCAATCAGCTGGGGCAGCTCCAGAGGCCTCACAACCAGGAGGTTCTCCCACTTTGTTCCCTGGACCCCCTCCCTGCAGTTCTCCCTGCAGACCTGTGGATTTAGGCCCAGGTCTTGGGCTGTACCTGAAGAGGCTGGGACTAGGCTATCAGGGAGACTGAGTCTCCTTCCTTGTGTACTCCTGAGATTCCAGGGTAAGGAGGGGGTGGCAGACAGAGAGAGTGGGAGCCTGGGGTGGGGGTTGGGGGTGGTCTCTCAAGCCCAGGTAGACCACTAGACCAGCCTGGGGTGATGAGGAGAGAGGATGTCTGTGTGGAAGGTTCTGGAGGTCAACCTGACAGCTTCACACACTAAAGCCGGAGAAGGGCCAAAGGCAGGGTGGCTGGGGGTGGGGCTGGATCTTGTGCTTCCAAAAAAACCTGAAGTCGGCTTGGACCCTTTCATCACCATCACTGTTCTCATAACCTGGCTTCAAGTCCTGGCCACCATACTGCCTAAATATTTACAATGTTGCCTTTCTGATCCCACTGCTGCTTACTTCTCTCCCCAATAAATGCACTCCATGCTCTACCATTGCCCTCTCTAGTCTGTCCTCCACCCTGCAACCAGGTGAGCCAATCTGATCAGGAATCTCTGCTACTTCAGACCCTCCAGGTGCTCCCCAGGCCTTCAGGATAAAGTCCAAATGCATAGAACATAAAGCTCTGTCATTTGACTCCTGCTCCCCTGTCCTTGGCTTTTTCCAGGCTCACCTGAGCTCAGATAACTTTGCAAAGCTCCCTGAAGCCTCCAAGCCTTTGCATTTACTGTGCCCTCAGCCTGGACCACCTTCTACCACTTACCTGCCAGGCAAACTCCCTCCTGCCCCAGTTGCAGCATCCTCACCTTCAGGAAGTCTTCCTGGTTACCAGCCTCTCCTTGGTGCTCCTGTACCCTCCGTGGGTGTCTGCCACAGCCTACTTGTCATGTGGTGTGGACATGCTTCTCCCTGCCTACCTAGGAGCTCTTGGAGGACAAGGACTGCCTCCTCTCCCCCACCCTGGCACAATGCCTCACCCAGAGGGGTGTCCAGCAGATGTTGACTGAACAGGTGAATGAAGATCACAACTGTGGATGCACAGCCTTGGGGGCTGGAGCTTTGGCCCAAGAAGAGAGGCCTTGGGTCAGGAGCTGCTTGGGCTTGGGGGATGTGGTTGACCTTCCTCTGGGGAGAGCTGGGTTCTGGGGGGAGGCAGTGGGGCCACCCCACCGCAGAGGTGGAAGATGACTTTCCAGGCGGTCTCTCCTTGTCTCCCTGCTCCCACTCTCGCCTCTCTCAGATCTGGGTCTAGAATCCCCAGAAAAGCTTCAGAGCCCCCACCACCCTCTCCAAGGTTGGCCATTTTAGGGCCTGAATTTGAACAGTTTGTTGTTGAACCTTTGCAGACTTTTCTGTCTGGAGAGTGAATGTGTTCTCCCAGGAGGCCTGTCTAGAACAGGAAACACCAAAGGCTCTGGGTCTGCAGAGCAGAGTGTGCCCGGGCCCAAGGCAGGTAGGCCCCCAGGAGAGAGGTTCTCTCTCTCTCTCTCTCTCCCCCTCTCTCTCTCTCTCTCTCCATGACCCGGAGAGTCCATCCACTCCATTCTCACCAACAACTGACATAATTTTATCTCCCAGGTAGAATTATCCACAGGTAGAAAATGTGTGAACTAATGAACAAGAGTTTCTTGACCTTATGTTTCTTGCTATAAATGTAGTTCATGGACATTGTGGTCCCAGTGAGCCTGGCCACTGAGAACCTGCAATCAAGAAATGGATCCACTCCGGATGTGCTGAAATAGCAGATTTCTGACCTGAAATGCTGAGAGCGCCAAGCTAAAGCCTTGTGGTGGAAACAGTGGGCCCAAGAGCCAGACTGCATTGGCTGAAATCCTGCTTCTATCAATTGCTGTGTAATCTTGGGCAAGGTACTTAACTTCCCTGTGCTCCCATGTTCTCACTTAGAAAATGATAATATTAAAACCACACACCACATAGGGTTGTCATGACAAATATGACAATTAAATGGTTTACATTCAGACAGAGCAGTGCCCAGTACTGGATAGTGGTCATTAAACGAGCATTGTTATCATCACAGCCCGTGGGGGCCTCTTTCTCCAGATGAAACAGTTTTCGCTGGAGTCTCCCTCCATGGAGATTGGGGTGGGGCGTACCGAGTCTGAGTGGTCATTCCCACCACTCTGCAGCTGGTAATCTCTGTAAGAGCATGGAACCTGGGCAGTGGTGGACTGGCAAATGCTTTAATAACCAGCTCTCCAGTGTGGGAGGAACCCAAATTTATAGCCTGAGGTCTCCTGGCTCACAAAATTCCTGATAATTTAACAATCAGCTCTTGCGAGCTGCTGCGCACCAGCTCCAGCTATCCACTGGATCTGGGAATCTTGGCTGATCTATGGTGAGTAGACAAAACCCTGCCTTGGGAGAGAGAGACCGAGAGACCGAGAAGAAGGGGGTCATCCTGTCTTGGCAAGAAGATGAGCCTTCTCTGGATGTGGCAGCATTTTTCAAAGTGTGGTACACAGACCTTCTGCAATGTTTGGAGTGCTAAGTTCCTGGGCCTCACTCTGGATCTCGTTAAGCTGAATCTTGGAAGTGGGGCCCAGGGAGCATTTTTAAACAAGCTGCCCAGCTGATCGTGAGGTTTGAGAACTGCTAGAATAAGGACCACTGACCTGTCCAAGAAGTCAGAATGGCCCACAAGACCCATGTTAATCTTGCAATAGCTTTTCAGCCTGTGTCCTCCTGCCCACCGTGAGGTACCAGAAACCCAGGACCCAAGAAAGGCTGGAGTGGCAGGAGAGTGCCTTGCCTGGGCTGATGGATGGGTTCCAGATGGGTAGAGTGACCACGGACTGTTTCCCTCAGTCATGTCTCTGCTCTAACCACCTTGGGGGCAAACTTTGGGATTAGCATGCAAAGACCCTGCCAGGCATTGAGCATAGCTCTCTGTCAGGACTTTGCAGAGTTGCTGGGTAAGAAAAACTGCAGATGAGGATAGTAGCTCTGGAGGCTTTGCCCCTGAGGAAGGTGAGCCGGGCCTTGCTGAGCAGCGGTCAGCAAACCCTGGGCAGGCCCACCGTGGCTCCAAATTATCTGCCTATTGGTCCCACTCAGCGTCCCAGACTCTGTGGCTCTAACAACTTAAATAATTTTTATTACAAAAGGAAGAAAAGACTGAAACATCCCCAAAATTCGTCCGTGGGCTTCCCCCTCCACGCCAATAAATAAGGGGGGAGGAAACTGACCAGAGGAGGGGGTGGGGATCACCAGCAGAAAAGGGAGCCTAGCCTGGGCAGGGGTGGGAAGGACAGACAGCCCCCCCCCCCCATCCCGGCACGATGGTCACATTGGCTGGAGCACAGAAGTCTGTCCACTGACAGCAACAGTCTCTAAGTGTGTCTGGAGGAGTGTGGCCAGGGAGGAAGGGCATGCTTTGAGATGGTCAGGTTGGCTGCCCCACCAGAGGCCTTCTCGGTTCTGGGCAGCACTGAGTCCTGTCAGCTCCCTGCAGGCTCCCAGGGAATCTAGCAGCATCAACTGAGGTGCAAGCCCACCTGAGGTGGAGTGCCTAAGTCAGATGGAATGGGCCCTCCCCATCGGGGGACACAGGGTATGAAAAATTTCAGTGAGAACTGGCTGGGTTGGGACCCACCATGTCAGCCTCGAGGACTCTAAGACAGAAAGCTGGACTCTCACCTTGTCCAGGCCAGCTTGCAGCTCTGTGGCTACGCCCAGATGGGGGTGGGGGATCCTGGCCTTGCCCAGTCAAGTCTTAATGGTGTATCTCCATGGTGGGGGAGATGGTGGGAGCCAGTGCCCCTAGATCAGGTCTCTTCCGGGGCCAGCACCCTCCTGGAGGAGTGGCCTTTGGACCCAGCATGGCAGTCCGGGAGGGCAGTGGTAGGACCTCTTCAGCTTCCTGGCCCAGCCATGCTCAGTGGGTGGAAGCTACCCTCTTCCAGCAAGAGGTGCCCCAGGCGGTAGAGCAGCTGGGGGTACCAGTGCACACCTTCACCCGGGGTCCAGCTGCCCCACACCAGGCTGTGAAAGAGTCGCAGGGGCCAGAAGGCCAACTGAGCCAGGCGGTGGTCAGCCACAGCCGCAAAGCAAGAGGCCACCACATCCTCCACCACCAGCGTCCCATGCCTCGTGAGTGGGGCGTAGGCCCCCAGGGCCACGTGTGTGGAGACAGCAGCCACTCGGGCAGGCTGCAGGCCCAGCACCCCGGCCACCAGCACGTACTGGCCTGGCTTCACTTGGCTGGCAAAGGTGGCCCGGAAGTGGGCCGCTGGTTCTGTGTAATTGTTGGCAGTGAAGAGCAGGTGGGCAGGCGTGAGTGCCAGGCGGTGTGGGGGGTCCTGGGTCTCGATGACCTGGAAGGCCCTTGGCCGGTGTGGCTCGCGGTCCAGGAAAATGAGTACATCACTGAAGGTGGGGTTCCCATCCTCCCCCATGGCCAGCACCCGGTCTCCGGGTCTCACAGCTGACAAGGCCACACGTGCCCCATTCTCCAGGCGCACCTGGGCTTCAGCAGGAAAGCAGCCACCCGTCTTGGCTGCAGCAGAGTGCTCTGTGGGAAGAAGGGACACAAAGGGGTTACTGCTGTGGAGCTCGGATTCCCAATCACCCCTCTCCCCTAGCCACACGGCCCAGCCAGAGCCCCCATGACTATATCCTGGTCCCTGACCCCCATGGAGGCTTGGTACCACCACCCAACCTGCGATTTGATTTTCTGTCCCCTTCTCCCCAGCCTAATCCTTTGCAATGAGAGGAGACTATTGGGATCCCCAGACCCAGTGGATGAGAGGAAAAAGGACCCCCCAGGCCCAGAGGCAGCCCCCACCAGCTGCTCACATCCTGACAATGCTGTGAAGCAGTCACAGGAACCAGAGGTGTGCTGAGCCAGGTGGTGGCTGTGACTCGACACAGGGAAGGCTGCAGCCTCGTGGACAGGGGAGGTGGCTTAGCTCCTCGGGGCCCCAGATGTCCCAGTATTTCTTGCCTCCTGCTCAGACACTCCCTCAGACTGACACCCCAACTTTTGTGATTCTATAAGGAAGTGAGAGGAGAGAAGAGAAGCCAGTGGGGCCAGCACGGACCCCTTGGGAAGCCTTGGAGTGAATGGTGAGGGCAGGGGATGGGCCAGGGGTGAGGAGACGGTTGCCGGCTTCAGTTGATGTGATGGGTCTTGTTGGTGGGACAGGACACAGTGGCATTGGCAGGTGGGATGGAGAACAGTGTTTAGGGTCGGGAGTGATGAACAGAAGTGGCCAGTCTGCAGCTGGCTCTAGGACATTGTTTGCAGACAAAGGGTGATGTGACTTGACGTGAATGGAGTTGGCTGGGAAGGGGCTGAGGGGAAGCGTCAACACTGTGAGCCCAGGTAGGACCAAGCACACCAAAGAGCAGGTTGCCATGTGCCAGGTCTGTAAGTGCGATTATTACTTGGGGCTGGTGTGGAAGGCTGTGCCCGCAAGCCAGGCGGGGCCAGGCTGTGAATCACAGGGGAACCACTTGAAGCGTCCATGTCTGGTTCAGTGTAGGTGACAGGGACGCTGACAAGACTCAGAGGAGGGGAGTGAGGCCCCAGCTCCAGCCAGTGCTGATCAACAAGGCTGCCAGTCTGGGAAAATCCACTTTATTGAGTCCATGCTGATTATTCTGGTCCTCGCTGCTGGCTTTGCCCCAAAGCTCCAGCTTCAGGGCCCTGGGGGAGAGGCTGGGGACGCCTGCGCCCCCTGGGAGGAGCCTAGGTACCGCCCCAAGGCCTGACCTGCGTGGGGCTGGGGGCTCTGAACCTCTGGGGCTCCTGGACAGGCAGGCTGGTGTCCTGGCACACCCTGGCCCCTGGCCCCACCGCCTGCCTTGGTTCTGCACCACACTGAGGCGGGGAGGCCATCTCCGCCAGCCTGGCCTCCTCCATCTGTTCCGCTTGCTCTGTCTTGCACCTCCTGTGGCCGGCTCGGGACTGTGGACCACCCCATCAGCACCTGGGGCGCTGGGACAGGGCCCTCTCTCCCTAGGCTCCTGTCATGACAGGACCAGGCACAGACGAGTCTGCCGGCACCAGCGGCTTGGGGGAGCGACGCCGAGGTCCTCTTCCCCGGGGTTCCCGCCTCCAGCCCCGGCCCGGCCTCTTCACCTTCTGGGCCCCACGGGGCCCTGCGCCGTCCGCTCATGCCCTGCGGCCCCCGGCCCGGGCCCAGCCCCCCGGCGGCGGCTCACCGGACTTGACGGAGCAATGCACGTGGGCCTTGGATTCGTAATACACCCAGTCGAAGCCGGCCTCCACTGCCAAGCGCGCCAGCAGTCCGTACTTATTGCGGTCGCGGTCCGACGTGGTGATGTCCACCGCACGGCCCTCGTAATGCAGCGACTCCTCCGAATGGTGGCCGTCCTCGTCCCAGCCCTCAGTCACCCTCAGCTTCACTCCGGGCCACTGGTTCATCACGGAGATGGCCAGCGAGTTCAGGCGGTCCTTGCAGCGCTGTGAGAGGAGGGCGCGCCGAGTTAGGGGAAGGATCCCGCCCGGATGCAGGCGCAGCCTGGCCCACCGCACCCGGTGGGGGTGGAAAACCCGGGGTGGGGGAGTGGGGGGGAGCTCTGTCCTTCTCTCTTGAGAACAGAGGCCCCTAACGTGCCCTCTCCCAGTCTAGGATACCCCGCCCCAGGGAACTGGAGCGTATGGTGGCGCCACAAATCTGGACGGCGCTTGGAGGCCCGCACCCTCCAGGTACTCTTCCCCGATAGGTGGCGTTTCCCGCCCTCCTGTACTCGCTCTCTCCCTTCGGGGTAGGAGTCCCTCCACCGCCTCGTCAGTCGGGTCACACCTCTGCCTCGCCAAGGCCTCAGGGCCCGCCTGCGACCGGGAGGGAGGCGACGGTAGCAGCGCACACCGCCCACGGCTTGCCTGCCAGGCATGCAAGGCCCGAGGTGCCCAGTAGGTGTCACCGTAGCCTCAGGGCTGAGCCCGGGGAGGCGGCAGGTGCGTCGGGGGTGTGTTGGAGGGGAATCCCGGGCCAACCTGGATGCCTCGGGCGCCACCAGACCCTCTGATCCCCAAATGACCTGCTCCCACGCGGGTATTAGACTGACCGTGAACCAGGGGAAGCTGGTGGAAGCGAAGCACAGCTGCAAGGGGTGCCTGAGGTTAACAAGCCCAGGCAACGTCTCCCTGATCCCTGAGCCATTAGCACCGCTGCTTTCCCAGCCCCATGGAAAGTGAGCAGAGAAACTAAACCTCTGGGCTCAGGGAGCCGGCTCCGTGCTCCGTCTCAGAGATAGAGCCAGGCACAGGGGGAAGGAGCAGAGGGACTATTTGTCGTTGCTGCCTGAGGTCTGAGGACAAGGGACCCTGCAGCAAGGGGCTGGGCCTGCAGGGCAGGGGGTTCCTTCCACAAGTCCTTGATTCTGAGGCAGGAGGTGCTGCTAAATGGAGGCAGCCCACGTCTCAACCTACCCACACCCCGCGAGCCCCGGCCCCACAGACCCTTGGACTCGGCCTCCCAGGAGCCAGCAGTGGCTACAGCCCAAGCCGAGGCGGTCCTCCCCGCGTGCAGACTGTCTGGGGGCGCTCACTGCCCGGAGAGGGAGCTCCGAGTGCTGCTTCCTGGTCCTTGCAGCCAGGCTTCTAGCCCCCCACCTAAGTCCGCCCCGCTGGTCCTTGCTCCGCGCCTCTCTGCCTCAACACACACTCCCCCCGCCCCAGCCCCGCTCCGGGTCCAGTGCCCGGGAGCGCGCTGTCAATGATTGCCCAGCCTGTGGCCCGGATCCTTATCTGCATTCCTCGGCGCCCAGCCCGGCCCGGCCACCAGCCAACCTTCGGCCCCGACACTGGCCGGCCTGCCGCGGCGCCAGGGCGCATGTTAAGGACTGTGGTGTAGCTGCTCTTCCTAAAGGGCCTAGAAAGTCGGCTCCCTGCCAGAGGGGGAAGCCCCGGTAGACCCCAGAGGAAGACGGCGTAGGTCTCTCCCCTTGCGGACCCTGCTGCAGGGAAGGAAGTTTGCGCTGCGGCACGTGGGCGGAGCGCGTGCAGCGTTTGGAGCGTGCAGGGACCAGCTCTGCCCTCTGCCTTCCCGGCATCCGAACCCTTCTGTTCCAATCCTCCCCTGTCCCCGCCGCCAAGTCCAGGGATCCCACCCTTCAACCGCAGCCGTTGCGCTCGGCTCTCGGGACAGACACGTGGGCTTGCTGGGCAGGTTCCCTTTTCCCACCTCCGCCTCCGTGCTCAAAACTTGCCCGCCGTTCCTTAACCCCAGATCCATCCAGGACACTGCTCCGACCCGCCTTTGCTCAGCTCCAGGAGGGGACAGCCGAGCGAACCAAGAGCGCGCGAGGAGGAAACGCCGCGGAGCGCGGCTCTCGCGTCCGGAGCTTCTTCGTCTCGGGGGTGCGGAAAAGCTTCGAAATAAAAGGGGCGCGGCTGCGCCGAGAGTTAGGCGGGGAGGGACTGCGTGGGTCCGGGAAACGCAGGCGGCAGCCGGGTACCTCCGGGTGCCGCGCCTGGCCTGAGCTGCCAGCACTGCGGGGGTAGAGCGGCCGCCGCTAACCTGCTGGGCTGCGGGCCTTGGCAGCCGGGAGCCTCTTCACACAAACTCCAGTAGGCTCGGGGATGCCAGCACCACCGCAGGGACCCCTGGCCAGCCCATCTCGGGCAGAAGGCAGCCAGGCTTGGCGAGAGGGGCAGGTGCCAGGGGGCGGGTAGGGCTGGGCAGGTGGCGGTGCTTCGACGGCGGCGCGCTGGGAGGGCGGGTCGCGCTCACCTGGGTCATGAGGCGGTCGGCGCCCGTGTTCTCCTCGTCCTTGAAGATGATGTCGGGATTGTAGTTGGGGGTGAGCTCTTTGAAGCGCTCCGAGCTGCGCGCGATCTTGCCTTCATAGCGCCCGCTGGCGCCCAGGGTCTTCTCGGGCACGTTGGGGCTGAACTGCTTGTAGGCGAGCGGCACGAGTTTGCGCGGCGGCCGCCGGCGGCTACCCACCACCCGGCCCGGCCCGCAGCCCCGCGCCGCCGGCACCAGCAGCAGCAGCAGGAGCAGGCAGAACCGCAGTCGGGGCCGGAGCCGGGCGGGAGACATGGCCGGGGAGCCCGGAGAGCGGCGGGCGGAGGCGCCTGGCGGGCTGATGGGTGGGCGGGTCGGCGGGAGCTCCGCGGGGGCTCAGACGTCGGGGTAGCTCCTCGGGGCTCTGGGTGGGGACGCCATGGGCTGCGCGGCTCAGCGCACGGCCGGCGGGACTCAGGTGCGGGGCGGGGGCCCGGGGCCCTGGCTAGTGGCGGCGCGCTGTCCCCCTCGGCGCCTCGACTCTGGGCTGCCCGGCTCGCCGGCCGCCAATAAATAGGCCGGCCCGTTTGTTTTGGCAACGCGGCGACGGCGGGGGGCGGCGGGCGGCGGGGCTGCGGGCCGCCGGGCTGGGCTGGGCTGGCCGGGCCGGCGGGCTGGCGGGCCCCGCGGTTAGCACCCCGGCCCGGCGGTCAGGCGGCTCGGGCGGAGCGGGAGCTGCTGCCGTCTGTGGCGCAGCCCGGGGCCGAGTGAGAGGGGAAATGGAGGAGATCCGGGCTCGGGCCCCGCGCAGACCGCACCCTACCCATGTCCCTGCCTCCTGTGCGCTCGACAGCGAACCTGCAGCAAGGGCAGCGCAGCCTCCTCCCCCTCGGGCGGGCGGCCCCGGCACTAGCCAGCCCTCGTCTCGCTCGCTCCTCGGTCGCGCGTCCTCCCGCCCGCTGCCCTCTGCGCCCCCTGCACTGCCTGGGTTTACCTTCCCCGCCCCGACGCGTCCCACCCCGCCCTGGCCTCGCCTCCGGGCTCCCGGTGGCTCTGGGGTGCCCCGCCAGGCGCAAACCTCCTGGACAGGAGCTGCCACCCCCACGAAGACCGCAACCCACGGCGCGGCCGGACGCGAGGGGCGGGGGTCAGTGGCTGGACCGCACAGCCGCCTACGGCATCCCCTGCGGGGAAGCAAACCGAAAAGGCAGAAGGCAGTACATAACCCGGTGCTCCAGCCGGGCGACGCGCCCTTTCGGCTTGGTGGAGCTGGGTTCTGTATCAACCCGGTGCGCATCTCCAGGCCGCGGGGGTTTGCAGCTGGAGGCGGTGGGGCGTCCAGCCTATTGAAGAGTCAAATAGAGGGTTTTGAGTTGGAAACACGGTTAAAACCAGGAAGATGAAGTTGCAAACGGACGGGCCAGGGTTCACTGAAGAGCAGCCCAACATGGTGACATCAACAGCACACCAGGGAACCCCCACTTGCCACATGAAAAGAGGAGCCGCAAAGATCATGGTAACAAGGGCTAGCTAAGAATGCAAATAAACGATTCAAAGCCACCTGTATACATGAACTGCCAAATAATTCTTCTCTTAGTTATCCTTTACAAATTAAAAAGGACAGAGTATATGTAGGGGCAGCGAGAGAAATGACTATGGGTTGTGTGTGTATTTTAATATGACTTCTGGAGGAAAGCCAGATGAATTAGAGTACATTCTGCCAGAACAATAAAAGGCAAGTGTGTTTACAAACAGGAATAACAACAATAAGCTATATGATTCAGTTGCAATATAGTCCATAAGTCCAATAAAAATAGAAAATAGAAAGGTGAAGATTTACAAATTCTAATTATCCCAGTAATATTCATACAATAGTTATCTTTTTTGGTGTTTGTTATGCACCTGATACATACACTTAGTATTCAATTTGCATTATCTAATTCAAACTCACAACAGCCAACTGAGCAGGTTCTATCATTATCCCCATTTTACAAATGAGAATAGTGAAGTTCAGAGAAGAAAAGCAACTTGCTCCTGGTGAGAAGCAGGGATTCAACACGAGGTCCATGTGACCCGTGGCCCCAGCCCTCTCCCGCGCCAATGCACCAGCCCGTCTTTGGGCAGGAGTCACCCATCCAACACAGCTCAGGGTTTGTTTGGGCTTTTCACAGATTTATTCACACTCTCTCTGGATCAATTTTGTGAACACAAATTTGGGACTAGAAGGGATTCAAGAGAATGCTCAATCCAAGCACTTCATATTACAAAAAAGGAAACTGAGGCCCACAGAAGGGAGAGTCCAGCCACTGTACTTGTAATTTCTAGGCTGGCTCCACCAGGCTGTTTCCTTTCCTCCCTTTTCCTGCCATCCCACCGCTTCCCTTCCCATGTTCCTTCTTACACTGACATTTGGATTCTGTGTTTCCTGGTTCTAGATTACTCTAATGTGGTTTCTTTTCCTTGAAAGCTTATGAAGTGCATTAACTTCTATTTTCCAGGGTTCGAGGCCTATGTCTGCAATGTGTTCTCTCCCCACCCAGCGTTTTATAATTTTCTGGAGAAGTTTTGCACTAAGTTCAATCATTCTCCCTCCCTCACTAATGCACATTGTTCCTTTTCTTTTTCTGGCCCTAGTGATTAGGGCCATTATCCCACTTATTTCCCTGCTTTGTGGTCCTGAAGAGTTGCAAATTCACTTTCAATCTTCTTTTCTCCAAGTGAAAGACAATTTCTTTAAGATTCTCTCATAGGTTCTAATTTATAACCATTCTTCCTTGAGCCCTCTCATTTCTGCTTTCTTA
The DNA here is from genome assembly GCF_015220235.1 of Choloepus didactylus. Classification (NCBI taxonomy): domain Eukaryota; kingdom Metazoa; phylum Chordata; class Mammalia; order Pilosa; family Megalonychidae; genus Choloepus; species Choloepus didactylus. Next base: position 112,031,781 of record NC_051315.1, read on the forward strand.
AACTGTGATAGTTATCCCACTGAATCCAAATCTCTGGTGAAGTTTGGATCAGTGTGAAATACAGCATTAAGAGTTGTTGATGCAGTGTTGATCTAGCCTGGCATCGTGTGCTTCCATCGCAGTTAGCCTGGCTGGTCTAGATTGTGCTTCACAAAGTCTAGACCCTCCTCTAGGCTAATTGAAGAGCTGGCCTTTTTATTTGCTATGAGAAGACTCAATGATCAGGGTGTGTACTGGGAGAAGATGGGGAGCTAACATTATCAGGTCTTTTCTGTATGCCAGGTGCTTCACACCCTTAGTAAAGTCTTCACAATAACTCTCTGGGTTAGGTGGTATTATTCTAACTTTACAAATCTACAACTCCAAGGCTCTAGAAGTAAAGTAACTTGCTAGCAATCAAATTGCTAGTCCCACATCCAAGATTTGAACTCACTGCTTTTTTACTTCTTAGCTATACTCTTTTATCAGGACACAATGGTGCCTCAGATCTGAATCTCACGTTCAGATCAATATCAGTCCAACCTCCTTCAGTGGAGGAAGCAGAAGAGGAGGGATGAAAATGGAAGCATCACAATTTCTGCAGTTCAGAGAACTTTTATTTTTATCCAAGTTGGGGGTCTAAGGACTTTGGTCATTTCTTGGCTGCCTGTGTTCTTAGCTGTTCAGTAGATGAGGCTTCAAAGGCTTTTGACTCGGGCCAGTCCCTTCCACCTACCAAACAAAGCCTAGCTTAGGTCACCAGCAGTAAGACTGGAGAACCGAGGAGTGCCAATCGGGAGGCACCAACAGCCTGGGCCAGCTTTCACCTTCCTCACCAGAAAGCAGCAGCAGTGGGAGGGCTGGCCAGGGCCACTTCACACCTGGGCCCCTGGTAAAATCACTTTTCTTTTCTCTCCTTTAGATCTCTTCTACTCCCTCAACTGTCTCTATTTTGAAGAGGATAAAGTAAAAGCTATTTATTGGTATAACACAATTTTTTGTTTACAAATGTGAAAGGCATAAGTTTGAAAGAGAGGAAAGGACACTGTTTAAAAATAATTTAAACATGTATTTAGTAGATTATCATTTTACCGATTTTAGCTGATCTTGAATTTAACCCCATAATACAAAAGCTAGTGATATAAGTGATATGCTCTTATTTTTATGTGTGTGTATGTGTGTATATAACCAACACATACGTACATACTTAGGTCCATACTCCTATAGCCAATTAGTCTTTTTTTCTCCTAACCCGGCCACTTGACCAGATCAATCCTGCTCTAAATCCAAGAGTGCTGAGCCAGAACCAGACAAGTCTCAGGAATGCAGTTAGTCAAATATCCTCCAGTGACTCACTGCACAGCAGCCCTGCTCAGTAGAAAGGGCACTAGACCTGGGGTTGGCAGACCTGTGCTTGACCATTGTCTCTGCCACTTACCTGTGTGACCTTGGGCAACTCAGTTGACATCTCTGAATTTCAGTTTCATTCTCTATAAAATAATATTGCCAACCCCTAGAGTTGTTGAGAGGATTAAGCAGTTTGTAAAGTGCAAATCTTATGTATAATTCACTTTCACCCTGCATTGGATTCACTGGGGAGCTGTAGTTCTCTGATTCCTATTACTCATCCAGGATGCCCATTTATGGGTGCCCCAGGACAGCAGAGGTGATTAGGAGACCCTAGTTCTATTAGGGACTATCTACCACATGCACAGTTGTATAATAGGCACATAATGACAGAGAATGCAAACAAAAAATAAAAGACACAGTTGTGTTGAACTGCAATCCAGTGTCCTTGATTCTTGAAGACAATCGTATAACTATATAGCTTATACGGTGTGACCATGTGACTGTGAAAACCTTGTGGCTCACACTACCTTTATCCAGTGTATAGACAGATGGGTAGAAAAATAGGGACAAAAAGTAAATGACTAATAGGGGAGAGGCAGGGCATGAGATGTTTTGGGTGTTCTTTCTTACTTTTATTTTTGTTTTTATTCTTATTTTTATTTTTTGGAGTAACGAAAATGTTAAAAAATCGATTGTGGTGCTGAATGTACAACTATATGATGATACTGTGAACAAGTGATTATACACTTTGGATGTCTGGTATATAAATATGTCTCAATAAAAATGCATTAAAAAAAAAAGACACAGTTGTCCTCAAGGATAGACAACAAGGAAAAGACAACTGTATCTTTCTTTTTTTTGTTTACATTCTCTATCCTTATGTGCCTACCAAGGAATTCACTATTTAACCTTAAAATCATGAAAATCTTAAATCCAGAAAATAAAAGGCAGTTACAAAGCCATGACTGTCACTCATAAGTGAGTATGGAATAATGCATTATGAACTAGATAGGTTAATAGATAAATGACAAATTTGGCCTGTGAGAATATAGTATTAAAAAATGACTATCCTGGGGTTAGACCTCTTGGAAGAAATCAGTTTTGAAGGAGGGGAAGAATGACCGAAAAGAATGGAGGATACCCAGGAAAGGGGAATGACACAAGCAGATGATGGCAATAGCAATAATGAAGAGCCTAGTTGGATGATCAGTAAAGGGGGAATCCCTGATATTATCTCATTATAACCTATCTAGTTTATAATGCATTATTCCATATTCACTTATGAATGACTTTCACAAAAACCCTATGAAGTTGACACCATTATCTTCAGTTTACAAATGAGGAAACTGGTTCAGAACTTGTAAGTAATGGGGCTAGAATCCAGGTCTGTTTGACTCTATAACAACACAGTTTCTTAGTGAGTTATTCCTGGGCAAGTATGCTGGGTTGTTGCCCCCTGTTCAAGTCAATCATTTTCCCTTCTAAATCTAGGGAACTGTTTTTCTTCTTTCAAGTGCCATTACCTTCTTCTTCGGCTTTTAAGATCTCAAACTGCATTCGAGTGACCATTGCCTCAGCTGGTTGGGATCACACTGACTTCTATTGTTGATTTTTTTCTATTGTTGATTTTTGAAGAGGTTAGCAACTCCAACAAATTTGGTCCCTATGCCAAATGGAAGTCTGCCTGTCTTTCAAGCCTCAAGTTAGTGGAGAACACATTTGGCGATCCAATTGGAGCCACTCAAAGCTAACAATGCTTTGAAACCTAGCTATTGATTAGAAAAGAGAATGTCAAGTTACCTTTGCCCAAACAATAAGCTCATTACAAGCATTAAAGACATTTAAGGCATTTAAGAGCTTGCTTTGATGACTTTGAAAAGGTAGGAAAAGGCAGAAGAATTAGCTACATTCAAAGAGAGTGCTTTTCTCTCAGGTAAGAGACTAAAGATTGTGGGAAGCTCTCTCTTAAAGACAATAAGACATATGAAGACAGAAAGACATACCTATGCACATATTTCTGTATATGGATTATAACATATTTACTAACTGATGGGATTTATTTCTACCCAACCTGTGTTTCTATTTGGCAAGAAATCAGTTGTTTAATAGGAAATCTTGGAAAATATTAATTTAGTGAATATCCAATAAGGGGGGAGGGGTACTATTCCTTTAATACCCAAGTGATGCTCCTGACATGCCTGTCAACCTCCTATAACTGGGTTTGTACTAATCTACCACATGCTCTTAGTAGAGATGGCACCCCTAAGGATGCCGGGATCTATAGCAAAGAAAGCCTCAAAGTATGAACAGTCACTTGCACTCAGTTTTTAATAACTTGCACTCAGTTTCTGTAAAATGACGAATTCATTCCAGTAAGGTTGCAGCTAACAAAATGCTATATTACTCCTACTGCCAACCCACAACAGGTTGCCTCAAACCAAAAAGATTAAGCTTATGTATATCCACACATTTCTAAAAGCATCTCTGGATACTACTAGTGTAAAAAGGTGTGGATACATGTATGATCTTCTTTCTTCATTTATTCACTTAAATGTTTTTTGAGCACCTACTAAGTGCCAGACACTGTTCTAGGTGCTTGGGCTATGTGAGAGAACAAAAAAACAGACTGCTGCCCTGCTGCAGCTTTATTCTAGTGAGAAGAGGAGATAGACAACTAAAAATAAACATAAAAATAAGCAAAACAGATAATGTATTAGAAGGGAATGAGAACAATGAGAAAAAATAAGTTAAACAGGACAAAAGGGCTGGGAATACAGCAAGCTTGTGGGGAAGGGGTGTGAACTCAGGAAGTAGGATGCACCAGGTCAGGGGCAGCCTCATTGAGAAGGTGGGATTTCAGTAGAGACCTGAAAGAGGTGAGGGTGTCACCCAGGAGGAGATCTAGTGGGAGAACATTCTAAGCAGACATAAGGGTGTAGAGCAAAGGCCCTAATGTGCATGGCATGTTAGACAAACAGCAGGGAGACCAGGGTGATTACAAAAGATGAAGCCGGGGGAAAATGGAGGAATTGAGTTTGATTTTCTACTTTCTGGTCATGGAAGTGTTTTTCAAACTTTTTTAAAGTTCAAAGTGAAGACAATTTACCTTCTGAAGACATTTATGTATCGAAATGTAAAAATGGAAACAACATAGTTTTTTTTTTAAAAAAAAGCAGGTAACAAAACAGTATTTATATATAGGATTCTTTAAAACTTTTTTTAAAAAGAGCAACATAGTCATGGCTCTGACTTTCTATATCATATGCCTGAATAATTTGGGAGGGGGGTTATCCTTTTAATATCATCTTCAGATTGTAGGTTTCTTGAAAGCAGGGGGCCTGCCTTTATGGTCACACAGCAAGTAGCATTATGCCCCTGTTGGTGGGGATGCCAGTGAGGAGGCACTCAATAAATACAGGATTTGAGTTAATGCAGCTTTGCTTATTCCTGTTTCTTCTTGCTGAATATGAGTTTCTCTATCTCATTCCCAACACATTTCCTACAGACTTATGCCATTCCTTTAAATTCCTTTTTAGTGATCTTTAATGTTTTCCTGTTGGGACTTTCCTATTTGCAATTCAGTCTACATAACGTGATGACCAACTTGGCTTCTTACATCTCCCTTCCAGATCAGGACTACAGCCTATTCTCTGGAGCTTCCACTGGGGATCTTTCCTGCCACTGAATTCTTCCTGCTAGTTATCCAAGTTGCTTAACTATTGAAAATTTTCCCATTAAGCCATTAAGCTATTTTTGAGACACATCCAGAAGCATATATACCTCTTAGGTTCTCATTCCCAGGACCTGTTTTCCAGATGTCTATCTGGGGGGGATGCTCAAGTCCCACCAAGAAGTACCTGCTTTTGGCTTTGAAGAATGACCTGCAGATGCCCCGCCAGATGCCACGCAAATCATCACATAGTACCTCAAGTGTTCTCTGTTCTTGCTCCACCCCACACTATATGAAAAGATTAAGTAAATACAGTTTCGTTTGGCACAGTTCTGCTATTTTCACTTTTCAAATCCTAAAAATGCACATACACTTTGACCGTTCAATAGTCCACCGTGCTGGAGCTGGGGCCTCACTGTACTTCACCTAGTTGACTGGGGACACCTCCAAAAGCAGTGTAGCTGCAACTTGTGCCCAGTGCATCATGGGTGCATGACAGCCAAGTGCAAAACTCAAAGTCTGCCACCTCACAAGCTGGGTGCCCTAGTGTCTGCAAGAGGAACATTCCCTGCCTTTGGCTAAACACATCACCATGTTAATTTTCTCTTTCAACATAATCCAGGGTTATTTTTTCTTTTTTATTCAAAAGGCCAGTGTATGGCTTATCTGTCTTAAATTATCTATTCCTCCTCCTGCTATTCTAATTATGTAAATTATCCTGCAACATTTCCATCACACTTATAAAAGAGAGCAACATAAATGACATTACCAAGACCAGAAAAAAACACTCAAGTAGGGTCATCAGTATCACCTACAGACATCATCAGAGTGTTAATATTAATATTGCTGTCATATTAGGTTACTAAGGAAACAGAAAATCTTTATTACCAGCCCCCAATCCCCTGCTCTGGAACATTACCTTTCCTATCCTCCCATAAATGACATAGGACTAGCTGGTATTGCTTTGTGTCCTGGACATGCCAGCCAGCAGTAATAAATGAAATTGGCAGTCTTTTCTTCTCGTATGGAAGCAGTCTTCTCCAGCCTCGAATAAAGGATCTCTTTGCCACCCATGATTCCCAGTGGTGCTGCTCTTGACCCCTGAACCTGGATCCACACCCCTGCAGGGCTTCCCCACCAGCTCCAGCTCTTTCACCGCACCCTGCTCACCCTTCAAGGCCTGGGATGGGAGGGAAAAGGCAGGATGGAAGTGCCAGTCAAGAGGATTACCCTCTCCTTCTCCATTCTCCCCTCTCCTGTCACCGATTTCTGACTGGCTGTTGATCCTATCAGGGGTCCATAAAGCCAGGAGGACTCTGGCCCGGGAGAGGGGTGTAGGGGTTAGGCAAACAGGCCAGGGAGGCAGTTAGTTGAAATTTAACCACAATATTCTCGGTCTCTATTGTTTTGAGTGAGGCCCAATATTTCCACAGCAGGATTATAGGATCTGATTAACCATGTTAGACAACAATGCCGAGCTGGGATGGGCTTCCCCTTCCAGCTGCCAATATGAAAAAGTAAACACAACACCCAGCTTTCAGAAGGGACTCCCAGCAGTCCCTGAGCCCTACACCCCAATTCTAACCCTGCTACTGCTTTTGGCCCCAAAGTGAGGGGAAGGAGGAAGAGTGTCGCACTCCTTTAACTACTGGCCCTTGGCCCAGCAAGACAAGTAATTCTGGCACAATCTTCCCAGGTGAGTCAATGGCTGTGTGCTCCCCACACCCTGGAGTTCTTCAAATGCCTCTTCCGGGTTCCCCTAGGAGGTTGGCCCAGATTCTCAGGAACCCATGAAAGTTGGGTGCAAGAGACTAGCACTCATTCAAAGGGGTTTGGGAATGTAGAAAGGACAGCAAAATCTGCTGGGCTCCAAGACAGAGAAACTGAATGGTGGGTAGGACTTAATAGCCCGAAAGAACCACTGAGCCTTTGCTGGAATACGCTGATGCTATTTAACGAAGAACTGAGGGGAGCCTAAATGATTGTTTTAAAGTAACATAGTTTATGTATCCGGAGATGGGAAAGTATCCCTCAAAGCGTTCTGGAATGAAAGAGGATAGGTGGGCTTCTAGCTCCTCTGCTAGATATGGATTTCATAGGGTCTCTCTTCCTCACAGATAAGCTACTTTGTGCCCTCTCCTCTCTGGATGTTTCCCCTCAGGGTGGGAGCTTCCCTGTACAAGAGAACAAGAAAGAAAAATAGAGTACCAAGGAGTCCTAGGCAAGAGGGTCCTGTAGCAGCTTCTGTGAGGTCACAGAAGCTAGGGAAAGCCCTCCCTCCAAAGTGTGGGCTTCTCTCTCTTCCTGCTTTTCTCTCTTCATCTAAGTGCTTAGGGTAAATCATTAAAGTTTTGCCACTTCATACACTCAGGATCTTGGCAGCAGTGACTAGGAAGCAGGGTGGCTTCTTTGCAAGATGTCACTTACTCTTTTGGTGACTTTTTGTCACTTATTCATTTCCTCTTCAGGAAAATTAGAATATGGAAACTACTTCAGTGAGAAGAGCTTAAAAAAGCAGATCCTGATCTATCAAAACCAATTAACGTAAAGTTGCACCCATTAGTAGTATATTACCACCATTGTGCTATTTTCTGAGTTAGGGTTACAAACTGACTCTGTTCTTGAAGAGTGTAATCTAATGAAAGGATAAAGTCAGAAAAAAAGCACAGAGAACAAATGTATGTAAAAACAGATTACATAAAAGCATGAATAGCAAGGGAATGAGCAGACAAGTAAGGTGAGCTCCCTCCATCATGAGGAAAAGTTATGCAGAGGATATAGGTTTCCCCTACACTCTATGGACCAAATCCTCCTATTGCAGTAAGTAGGACAAAATGAGGGACACGACAGTTGGAGAGAAGAAAATGTCCCTAGTGACAAAGCCAGGAATGAGACCAAATCTGGAAGCAGGAGGTGAGGCATAGGCTTTCCCATCCCCTACTCCCTCCCACCCCCATCTTTGTACAGAGAGTACACAAGGGACTGCTGCGTATCTCTTAACAGACCAGGGCTAAGAATGAGCGAAGTGCTTTGGAAAATGGGGGGTGGGGGTAGGCTTAAAAGAACAGGAAGAAAAGGAAAGGGAGCTCAAGAGAAAAATGCCACGTGCATCACAGGGTACAAATAAGAAGCAGTAAGACCGAGTCTTCAGGGGACTTTGGCCTCCTTCCTCCCCTAAGCGTGCCCTGTAGGTGAACTGCTTCAGGCCTGGGGAAGGATCTTGGTCTGACAAGGATAGACTCTTCCCAAGCCTAGAGCACAGGAGCACGGATCTCACTACTCTGCCACCCCAGGAATTCCAGGGCTGGCCCCCAAGGACTCAGTGGGAAGGCAGAGACTAGCAGCTTTCCTCCTCCTTTGTCAATAATGTTACTATCATTTGGAAACACTCCTTAATCTGGGAGACTGGCTGATGCATAACAGGATCAAGGAGAACAACCCCAGGGGAATTTGCCAGGACCCAGCTCTGGCTCTGCGTTTAAGGACTGCTGGGGAAGCCCTCAGTGAGGCATGAAGAAGGGAGGTGCTACCCAGCCTGAGGGCTAAGGGATGAAGACTTCTCTTCCAGCAAACAGCTTGCCTGTCATAGCTGACTATGGGGGAGGGCAGACCAGCCAGCAAGGCCAAGCAGGCCTTGCAATCTAGGTGGCGCTATTTCTCTACTTTTTAGGTCAAGTTCCTGCAGGAACTTCCTCGAGGTCCCTAGTCCTGCTCCTGGTTTGCTGGCTTGCTTGCATAAACCACCTTATATTATTTTTTTTTCTAAAAATACTCCAAAGCAATTGAAAGAGTCCCTTCTCCCACCAGCCAGCCCTGGCCCCAGCCCTGGCCCCGGGGAGCGGGTGGGTAGGCGGGGAGGTGGGCCACCGCTTTATTAAACACAGGGAAAACTAATATTTACGGAATAAAATTTATGGAGCAGCCACGAGAACTCGACCCTTTTATGTGCATGTGGATTGCGGGTTGGGCCAGGCTGGGGGCCTCGGGGAGGGGCCCAAGCCAGGGGGCAGGGCTGGAATACAGCCTGGTTAGACCAAATTTTCAAGGCAGGGATTTCCCTGGAGTTGCCCTAGGATGAATGATTCTCAACCACCACCCTTAGCTTTGGGGTATAAGGCCTTTAGGGCATAAGGGCTTTGGGGCAAGCTTGACTGAGGCAGGTCCTTTGGAGGCAATGTTTCTCTAGGATGGCATTTGGAGGCAGCAATCTATGGGAATAGAGGGGCCGTGGGAGGGAGGGTCACTAGTCATCTCTTACTTAACCTTTTTAAAAAGTCACATATTCTTTTGAAAACATTGAAAAAAGCTATGCTGTAGGATTTTACTTACAATTTCAAGAGATTCACAGATCTCCCAGGCCCACCATTATTTAAAATGCCTGCTCTTGAGACTGCTGTTAGGACCGAGTGACTATCCAGGGTCAAAAGCTCATATTTTCTCCAAACTTGCTGGGGAAGCCTTTCCATTTTCCATGCGGTCTCATGCCCTGTATACACTGAAATCTGACTATCTAAATTCTGCTGAAGATATTTAAATGTACCAATCGAGCCATCTGATAGTAGGTTTTTACACAGGTCCTGATTCACTTCAATGACAGTCACTACCATGGGGCAACTGGGAATGGGTCCTGGAGGAGCTCTCAGACTCTGCCATTAGGTAAAGCCATGGGGGTAAATCCTGACCTCTCAAGAACCCCTGCTTGAAGAGACAATGTGGAGTAGAACATCCTATTGAAGGGAGGCAGGGTCATAGGAGAAAGATGGTTATGGTGGAAGACAGGAAAGAAGGGCCTAGCATCCGTCCTAGAAAATGTTCTTAGTAATGTGTATAATAATGCAGTTAAGAACTCAGCTGTCTGGGTTCAAATTTTGGCTGTCACTTATTAATTGTGTGACCTTTGATAAGTCATTTAATCACTCAATTTCCTGGAGGGGCCAACAGTATCTTCCTCATATGATGCAGTGAGTATTCAATGTCAGGTACTTATAGAGTACCTGGCATACAGTAACTACTCAATAAATGTTAGTTGCTTATTATTATTGTTGTTGTTCTTATAATAATTATTATTTTTGTGGCTTGGATTATCTTGTCCCTAGGGCTTGACATCAGGACACAACTCAGTCTCAGCTCAAGAGAATAGATAGATGAGGAGCCATTTGACCATCACAGTTAAGCAAACAAACCAAAATGGCCTCTGTGTATTCTGCTCCTGACCCTTCTTCTACCTAACAGTCTCAATGAACATCTGAGTTCTAATTTCTTCTTGGACCTGTCTGTTCCCGAACAAGGTAAAGTTTCAGTTGGTCTTACCTAAAAAGAAAAAGGCCAACGAACTTAGCTGATCTTGGTCTACTACATTGTCTTGCTATATTTCTCTGAAGGATTGACTTTCTGTCTACGATTCTGCCTATCTCACATAACCTTTACATTTTTTCCTGTTAGAAACTATTAGTTCTATAGACCAATTCTGTTGTCCCAGAAAATGCCTGTGGTCATTTCCTGTTCTGTCATCCTATCCTTCCTAGTTCTTCTGATTACTAAGTTATTTGAAGTGGAGTGAAGGACAAGAAAGTAACATTCATTTTTCTTCCACCCCAGTGTTACCTTAACCCAAGTGTTCACAGCTTTTTGTAAAGCAGCCATCTGTTCTGTCTTTTGCCTCTCATGGAGAGATTTCTTAATATCAAGGTTCCCAAATGGAAGCTCAGGCCACAGCAGAGAAGCCTAAGAAGAATCTGAAGGGTTTGACTGAGAACTAAGACTGCAAAATCCAGAGACAACGAGGTGGGACCCAGCAAAATGAGGTACGTTATGTGTTCCATAGAAGAAGTAATCTCAAAAGCAGGGGAGCGTGAGTGCTTTTTATTCTATACCAAGGAGATAGTAGGTGGGTCTCTGAGGAGCACACTGGGACTGGCTGGGGACTCGAGAAAGGTAGACAAGACTTCCTAAGCATGTGTGTTCTTTTTGCTGGCAGACTCACTCTTCATACTTAAAGTCCAAGGTTGGGTCCTAGGTCTAAAAGAGAGGAGGCTATGGGATTCCCAGAGACTTGCTTCCATTCAGATAGGAAAGGCCAATGCCCAATGGGTTGGAGCCAAGATTCCCTTGGTTAACCTCAGGTGTCTGTCACCTGGACTTCAGTTATCCTGCCCTTACAGTGAGGCCCTTGGCAGTATAACTGTTTCAGAGATACTGCTGCCATGCATGCTCCTTTCCAGGTGATAACAGGAACCTGTTCTCCAAGTCCATCCTCAGCAGTTGAGACAGTGACAGATTAACTGAAGAGTCCCCTTGGCTTCTTCTTCTTGACCTTTGACAGCTGAGGTCTCTGCATAGGGCCTGAAATACCCTAGGAAAAAAAGGAACACAAGTTAACAGGGGTTTGAAAACAGTTCCACTTAAGTTAGGAAAGGAACTTCCCCTCTTCCTGTGGATCCTAGTTACGATGAAGCCTTCTTGGAGTGGCTGATACATGTGTTCTGAAGTCTATTTCAGGTGGTGAATGTAATCTCATACTCATACTCTATTCAGGACAATATGCATCCCTTCTTCCCCAGGGAACACCCTCACAGACCATCACCGGAAGTGGAATAAGGTGGAAAAGAAGCCAAGGTTCATCACTGGATACAAGAATTGCAGAGAGGTGACGAGTGAGGGAAGATGTGAAAGTCCATGACAGTCCAACTGGACATCCACAATTTGGGAACCTGTTCGCAAATATTGCTCAATATTGTTGCGGCAGTCAGCTATGTGACAATTCCAGAGACCGAGCACCCAGCAAGCTGCCCATGACTCACTCTGGGCTCTCTCTCAGGTTCTGAGAGGGATGGTGCTGAGGAGACAGGCTGTTCTGGATGGTTCGGAAGGTAGTTATCAGCACCTTGTGGGGAGGCACTGCCAGAGGTCTGAGGATCTCCTGAAATCAGAAAGATCAAGGGTAGACAGTGATAAATACCTTCTTCTCACATTAGCATTTGCCAAGCATTCTGATGAAATATGAACAGACAGAGGCAGCCATAAAGTACAACCTCCAGTCGACGTTCTGAAAGTCCGGTTTCTACTATGAAGAATCCCCCCACTCACGGGGTAGGATGAGTTTCCTTGACTCAAAATAGCTAACTGCTCTTGCACATATTCCCTGACATGTTTCATGTGGGGGTATTAGTCCTTCCCCTGGTTCTCTCACTAACCCTCTTAGGTATCTAGACCCACATTATCTTTGGTCAGGGAAAATGAAAAACTGAATTTTAAATTTTATTTAATTTTTAGTAACTTAAACTTAAACTTAAATAGTCATACATGGCTAGGGCTACCATTCTGGACTGACAGACCTGGACCATAACTCTAACCCAGGGAGACCAAGTATCCCTAGAGTTACTCACCAGTGCCTTCACGCTTCTGTCCTACTTGGACCTCTTGTTTGGTGACTGCTATATAGAGACTCTGCAGATTCATGACAAAGGGCCTTCCATCACCAACAATGCATGCCTCTGGTAGTTTCTGTAGGGGAAAGGAGACCCTGTCATTTGTCAGACTGTATTGCCAGGGAAGTACCCTACTGGCAGAACTGGCATAAACCCCAGAAGAATTTATATAAAGAAGTTAGGATCCAGTATAGGGTGTCTATATCCAAGCCCGCTGGGGCCAATATAAAGATCTCTGAAAGGAAAATTCAGATGTTTATCTTTATTTCCCCCCAGTCCTTAGGTCTATTATGTTTTCCCATGAACACCCCATAAGTCTCTGGGCTCTTTCTTTCCCGACCTCTTAAACAATTACTTAAGGAAGTCATCTTCCCTAAGTTATCCTTAAGATGTATAGATTGGTATTTTCATTCAAATCACTCTTGGTGGGCCCTTGGTCATGCCCCATGGTCACCCCATGACTGCATGCTGGGCCATATCCCAGTGAAGCCATTCGGCTTCCTTGCCAACTGTGCCTTGGTCTCACAGGGCCTGCTTGCTACTCAACACCTGTAGCACCACTTTAGTGCCAATTTTGGCTACAATGGCATCTGTGAAAGGGGGAGCTGCAGCAAACCAAAGCATTAACCCTATCATGCAGGAAGTGGAGACCCTCACAACTCAGTGGGCCCTCTCTATATGAACACGGACGGCACCCTGATGAGGTTCTTCTCATCCAACCTGCTGGAGGCTTGGAGTGACCATGTGCATGGCCACCTGCTTCTGGTGCTGGCCTCAATCAGCCTGCTGCTCCAAGCCCTGGTGTCTTTGTGGTGCAGCTGCAGCTCCACATTGGCTACTTAGTGCTGGGCCACATCTTCTATGCCTTCCTTGGCAATTTCAGTGGCCTCCTGGCTGCTGGCTTTGTCTCCATGGCAGATGTCAGCTCCCACCACAGTCGCACCTTCCAAATGGTCCTCCTAGAAGCATGCATCAGTGTGTCAGGGATGTTGGCAAGCCTCCTTAGGGACCTCTGGCTCAGAGCCCAAGGTTATGCCAAGCCCTTCTGGCTGGTCTTGGCCTTGCTGATAGCCATGGCTTTCTATGCAGCATTCTGCTTTGGTGAGATGGTGAAGAAGCCACCACCAATCCATTGCCTGACTCTCCATGGCTCCAGTCCTGAAGAAGTCCAGGAAGCATTTAGCCCTGTACCCACTGGCCATCTTCATGGTGATTACTGTGTATGCTGGGACCCAGGAAATCCTGGCCCTCTATGAACTGAAAACACCATTCTACCGGGACTCCAAGCTAGCTGGCTATGGCTCTGCGGCTCAGTGCTTCCCATACCTCACAAGCCTGCTGGGCCTGTGGCTTCTATAGTACTGTCTGGCTGACACCTGGATGACTGGGATCGGCCTGGCCTCAACTGCATGGGGAAGGTGGTATTTGCATTTGCTACCATCATACCCCTCAGGTTCATAGGGTATGGGCTCCTCTTCCTGCTATTAGTCATCATACCCATCATCTTGGCCAAGTTCTCCAGACTGGTGAGAAAGTCGGAGCAAGGTGCTCTCTTCTCTGCTGTGGCTGTGTGAATGGCTTAGCCATGCTGACAGCCACTGGCATCTTCAACTCGCTCCACCAACCACCAGGAACTTCAGGAAGGGGTTCCGCTTCCTCCCAGGAGCCAGCCTCCTCTTCACCCCAGCCATTCTCATTGGGATGCTGGAAAAAGGCTAATCCTCACACGGAATTCCAGCAGTTTCCCCAGAGCCCCTGATATTCCTGGACCAGAGGACAGAAGGCAAGAGGAGTGGAGTGAGCATAAACCAGCTCACAGCAGCACCACAGCTCCCCTCAAAGGGCTGTACTCATGTTGAAGAAGGTGGTCAGGCTAGACCAAGGCACCCACCTCATTCACAGCTGTGCAAACCTACAACTCCAGGATATGGAATCATAACCCAGGCAGGCCTGCTCCAGGGTAGGCAGTGGGAGAGCTACTGGAACAGGAGTTTGTTCTCCCTTTATGCCATCTGTCACTAGAACTTTCCAGGAGAAAGGAGAGGTCCTGATAGAGGTGACACCTCTGAAACCAGGTGAAGCATAAGGGCTGGCATCTCTACTTCCCACCCAAACTGCACAACCCCTGGTGTTCAGCTCGTGACATGCACACCAGCTGCCTGTCACTCTTTACTGACGAATATGGTGTCTGGGTAGTGCCAGCCTTGGGAGAGGGAGATTTGTGGGAGGGGTTAGTGCCCTCTAGAGGGATAGTGCTGCTGTCTGTATGGGTGGGAATTCAATCCCTGACTGTGTCCTGCCCACCCCAGGACCCAACAATGCCCATCACAATAATAAATTTGTATAGTCACACTTCTAAACCACTCCTAAACTTCTAAACTAGAGACAGAAAAAGCATGAAATCCACATAGAAAAGACTGAAAAAGGCAAAATGAGAATGACAAAGATTATGGAATTGTGATGTTAAGTCAGAGGTGACAGAAAAAATTAAGTTGATGAAGCTTTTAAGGATTATCTGTCATTTTATTTTCTTACTCCAACCCCATTGTACTTTACTATCATCTGTGCATTCTCAGTGGGGGCAATACTGCCCCAAGGGGTGAGAATTGGTTTTATACGGGCAAAAATATCTTACTCAAAGTAAAAGCACAACTATACACCCAGCATATAAACAGATACTGGTATATCTGTGGTATTAAAATTTCCTGGGGCAGGGGGTGATTAGGAAAAAATGTCTTAAAGGACTCCTTGGGGAGGTGATACTGGGGAAAAAAAGTTGAGAAACACTGCTATAATCACACTGTATTTACCTGTTTCCTTCACTATAAAATCAACTGTGGATTTAAACACAAAGTTGAATGCTCTGCCTAGTTGAAGTTCCATATACTTAGCTGAACTGAGTTGAAGTAATGGCTGAAGACTGAACAAAGTGTGCTGTAAAAATGAGATGAAAGAGTATGGAATACAGTGGTTCCAAACCTGGCTGCATTTCAGAATCTTGGAAAGGGCTCAGAATTACTTCATCTGTCCCTTTGCATATAAATCGTATGGTTCTCAGCCAAGTCAGCAGGTCCCCAAGGGGCAGCTGTGCCAGCAGCTCACCTGGGAGCCAATCCAAGAATCCTGGATTGGCCCGTATCTTGGGTCAAGGGCACTTTTTCTGTGCTAAAATGGCATTCATTCTGAAAACTCACTATGGGAGAAGGATGGAAGAGAGAAAGTGTAGAAGATAGCAAAATAGATGCTGAACCATGGTGAGGATTCTATGGTTGTCTTTTTCTGAGTGTGGTGGTGGCTGGAAATCCTGCTGATCCCCAGCAAATGTAACATACATTTCTGTTCCCACTCTACCCCATCAAGACTATATCAGGCTTGGACTGGACTTTCACTGGAAAGCATCAACTATGAGTCTTGAGTCCAAACTTTTGCTTTTAACCAGTAATCGCAATAGAAGTATAATAGCCTTCTATAGCAGCATTCTCTGAGGAATGAACTGAAATAGGGAAGGCAAACAACCAGGTCACATCTCCTTTACCATAACTCACTCTCTTTCTTAGGTTCATCTCTCTAATCCCAAAGCCAACTCCTCCAACAGAAGGTCCTTTACCGAGGACCACAGAGCCCTGATATGGAGAGGAAAACAGCTGTTCTCCTTCCTTACATCTCAAGTCTCCAGGATCTCTCTTCATATTACTCAAGAAATGGAGCTTTGCTTAGGGTCATTCCTGCACTGCTTGATAGGCACAGTGCTGTCTGCACATACGGGCTAGGCAGAACCTAGGCCCACCAAGGCCATCTCCTCCTGCCCTTTCTACAGAGCTAAGCAGACTCAGAAATCTTCCAGGATGATCTTTACCCAGCCCATGTATTGAGCCTCAAAATGAAGTATCAGAGATGAAAGCGCACTAAAGCCAGTGCTATCCTGGCCCCAAGTGCAAATCTATACCGCATTTTTTAGTCCCTCTTCCACTCTTCCCCTTCTCAGAGAGGTTTGTTCCTGCAGTTGCTGCCAAAGGTTATCCCACCCAAGTATCTATCCTCAGAAAAGTACTAGGAATGGAATATTGCTAAATTGCCAAACACTTAATATGTTCTAGGCACTGTTCTGAGCACTTTCATTGTATTAACCCATTTTTGTCTTGTTCACCACTATTTCCCTGGTACCTAGAACAGCCCCTGGCCCATGTTAGGGGCTCAATAACTATTTGTGAATGAATGAACAAGGTAGGCACTACTGTGACCCCATTTTATGGAGGCAGTTTAGTCACAGCTAGTAAGTGGTGAAGCAGGACTAGAACCCAGGCAGTCTGCCTTCAGGGCCTGTACAAAGAATATAATGATGACCCTATCTACTTCTCTCAACAGCAGAATTTTAGCCTTTCCAAGGATGGTAATCCTTAATCCCTCACATCACAGGTCATCTTCCTATATTCCTTTCCAGCTCAAGAACAAGCTCCCCAAGGGGACAAGAAGAAAGTGAGCGGAGAAAAAGGACAGAGCAGCCCCTCCCTGGAACCTGTAGGGGCTGACAGACCCTATCCTTAATCCTATCCTGTCCTTCCCCGTCATCACTGCTTTCTTGGGCACCATTCTCAGAATATGCCAGGGAGGAGAGGTGGCGAGGCCTGAGCTTGGGAAAGAGAAACATTAGCTCCTGGTGCAGGACAATGGTAGGGGCTCACTGGGGCAGGCGGCAGAGATCAAAGGGAGAATGCTGGAGTCAGGACTAAGAAAAGCAAATAATGGTGCCCCCTGCTTTAAGTACGACCTAGCCAAGAGCAATGTGTACCAGCCACAAAGTGGATCGCTGCCCGGAGCGGGGAGGGAAAGAAGAGTCAGGTTGGCCTACTGTAGACTGTGCTCATCTGATTAACCCAGAAACAATTTAATTCAGCAAAAAGGCATTTGAAATTCCAGGTTAGGCCTGGGGAGAGGGGAAATAGATGTATCAATCCTTCCCTCCTCATGCCAAGACTGAGTTAATACAAAGATAAATAAGACAGAATTCCAGCCTCAAAGAGTGCATACTCACATGTATGTATGCGTGTATATGCACATAAATACATACTTATATATGTGTGTGTGTACACACACATATCTTAAGCAATATTCTATAACAGAGTTATAAATAAAGGGTAATAGAAACCCAGGGAAGATGAAAGGAACAAATTCTGACTGAGAGAACTGCAAAAAGTTTCAGAGGTGGTTAAGTCTTGCAAGGTTAGACTTTGAATGTGGTGGAAGTATCTGAGGCACACAGGTGTGAAAAGACATAGGATATGTGGACATATCTCAAAAAAAAATGAGACTAGAAAGCTAAGTTCATATCCATAAATTGCTAAGGACTTCAATTTCCAAATTAAGGTTATGCCTGGGAATTTTCTTTTGTTTCAAAAAAAGGCTTTCTCTACTACATAACTGCTTGCCAAGGCTTCCTTGGCTAGCTCCAAACTAATGAGTAATCTATGTGGAATCAGAGGCTTCTATTGGTTTTTCTTTTTAGGCTACCTGCTACATTACAGAAACTCTAGTAATTCTTGACTACTTACTGCTAGTACGGTGACTTTTCAAAAGCCCCCAAAGTAGTATTACCCTCCCATCTCCACGAGTTATTTTATGCTCCCATTTCCAATTCACTAGGACTTTGGCCCTGCTATAGGGCCACATCAGAAGCTTTAGGAAAACTAAAGTTACAGAAATCCTATAGGGCAGTTTCTTTCCCCTTCTAGTCCCTACTGCAGCCTATCTTGGTTCCTAAGGCCTCTTTAGCAGCAACTCTCATCCTCCTCAAGTCTAAAACTCATTCCCAGTGGTCCAGAAATTCTAAAACTCCCTCCTACTCTCTTACCCTAATAGGAACTGTTATAGAGACCACAATTGTTGCTTTCAAAGAGAATTAAGTGGCTGAGGCTGTTTCAAAAAAGAAACCTTTAGAATCCTGCATAAGGAAAGGTGGGACCCTGATACACTACTACATCTATTCAGTATGAGCCTACAGTCTGAGCACAGATTTAGCAGACAGAAGAAAAGTGAGGGGTGGAAGGGATGAACAAACTGGATCAGCCTCAAGCAGGTCTTCAGGTCTGGCACTGGCCCAGAAGCTGGCACAGCCCCAAAGCCCTGGCACTGACCATCACAAAATCACAACCACCAGGGCCTGCCTTTCCTAAGGGCAAGGAATCCCCCTCCCCACTCACCATCTGGTAGACCATGGGGCACTGGATACAAACTTCCTTCCCTAAGGAGTCCAAAGTCTTAGTTTAGGAAATCAGAGTAATTTGTACCATTAGTTCCTCTTAGGGGTAAGAGCACACTGGAAAACTCCTCTAAGGTCTCATATTACCAAAGGGTTACCAAAAAGGTAGAAAATAACTAGAAAAAATGGTTTAGGAAAGGACTCTAATCAGAAAGACTCTTTAAGAAATAGAACTTTTTTTTACCTCTCTTGTCCATTCAATCAACAACTAATTACTGACCACCTACTATAGTGTTCAGGACTATTTAGATGCTGGGAATATAGTATGGTGAACAAAACAGATAAAAATTCCTTCTCTCTTGAAGTTGTACATCCTAGAGGGGAGAGATCAACAACAAACATATAGCTAAATACACTCTGACAGACGGTGATGATATCTTTGAGAAAAATAAATCAGGGAAGCCCTTATGGGGGTGAGGGCAGGCATGTACTGCAATTTTAAGAAGAGGCCAAGGAAGGCCTCACTGAGAGGGTGACATTTTTTTAAAAGACCTGACAGGAAGTCAAAGAATAATCCATGTGGCTACCTGGGTTGAATGACCAGATTCCCAGTTTGCCTAGGGCATTCCCAGTTTATGTTTGTTGTCCCAGTATAATTATTAATAGAGCCCCCTTTCTCACAAGTACCCTAATTTGGATGATAAATTAGACGGTAATCTATCAGAGGAGAGCATGGCAAGTATGTAGATACGTGTCAACATGTATATTTGAAATTGTGAAATAATGAGCTTTTGAGCATAAGAGCGACATGATCTGATATACATTTTCAAAGGATCCCTTTGACTGTAGAAGGGCAATAAAAGAAGCAAGCAGAGCCATTAGGAGGTTGCTACAAGAAACCAGATAAGAAATGATGGTAGCTCAAACCAGGGTGGAAAAGTGGAGGTGGTGAGAAATTATCAGATTCCGGAGATATATGAAGTATGGCCAACAGGATTTCTTGATGCATGGGGTGTAGGATGTAAGATAAAGGAGTCAAAGACAACTACACTCTAGGGCATAAGGCAGATATTACAGAGGGATGACCAGACACCTAAAGTGAAACCCTCCAATCAAAGATAATCTGAAATGTCCTCTGTGACCAAACACAGACCCAGCTTTGGCAGCAGGTGAACCCAATGCCCAAAGAAAGTATCAAAGTTTAAAAGAGAAAGTCAAAAGTATCTTCTCAGTGAAAGAGGAAGAAGCTAGGCTACTGAGGAGTTAGGAAAGAAATTCTTTGAAAAGAAAGAAAAGTAGAAACAAGCTTTAGGTTTTGGCTTTAGAGTCTCAAAGACTTGGATTTGTCCCTCAGGTCTTCTACTTGCTAGCAGTGACACTCTGGACAAGTTCTGATACATAATCAGTGTCTCATTCTGAGAGAGAGAGAGGGAGAAAGAGACAGAGGCGGAGACAGAAACAGAGAAAGACTGACTGGAGGAACAACATCTACAAGAAAGGGTTAAATGAAAGTACAGTAAGTACCCAAGAAATACACTCTCCTTCCCTTTGCAAGGCACACTGAGACAGACTCTTTTTCTCCCACTCCAATGCCAAGTAGGCTCAAGAAAAACTCTATTGCTATAGCATAGAGAGAAACCAAGGTCTCATTATGCAATGATTAACTCTTCTCCACTGGCATCTCAAAGCTTATCATCTTCTAACACTTAGTGACTAGTCAAGGCCCAGGTCAAGGAGAGGGAGTCATGGAAAGCTGGCTAAGAACCATCGCCACACTGGCCCACTCCTCAGTCTTCAGTAAGGACCAAGGCAGCAAAACTTTTGTATCAGAAGATCCTGGCGTTTAAATCCTAACTTTGCTACCAACTATGTCACTAATCAATTTGAGCCAGAAAAATGGGGAGAGTGATACCTACTTTTATGAGATCAACAGAAAGATTTCATGAGGTAGTATTTGTAAAAGGTGCCTGCTCAGTAAATATTCTATCTCTTTACCTCATCAAACAGTTCTCAGTCCTTCTGACTGCACTCAGTGGAGGTGGGAGGGTGGGGGCGAGGAGAGTATAATAGTGGAGAGTAAAGCTACCCTCTCCAGAAGCACATAAACCAAAAGCACCTTGCTCCCCCGCCCAAAATTTTAGCAGAAGTATCCGACATAGCTGAACGTATCCATCAATGCTTCAACCAGGAACCCTTTCTTACCACCATGTATTGCTTCCTAAGGTGGCTTGTGCAAAAGGACTCTGTCGTGCCATTTTCATTTTTAAGTAACATACACCCAATAAAGGCTATTTGGGAAGTAGAAAAACATGTCCCACAGATAAGTTATCTAAATAGTTAACAGCAGAATGGCTTCCTATGGGATTAATCTCACAGTTTCCTTAGAGTCTGAGAATGAAAGACTTAAAACAGAGAAGAGAGAGATGGGGTGATTCAGGTTTTTGAAGACAACCACCTCAACTCTCTGTTTTTCCCCACTTCAGATTTTTCCATGCAGCTCACTTGGATGAGTTATTTCTGAGTTTCAGGCAACATATGACCCTCAGCGGTCCCTTCGTTTTGTCCTTCACAGAATACACTTCTGAGATATATCAGTTCACTGCTCAGAAACCTTGGTAATTTGGGAGAGAACAAAGCACCCTAAGAATCAAGGGCTGCTGCCCTTGAAGAACCTTCTGTGAAAGGGACTAGACAGCTGACACTGCTCCTGTGTTTGGTCTGGTTTAGCTTTGTTTGGGTCTGTGCCTACACCAAGGCCCACTCTGACCATCTATCTGCCTTGCTGCTGCTGACTTCACCAGGCTCTACGATTAGCCTCTAGCTACTGAGCAGCCACTTGGGGCTGGGCTATGCTCTGGAAAAAGAACACAATGAGGCCGGAACTTAATCTTGTAATTAAGGACCTTGCAAATTAATTATAGTCCATCTTACCACCAACCCCCTTTTAAAACAAGGTGGGAGAATAGATACATGCAAACATTCATACATTCAAGCATGCGTGCATGCAATCTAGTCAAATCACTGAATTATTTTCTTTGTGGCCTTTCAACAAGATGGGATAATTTTGCTGCCTCACTCTCTCCCATGGTGCCGGATATATAATGGAGATAAGATGGGTGCAGAGTTCAAAACAGTTTGAGATAAAGCCCAGGTCTTACAAACATTATCAGATTTTTCTCATTCTGTTTGAGGCCTAACTAGCTCCCTGGACTGCACAGTCCGAGAGGAGGAAGATAGGAAGAGAGACTATAAAGAGTGGTCCAAACAAAAGACTTGAATAACATAAGTAAAAATAACAAACATTTTTAATGTTCTCTGTGCTAGGAACTAGGCGAAGCATTTTAATATATTCTTACTTAATCTCCACAGTAACCCTATCAGCTAGGCACTGGAATTATTCTCATTTTATACATGAGAAAACAAAGGCTCAGAGAGGTTAAGTAACCTGATCAAGGTCACAGCTAGAAAATAGTGGATGGGGAGCAGAAGACCCAGGAAGTTGAACTCCAGAAACTACACTATAATGCCGCTTAGATGAGACAACCCATCGGTACCTCCACTCCCCACCCTCCATGAGGAGGTTGGTTCCTACTCTGAAGTACGGTCACCCTAGAAGCTAACTTTCAACTCCTTTCTTAAATCTCCAAATAACCACAGGCTGATACAGGGAAAATACAAAAAGTCCTCTAGAGAAGGAAAGCCCGATATTTAACCCCTTGAGAAGTCTCCGAGGGTACCAGAAAGTCAGAAAAATGAATCTCTGGTATGGGGAGGCTCTAGATGCTGAATCTCCTTTTAAAATAAGTACAACATTGCAGTCTTAGCAGGAAGGCCCCTCAACTCTGCCCCAAAAGAAAAATAATGGTAAAGGGAGTGGAAGTGGAGGTGGGGGCAGGGGCTGCTGCTCTCATAAGAGCCCTTTGTGGTGGCTGCCTCTGAAAGGAGGTTTTGCTAGACAAGGTGGAACTTCTCAAGGTGACAAGCAAATGGTACAGCCTAAGCGGTGACCCTTTGCTCACTCCATAACCACCCCCTCCCCTTCGGACGGCCAGAGCCTAAACTGTCCCTGGAGCCCCACCCAGCTCCAGCACAAACCATTGCTTTCTAGTCTGCAGAGCTACTAACGAGCAGCAAAGGGGCTCAGGGGACGAAGTGGTTTCCTGGGGGGGACAAATCCTCAGAGCCCCTTAGAAACTGCAGTAGCAACTCTCATTCCTTCTTTTCTCTACTCCCACTCCTTCCCCAAGAAGAACAAGCAGCTCCTGTCAGCTCTGACTCAGGGAGGGGGCTCCTACCAGTCTATCAGGGGGACAAGCAGTCTGAACTTTGGTTTGGCACCTCTCTCAAATTCAGGCATCTCAACATCCTTTTCCCCCAAAATGAAATGCAACAATGTGCTAGAAATCAGAAAGGAAAAAGCACCAGGTTTAATACCAAAAAGAAAATCCCAGCTCTCAGGCAGGGAGCCCGGCCCTGGGGCTCTTGATCCTGCCCTGTGCTACTAGCACTGCACAAGAGTGCATATTCCATTTTTTTTCCTGTTGGAGCAGAGAAGAGAGGGACAGTCAGCTGGATCTGTGGAGCATAGTGATTTAGAGGACCTGGCAGTATTCTCTATAGGATTTCCACCACCAAAGGGATTCTCTTTCACTCCAGATTACACGCTTGACAGCTGGGAACACAGCCTGTGGCGGCTACGTTCTCATGGGCTCCCTACCCCCACCCTGCCGGTTGTCTGCTCTCTGTAGGGTGGCACAGTGCTCTCTGTCCTGAGAAATCTCACTGCATAGGGGGATGCATTTCTTCTCCCCCGCTCCCCACTCCCACCCCCGACACACACTCACAGTAACTGCCTTGAGTAGCAAAATATTTCTTAACAGGACACAAACTAAAGGAAAAGATTGATGAATTAGGCATTAAAATTAGAAACTTCTGTTCATCAAATGACACAATTAACAGAGCTCTGAAAAAGCCAGCTATAGAGTAAGAGAAAATATTTGCAATACATTATAATCAACAAAGGACCCATTTCCAGAATATATGAAGAACTCTTAAAAAACAAGAAAATTGAAAAGCAAGAAGTAAAACTTTCCCTATTTGCAGATGACATGATCCTATACACAGAAAATCTTGAAAAATCACAGCAAAGCTCCTAGAGCTAATAAATGTATTCAGCAAAGTGGTGGTGTACAAGATCAACACCCCAAAATCAGTAGTGTTTCTATACACTAGTAATGAACAATGGGAAGAAGAAATCAAGAAAAAAAACTCCATTTACAATAGCAACTAAAAGAATCAAATATCTAGGAATAAATCCAATCAAGGATACAAAGGACTTTGACACAGAAAACTACAGAATGTTGCTAAAAGAAGTAAAAGACCTAAATAAATGGAAGGACATTCCATGTTCATGGATTGGAAGACTAAACATTAAGATGTCAATTCTACCCAAAGTAATTTATAGATTCAATGCAATCCCAATCAAAATTTCAACAACCTTCTTTGCAGGAATGGAAAAATCAATCATTGAATTTACATGAAAGGGTTAAAGGTTCCCAACTAGCCAAGGCCATCTTGAAAAAGAGTAATGAAGTTAAAGGACTCACACTTCCTGATCTTAAAACTTATTACAAAGCCACAGTAATCAAAACAGCCAGTTTTTACTGGCACAAGAACAGACATATGGACCAATGGAATCGAACTGAGAGTTCAGATATCAACCTTCACATTTATGGCCAACTGATTTTTACAAGGGCTCCAAATCCTCTCATTTGGGAAGGATTTCTTCCTCAACAAATGGTGCTGGGAAAATTGGATCTCCATATGCAAAAGAATGAAGGTGGACCCCTACCTTACACCATTTACAAAAATCAACTCAAAATGGACCAAAGACCTAAAAAATATGAGAGCTAGAACTATAAAACTTTTAAAAGAAAATGCAGGGCAGCACCTTTAAGACCTCATGTTAGGCAATGGTTTCTTAGACTTTACACCCAAAGCACAAGCAACAAAGTATAAATAAATAAATGGGGCCTCATCAAAATGAAAACCTTTTGTACATCAAAGGACTTTATCATGAAAGTAAAATGATAACCTACATAATGGGAGAAAACATTTGGAAATCACATATCCCATAAGGATTTACTCTCTGGAAAATAAATAAAGAAACCCTACATCTTAACAACAAAAAGAAAAACAAGCCAATTTAAAAAGTGGGTAAAAAACGTGAATAGACATTTCTCCAAAGAAGATACACAAATGGCCAAAAAGCACATTAAAAGATGCTCAACTTCATTAGCTATTAGGGAAATGTAAATCAAAACCACAATGAGATACCCACTAGAATGGCTACTACTTAAAAAATTGAAAATTATAAGTGTCGGAGAGGATGTGGAGAAATAGGACACTTATTCACAGCTGGTGGGAATGTGAAATGGTGCAGCTGCTGTGGAAGACCAGTGTGGCAGTTCCTCAGAAAGTTAAGTATATAATTACCACATGACCCAGCAATCCCACTTCTAGGTCTTTACCCAAAGGAACTGAAAGCAGGAACTCAAACAGATATTTACACACCAATGTTCACAGGGGCATTATTCACAATTGCCAAAAGATGGAAGCAACCCAAATGTCCATCAATCAATGAATGGATAAACAAAATGTGGTATATACACACAATGGAAAATTGTTCAGCCATAAAAAGGAATGAAGTTCTGATACAAGCAACAACATGGAGGAACCTTTCAGACACTCATATGAGTGAAATAAACCAGACACAAAAGGACAAATATGGTATGATTCTTACTGATATGAAATAATTAGAAGAAGCAAACTCATAGTCAGAATCTAGCATAAAGGTTACCAGGGTGGGGGTGGGAAATAGGGAGTTAAGACTTAGAATGTACAGAGTTTCTATCTGGGATGATTGAAAAGTTTTGGTAATAAATGGTGGTGATGAGAGCACAACACTGTGAACATAATTTATAATTACATAATTATATATTTGTAATGTGGTTAAAAGAGGAAATGTTAGGTTGGTATATATGGTACTAGAATAAAATTTTTTAAAAATCCATGGAATTTTACCACACCAACAATGAACGCTATGATAAACCATGACGTTCTAAAATTGATTGTGGTGATGAATGCACAGCCATGTGGTGATACTGTGAGCCACTGATTGTATTCCTTGGATGGATTATATGGTGTGTGAATATATTTCAATAAAATTGCATTAAAAATAATAAAAATAAAATAAGATAAACCATGAACTGTAGTTAATAGTACAATTATAAAAAAATGTGCTTTCATCAATCATAAAAAATGTATCACACCAATGCAAGGTGTTAACAGGGTGGTGTGTATGGGAGCCCTGTATTTTTTGCTTGATTTTTCTGTAAACTCACAACTTCTCCAATCAATCAATAAATTAAAAAAAAAATCAATAAAAAAAAGACAAACAACCTAATAGAAAATTGGCAAAAGGCTTGGCCATATCCAAATGACCAATAATCATGTGACAATATATAGAGTCTCATTAGTTATTAGGGAAATGAAAATTAAAGCCACAATGGGATACTGCTACACACTCACCATAATAGCTAAAAGGGAAAAAGGCAGATAATATCAAGTGAGGATGTGGTACAAGCAGAACTCTCATATACTGCTTGTGGGAGTATAAACTGATATAATCACTTTGGAAAACTAACTTGGCAATATCTACTAAATCTCAGCATATGCATACCTATGACCCAGCCACTCCACTTCTATGTATATATCCGACACATAATATTCTATGTACATATCCAACACAAATGGATAAACTGTAGTACACGCCTACAATGAAATATTATATGGCAATGAAAATGAACTAAATACTGCTACATACAATAACATGGATAATTTCATAAACATTTTGTGGAACAAAAGTTAGACACAAAAGTGTATACCATCTGATTTCACTTACATAAAGGAAAAATGAATCTAGAAGTCAGAATAGTGGGAACCCTTTGGAGGTGGTGGTGACTGGGGGGAGAGGCTGGTGCTTCTGGGTATTGGAAATATCCTAGTTCTATATTTGGGTGCCGGTTACACAGCTGTGTTCATTTTGTATTAATTCTTTAAGCTGCACACTTATGATTTGTGGACTTTTCTGTATATATCTTATACTTCGGTTTTGAAAAGTTTATTAAATAAAGAAAAACTTCTCTGGAAAACAGTTTGGCAGTTCCTCAAAAACGTTACATATAGAATTACTATATTACCTAGCAATTTCATTCCTAGGTATATATACCCAAGAGAATTGAAAACATATGTTCATAAAAACTTGTACACAAAATGTTCATAGCAGCATTATTCATAATAGCCAAAAAAGAGGAGACAACACAAACGTCCATTACATGATGAATGGATAAACAAAATGTGGTATATCCATACAATGGACTATTATTCAGCCATAAAAAGGAATGAAGTATTGATACATGCTACAGTACAACACGGATGAACCTTGAAAAACATAATTCTAAGTGAAATAAGCCAGACACAAAAAAAACACATATTTTATGATTCCATTTATATGAGATATCTAGAATAGGCAAATTCACCAAATGGCAGAAAGTAAATTAGTGGATGCTAGGAGCTGTGAGGATGGGTACCTGGAGAGTGACTGCTAACGGGTACAGGGTTTCTTCTCGGGGTGATGAAAATGTTCTGGAATTAGATATTGGTGATGGTTGCACTAGCTTGTGAATACACTAAAAACCATTGAATTATACATTTTTGGGTGAATTTTATGGCATAAGAATTTTATCTCAATTTTTAAAAAGGATTTTAAAAATAAGATAAAGTTTCTACTCTCCCACTGTCCTCTGCCTACTCTCTGTTTCCTCTTCTAGGAACAGGCTCACAGGCCTCCCAAAAGACCTGGGCAACTTTTAAAGGCCTTTAAAATAGTCAGTGAAGCAGATAACCGCCCAGTGACTGCACAACTGGAATCAGCATAGAATGGTGAAAAAGCATGGGATCTGGAGGCAGACAGACTTAGTTCTGAAACCAACCCCACCACTGGCATATTCATTGTATCATCTTGGCCACGTTACTAAATCTCTCTGAGCCTCAATTTTCGCTCTATAAAATGAGTAAACTAATTCCTATCAATGAGGGTTGTGGCAAGCACTGTTAAATGAGAGAATGTAGCATAGCAATCCCATTCCCTTTAAAGTGCCAAGCAATCTCAGCTACCTGAAGACAACTGGGAAAAGTACTTTATGTAGGCAAAACAGTGTGGACTCTGAAGCTGAACTGCTTCCACTCAAATCCCAGGTCCATGAGTTTTTAGCTCTGGGCCCTAGGCAAGTGACTGTTTTTTTAAGCGTCAGTTTCTCTAACTGTGTAATGGGAACACTACTACCTGCATTATAGAGTTATAATAAAGATTAAATGAGATAATGTCTGTGAAGTGCTCACTATAGTCCCTAGCACATAGGAAATGCTCAATAAATATTAACTGTTACAATTATTAATTCAGTCATTAAACTAAATGCCAGAAAGCATGCTGGGTCCTAAGGATAAGACTGGGTTCACTGCCCTCAAGGAGCTCATAGTTTGGTGGGAAAATCAGACACATAAACAAATAATTGTTCCTCATGACCAGCCACACACTGGGGCCTTTGATTCCCAGTCACATAACACTAAGTCTGAGGCTTTTATAAAACAAAGCTGGATATGTAAGGAATGGTGTGGGATGGGGGTGGGGGCAGCAGTCAACAGACTAATCATGAATCAACAGACCCTTCTTTTTCTATAAATAGCCTACAAGAATCTAGATAAACAGGCATGCAGACTTCCTCCGCTGCCTTACCGCTGCCTGCTTAGGGGCACCTCCTCTGTATAGCGCCCCCCCCCCCCCCCCTTCAAGTGACTGGTCCTTTCTTACCTTTCAGGTCTCAGTTTAAATGTCACTTCTTCTGGCCCCCTGACCATATTATCTCAAGTGTTTGCTCTCTTAGCACTCTATTCTTTTTTTTCTTGAAACAAGTAAAATAAGTTTCAATTATTCACTTGTTTACTCATTTCCCACCCTCCCTACCAGGCTGCAAGCTCCTAGAGGTGAGGGACCACGCACTCGGCAAGTACTGACGAGCGCCCACTATGTGCCAGGAACGGGAGTGTGTGCTGAGAGTTCAGTTTGAGGCATACAGACATGGTCACTGCCCTCATGAAGTTTATAGTCTATATTTGCTATAATTTTGGGATGGAAGTTTATCCTAATCCCAGCTGAGGGCCCTCCTCTTACTAGCTCAGTTAGATATAAGCCGTTGGCTGCCAGTCTCTCTTAAAAGCAAGAAACTGGAACTCTAGGGACTTCTCAGTTCTTCTTTCTGCAGTCCCAGAGTCCTATGCTCAGTCTAACTGGGTTTAAACTAGGGCAAACAGCACAATGTCAGAACGTTTTCTGCTAGTTCTTCCCTTCAGAAAGCTATTCCTATTGACATTCTAATGGCAAGAAAGGTGGGGATAGGGCAAGGAATGTACTTGTACTGCCTGGGGGAGGCAGGAGTCTCCCTAAGGCCGGTAGAAAAGGAATGACTGAATCTGGAAGTGTGGGACTCTCAGCAACTTTCAAATTCTATGCCCTTTGATTTGCAGATGACTGCTTCACATAGGCTGAGTTTCTCTGCCATTGAGCCTGACCTCATCCCAAATGCTACTTACTGCTAAAACAAGCCTAAGGTCTAGGGATGCGGAATTAGACTCTAATAAATATATTCTGCTGCATACCTTCTAGGGAGAGGCCAAAGGGACCGGGAGACTGTACAAGAAATTCAAAGGATTACTGAAAAAGCTGTTTCAAATCCTTTATTAAATGAATAAATGTGTATACATACATACATACATATTTATATAAACACACACACATAAAGTAAATTAATGCATAAATCCTTCCTTAATAGCAGGAGATAATGTCCTGAGAGCAGATCAGGGACAAAGTCTCAAGCCACAGAAATAAATACATTTCAAGAATCATTTACTTGGCAGCTTCTCTGAGCCAGTCATTGTTCTAGGTACAAAGAAATAAATGAATGACTGCAGGTTCAGCAAAATATGTTCAGTTCTATGATACAGTTCTATGCACACTCTGCTTTGAAAGAACAGCAGAGAGCAAACAGGCAGGATTTTTCATCCTTGTCAGGGATTTTCCAGTCCTGCCCCCAAACAACCTGCTCATAACCTGTCCAGAGGTAAACAGAAGCATTGCCATAGATGGATCTGGGGGTGGGGCTAGGGTAAAGGTAGGTCCATAAACTCAGACCAGCATACTGAGTTGAAAATAGGAGGGAAATTCACACAACTCCGACTCAGCAACCAGCTAACCAGCCTGACCCAATGCACCGCTGCTACTGATCTCTCAGAATTAATGATCTCACTGTAGGAACGCTGGCGAGGAGAAACGGTATCATGTGGGGAACGATGTTTTGCAGCTAAATCTATGTGAGATTATCCCAGGAAAATGAGATTCTCTGGAAATATCTGTAATCAAATTCCTAGCCCCAGCCACAAGGAAGAATGCATGACCACAGCACTGATCTCCCTTGCCCCAATGTGAGCAGTTAGTACCAGGTGGTACTCATTGTAGAGGGACTTTTCACATTCACTGATCCCATCCATGAAAGATTCATCATGGAACAACCTAGGATTTGGAGAAAAGTAATGTGGAAGAGTAGCAGCTCTCCCAGGATCCAGGGTTCTGGGAAGAAAACAAATTTTTTTCATTTGACATCAAAACCTTACTATTATTCCAACCACCAACTGTCTTTTCTTACCATTCTAAT
Source organism: Choloepus didactylus (assembly GCF_015220235.1). Taxonomy (NCBI): domain Eukaryota; kingdom Metazoa; phylum Chordata; class Mammalia; order Pilosa; family Megalonychidae; genus Choloepus; species Choloepus didactylus. Next base: position 112,062,231 of record NC_051315.1, read on the forward strand.
ATGATGCTACTTAGTACTGTCAGTAGGGTTCATTCTGGATTTATACTGATCAATCCATGCTCTATTGCCTGGTTTCTCTGATTACCAGCAGCACAATATTTTCTAGATGGATGGTACAATATGACTATGGAAGAAATGTGTTCTCCACATCAAATAAAAATTTGGTGCTAAGCTAGCACTAAGGTGCTAGCTCAGTTAAGTTCTTTTCTTTGGAAGTATATCCTTTTCAACCACAGCGCCCCTAGAAAGGGCAGGACTAGAGGGTCAAATCGGGCCACGTAACCCTGATCCTCTAGTACCAGCTGATTAGATCCAAGCCGACCCAAGAGACACCTGACCCAAGAGAACTCCATCCTTAGGCCAATAAGTCTCTCCATCAAATATGTTACTCCAAAGCCATGGGACATGGATTCTGAGGTTTTCTGTATGTGTGTGTGCCATGGACTCCCCTGGCATCTGGTGAAGGCTGGGGACTCCTTCTTAATGGCATAATTAAGGAAACCAATGAATTGTTTCCAAATGCTATTGCCCAAATATTTTTTAAAAATACTTAATATAATAATATATACGCTTCTTTATTAACACATTAAATTTCAAGATCTAGCATCAGGTTTAATAACTACCATAATTTCAAGTACAGATGGACATAAACAATATTTTAAGATATTTACAACTATTAAATAATATGAAAATATTCATGATTTATATTGGTGGTAAAGTCCCAGCTACTGCTAAGACCCATGGTGGCTTACGGTATACATTTATAATTGAAGGAAATGTTAAGTTTCAGTTACAGGCTAATGAAAATAATGGTACAGGAGGCGGGGCAAGATGGCAGACTGGTAAGCTGTATGTTTTAGTTACTCCTCTCCAGGAAAGTAGGTAGAAAGCCAGGAACTGCGTGGACTGGACACCACAGAGCAATCTGACTTTGGGCATACTTCATACAACACTCATGAAAACGTGGAACTGCTGAGATCAGCGAAATCTGTAAGTTTTTGCGGCCAGGGGACCCGCGCCCCTCCCTGCCAGGCTCAGTCCCGGGGGAGGAGGGGCTGTCAGCTCCGGGAAGGAGAAGGGAGAACTGCAGTGGCAGCCCTTATCGGAAACTCATTCTACTGATACAAACTCCAACCATAGATAGACTGAGACCAGACACCAGAGAATCTGAGAGCAGCCAGCCCAGCAGAGAGGAGACAGGCATAGAAAAAAAACAACACGAAAAACTCCAAAATAAAAGCGGAGGATTTTTGGAGTTCTGGTGAACATAGAAAGGGGAAGGGCCCTGAGGCGCATATGCAAATCCCGAAGAAAAGCTGATCTCTCTGCCCTGTGGACCTTTCCTTAATGGCCCTGGTTGCTTTGTCTCTTAGCATTTCAATAACCCATTAGATCTCTGAGGAGGGCCCGTTTTTTTTTTTTGTTTTGTTTTTTTTTTTTTTTAATCCTTTTTTCTTTTTCTAAAACAATTACTCTAAGAAGCCCAATACAGAAAGCTTCAAAGACTTACTTTTTGGGCAGGTCAAGTCAAGAGCAGAACTAGGAGAGCTCTGAGACAAAACGCAATAATCCAGTGGCTGAGAAAATTCACTAAACGCCACAACTTCCCAAGAAAAGGGGGGTGTCCGCTCACAGCCATCATCCTGGTGGACAGGAAACACTCCTGCACATCGCCAGCCCCATAGCCCAGAACTGCCCCAGACAACCCAGTGTGACAGAAGTGCTTCAAATAACAGGCACACACCACAAAACTGGGCGTGGACATTAGCCTTCCCTGCAACCTCAGCTGACTGTCCCAGAGTTGGGAAGGTAGAGCAGTGTGAATTAACAAAGCCCCATTCAGCCATCATTTCAGCAAACTGGGAGCCTCCCTACACAGCTCAGCAGCCCAGAACTGCCCTGGGGGGACAGCACTCACCTGTGACATAGCACAGTCATCCCTCAACAGAGGACCCGGGGTGCACGGCCTGGAAGAGGGGCCCACTTGCAAGTCTCAGGAGCCATACGCCAATACCAAGGACTTGTGGGTCAGTGACAGAGACAAACTGTGGCAGGACTGAACTGAAGGATTAGACTATTGCAGCAGCTTAAAAACTCTAGGATCACAAGGGAGATTTGATTGTTAGGGCCACCCCCCCCCCCCCGACTGCCCAGAAACACGCGCCATATACAGGGCAGGCAACACCAACTACACACGCAAGCTTGGTACACCAATTGGACCCCACAAGACTCACTCCCCCACTCACCAAAAAGGCTAAGCAGGGGAGAACTGGCTTGTGGAGAACAGGTGGCTCGTGGACGCCACCTGCTGGTTAGTTAGAGAAAGTGTACTCCACGAAGCTATAGATCTGAGAAATTAGAGATAAGGACTTCAATTGGTCTACAAATCCTAAAAGAACCCTATCAAGTTCAACAAATGCCACGAGGCCAAAAACAACAGAAAATTATAAAGCATATGAAAAAACCAGACGATATGGATAACCCAAGCCCAAGCACCCAAATCAAAATACCAGAAGAGACACAGCACCTAGAGCAGCTACTCAAAGAACTAAAGATGAACAATGAGACCATAGTACGGGAGATAAAGGAAATCAAGAAGACCCTAGAAGAGCATAAAGAAGACACTGCAAGACTAAATAAAAAAATGGATGATCTTATGGAAACTAAAGAAACTGTTGACCAAATTAAAAAGATTCTGGACACTCATAGTACAAGACTAGAGGAAGTTGAACAACGAATCAGTGACCTCGAAGATGACAGAATGGAAAATGAAAGCATAAAAGAAAGAATGGGGAAAAAAATTGAAAAAATCGAAATGGACCTCAGGGATATGATAGATAATATGAAACATCCAAATATAAGACTCATTGGTGTCCCAGAAGGGGAAGAAAAGGGTAAAGGTCTAGGAAGAGTATTCAAAGAAATTGTTGGGGAAAACTTCCCAAATCTTCTAAACAACATAAATACACAAATCATAAATGCTCAGCGAACTCCAAATAGAATAAATCCAAATAAACCCACTCCGAGACATATACTGATCACACTGTCAAACACAGAAGAGAAGGAGCAAGTTCTGAAAGCAGCAAGAGAAAAGCAATTCACCACATACAAAGGAAACAGCATAAGACTAAGCAGTGACTACTCAGCAGCCACCATGGAGGCAAGAAGGCAGTGGCACGATATATTTAAAATTCTGAGTGAGAAAAATTTCCAGCCAAGAATACTTTATCCAGCAAAGCTCTCCTTCAAATTTGAGGGAGAGCTTAAATTTTTCACAGACAAACAAATGCTGAGAGAATTTGCTAACAAGAGACCTGCCCTACTGGAGATACTCAAGGGAGCCCTACAGACAGAGAAACAAAGAAAGGACAGAGAGACTTGGAGAAAGGTTCAGTACTAAAGAGATTCAGTATGGGTACAATAAAGGATATTAATAGACAGAGGGGAAAAATATGACAAACATAAACCAAAGGATAAGATGGCTGATTCAAGAAATGCCTTCACGGTTATAACGTTGAATGTAAATGGATTAAACTCCCCAATTAAAAGATATAGATTCGCAGAATGGATCAAAAAAAATGAACCATCAATATGTTGCATACAAGAGACTCATCTTAGACACAGGGACACAAAGAAACTGAAAGTGAAAGGATGGAAAAAAATATTTCATGCAAGCTACAGCCAAAAGAAAGCAGGTGTAGCAATATTAATCTCAGATAAAATAGACTTCAAATGCAGGGATGTTTTGAGAGACAAAGAAGGCCACTACATACTAATAAAAGGGGCAATTCAGCAAGAAGAAATAACAATCGTAAATATCTATGCACCCAACCAAGGTGCCACAAAATACATGAGAGAAACACTGGCAAAACTAAAGGAAGCAATTGATGTTTCCACAATAATTGTGGGAGACTTCAACACATCACTCTCTCCTATAGATAGATCAACCAGACAGAAGACCAATAAGGAAATTGAAAACCTAAACAATCTGATAAATGAATTAGATTTAACAGACATATACAGAACATTACATCCCAAATCACCAGGATACACATACTTTTCTAGTGCTCATGGAACTTTCTCCAGAATAGATCATATGCTGGAACATAAAACAAGCCTCAATAAATTTAAAAAGATTGAAATAATTCAAAGCACATTCTCTGACCACAGTGGAATACAATTAGAAGTCAATAACCATCAGAGACTTAGAAAATTCACAAATACCTGGAGGTTAAACAACACACTCCTAAACAATCAGTGGGTTAAAGAAGAAATAGCAAGAGAAATTGCTAAATATATAGAGACGAATGAAAATGAGAACACAACATACCAAAACCTATGGGATGCAGCAAAAGCAGTGCTAAGGGGGAAATTTATAGCACTAAACGCATATATTAAAAAGGAAGAAAGAGCCAAAATCAAAGAACTAATGGATCAACTGAAGAAGCTAGAAAATGAACAGCAAACCAATCCTAAACCAAATACAAGAAAAGAAATAACAAGGATTGAAGCAGAAATAAATGACATAGAGAACAAAAAAACAATAGAGAGGATAAATATCACCAAAAGTTGGTTCTTTGAGAAGATCAACAAGATTGACAAGCCCCTAGCTAGACTGACAAAATCAAAAAGAGAGAAGACCCATATAAACAAAATAATGAATGAAAAAGGTGACATAACTGCAGATCCTGAAGGAATTAAAAAAATTATAAGAGGATACTATGAACAACTGTATGGCAACAAACTGGATAATGTAGAGGAAATGGACAATTTCCTGGAAACATATGAACAACCTAGACTGACCAGAGAAGAAATAGAAGACCTCAACCAACCCATCACAAGCAAAGAGATCCAATCAGTCATCAAAAATCTTCCCACAAATAAATGCCCAGGACCAGATGGCTTCACAGGGGAATTCTACCAAACTTTCCAGAAAGAACTGACACCAATCTTACTCAAACTCTTTCAAAACATTGAAGAAAATGGAACACTACCTAACTCATTTTATGAAGCTAACATCAATCTAATACCAAAACCAGGTAAAGATGTTACAAAATAGGAAAACTACCGGCCAATCTCCCTAATGAATATAGATGCAAAAATCCTCAACAAAATACTTGCAAATCGAATCCAAAGACACATTAAAAAAATCATACACCATGACCAAGTGGGGTTCATTCCAGGCATGCAAGGATGGTTCAACATAAGAAAATCAATCAATGTATTACAACACATTAACAAGTCAAAAGGGAAAAATCAATTGATCATCTCAATAGATGCTGAAAAAGCATTTGACAAAATCCAACATCCCTTTTTGATAAAAACACTTCAAAAGGTAGGAATTGAAGGAAACTTCCTCAACATCATAAAGAGCATATATGAAAAACCCACAGCCAGCATAGTACTCAATGGTGAGAGACTGAAAGCCTTCCCTCTAAGATCAGGAACAAGACAAGGATGCCCGCTATCACCACTGTTATTCAACATTGTGCTGGAAGTGCTAGCCAGGGCAATCCGGAAAGACAAAGAAATAAAAGGCATCCAAATTGGAAAAGAAGAAGTAAAACTGTCATTGTTTGCAGATGATATGATCTTATATCTAGAAAACCCTGAGAAATTGACGATACAGCTACTAGAGCTAATAAACAAATTTAGCAAAGTAGCGGGATACAAGGTTAATGCACATAAGTCAGTAATGTTTCTATATGCTAGAAATGAACAAACTGAAAAGACACTCAAGAAAAAGATACCATTTTCAATAGCAACTAAAAAAATCAAGTACCTAGGAATAAATTTAACCAAAGATGTAAAAGACCTATACAAAGAAAACTACATAACTCTACTAAAAGAAATAGAAGGAGACCTTAAAAGATGGAAAAATATCCCATGTTCATGGATAGGAAGACTAAATGTCATTAAGATGTCAATTCTACCCAAACTCATCTACAGATTCAATGCAATCCCAATCAAAATTCCAACAACCTATTTTGCAGACTTGGAAAAGCTAGTTATCAAATTTATTTGGAAAGGGAAGATGCCTCGAATTGCTAAAGACACTCTAAAAAAGAAAAACGAAGTGGGAGGACTTACACTCCCTGACTTTGAAGCTTATTATAAAGCCACAGTTGCCAAAACAGCATGGTACTGGCACAAAAATAGACATATAGATCAATGGAATTGAATTGAGAATTCGGAGATAGACCCTCAGATCTATGGCCGACTGATCTTTGATAAGGCCCCCAAAGTCACTGAACTGAGTCATAATGGTCTTTTCAACAAATGGGGCTGGGAGAGTTGGATATCCATATCCAAAAGAATGAAAGAGGACCCCTACCTCACCCCCTACACAAAAATTAACTCAAAATGGACCAAAGATCTCAATATAAAAGAAAGTACCATAAAACTCCTAGAAGATAATGTAGGAAAACATCTTCAAGACCTTGTATTAGGCGGCCACTTCCTAGACTTTACACCAAAAGCACAAGCAACAAAAGAGAAAATAGATAAATGGGAACTCCTCAAGCTTAGAAGTTTCTGCACCTCAAAGGAATTTCTCAAAAAGGTAAAGAGGCAGCCAACTCAATGGGAAAAAATTTTTGGAAACCATGTATCTGACAAAAGACTGATATCTTGCATATATAAAGAAATCCTACAACTCAATGACAATAGTACAGTCGGCCCAATTATAAAATGGGCAAAAGATATGAAAAGACAGTTCTCTGAAGAGGAAATACAAATGGCCAAGAAACACATGAAAAAATGTTCAGCTTCACTAGCTATTAGAGAGATGCAAATTAAGACCACAATGAGATACCATCTAACACCGATTAGAATGGCTGCCATTAAACAAACAGGAAACTACAAATGCTGGAGGGGATGTGGAGAAATTGGGACTCTTATTCACTGTTGGTGGGACTGTATAATGGTTCAGCCACTCTGGAAGTCAGTCTGGCAGTTCCTTAGAAAACTAGATATAGAGTCACCATTCGATCCAGCGATTGCACTTCTTGGTATATACCCGGAAGATCGGAAAGCAGTGACATGAACAGATATCTGCACGCCAATGTTCATAGCAGCATTATTCACAATTGCCAAAAGATGGAAACAACCCAAATGTCCTTCAACAGATGAGTGGATAAATAAAACGTGGTATATGCACACGATGGAATACTACGCGGCAGTAAGAAGGAACGATCTCGTGAAACATATGACAACATGGATGAACCTTGAAGACATAATGCTAAGCGAAATAAGCCAGGCACAAAAAGAGAAATATTATATGCTACCACTAATGTGAACTTTGAAAAATGTAGAACAAATGGCTTATAATGTAGAATGTAGGGGAACTAGCAATAGAGAGCAATTAAGGAAGGGGGAACAATAATCCAAGAAGAACAGATAAGCTATTTAACGTTCTGGGGATGCCCAGAAATGACTATGGTCTGTTAATTTCTGATGGATATAGTAGGAGCAAGTTCACAGAAATGTTGCTATATTAGGTAACTTTCTTGGGGTAAAGTTGGAACATGTTGGAAGTTAAGCAGTTATCTTAGGTTAGTTGTCTTTTTCTTACTCCCTTGTTATGGTCTCTTTGAAATGTTCTTTTATTGTATGTTTGTTTTCTTTTTAACTTTTTTTTCATACAGTTGATTTAAAAAAGAAGGGAAAGTTAAAAAAAAAAAAAAAAAACAAGGGAAAAAAAAAAGATGCAGTGCCCCCTTGAGGAGCCTGTGGAGAATGCAGGGGTATTCGCCTACCCCACCTCCATGGTTGCTAACATGACCACAGACATAGGGGACTGGTGGTTTGATGGGTTGAGCCCTCTACCACAGGTTTTACCCTTGGGAAGACGGTTGCTGCAAAGGAGAGGCTAGGCCTCCCTATGGTTGTGCCTAAGAGCCTCCTCCCGAATGCCTCTTTGTTGCTCAGATGTGGCCGTGTCTCTCTAGCTAAGCCAACTTGAAAGGTGAAATCACTGCCCTCCCCGCTACGTGGGATCAGACACCCAGGGGAGTGAATCTCCCTGGCAACGTGGAATAAGACTCCCGGGAAGGAATGTAGACCCGGCATCGTGGGACGGAGAACATCTTCTTGACCAAAAGGGGGATGTGAAAGGAAATGAAATAAGCTCCAGTGGCAGAGAGAATCCAAAAGGAGCCGAGAGGTCACTCTGGTGGGCACTCTTACACACACTTTAGACAACCCTTTTTAGGTTCTAAAGAATTGGGGTAGCTGGTGATGGATACCTGAAACTATCAAACTACAACCCAGAACCCATGAATCTCGAAGACAGTTGTATAAAAATGTAGCTTATGAGGTGTGACAAGGGGATTGGGAAAGCCATAAGGACCACACTCCACTTTGTCTAGTTTATGGATGGATGAGTAGAAAAATAGGGGAAGGAAACAAACAGACAAAGGTACCCAGTGTTCTTTTTTACTTCAATTGCTCCTTTTCACTCTAATTATTATTCTTGTTATTCTTGTGAGTGTGCTAATGAAGGTGTCAGGGATTAATTTGGGTGATGAATGTACAACTATGTAATGGTACTGTGAACAATCTAAAGTACGATTTGTTTTGTATGACTGCGTGGTATATGAATATATCTCAATAAAATGAAGATTAAAAAAAAAAAAAAAAAAAAAAAGACATAATGCTGAGCAAAATAAGCCAGGCACAAAAAGAGAGATATTGTATGTTACCACTAATGTGAATTCTGTGAAAAATGTACAATGTTTTATACTGTAGAATGTAGGGGACCTAGAGATACCAATTAGTGGAGGGGGAATGATAATCTAATAAGAACAGATAAACTATGGAGGGTAATCTCAATGTTATGGGAATACTCAGGAATGATTATGGTTTGTAAACTTTCTTGGATATAGTAAGATCATGTTGGAAGCAATAGAGTTATTTTAGGTTTTTTTTTCTCTTATTCCTTTGTTTTCTTAGGGGTTGTTAATTTTCTTGGGGTATGGTAGGAACATGTTGGAAGCAATGTAGTTATTTTAGATTATTTGTTTTTCTTACTCCTCTGTTTGGACATGGTTTATTAATTTTCTTGGGGTATGGTAGGAACATATTGGAAGCAAAGTAGTTACTTCAGGTTATTTGTTTTCCTTACTCCATTGCTTTGTTTGAAATGTTGTGGGGTTTTTTTGGTTGTTGTGTGCCTGTTTATTTTTAATTTTTTGATAAACAAAGTTAAAAAATTGAAAAAAAATCAGTAGAAAAATGGGAGTAAAAACTAAATGACAAATAGGGTGGGATGGGGGGATGGTTTGGGTATTCTCTTTTCACTTTTATTTTTTATTCTTATTCTGATTCTTTCTGATGTAAGGAAAATGTTCAGAAATAGATTGTGGTGATGAACACATAACTATATGATCATACTGTGAACAGTTGATTGTATACCATGGATGACTGTATGGTTTGTGAATATATTTCAATAAAACTGAATTAAAAAAAGAAAAAAAAAAAAAAAAAGAAAAGAATGGTACAATTTTTTTTCCCAACCAATTCACAACACCCTGAATTCTAAGCATGGACTCCAGGGCAAAAACACCTGCTGTAAAGACTCCAGTTGGATAATGGTGGTTGCTTGATTAGAAAGGCCATATAGAGCTAGCCCAGTCAGCAACAAGCCAAAGCCACGTCAGTCAACAGTTTCTAGAAGCAGAAACTATTTGGCCTGTGGGGGAAGAGGCTCTGCTGTGCGGGGCAGAGATGAGCGATCTTGAGATCCCAGAGGAAGAAGCTACCTTTCCAATTCCTGGCAGGACGGTTAGACTTCCCGAAATTAGGTTCTGAGAGACTTCCCTGAGCCTTTTTAGTAAATCTCCTTTGCTTAAAGCTTTAATTAGCTTTACTGAAGATAATGAGGGTTTTTTTTCCCTTATGATTAATTTCTGAGATAAAACTTTAAACAAATGGCTCACTGAAATGTGTTTATAATATACTATGTTTATTTGTGTATATTAACATCCTACTAGATTATAAATTCCTTGATATGTCAGCATATGTACACTATAAAGCCCATAGCTGCTAGTTTCCATGAACCCACCATAGAAGATACTAATAACATCTAATACCTCAGGGTAGGAGGGAAGGTGCCCTTTCTTCTCCCTATATGGCTAAACCTGGCAGGCACACCTGGGCAGTTTATCTATAGATACTGAGCTTATGGGAATCAGACAAAATGGAGCAGGTTGAACAATCAATGAAGAAGTCACCATCAAAATTGTTTTTAGATCTTTAGATTTAGGGAAGGCCAGGATAAGAGGGAGATATAAATGGGCCAAAAGAAGAAACCAAATATATGGGAGACCCTCATGGTGAAGAGCATTTTAAAAAGATTTTTTATTTTATTGAGAGGGGAAAAACTGAAGGGGATCACTGTTTCCTGAACAGCTTTCTTGTTACAGAAGTAACATCAGATGGTCACTGCCTAGACTCCCCTGGAGAGATGTACGCCTGGGGCCACTTCTGTGGAGAGGCGAGTAGAAAGACCTTCAGGGCTTCTCCAGCTGCTCTTCCCACTGTTTGAAATCCCACTAAGGGCAAAATAGGATAGGAGAAGTAAGGGGGTAAGGGACCAAATTACACTGTTAATTAAATGTTTAAAAATGCATGAGTGGTAGGTATGTGGTATTTGTTTTTTATTCTCTATACTTTATATATGTCATATATATTCTTTTATAGTTATTAGATAGTTCATAGAAAAATATTTTTAAAAGACACAGTGAAAACCAAAACAAATCAAACATTCAAATGAAAAAGTGAAAATTGTTAAATGCAACATCAAAGCGACTGCCCAAGTCTGATAAGGAACACACTTTCCAGACTCGAACTAGCGTCTGGTCCCACTTGACTTGGAGTCTAAGATGGGCAGAAATTCTAAAGAATCTGAGGTACTGTAGAGAAAAAAACAAACAACAAATTCTGGACAAGAAGTCACTTTCCAGAAAACCAAGCAAACAGGTTGGTTGCAGGTTTAGGAAGTTGGGATGCTAAAAGGTCCATTGCTAGGCCTGAATTATCTGCCACCAGTTAACTCAAAATACTCATTCTCGGCAAGGTACTCACCTAACCCATGGTTGGGGGGTGGGGGTGGCAGTGGGGGATGATGGGGGCAATCTGACCTAAAATTGTTCAGAGATGACCTTAAAATCCAGTGCCTGGGGAAAACTGAGCAGGTATCACTAGGCATTAAAGACATCCCAGAAAAAGACAGAGTAAAAAAAAAAAAAGGAGGTTAACAGAAAAACTTCAAGTCAGACCTCCACTCAGAAGAGGAATGTGGTGGCACTATGGGGGTTGCAGGTGGGTGGTGGGAGAAGGGAGCCAGAGGGAAAGAGAAGTGTAAAGCTGCAGAGAAGTCAGAAGAGGCCTGGTTAGGAGGAAGTCTTCCTAAAGGGGTATCATCAGGCTTGAGGCTAAGAGCAGCTTCCTGAGACTTCCAGCCCCTCCACCCAGGATTTCGGCATTCTTTGCCCTCTCTCCCAGCTACAGTCCAGGTACTCTATAATGCCCAGATCACTTCTGAGTAGCAGCACACGTCACAGTCTTTTGGATCTAGGTTTCCGTGAGGAGGAAAGAATGCCCTTATTACTTAGTTCAGAGTTTCCTAATGTAATATATTTTCCACCTCCTTGCAGGAAGCCATAATCTAGTGGATTTAAGACTCCCACTGAGTTCGCTAATCCCCTACCCTCAGGCTCACTTAAGAGGTGAGAATGGGCAGCACTGACACCAGGCTGACCTTAAGGCAACAGAACAGCTATGCCAGGGTTCATCTCCAGGTGAGAGGATAAAGGAAGGACCAAATCTAGGCTCTGGTTACAGGGCATCTTGAACACCTGCTGAGAATAAAACATTATCTGTCAAGGCCTTGGCCTTCCAACCCACCAAAGCAGAGGAAGACGGTGGGAGAGAAATTTTATTCTCTCTGATTCCCACCCCAGGGAACAGCAACCGCTCACCCATGCCACCCCACCCCAAAGGCCACTACCCAGAGCAAAATCCTACCCTAAGGAAGGATCTCAAGAAAAGGTTGACCAAGAAATGTGAAAGACTGAATCAGTCCCTTCCTATAAAGGGAAAGTGGGCAGTGGATATAGGAGAAAGGCTAAGGAGACACTTGTCCAAATCAGCTTCCTTTACCACTCCATTGAGTCTAACTAACAACGTGGTTTTTGTAAGATCGGTGAGAGAATAAGGTAGGGAAGGGAATGGAAATGGAAGCCTACCAAGATAAAAGAGAGCAATGCAGTGTGTAGAGCTATAGCTCAAGAGGCCAGATCTCCAGGTTTTGAGGGGTGTATCTTTTACTGAAAAATGAGCAATTATTTGGTTACCAGTAGTCCTGACTGTTAAAAGTTTTCACCACCAATTCTTAGCATGTGTTTCTGAATGATACAGTACAATGCTTTACACCTAATGGCCACTTAATAGTTGTCCCCTTCTCATCTTACTCCCCATACAATCTAAACCTTAATTTATTGAGACCCCTGAGCCTCTGATAATTCCTTGTTCCCAACAAGACCCTTACTACAGGGACAAGAGCTAACAGACCAATAGCGTTAGCACATTTATAGCAGGTTTGGTTTCTTCACTGAATTCTTAATAGCCTGGGATTTAGTTCAGAGAGGAAGAGCAGGGTACTATGGTACACGCAACGAGAGTGGCAACATCACCAAAAGAATGTAGAAAGAGCTCAAGGGCAGGTTTCAAAGTAGACTGGATGCTAAGAAACATTTCAAAGAGGTAATAAGGCAGAAAATCAGATAAAAACTGGGAGAAGCAATGAATGTATCGATAGACTATATCCGAGTTGGGCCTAGGCTTACTGGCAAAATAAAAGAACCTATGTTATTACACACATGTATATTTTATTCATTGAAGTTCAAGGATGTTAAACTTTTTTTAAAAAAATGATTGCTTAATTAATATATTGCAAATACAAAGATTGAACTAATTAAGAGAGTAAAAAAAAAATGGCAAAGAGTTAAAGGCTCAATAAACCAATACTTAGATTTGGGAAAAGAGGTGAAGATTCACCTATTAAGGGGCTCCTAGACACAAAGCATTATGCCTCCTCCAGAAATATTTCCTAAAACTTGACACCAAAGCTCAGAAACCAAGGAATCAAACTTCGAAAGAAACACTTGGAGAAAGAAGGAAATCTGGAATTCTAATATTTCCTTCTTTCTGAATTCAAGACAGAAGGAAAAAGAACCTACTCCTTGCTACTTGTATTTTTTTCACTCTTTCAATTTTTTATTGTATAAAATTCTAAGACTTGCCCCCCAAAAGGAGAATACTTAAAGAACTAGTTGAAGACTTGTTGATAAGTTGGGAAAGGTTCTGAAAATACAAGGTAGAGACATATGAAATTACTACTCATTTGACTCAAATTGTCAATCATCTAATCATGCCTAAAACTAGATGAGAATTGTTTCAAAAGACATTTATTGAGGGCGTACTATGTGCTAGATACTGTCCTTAGCTATTTAGACACATAAGGGAACAAAACATACAAAAGTCCCTGCCTTTGTGTAGCTTACATTTGAGTGGCAGAAGACCATCAGTATTAGGTAGTATGTTAGAGGATGTTAAATGCTATGGGAAAAGAGAAAAAGAAGAGTAGGTAAGGTTTGGGGAATGGATGAGTGGAGAGGTGGGTTGCAATTTTAAATAGGGTAGGGAGTTGGCTTCAATGAGATGATATTTGAGCAAAGACTTCAAAGAGGTAAGGGAGTTAGCCCATTGATATCTGGGGACAAATATTGGAAGAAAGAATAACTAGTGCAAAGGCCTAAGGCAGCATTGTGCTCGATGTGTTAAAAGAATAACAAGATGGTTAATGTGGCTAGACTGAAGAGAGAGAGAGGGGGACAGTAAGAAATGACGCCGGAGAGATTATAGGGGTCAGATAATAGAGAGCCTTGTAAGCTGTTCTAAGGACTGCTTTTAGTCAGAGTGAAATGGGAATCCACTGCAGGGTTTTGAGCAGAGGAGTGGAACCATCTGACTTAGATTTTTAAAGGATCACCCTTGTTGCCAGGTTAGAATAGACTGTAGGAGAGAAGGGTAGAAACACAGAGACCAGTAAGGAGCCTACTACAGTTGTCCAAGCAAGAATGATGGAGGAAGCAGAGACAAATTATGCACTTATTTTGAAAGAAAAGTCAAAAAAATTTCCTGACAGAAAATTCACACAGGAGTGTGAGAGAAAGACAGGAGTCAAACATGACTCTAAGGTTTTTTTGCCTGAGTAAGTGGAAGGATGGAATTGCCATCAACTAAGATGGGGACGGTTATGGGAAGAGCAGGCTGGAGGTGACGAGGACGTTTGGAATCAGGAGTTCCATTTGAATGTATTGAATTTGACATGTCTTTTAGACTTCCAAGCAAAAGTGCTGAACAAGTGGTTGGATTCAGGAGAAAGATCTGTGCTTAATATAGGCATAAAGATGGTATTTAAAGCCATGAGTCTGAATGTGTTCATCAACAGAGTGAATGTAGGTAAAGAACAGAAAAAGGCCAAGGACTGAGCCCTGAAGATCATGCAAGAGAAAGGAAAAACAAAGGAGATTGTGAAGAAGCAACCAATGGGATAGAAAGTAAATCCAGGAGAGTGTACAGCTCCAAAAAGCCACATGAAGAAAGTGTCTTAAGAAGTACTGAGTAACCAACTGTATCAAATGCTGCTTGTAGACCAAAGAAGATGAGAATTGTGAACTAACTATTAGATTTTGAAATGAGAAAATCAGTAATAATCTTTTCAAGAATAATTCCCCACTGGAATGGTTTTAAGAGAGAACTGGAAAAGAAGAACTGAGCACAGTGAAAACAGACAATTCTTGTAAGTCTTGCTGCAAAGGGGAGCAAAGAAGTAGGGTGGTAGCTGGCATACAAAGTGAGTTGTCAAGAGAAAAAATTTTAAGATGGGAAAAAAAAAAACACACTTGTATGTTAATATGTTAAACCTAAAGAAAGCAAAAAAGTTAGAGAGAGGAGAATTGTTGGAGCAATTTCCTTGTTAGGTGAGATGGAATCTAATGCACAAATGAAGGGACTGCCTTTAAACAGGGGTAAGGCTAATTTATCTGTACAAACAGGTGGAAAGACCGTGTATGAGAGTACATATGCTAGCAATAAGAAGTGGTGATGTAAGTCTGCAGAAGTTCACTCCTGATTGATTCTTCTCCCCACCCCCCACCCCCAGTAAAGTACAAAGCAAGGTCATTAGTCAAGAGATGATGGGGGTTTAAGGAAAGAGAAGTTGTGAAATAATCATCCAGAATAATGGGAGAGCAAATGGATTTGAGAAATATAATATGATTGTCTGGCAGTACTGAAGGCATGCTTGCAGCTCATAGTCAATAATTTAAATTGAAACTAGTCAGCAAGGTTGTATTTTTTTTTTTTATGACATTTATCCACATACGTGTAGGTATGGAGTAGGTAAAAAAGTTGGATTTAACTGTATAAGACCTAAGAGAGGGGCAAGAGAATCAAGACTGTATGCAAGGGAGGGATTATAATGATTGACCATAAAACCTGGGTAAGGAAGGGAGGGAGATCATCAAAGGAGTCAGGACAATGAAAAACAGCCTAAGATAAACAGTCTAGAGGTCTCTGGATCTCCAAGAATGTTGTGCAGCAGTAGAGGAAGAGAGCTGGAAAGATAGGAAGAGGAGGTGGTGGTCAGAAATTAGGATGAACTTGAGGTTATGGAGGGGTTGCAATTATTGGTTTCTTAACAGTGGTACTACTGACATTTTGGGCCAGACCACTCTTTATTGTGTGAAGCTGTCCTGTGCATTGTAGGATGTTGAACAGCATTCCTGGACTCTACCTACTAGATGCCAGAAGCGCCTCTAGAGTTATGACAACCAAAAATGTCTCCAGACATTGCCAAATGTCCCCTAAGGACAAAATCTCCCCTAGTTGACAACCACTGCTCTAGAGTATGTCCATAGGAGTCTGTGAATAAGGTAGAGCAGAAGTCAAGGCAGTCGAAAAGTACTGGAGAAAGTGGCAGTGAGGAGCTAAAGTCCTCAAGAAATGAGGGGGAATGAGTCAGTGTATTACAATAACAATAAGAGTACTGGATGATATAATCTGATGACATGAGATTCAAAACTGGGGCTTTTTAGGGAGGAGGGAGAAAGAATAGTCAGAAAGCAGCACTAAGAAGCAAGGAAGTCACTTATCTCACCTATATACTTGGTGGTAGGAGGACTAAAGGAGAAGAAACAGCCACCATGGAGAGGGCTGCAGAAAAGGAAGTCAGGTTTCTGAGCAAGGAAAAGAAAGGAATGCTCAGAAAAGTGAGTGTGCTGGTTTGTAAATTTATGTCCCCCAGAAAAAGCCATATTCTTTAATGCATTCTTGTGGGGGCAGACGTATTAGTGTGGATAGGGTTGGAACCTATTGGTTCAGTGTCCATGGAGATGTGACCCACCCAACTGTAGGTGATAACTCTGACTGGATAATTTCCATGGAGGCGTGGCCCCACCCATTCAGCATGGGCCTTGTTTAGTTTACTGGAGCACTATATAAGCTCAGACAGAAGGAGCTCATAGTTAGCTGGAGCTGAGACAGACATTTTGAAGACAGCCGTTGGAAGCTGATGCAGACATTTTGGAGAACGCCATTTTGAAACACAACCTGGGAGCAAACAGACGCCAGCCATGTGCCTTCCCAGCTAACAGAGGTTTTCTGGATGCCAATGGCTTTTCTCCAGTGAAGGTACCCTTTACTGATGGACACTTTCTGGCCTTAAGACTGTAACTGTGTAACCAAATAAACCCTCTTTTATAAAAGCCAATCCATTTCTGGTGTTTTGCATTGCGGCAGCATTAGCAAACTAGAACAGATTTTGATACCAAGAGTGGGGTGCTGGTGCTGCTGAGTTTGCAAATACCAAATATGTTGGAATGGCTTTTTAAATGGATAAGGGGAAGGTTCTGGAAGAATTGTGAGGAGCTTGATAGAAAAGGCCTAGACTGCTTTGAAGAGACTATTGGTAGAAATATGAACTCTAAAGATACTTTTGATAAGGCCATGGCCAAAAAGGTGATCTCCCCAATATGTGGATATGTTGGAATACTCATCCCAGCGTTTGGAGAGAAAAGGGCTGCCACGAAAGCCTTTGGAAAGGGTTGGACTCCCGCTCTCTCAAGCTCCAAGGATACAACATCATTCTGTTAATGACTCTCAGACTTTGAAATCTAACGGAGTTTGCCCTGCGGGGTTTTAGGAATTGTTTTGGTCCCTTAAACCCTGTTTTCCTTTCAGTTTCTCCTTATGGCAATGGGAATGTTTACTCTATGACTGTCCCTCCTTTGTATACTGGAAGCAGATAACTTGTTCTAAGTTTCACAGGTCCAGGGGTATTTTGCTTTTGGACAGACAATGCTTATAACTGATTTTGATGGGATCTTGTCCTTACCTATTGTTACTGAAATGATTTAAGTTTTTGTGATATTGTGATGGGATGAATGTATTTTTTATTTGGAAAGAATATGTTTTTCTGGTGTCCAGGGGGTGGAATGTGCCAGTTTGTATATTTATGTCCCCCAGAAAAAGCCACATTCTTTAATGCATCCTTGTGGGGGCAGACGTATTAGTGTGGATAGGGTTGGAACCTATTGGTTCAGTGTCCATGGAGATGTGACCCACCCAACTGTAGGTGATAACTCTGACTGGATAATTTCCATGGAGGTGTGGCCCCACCCATTCAGCATGGGCCTTGTTTAGTTTACTGGAGCACTATATAAGCTCAGACAGAAGGAGTTCATAGCTAGCTGGAGCTGAGACAGACATTTTGGAGACAGCCGTTGGTAGCTGATACAGACATTTTGGAGAACGCCATTTTGAAACACAACCTGGGAGCAAACAGACGCCAGCCATGTGCCTTCCCAGCTAAAAGGTTTTCCGGATGCCAACGGCCTTTCTCCAATGAAGGTACCCTTTGTTGATGGACACTTTCTGGCCTTAAGACTGTAACTGTGTAACCAAATAAACCCCCTTTTATAAAAGCCAATCCATTTCTAGTGTTCTGCATTGCGACAGCATTAGCAAAGTAGAACAGTGGGTAAAGATAAAGAATATTTTGCTGATAATGTACTATTTTTTTTTTTTTTGCAGATTAAATAAATTATGGTATATTCATTCAATAGAATCTTACGCAGCCAAAAGAGGAATGATGTCCCTTGTTCCTTACTTAACAATATGGAAGGATCTCTATTTAAAAAGGAAGGAGGGAAGGAGTGAGGGAGGGAAAATGGCAGGAGGGAGGGAGGAAGAGATGGAAAAAAGACAAGGAACAGAAGCCGATATATGGTTTGATATCATTTGTCTAAAAACACCTATGCACACATATGTATTTGTTTAGGCATAGAATCTTTCTGGAAAAACACACAGGAAACTGGTAACCATGAATGCCTCTAAGGACAGGAACTACGAGCTAGGAAAGAGGTGAGAGAGACCCTTTTTACTAAACCACTTTTGTATCTTGTCCCATGGGAAAAGTTACCTATACAAAGATTGGTTTTCTTTTTTATTTAAGTAAAATATGTAATAATTACACATTTGACAATTTACAAGGGTCATTACTGATTGCAAGAAAAAACAAAACCTAAATTGCAAAGAGAAGCATAAATTCTCGTTTTGAGGTGCTGATTTTATTATACATTTGGGCCAAAGTTTTCTTATAAGAATCTCTGTAAGGTTATAATGTAAATAAATTTTTTAAATGTGAAAAGCCTTAAATTTTCCTTTATAGACCACTTTTCATTTACTTAATGTGTAATATCAAATGCACCTGTAATCTCTTAAAATAAGTATGATTCTTTTGAGAGAAAAGAGCTGAATCAAATATATCAATAAGGAAAATGTGCATACTAAATAGACCATGAATTCTACTGAGGACAAAGATCATTATTTTACATATTTAAAAATTCTCTAGTTCCTGACACAACCCTCAGAATATAATTTCTTAGTTAATGAAGAGTAAATTGATTTATTGGTTAAATTAGCAACTATGGAGCTGCCGGACAACAATATAAAATAAATGGATAATTCACTAGAAACTGGCTTCTAGATATTAATTTTAATTACTGTGAAACAACATAATTTAAGTACCAAATGCTTAACAGGTACCCATTGTAACTGTTGTAATTGTGAAATTAGCATTATTTATATCTGATCAGCCATACAAAACTCATCAATTTTTCTCTTGAAAACAGGTAGCAGAAATCCCAAAGAATAAAGAAAAGACTACTAATTAAAGGACATGTTTACTAATTTAGCACCATAATTCCAGTCTTAGAATCTCCCTAGCAGCTGGAAGAAGGATGGGAAGAGGCGAGCACGTTGGAAAAGTAAGGGTAGTTCTTAACTCATGGCCTCATTTTTACTCTAAGACAACTCAGGGTTTAGCAAAGAAGAAAACTGCTGCTGAGGCTGGTGTTTAAAACAAAAGCTTTTGGTTCAGATGGTAAAGAAGGCCTTCAAGGATAGTAGAATCAGTGTATCCAAAGACAGCTGTAGTTAGGGGGTTTCTTCTTGGCATCCAAGTCCTTTTTGGTATCTTCAAGTTTTTTGGCCAGGTTTGGTAAATCATAGTTCTGAGCCATATACGTTCCAACCACATTGCCAAAAGTAAATCCAAGCAGGAACTGGAGCATGATGTTGGTGGGGAGGGCGAGGAAGGCACAAAGAGAGCGATAATGTACTATTAATACCAGAAGACAATGGAAGGGTTCAGGAATTGGGGAAGGATGGGAAAAGAGAGCAGGATAGGGATGTGCAAGATATGCTCCTCAAACTGGAAGATGGAATTCAGTGGGAGCCCATTGAGGGTAGTGGTGGTGTAATGGAGGAAGACTTTTTTTTTTTTTTTTTTTTTTTTTACTTCTTTTTTTTTTTTTAATCATCATTTTATTGAGATATATTCACATACCACGCAGTCATACAAAACAAATTGTACTTTCGATTGTTTACAGTACCATTACATAGTTGTACATTCATCACCTAAATCAATCCCTGACACCTTCATTAGCACACACACAAAAATAACAAGAATAATAATTAGAGTGAAAAAGAGCAATTGAAGTAAAAAAGAACACTGGGTACCTTTGTCTGTTTGTTTGCTTCCCCTACTTTTCTACACATCCATCCATAAACTAGACAAAGTGGAGTTTGGTCCTCATGGCATTCCCAATCCCACTGTCACCCCTCATAAGCTACGTTTTTATACAACTGTCTTCGAGATTCATGGGTTCTGGGTTGTAGTTTAATAGTTTCAGGTATCCACCACCAGCTACCCCAACTCTTTAGAACCTAAAAAAGGTTGTCTAAAGTGTGTGTAAGAGTGCCCACCAGAGTGATCTCTCGGCTCGTTTTGGAGTCTCTCTGCCACTGAAGCTTATTTCATTTCCTTTCACATCCCCCTTTTGGTCAAGAAGATGTTCTCCATCCCACGATGCCGGGTCTACATTCCTCCCCGGGAGTCATATTCCACGTTGCCAGGGAGATTCACTTCCCTGGGTGTCTGATCCCACGTAGGGGGGAGGGCAGTGATTTCACCTTTCCAGTTGGCTTAGCCAGAGAGAGAGGGCCACATCTGAGCAACAAAGAGGCATTCAGGAGGAGACTCTTAGGCACAAATACAGGGAGGCCTAGCCTCTCCTTTGCAGCAACCGTCTTCCCAAGGGTAAAACTTATGGTAGAGGGCTCAACCCATCAAACCACCAGTCCCCTATGTCTGTGGTCATGTTAGCAACCATGGAGGTGGGGTAGGCGAATACCCCTGCATTCTCCACAGGCTCCTCAAGGGGGCACTACATCATTTTTTTTTTTCCTTGTTTGTCTTTTTTCTTCTTTTTTTTTTTTTTTAACTTTCCCTTCTTTTTTAAATCAACTGTATGAAAAAAAAAGTTAAAAAGAAAACAAACATACAATAAAAGAACATTTCAAAGAGACCATAACAAGGGAGTAAGAAAAAGACAACTAACCTAAGATAACTGCTTAACTTCCAACATGTTCCTACTTTACCCCAAGAAAGTTACATAATATAGCAACATTTCAGTGAACTTGTTCCTACTACATCCATCAGAAATTAACAGACCATAGTCATTTCTGGGCATCCCCAGAACGTTAAATAGCTTATCTGTTCTTCCTGGATTATTGTTCCCCCTTCCTTAATTGCTCTCTACTGCTAGTTCCCCTACATTCTACATTATAAACCATTTGTTTTACATTTTTCAAAGTTCACATTAGTGGTAGCATATAATATTTCTCTTTTTGTGCCTGGCTTATTTCGCTCAGCATTATGTCTTCAAGGTTCATCCATGTTGTCATATGTTTCACCAGATCGTTCCTTCTTACTGCCGCGTAGTATTCCATCGTGTGTATATACCACATTTTATTTATCCACTCATCTGTTGAAGGACATTTGGGTTGTTTCCATCTCTTGGCAATTGTGAATAATGCTGCTATGAACATTGGCGTGCAGATATCTGTTCGTGTCACTGCTTTCCGATCTTCCGGGTATATACCGAGAAGTGCAATCGCTGGATCGAATGGTAGCTCTATATCTAGTTTTCTAAGGAACTGCCAGACTGACTTCCAGAGTGGCTGAACCATTATACAGTCCCACCAACAATGAATAAGAGTTCCAATTTCTCCACATCCCCTCCAGCATTTGTAGTTTCCTGTTTGTTTAATGGCAGCCATTCTAACCGGTGTTAGATGGTATCTCATTGTGGTCTTAATTTGTATCTCTCTAATAGCTAGTGAAGCTGAACATTTTTTCATGTGTTTCTTGGCCATTTGTATTTCCTCTTCAGAGAACTGTCTTTTCATATCTTTTGCCCATTTTATAATTGGGCTGTCTGTACTATTGTCATTGAGTTGTTGGATTTCTTTGTATATGCAAGATATCAGTCTTTTGTCAGATACATGGTTTCCAAAAATTTTTTCCCATTGAGTTGGCTGCCTCTTTACCTTTTTGAGAAATTCCTTTGAGGTGCAGAAACTTCTAAGCTTGAGGAGTTCCCATTTATCTATTTTCTCTTTTGTTGCTTGTGCTTTGGGTGTAAAGTCTAGGAAGTGGCCTCCTAATACAAGGTCTTGAAGATGTTTTCCTACATTATCTTCTAGGAGTTTTATGGTACTTTCTTTTATATTGAGATCTTTGGTCCATTTTGAGTTAATTTTTGTGTAGGGGGTGAGGTAGGGGTCCTCTTTCATTCTTTTGGATATGGATATCCAACTCTCCCAGCCCCATTTGTTGAAAAAACCATTATGGCTCAGTTCGGTGACTTTGGGGGCCTTATCAAAGATCAGTCGGCCATATATCTGAGGGTCTATCTCTGAATTCTCAATTCGATTCCATTGATCTATATGTCTATCTTTGTGCCAGTACCATGCTGTTTTGGCAACTGTGGCTTTATAATAAGCTTCAAAGTCAGGGAGTGTAAGTCCTCCCACTTCGTTTTTCTTTTTTAGAGTGTCTTTAGCAATTCGAGGCATCTTCCCTTTCCAAATACATTTGATAACTAGCTTTTCCAAGTCTGCAAAGTAGGTTGTTGGAATTTTGATTGGGACTGCATTGAATCTGTAGATGAGTTTGGGTAGAATTGACATCTTAATGACATTTAGCCTTCCTATCCATGAACATGGAATATTTTTCCATCTTTTAAGGTCCCCTTCTATTTCTTTTAGTAGAGTTATGTAGTTTTCTTTGTATAGGTCTTTTACATCTTTGGTTAAGTTTATTCCTAGGTACTTGATTTTTTTAGTTGCTATTGAAAATGGTATCTTTTTCTTGAGTGTCTCTTCAGTTTGTTCATTTCTAGCATATAGAAACATTACTGACTTATGTGCATTAATCTTGTATCCCGCTACTTTGCTAAATTTGTTTATTAGCTCTAGTAGGTGTATCGTTGATTTCTCAGGGTTTTCTAGATATAAGATCATATCATCTGCAAACAATGACAGTTTTACTTCTTCTTTTCCAATTTGGATGCCTTTTATTTCTTTGTCTTGCCGGATTGCCCTGGCTAGCACTTCCAGCACAATGTTGAATAACAGTGGTGACAGCGGGCATCCTTGTCTTGTTCCTGATCTTAGAGGGAAGGCTTTCAGTCTCTCACCATTGAGTACTATGCTGGCTGTGGGTTTTTCATATATGCTCTTTATCATGTTGAGGAAGTTTCCTTCAATTCCTACCTTTTGAAGTGTTTTTATCAAAAAGGGATGTTGGATTTTGTCAAATGCTTTTTCAGCATCTATTGAGATGATCAATTGATTTTTCCCTTTCGAGTTTTTAATGTGTTGTAATACATTGATTGTTTTTCTTATGTTGAACCATCCTTGCATGCCTGGAATGAACCCCACTTGGTCATGGTGTATGATTTTTTTAATGTGTCTTTGGATTCGATTTGCAAGTATTTTGTTGAGGATTTCTGCATCTATATTCATTAGGGAGATTGGCCGGTAGTTTTCCTTTTTTGTAGCATCTTTGCCTGGTTTTGGTATTAGATTGATGTTAGCTTCATAAAATGAGTTAGGTAGTGTTCCATTTTTTTCAATGTTTTGAAAGAGTTTGAGTAAGATTGGTGTCAGTTCTTTCTGGAAAGTTTGGTAGAATTCCCCTGTGAAGCCATCTGGCCCTGGGCATTTATTTGTGGGAAGATTTCTGATGACTGATTGGATCTCTTTGCTTGTGATGGGTTGGTTGAGGTCTTCTATTTCTTCTCTGGTCAGTCTAGGTTGTTCATATGTTTCCAGGAAATTGTCCATTTCTTCTACATTATCCAGTTTGTTGCCATACAGTTGTTCATAATATCCTCTTATAATTTTTTTAATTTCTTCAGGATCTGCAGTTATGTCACCTTTTTCATTCATTATTTTGTTTATATGGGTTTTCTCTCTTTTTGATTTTGTCAGTCTAGCTAGGGGCTTGTCAATCTTGTTGATCTTCTCAAAGAACCAACTTTTGGTGATATTTATCCTTTCTATTGTTTTTTTGTTCTCTATGTCATTTATTTCTGCTTTAATCCTTGTTATTTCTTTTCTTGTACTTGGTTTAGGATTGGTTTCCTGTTCATTTTCTAGCTTCTTCAGTTGATCCATTAGTTCTTTGATTTTGGCTCTTTCTTCCTTTTTAATATATGCGTTTAGTGCTATAAATTTTCCCCTTAGCACTGCTTTTGCTGCATCCCATAGGTTTTGGTATGTTGTGTTCTCATTTTCATTCGTCTCTATATATTTAGCAATTTCTCTTGCTATTTCTTCTTTAACCCACTGATTGTTTAGGAGTGTGTTGTTTAACCTCCAGGTATTTGTGAATTTTCTAAGTCTCTGATGGTTATTGACTTCTAATTGTATTCCATTGTGGTCAGAGAATGTGCTTTGAATAATTTCAATCTTTTTAAATTTACTGAGGCTTGTTTTATGTCCCAGCATATGATCTATTCTGGAGAAAGTTCCATGAGCACTAGAAAAGTACGTGTATCCTGGTGATTTGGGATGTAATGTCCTGTATATGTCTGTTAAATCTAATTCATTTATCAGATTGTTTAGGTTTTCAATTTCCTTATTGGTCTTCTGTCTGGTTGATTTATCTATAGGAGAGAGTGATGTGTTGAAGTCTCCCACAATTATTGTGGAAACATCAATTGCTTCCTTTAGTTTTGCCAATGTTTCTCTCATGTATTTTGTGGCACCTTGATTGGGTGCATAGACATTTACGATTGTTATTTCTTCTTGCTGAATTGCCCCTTTTATTAGTATGTAGTGGCCTTCTTTGTCTCTCAAAACATCCCTGCATTTGAAGTCTATTTTATCTGAGATTAATATTGCTACACCTGCTTTCTTTTGGCTGTAGCTTGCATGAAATATTTTTTTCCATCCTTTCACTTTCAGTTTCTTTGTGTCCCTGTGTCTAAGATGAGTCTCTTGTATGCAACATATTGATGGTTCATTTTTTTTGATCCATTCTGCGAATCTATATCTTTTAATTGGGGAGTTTAATTCATTTACATTCAACGTTAAAACCGTGAAGGCATTTCTTGAATCGGCCATCTTATCCTTTGGATTATGTTTGCCATATTTTTCCCTCTCTCTATTAATATCCTTTATTGTACCCATACCGAATCTCTTTAGTACTGAACCTTTCTCCAAGTCTCTCTGTCCTGTCTTTGTTTCTCTGTCTGTAGGGCTCCCTTTAGTATCTCCAGTAGGGCAGGTCTCTTGTTAGCAAATTCTCTCAGCATTTGTTTGTCTGTGAAAAATTTAAGCTCTCCCTCAAATTTGAAGGAGAGCTTTGCTGGATAAAGTATTCTTGGCTGGAAATTCCTCTCACTCAGAATTTTAAATATATCGTGCCACTGCCTTCTCGCCTCCATGGTGGCTGCTGAGTAGTCACTACTTAGTCTTATGCTGTTTCCTTTGTATGTGGTGAATTGCTTTTCTCTTGCTGCTTTCAGAACTTGCTCCTTCTCTTCTATGTTTGACAGTGTGATCAGTATATGTCTCGGAGTGGGTTTTTTTGGATTTATTCTATTTGGAGTTCGCTGAGCATTTATGATTTGTGTATTTATGTTGTTTAGAAGATTTGGGAAGTTTTCCCCAACAATTTCTTTGAATACTCTTCCTAGACCTTTACCCTTTTCTTCCCCTTCTGGGACACCAATGAGTCTTATATTCGGACGTTTCATATTATCTATCATATCCCTGAGGTCCATTTCGAGTTTTTCAATTTTTTTCCCCATTCTTTCTTTTATGCTTTCATTTTCCATTCTGTCATCTTCCAGGTCACTGATTCGTTGTTCAACTTCCTCTAGTCTTGTACTATGAGTGTCCAGAATCTTTTTAATTTGGTCAACAGTTTCTTTAATTTCCATAAGATCATCCATTTTTTTATTTAGTCTTGCAATGTCTTCTTTATGCTCTTCTAGGGTCTTCTTGATTTCCTTCATATCCCGTACTATGGTCTCATTGTTCATCTTTAGTTCTTTGAGTAGCTGCTCTAGGTGCTGTGTCTCTTCTGGTCTTCTGATTTGGGTGCTTGGGCTTGGGTTATCCATATCGTCTGGTTTTTTCATATGCTTTATAATTTTCTGTTGTTTTTGGCCTCGTGGCATTTGCTGAACTTGATAGGGTTCTTTTAGGGTTTGTAGACCAGTTGAAGTCCTTATCTCTAATTTATCAGATCTACAGCTTCGTGGAGTACACTTTCTCTAACTAACCAGCAGGTGGCGTCCACGAGCCACCTGTTCTCCACAAGCCAGATCTCCCCTGCTTAGCCTTTTTGGTGAGTGGGGGAGTGAGTCTTGTGGGGCCCAATTGGTGTACCAAGCTTGCGTGTGTAGTTGGTGTTGCCTGCCCTGTATGTGGGGCGTGTTTCTGGGCAGTCGGGGAGGGGGGGTGGCCCTAACAATCAAATCTCCCTGATGATCCTAGAGTTTTAAAGCTGCTGCAATAGTCTAATCCTTCAGTTCAGTCCTGCCACAGTTTGTCTCTGCCACTGACCCACAAGTCTTTGGTATTGGCGTATGGCTCCTGAGACTTGCAAGTGGGCCCCTCTTCCAGGCTGTGCACCCCGGGTCCTCTGTTGAGGGATGACTGTGCTATGTCACAGGTGAGTGCCGTCCCCCCAGGGCAGTTCTGGGCTGCTGGGCTGTGTTGGGAGGCTCCCAGTCTGCTCAAATGATGGCTGAATGGGGCTCTGTTAATTCACACTGCTCCCCCTTCCCAGCTCTGGGACATTCAGCTGAGGTTGCAGGGAAGGCTAATGTCCACGCCCAGTTTTGTGGTGTGTGCCTGTTATTTGCAGCACTTCCGTCACACTGGGTTGTCTGGGGCAGCTCTGGGCTACGGGGCTGGCGATGGGCAGGAGTGTTTCCTGTCCACCAGGATGGTGGCTGTGAGCGGACACCCCCCTTTTCTTGGGAAGTTGTGTTGTTTAGTGAATTTTCTCAGCCACTGGATTATTGCCTTTTGTCTCAGAGCTCTCTTAGTTCTGCTCTTGACTTGACGTGCCCAAATTTCAATTCTTTGAAGCTTTCTGTATTGAGCTTCTTAGAGTAATTGTTTTAGAAAAAGCAAAAAGGATTTAAAAAAAAAAAAAAACAGCCCTCCTCAGAGATCTAATGGGTTATTGAAATGCTAATAGACAAAGCAACCAGGGCCATTAAGGAAAGGTGCACAGGGCAGAGAGATCAGCTTTGCTTCGGGATTTGCATATGTGCCTCAAGGCCTGATCTCCGCCCTTCCCCTTTCTGTGTTCACCAGAACTCCAAAAATCCTCTGCTTTTATTTTGGAGTTTTTCGTGTTGTTTTTTTCCTATGCCTGTCTCCTCTCTGCTGGGCTGGCTGCTCTCAGAGTCTCTGGTGTCTTGTCTCAGTCTATCTATGGTTGGAGTTTGAATCAGTAGAATGAGTTTCCGATAAGAGCAGCCACTGCAATTCTCCCTTCTCCTTCCCGGAGCTGACAGCCCCTCCTCCCCCGGGACTGAGCCTGGCAGGGAGGGGTGCGGGTCCCCTGGCCGCAAAAACTTACAGATTTCGCTGATCTCAGCAGTTCCACGTTTTCATGAGTGTTGTATGAAGTATGCCCAAAGACAGATTGCTCTGTGGTGTCCAGTCCACGCAGTTCCTGGCTTTTTACCTACTTTCCTGGAGGAGTAACCCTTCTCCCGTGATCGACCCCCTCAGCAGGATCCGGGCTTGTGGTCCTCAGCAGTCACTTCCCCTCTCTCCGCCCCCACTTCCCAAGCCTGGAGACTCCTTCCTGCTCACCTAAAGCCAGGCCGCACAACCCGAGCAGGCTTATCGCTGCCAACCTTACATCCCGCCTGTCGCAAGATCACTGGATTCACCCTCTTTACTCCCTCCACTTCCGGGAGCGCCAACGTCCCCCAGGCCGGAGGAAGACTTTTAAAACCAGAAAAGAAGGAAGTCTTCTGTTATTTTGGTAAGAAGATGGACATAGGTAAGAATCTGCAGGGATTATGGCACATGCTACTAGGATCCAAAGTCATTACCAACCGTAGGATCTGACGCTACTAGTCTAGAACAAAAGGATAATTTTCTAAGTCAAAGAACAGCACCAGCTTTAACGTTAGAACGACAAATAGAGACAAATCTATCAGGAGGTGAGAAAAGGGTTTACAAGGGTCCAGGAGTTAAGGAAACCTTCAGAAGGATGAAACTTGTGTGAGGTTAGTGTAGACAGGCCTAAAGCCTTAAACAGAATTCTTGGGGTCAGTTACATAACCCATGATAAGAAATAGTGTGATCTAAGAAGGGAGGAGAGGCTGTAAAGAAGCAATAAAGTATGACCAGGAATCCAGAAGATCTGATCTAACTAAGGTTTACATCTGGATAAGAATTAGAATGCAGATTCCCAGAGAGACTAAGGAAAGGAACCTGAACTGGTGAGTCCAAGAAGCTGAATCAATCAAGCTAAGAAATGGCAAATAACTCTATCAGGATAAGAAATTGATGCTGGTTATACTCATCCATTTATTTTTCTATCTTTTTGGACTTTAAAAAAAAATTACCCCCCAAAAAATATGTATATATACTGACTTAACAAATTTAAACATTATATAAGTATATAAGTGAAACTAAAAGTCCCCTCTCCTCACTTCGAATCCACTTCAGAGGCAACCACTGTGAACCATTTTGGTGTGTATCCCTTCCAGACTCTTTTTCTATATTTTCATAAATGTACGTACTCAGAGTTGGTTTCTTCCCCTCCAAAATGGGATCACATTACATATATTTTTATGCATCTTGCTTTTTCGCTTAACAATGTATCATGGGCATCTTTCCAAGGTATATATAGGTCTATCTCATGCTTTTTAATGGCTTTATTATATCACATTGTGTGGATAAACCATATTTCCATAATGATGGGCATTTATCCTGTTCCTAGCTTTTCCCTAGTATAAACAATACTGCTTTCAATATCCTGTGCCCATGTCTTCACATGTCAATAATTCTATAGATTACATTTCTACCTGCTGGATTAAAGGATATATCCGATACTGCCAAAAAATTGTCTTCCAAAAATGTTGTACCAATTTACCTTCCCATCAAAAATGTATAAAGACTGCTCAGTTCCCCACACTCTTGCCAAAGCTATGATAATCAATCTTAATTTTTGCCAACTGACAGGAGAAAAAAAGAATCTTATTCTTGTTTAAATAGGAACTCCTTTTTTATTTATTTTTTTTTTTTTTTCCTTTTTTTGGTTTGAGGGGAGATATGTCAGTTTATCAAGAAAAATGAAAACTGCTTTCAAATTTGTTGATATGCATAAACATTGAACCAAGAGGTTTCCATCTTCATTAAACAGATTTATTGCTAAATGGAAAGAAACCTAAGAATAACAATAACTACACACATAGCTAATACCTTTGAATGCTTAATAATGTGTCAGACACTAGGAAAAGGAGCTTAGCATCTTATCTCATTGAGCCTTCACAACTCAATAAAGAGAATTATCCCCATTTTACAAAGAAGAAATTGAAGCACATAGGTTAGATAATTTTCTCAAAGTCACTCAGCTAGTGACTCAGTAGAGCCAAATTTTAAACCCAGACCACCTGATTCTGGTGTCCCATTTAGAGGAGCCAAGTAACCTGCTCAACCAAAGTCTCACAGCCAGTAAGTGGTACAGTCAAGATTCAAACCCATATGTGCTAACTCCAGAGCACACATATATAAGGTGTTTATTTTCTTATATGTGTTTAATAGAATGTCTATTATCTGTATGAATAAAGTAATGATAATATTGGGTAGAATTTACTCATATCCAAACTTGGGCTTTTTTATGTATTTTTGATTCTGTTTTGCCTAGGGCTTAAAAAAAAACTACTGACGTTGCCTTGGTTGAACTAAAGGCAGGGCTACTGCATGGCACAACTCCAGGGCATCATGGTTCACATGAGTGGAGCTCACTGGAGTTGTGCAGTACACATATACGTGGTGGTCCAGGACCAGGTGCAGACTAAAGAGAAAGGAAGATTTTGCCCACAACCAGGCCAAAAGAGCTAAGAGAAACAGAGTGTCTCCTAGTGGCAGGGAATAGTGTTGACAACTGCAAAAACCTAGCTAGAGACCTCCAGGAGAACTGTCAGAACTAGAGTAGTTGATGAAATGAAATCTGAAAACACATAATAGGTGCTCAATAAATGTTTATTATATGAACTGAAAGATGCTCTCTGCACCTAGGGTGTTGTTCCCTTACAAGAGTATGCCAGATGGATCAAGACTGCTCTTTAGAGAATCAATGGTTCTTTAGGAAACAAATGGCAACAAAGGTCAAGCATCATCCTCAACTCAGATCTCAAGAATAAGAGGCCTACAGTAAATAAAGAGAGAAGGAAAACAAATTTTACTATGCTAGAGAAGGTGCTAGGAAAGTATGTGTGGGCGGGGGGCAGGTAATAACATAAATAGACTCAAGACTAGATAATCAGTCCTGGAAACTTCTTGGTAATCTTCCTAAAGCACCTCCCTTGCCCAAAGATAAAACACTTGAAAATTAAGAGAACCTTGAAAATGTTCTCAAGGGGGAAAAATGATGCTAAAAGTAGCCCAGAAGTGGTGACTATAAAATGAATGGAATTCTGGATTCATTCCTACTGTCAGCCTCTCTTAGAATTGAGGCAAACGCAATTGCAGACTTGGGAAGAAAGGCTGAACTTGACCAAATTAAAATGGCCTAAAGCCATGAAGAGACCATGGGTAAAACAGAAACACACATCAGCTAGGGCAGAGGATAGGCCCTGGGTAGCAGCACAGTAATGGAAGGAAATGGAGAAGATTCAGCCAAGGTAAACACTCATATAGGGAGTGCTGATCACTTGCTTGATTGAGGAGGGGATATTCTAATTAATCACATTTTCCAGTTTAATAGTTATCGTTTATTTCTTACATAGATTACCAATTTTCAAAGACCTGGAAAATAACACTAAAATATAAGACACCCTATAATCTTCCAATAACATGGAGTGTTCATTAAAAATATCAATATTCACTACTGTCTAAGGTTTGTACAGAATGTACAGTTACTAATTTATCAAAGATCTGGCTAAGAAGAAACTATCTAGAAAGATGTAGATGGTGCCAAATAAGGAGATGACAATGCCCAAACAGGAAAGAGACTTTTTTTTTTAGTTCAAAGGATTCAGTACAGTAAGAAATATGGTAAATTACAGCAATGGGAAAGAGTAGAATAAAAAAATGCCACATTTATTTTGACAACTCACTAGACTATATGCTCCATTAGAGCAAGGACTTTGTTTTAGTTTTTGCTAGTTTACTATATCTAGAACGTGACTGGCACACAGTAGGCACGCAGAACTATTCATTTAAAGGAATAAGCACTGTTCTGTTTAATCTGCCCTTTCCCCCTTCTCTCAAAAATATTCCTTGAAAGAATATTTCAGCTGTTCACCCTGTCTAATAAAACTTTTCCCATTATTTACTTACAGGAATTCTCATCCTTCATAGTCCAACTCAAATTTCTTCTTTTCCTCAAAGTTTTCCCCAATTATCCCTGCTGCCTACAACCCTGCCTCCTCCAAACAGTTGGAATTAAATTTTCTTTATTCTTTTCTCCCATAGCACATTACTCGGCCCTATATTTGTTCTCATTTCATTCTGCATTGTATTGTAGTTCAGTATTTACATGCTGATCTTCCACTGGGTCATAAGTTCCTTAGGGATAAGGTTCTGGTTTCAGTAACCCTTGAATCCCCATCGTCTACCATAATACCTTACAAGGAATAATTCCTTAAAGGTCTGCTAAGTTCAATAGAGTAAAACTATATTTTTGGTGCCTAATAAGATGCCAATATATAGTAGGTGCTAATAGATGTTTATTACATGAACTGAAAGAAAGGTAATACCAAGAAAACGAAGTTGCCTCAAATCCCAGGGCTGGAAGGAACACCCTGAAAACAGAGAAATGGTCTCCTTCTCTTGGTCTTAAGGATACCTCACCTGATTCCTGTGCCCAGTATTGGACACTCTGGAACCAAAACTGCAGCGATAAGTTTGAGGGTGTTCCAGGAAGATTAACATAACTGACTTGAGGTGGGGGAGCAAAGAGTGAAAAAGGAAAGATTAGGGACGCAAGCTAGGCAGATGGCCTAAGCAACATCTGAAACTAGACATGATAACCTTCCACTAACATTGGGAGAGTGTAAACACCCAAAAGGGGAGGAATTGTTTAGCCTGGTCCAGGGAGCTAAAAGTAGGAGCAAGGATGAAACACGGGATGGAAGATTAAAGCCCTCGGGCAAGAAAGAACCAAGAGAGACACTGCTCTCCTTGGATTCAGAGAAAAAAATGCCACATACATTGTCACAGATATCAACAAGTGTTATTATCCTCATCTTCGGGCAGAAAGGATATGTACAAACACATGGCTTATGGAAGCTAGAAGAAGTGAAGCCCAATACAAAGAGCCTAAGCTTGGAATAGAAAGTCCTTTTACCCAATATATAGCCTCATTCCGTGTCCTTAAAGCAGTGTCAAAACAAAAACAAAAACAAAACACAAAGCCCACACTGATTTCAGACTGAACCCACAAGCGAAAGCACCTTTAAGAGAAGATGAGGGAAGAAAAAGTAGAGAGAAAGGGAATCAGCGAAGCAGTGAAATTGGAATCTCATGGTTTGGTAAATGCACAAAATCTCCTACCTGTGTTCTCAATCGCCATCTTCCATTGTACTTTAATAAAGACACCTTTCAAAATGGGCTTTTCTGAAACCATACTCATGCCTTCCTCTTTCCCGCTCCACTCCAGACCAGCCTGCTTGCCCCTCCACAAGCTGTAGTGGGCTTCAACGTGCCTGCAACATCAATAGTAGGTGCTGTGGGTGGTAAGATACAGAAGACGTGGTTTCCTGCTTCAAAGAACTTGCCAGCTACTTGAGAAGACGGATTTACTTTAAAAAATTTTTAAAGTATGTGAAAACAGCAAGAAGATAATTGCAAAAAAACATGATACACGCAAGAGAAAACAGGACAGACTATTTATATGGTCTGTGAAGTAAGGGGAAGATAAGATTGAACTGATAATTGAGGGAAGGCTTCCCAATAGAAGTCAATTTTCTTCCCAAGGGAAAAAAATTGAAATGGACTGATTAAAATCAGTTTATGGGTTTATGAAAGGTTACAGAGCTAGATGTAACCTTAAGGTGTAGTCTACCCAAATTCCTCATATGATAGATGAAAAAGCAGAAGCCCAGAAAGCTTAAATAATATGTCAAAGTCACAATGCAAGTAAGTAGAACTGGAATTTAAATCAAAGTATTCTGGTTTCAAATCCAGGACAGATGACAGGAACAAATGCAGAGAAGCAAGAATCAGCAACACCTGTAAGGAAGAAGATAAGCACACTGGCTTGGCTGGGGCAGAGGGACTGTTTCATAGAGCAAATAATGAGAAATAAGAAGTCCCAATCTACTCCCAAATAAGCTTAGTGGCTCCATATGAGACTCTCCAAGATGTCTCCCTCTTCAAGAGCATCCACCACACCTTAAATTAGCAACAGGAGCTCTGAAGGACTCTGCATTTCCCACACCACAGGCCCTACTCTGGGACCTAATCCATGATTCCCACTCCCAGATGCTTACTGCTCCTAAGGACCCTAGAAGTTACACATATGGCAAACTAACCGAAGAACTACTTCACATATGAGCGTCTGGTTCTGCTTACAACCCCAACCTCCTCCTTTGCCCCCACCAACACTGAGAAAACCAGATGTACAAATGGTTAACAGAGAAAAAAAATCCCACCCAGACCACTTGAAAGGCGGCTACTGTGGCTGGGTTTTGAGTGCGCTCAGAGACTGCGCCATGCCTGCTATTTATAGCCTCTGGGTGCCCAGCCCAGCTTCCAGGTCACTAATTGTGGCCCAGCCCCGAGCCAACCCCACACCTCCTCCCCTGTCCTGCAACACAAGGAATAAGAAGCAAATCCAGTTTTGTACAGCCCAGGAAGAACAGCCTATAGTGAGATCTGAACCCAAGACCCTACATTATATGCTTTGTGGAAGGTCTCAAAACTATCCTGAAGGGTTATAACAGGCATCCTTTCCTGAATTCTCTAAGGTCATCCAAGGTTGAATCCTGGGTTCAGACTAATCCATTCAAACACCAGAGAGGGGAAAAATGGGCTTTGGGGCTTTGGGGCTTTGGGTATCAAGGACACCAGCCAACAGTCCAATAAAGAGCACATCTGTTTGAGTAAGTGTCTACGCATCAATGGATTGGTATGCCTGCCTCTTCTTGGGGTCTATTTGTCAGAGTATCTACCCATTTATTTGAATTAATACTCCAGTCAGTCCTTAACAAGAAGAGTACTCAGAGAGGAGGCATGCTCAGAATTAAACTTCTAAAAATTTGTTTCTAGCACTCACCAAATACATTTTAAATCCCTCATATTCTTAGTTTCAGACATAGGTCCTTAATATGACAGTTACATGAGAGTGCTCTAAATAATCCCTTTTGATTCCAAGATGTTATTATCTGAGTGTTATTCCATAATACTGTTTTCTCCCTTAGGAAGGCAGGTGACTCTATGATGGGCAATGACCATTTTCTGGCATCTGAGACTTTGTGAAGCCATCACGATTGGAGAAAAGTGTTTTATAAGAAATAAGCCTTAAAAACATAATTTCTTGGCAAAAAGACTCAGTGATGCTCTGTTTATTACTTCTATACCCATCTCATGCTGCAGCAATCACCACTGCAGCCACATTTTTAACTAGCAATTTGTATCTGAACCCTTGTCCTCATCACAATTAAACCTGCCCACTGTCAATGATGTCTCTATTCAGAATAAAGCCCTGGGACTAGAGGTGAAGGAAGAGTTAAGAGTGAGAAGTATCCTTTTTCCAGTGCCCCAGTGCCCAAATGATGATTTTACCACTCTTTTCAGACAACCCAACAAGATTCCAGTGCTCTATATCCTTGACTGATGCTGCCCAAGACTACACATCCCAACTTCAGTCTTCCCCTCTTATTTTGGGGGTTCATTTGGGCTATTGGATAATATGCCAGGGATTCTGGTTGTTGGAGCCAGAACCAGAATGCTGCTGTGCTATCTCATCATCACCCACAAATACCAATTCTCAGCCCCAAATGGCCCCAAATCTTTCCTCCCAAGACCACAAGGGGAAAAAAGTTTCCAAATTAAAAAACTAAAACTGGCAACAAAGGTGCCCCATGGCAGTAACCTTTAAAACTGGCCATTAAAGTTTATAAGTCAGACGGGCACCAACGTGAACGATCAAGAAGAGAAAAACAGCCCCCTCCCCTCGAGGACCGGGAGCCACAGCCTTCCCCCTAAAGCCACAGAGCTGATGTCACAAGAAGCGCTTGCTGCCGTCAAGGGCTCTCTGTGTCCCGACTACAGCCACTCACAATGTAGGCAGCCTCTGTGTGCTGGAGGCGGGCAGTGGTGTCTGGCTGAAAATAAAGGAGAGGGGCAAGGAGGCATCAGTTGGGGGTATATTTGAGGTAGGGAGAAGTGACTAAGGCTGCCTGCAATTCACAGGCCAGGAGGGGACAGGCCCCATTAGACTGCCTAGGACAGTGGTTCTCAACTTTTTTTCCACCCAATGCACATGAGGCATACCACATGTTTTCATCAGTAACTATGGTTCATTATGCAACAATTCTTAACTATCCTGGGATAGAGGGGGCGCATAGAATTTTTTTGGTAAGGATATGAATAGTTTGAAAAGGCTTCCAAATGATTCCAAACACCTCCCCTACAGGGTATGTACCTCTGTGAAGAATCATTAGTTTAGGGAGCCTGCCTCCTTCCTTCCATGTATTCAACAAATACTTTTTGAGAGCTTATATGCGCCAGGCATCATACTAGGGGCAATAGGGTGACAGCAATGAACAGATAAAAATCTCTGCCTTCATTGAGAATCCATGCCTTCACAAGAGAGAAAAACAATATAATATAAAAAGTAAAATCTGTGGTATGCTAAAGAGAAAAATGGAGCAAGGAAAGGGGATAGAAAGTAGGGGACTGAAATTTTAGATAAGGTAGCCAGGAAATCCTCAATTAGGTAGCATTTGAAAAAAGATCTGAAGGCAGAGGGGAATGAGCCAGGCAGACAACTAGGGAAAGAGCATTCTTAGCAGAGGGAACAGCAAGTGAGAAGGTGCTAAGGTGGGACACATATCCAGTATGTTCAAGGAGCGGTAAGCAGGCCACTGTGACTGGAGCCCACATAGCCCTGTTTGTCAGGGAGCTACTTCTCCATTTCGGACCCTATGGTTCCAAGGAATCAGGGCTGACTGCCTGATGGACTAAACTCTCCAGGCCAGCGACATGTTCACAAGCAGAAAGAACCTAAACAGCTTGGTGAAAAGAAACACGGGTAGGTAAGATGTGCTTAACAGTAAAGTATTTCTCTTTAAACAACTCAAAGTTCTTTTAAATAAAATCTCATCCATCCTCACAAAATCCTTGTAAGGAAAAAAGGGTCATACCACTTAACTAAGGACCATAGGGGTAAAAATGACTAGCTCCAGAATCATTTTTAGAGCTGGAAACTGGAAAAGAATTTTCTCTTGATACCCTATCCAACGCTCTATGATTCATAAAATCATAGAATATTAAAAGCTGAAAGAGGTCTTAAGGAATTATGTTATCACTCCCCTCATCTTACTCAAGGAGCTGCTGCCAAAATCAGAATCCAGGTTTCTTGGATAAAGGGTTTAAACTCTTTAGAAAGCCAAATAGGAGGATGGTACAAATTTTTTAATGAGGGGGGCCATTTCTCTCAAATTCTACATTCTAGAAACTCTCCTAGAAGGGGAGATATGGTGATGACATTGGGATTACAGAAAACTAAGTTGTGATCCCTGTCTCTTGACCCCTAGAGAGTCTAGTTATCTCCTCACACTAAGCCTACTGCCCTTTATCTAGCTCCCTTCAGCCCCAAATGTCCTTGAGACAGAGTCTGGCCAAGCCAGTGGGCTGCAGGTTCTGAACACTAGATCTAAGTCTGCAGTGTGAATATAGACACACACACACACACACACAGACTCACACAGAGACACAAGCAGTCAGTGGGAAGGAAGGGGAAAGGAAAGCACACACAACACAACACACCAGGGCAGCTGCAGAAAACAACTGCTTGTTAAGTTAAAATTAAACTCTGCACAAATATTGACCTTTGGAGGGGACAGAAACCGGTCCCATATTTACCAGCTTTATAAATGGGATTGACCACAGCTGCCCCACGTGCTTGGCCAGCATGATGGCAGGATGGGGAGAGGCCACATTTTGGGGGTGGGGGATGAATGAGAGGGGCAGGAGACATTTTAAACACACTCTTAAATGTAGTTACTACTGGTAGGTCAAAGTTCCCCAGAGCCTTAAAAGAGGAATTTCTAGGAAAGCAAATAAGGCAGTCTCTGAAAGTGGGGGATCAGAGAAATAAGGATAAAGAGGAAAGAGAGGAAGTGTCAGAAAGAAAAGAATAACCAAAGATAGTGAGAAATATAACAGAGATTGAAGCGTAATGGAGAGAACACTGAGGAGCTTATCCTTTTGAACCTTGGCCCTTGGTCAAACCAAGAGTCATAAGGTAGAAGACCGGGTGACCAATTTAAGTAAGCTAATGGAACAATCTGAATTGACCCAGTTTGCATCTTGGCTCTGCTGCTTACTTGCTATGCAACCTTGGGAAACTCAAGGACCCTCAGTTTCCTCATATATAAAATAGGGATAATAATGAAAAAAATATTGCCCTAATTCACAGCGACCAGAGCCAAAAGAAGACAATGTGACTTTGCCAACTATACAGCACTCAGGTGTGAATGATTATTATTAATTCTATCCCAGCTAACTGTGTGCCTTTACACTTCAAATTGGTCAGCAAACTGCAGTCTCCCTAGGAGAAAGGTCAGGGGCTGGCAGGGATAGTGTGAGCTTCTCCAGAACTTGCTAATACTTAAAAAAGCCTCCTAGAGATATACACGCAAACCCTCCTCTTGCTGCAGGGTAACAGGGAGGCGAGCCTGCTGAAATAGGCCCTGAAAGTCATACTCAAGGCTACAAAAGGTCCAGATACCAAAGAAGAAAGAACTCATTTCCCTGAAAGCTGATCTCTGGCATCCTGAGTTTTTTCAGGAACAAACATCACAGATGCTGAACAACTTACTGCCGTTTTAAATCTCTGATGCCTTCACTTTTTTGTACACCCTCCTTTACACTCATGACTTTCACAGTTAATGATAATAAACATAAAAATCTGGACTCACCTGATTGTACCACCAAGATAAATCACAATCCTTAAAGTCTCTCAAATAAACATATGTTGAAAAATAATGAAAAGAATTTGCCCAAATCAGTTGCCCAGTTCTACAGGAAGCTCCTGTGCCTTTATGTGGTATACCATTTACATTATTTACCTTAAATTTTGGGGGTATGCAAGCATCTATTACTTAGGGCCTCTGAAAAGGACAGTGATTAGGTTAGGGCTCTTTACCTCCTCAGTGCTAACCAAACACATGTCACTAGTATCTTCTGACTCTGCTTCACTTGTTCAATGTTTTACCTTAATATATTACAGTTTATATTGTTAAGTGTGTGTCATAAAATGTAAACAATGTACAGCAAAACCATGTCAGCAATTCAGGAAGAATTTCCAATGCTGCAGTCTCTGTGGTCACAGGACAAGAAGATGTTTTGCCTTTGGTGTACCAAATATGTGCTGAACCACAAACTCAAAACAAATTGGGGGGGGGGGGGAACAGACAGGAAAGGAAAAGCAAAAGAGAACAGGGAAACTGCACTCCAGGTGGGGGTCCAGCTTCCTTGAATTCTGACCCAAGAACATATTTTAAAATGTAATCACACTCCCTATGTGGAAAGTGACTCCCAGAGGTGTTAATGTCCCTGGCAACGGGGGGCATGACTCCCAGGAATGAGGCTAAATCTGGCATCATGGGATTGAGAAAACCTTCCTGACCAACAGGGGGAAGAGAAATGAAACAAAATAAAGTTGCAGTGGCTGAGAGATTTCAAATGGAGTCGCGAGGTCATTCTGGAAGTTATTCTTATGTGTTATATAGATATCCCTTTTTAAAAAATGTTTAGTGTACTAAAATAGCTAGAAGGAAATACCTGAAACTGTTGAACTGCTACCCAGTGGCCTTGATTCTTGAAGATGATTGTATAACTACACAGCTTACACAGTGTGACTGTGTGAATGCAAAAACCGTGGCTCACACTCCCTTTATCCAGTGTATGGACAGACGAGTAGAAAAACGGGGACAAAAATGGAATGAATAATAGGGAGGAAACAGGGGATGGGACATTTTGGGTAGTTTTTATACTTGTATTTTTAATTCTTATCTTCTTTTTTCTGGAGTAATGAAAATGTTCAAAATAGATTGTGGTGATGAATGCACAACTATATGATGGTACTATGAACAGCTGACTATGCACTGTAGATGATTATAGGGTATGTGAATATATCTCAATAAAATTGAATTTAAAAAAATATGTAATCACTATAATCTCCATACCCTCTTTCTGTGGCTTAGTCCTTCAGGAGCTCTGATGAGTGACATGCCTGCAGGTTCAGCCACTCAGGGCCTCTTAGGCTTTCGTTATTCCTTCTCCCAACTCCATCTCATCTTTCTAATGAGCAAATGACTTCCCTTCCATAGGTCTTAACTCTCTCCATCTTCCACAAACTACGGAAAAGCTGAGCTAGCTGAACTTCCCATATGAGCCTAAGATTTCTTGCCAAACCTGCTAAGCAAAGGCCAGATACATTATCTTCAAGATATTCTACACTTCTAGGAAAAAAATGGGGAATGAGAATCACAATATTAAGGTTGTCACCCATTTAATACACCATAAAAGTTTGCCCCAACTAGGTGTCCGTGCTTACAAGAGAAGCTCTGAAGAGAACAGATCAGCCTATAACTCTTCAAGATCCTCCTCCTACGAGGTTCTCAGCCAAATAAAATCAATGTCTCAGACAGGGAGGTTTCTAGGCTAGGAAAATAGGGCAAAGGCTGAAAACAAGCATTTTCAAAAGCAAAATATTCACAGAGCAAAATTCAGGACTTCAAACAAGCAAAGTAAATCTCTGGAAAAAACAAAAAGGCCAAGGGGACAAGCGATTATCTCCAGCAATTAGAAGTGACATGTCAGAGGATATTCTGGCCTATGCATGGCCTCTTGACACTACTCACAGCTCCATCTGTGAGACCCTGCTGAGCCCCTCCTGGACTAAAGTCAGGCTGCCTAAATTCAACAAAATTCAGCACAAAGCAGCCTCCACATAGAATGTCTAATTGATAATTGTTTGTTTCAATGATCTCCTGCTCTCTTCAAGCCAAACTAATAGACTGGTCTCTTAGAGAAGTCCCTAAGCAAGTTGTGTGCCCGGGCTGATTCCTATTTAGAATGTCTTGGCCCAAGCAGACAAAATGTCACTCTTGGGGACTTCGAGATGGAAGGGCAATTTAATATTAAAGATGATGGCAGCATGAGTACTCCAAAGGACTACAAGAGGTAATGAGAGAACGGAAGCCAGGGCACAGGAAAACAATTTGACACAGCTCAACAACAAGGAGAAGAAGGGGATTCTTACACAGAGCCTGGATAAGGCAGGGAGCAGAGTGAAAGCACAAAGAAGAACCCCACAGTCTTGGAGAACATCTCTACACACAAGTGCCCATCTTATTTTTTTATCTGAGGCCCAGACATTCTAGAAGTTTTTGATGGTGTAAGAACTGTGTTTATAATCCAGAAACAACCATACTTCAAGCATACTAGGAAGCATCCCTCCACTGTGATCTTTGAAGCCTTTAGAGAAGCAAATAAGGAAACATTGCTACCAGGTACCAGCGAGTGCTGCCGACTTACCAGCCCTAGGAAATGTCTGAACAGAGTCTTATTCAGGCCAAGGGAAAACGCTGTTAAAACACACAAAACTCCTTTGACTAATGTGAGGGGGGAAAGAGCCTCTATAATTAACAGAAACTGTCACAGGCATTGGGGGCCTCCGACGTGTTCTACGCAAACCACTTGAAAAGACCCGGTCTTCCAGGGGAAGGCTGGGGTTAGTGAGTGGGGCTCCAACAGGCTGGGGACAGCTTTTCCAAAAGAATCCCACCATATTAAAAAAGAAGAAGAAGGGAAAAAAAAGGGGGGGAAAAGAAAAAAGAAAGAAAGGAAGGAAAAATCCAAACCTCAGCTTAATGGTTTTCCACCACTGGAACTAAAAAGCAGAACAGAAAAAGAAAAGTCCAAATGCAACCAGTTTTCAATTAGGGCCTAATTAGAAAGAAAAGTGGCAGTGCTATTACAGATCTGGGGAGGAAGAAGTACAGTCAGTGACTTTAGTCTGGGCTGAGGCATCCACTTGAAAGCTTGATGATTAGAGAGACAATTTATGGTGAGAGAAGGTGGTGGGGTGGGGAGAGGGGTAAATAGAAGAAGAGGGGCTAGGGGCTGGCTGATCATGCCATCAAGAACCAAAGCAGACAGTCCAAAACATTTATGGATCACCCACAATTTGCAAAGCATTACACAAGGGCTGTAAGAAGAAATAAAGATAACCACAGACATAAATCTGACCTGAAGAGGCTTATAAATACTGTCCCTGCAGTAAGTACCCACCTCTTAACACTCAGCCACTACATACACATGCCCACGACTTCAGAGAAAATTTAATCTTGCCTTAGTTCTATATGAAACTTCGTTCCGACCACTCATCTGGCCCCTCCCTGCATTTTCCCAGCTCCCTACTCATTTTCATATATGACACCCAGAGACCCCATCAAACATAATTCCTGAATGAAACTATCTGAATTTGCCTCTGCCCTCAAAAGAAGTCACTCAAGGCAAATACCCTGGCTCTGGCAGACTGAGACCCTATATCAAGCTGGGACACTTTAGAATAGTTGGAAAGAAGGGCATTTTCAGCCTTTTTCATGGTCCCAAAGGATTCAGGCCTATTTTCTATGAAAAGGCCATAATACATAAGAACAAGCAGAAAGGAGCTAGGAATGGACACCCTTATATATGGCTCAACGAAGGAAGGGATCAACTGGCTCCATTCCAAGAAACAAAACACAGCAATCTGATTGGTAGAGACTAGAATACTTTCTTCCCCTTGCTCTAGGGTACCCTCTCCCTTGTTGATTTAGTTCAGGCAACTTGGGAGGAGGGACAGGAAGGGCTAGGGCAAACATGTCACAGCCTGCAGTGAATAGGGCCAACAGAAAGGAGAGGCAAAGAACAGAGCTGAGAGGAGAGGAAAAGAGGAGAGGCCTCTCTTCCCATCCCACAACCTGGGCTCCATCCAACACAAAGTTAATTCCTAACCTCGGCTTCACCACCCTACCCACTGCTTGCATGATTTATCCCCCTATCTGCCTGCATCGCCTTTACAAGCCTCCCAGCCCTACACACCATTATAAAAGCTGTCTGTGCTGCTGGCTCGACCTGGCCTGGCCCGGGCTCCTGCCACAGTAACCCTTCCCCACCCCTTCATTTTACAAGCCTTCCACCATCATGGAAATCTGAAATCCCACGAAAGAACAGTAAACATCACAGGGGAAAGAAAATACTTAGCCAGGCCATTCTGGACAGCAGAGTCACAAATGGTCTGAGGTCTTTAAGCCAGGGATGAGGGCCCCTAGGCAACAACAGTAATCTGACTTCTTGCCGGAGCTCAGCTAGACAATATGGAAGAGATGCATATACACATGTACCAATCCTTTATGGGGCACAGCCAGGCATCCTGATGCCTGGGAGTTCCTAGGCTCAAAGAATCAGCCAAAATGTTAAGGAAACTCACAGGTAAACACAGATGTCAGGTTCAGAGAACTATGTGGAAATGTGAAATTTTAAGAATTATGGAAAGGGACTAAACATTATTCAGACAACAAACTAAGCCAGAATTAGCTTTGTCACCTTCTTTTAGGCTCCACAGGGAGGTAGCAAGGTGCACCGGAAAGAGCACAGGCTTTAGATGTAGCTGCCCTGGGCTTGAAAGCTGGCTCTGTCACTTCTTTATTAGCTATGTGGCTTTGGACGAGTTACTCATATTCTCCGAATCTCTATTTCACTCTCTGTACCATGGGAAAATACCAATTGATAAAAAGGTTATGAAGACTACACTACCATTTAAAGTTCCTATAAGAGTGACTGGCACTCAACAGTTGCAAACAAATTGTAGCCATTATGATTATTTAAGCTGTTAGACATCCTAAAAGAAGAAGAGGTGTCCTAGTCTTTTTCCACACAAATTTAAATTTAGTCTGCTTAACAGGTTTCCCCTTTATTCTACCCAAGCTTTCCCTTTCTAAACCAAATTCCACTGTTTAATCTCCCAGCCAGAGAATGAGCCAAACAGGAGTTTCCTGGGGGAGTACTTACCTAATCACTATCTTGAGTGACCCTGTCTCTTCATCACTGTGAACTCATGTAACCTAGTTCTGCCCAGACCCCCCTTTGCTAGACCCCCCCATTGGCTTCTCTCTTGGCAGCTATTCTTTCTTTTCATGTGCCTCTAGAGAACCTGCCAGTGCCCACTGGATTCCATTCTTTTCAAGAAATGTCGAACTGCCTATTACAACAGAATCTAAACCAGAAGTCAGGGTTCATCCCTTTCCCAATTAACCTGGTGGGGAAACGGACACTAAGGAATTCTCCATGAGTCTCTGGAGGTCCAAAATGCTCTGCCAGTGAGGCTGAGTGCTCCCCAGAGCTCTGTTATTCACTTGGGGGTAGGCAGTGGGGAGATGGGGGGAGGCTTGGGGGAGGGCAAGAAGAGAAGAGAGCCTCGATTCAGGGGGCCAGACTGAGTCCGCTACAGGCCAGGCTCCTCTGAGGTTTCTCGGGTGAAACACACCTCTGTGATGGCTGTGTCTGTAAAGTGGATGGAAATGCCCATAAAGCCGTATCAAACCCTTTGCAGAAAAGGACAGGGATATATATAGAACCAGGAACCAAAGGGGCCACAGGGGATTCAGCGGCCAGCTCCGCCCAGCCCTTAAACCCGCCCCAGAGAAAGGGGGAGGCCCAAAGAACAAGCTCAAGGAATGAAGGCTGGAGACAGCCCGGCGGCTTTATGAAGGGAGTGGGGAAATTAGGGGCGTCGGGGACAATGCTAGAGGAGCACTAACAACTAGGCAGTGGGAATCAATCAGAGTAGGAGCCAGCCTGTGCCTGCATCACAACATCGAAGCTAAAGAAACAGACTCTGACTTCTGGCAGGTCCTGAGGTGACTTGTAACACTG
The DNA here is from genome assembly GCF_015220235.1 of Choloepus didactylus. NCBI lineage: Eukaryota > Metazoa > Chordata > Mammalia > Pilosa > Megalonychidae > Choloepus > Choloepus didactylus. The sequence continues at coordinate 112,106,574 of NC_051315.1, forward strand.
CTTTGGTGTCCTAAGTCTTGTCAGTGCACCGCTTCCTTCTTAGAACCAAAGGGCCTCTGATAAACCAGCTTTCCCTGTCTTTCCTCCACTCTCCCAACCAGCACCTCCAGTTTAAATTAGTTCATGGGCCAGGGTTCTCCATTCCCCACTCTCTTAACCCCACACCACCCTCCCAGAGAAACTGGGATGGAGGTCAGGGGAAAAAAAGAAATCTATCCATAAGGAAAGTATCTTGTCACAAGAAAAGTATCACAAGATGGAAGTGTGTCAAAAGATAGAAACAAATTCACAGAAAGGAAAAAGAGGCTCCAGAATGAGGCAAAGGTCTTAGAAACCATGGAACCTGGTAGAATCAGGCCTTAACGGAGACCTAGTCATGTCAGGGACAGAAAGAGAATCAGCTCTCTTCCCACTCTTTGATTTGTGGGGATCCCCTTCTCCCCACCAATCTTCTCACCAAAGTAGGATATTGGCGGGAAAGATCCTGGGTAACAGGAAGCTAGCAGGTACTAAGCCCAAACGAGTTTCTTACCTTGGCCAGAGCTATGGTGCCAATCCCCCACTCCACCACGCCCAATGCAAAAGAGAATCTCCCCTCTCAATCCCAATTATTTTCCCCGGCCAGGACAAGAAGTATGACAATGTTTTGGCGCCACCTGCTGTCCTTTTCTGACAGCTAAGAGAAGATGAGATCCTTGAACGGGATGGACATCAAATTTACCATCCTTAATTCATTATAAGTCCTAAAGGAATGGAATCCAAGAGAAGAGAAACCATTACTTCTACCAAAGTGACTACTGCTATGGAGCACAATGGAGAAATCTACCCTTCTCCTGTTTCCCAGGACAAATGTCTTAGGAACTCCAACTAGCCAAAACTGTCTCACTGGGTTTTTATTTTCAGTCTTACAGCCATTAGTCTGTGATGTTCCTTCTCCAAGATTCTTTCTGATTTGAGAATTGTGACTATTCAATAGGTCTTTTCTCTAACATAGTCCACACATTAAAAAATATTGAGGATTTAATGATTTTTAAATTATTCTATATCACACTGTTTTGGTTTTCTTGATTTTAGGTAGATATTCTAATTTTGCACCTAGACCACATGAGCTATTGTCACCAACATAGAATGAAAGCAGTACCACCCAATAAGCAATGACTTAGCTCTCTTATACTGCTCTACCATCCCTATGGTCCTCACTCTGGGTAAACATTCTAATAAGTAATAAACTCACTGAGAAGTCAGTTCATGTAAATATTTGCTCATTCTTTTAAAAAATATTTCTTGAGCTTCTACTGGAAGTACACGGCTGGTGAGTGAGACACACAAGGTTCCTAATGCCATGGAGCCAATATTCTAGTATCATTTATCTGACCCATTAAGGTAGTTTAGAAATTTCTCACTCATCTTAAAGAATACCACGTGTGAATAGCAAAGATAAAGACAAATATAAACAGACTTTATAATGAAACAGAGGAAGAAATGTAAAAGGAAGAATAAACAGAGAGTGAGATAACGAATAGGTATAGAAAAAAAAAACTGTTAATATTCTTCCTTCCTAATATTCCTTATGGCCAAGTTTTTTTTCCCTAAAACCCATTCCTGACCCAACCTAGGAACTGCATGCCAGCTACCAAGATCAGCTTCCTCAGCCCTCAAGACTTACAGGTCTTCAGTGTACAAAGTATGGAGGAGAGGTGGGAGCTAGTCAGTATCTGGGATTGACAGCTTAAATGAGATGCAAATATTTTCCCAAATGGCCATCTGTGGGGCTGCATCAAAAATATCAAAATATTTTCATCAAAATATTGTCATCTTACAGAAGACAGAGGAGCTTCTGATAGGCCCTGGCATATTCAGTAAATTGATAGGAATGGAAAGTGAAACATGGAGTCTTAGGGCTAGCCATGTCCACTCTTCAGCTGGTTCTCCAGTTGTTCCCAAGCAGGACTCTACTACACAGGTCATTAAGGAAAGAATCTTAAAGAACTCCAGGAAAGGAGTTTCTGAAGCTTCCCCTAGTACCATATTCTAGTTAGGTAAAAAATTATCTCTGTTTTAACTACATCCTTATTGCTACAGTTCAACTTCATCCTTTCTTGACCTATGTTGAATGAAATGCAGAAGAGCCATTTATCATCCCATACATGCTAATTTTTCATATTTAAAAAATTGAGCTCTCACTCAATCTACTCTCTGGACTAAGTAATTCCATTTTCCTTGGACTTTTCTTTTTTATTCTAATCATTGTCATGATTTTCCTATGATTTGCTAAGCAACCCCACACACACACATCTTTCAGACACAGCAACAAAATCCTAAGAGCCTAAATAGTGTTAAATGCAATGGGAGGGTAGCCTTAGGCTCTCATACTATTCTTTTAGTTGTACAATCTGAAATGATGTTCCTCTTTTTAAATACCCAAACTATTCCAAAGACTATATCACAGTTGGGAGCTCTCACTAGTTAACCCTTTCAGAAAAAAAAACGGTAAATTTTCTACATCTAGGGAGAAGAAGTGTACTTCACAGGAAAGAAGTTTTATTAAATAAGAGACTGGAATCGCTAAGGCATCTGACAAAGGGAGTGGCAGCCAAGGTTGGTAAGCAGACAGACAAGGAGGGGGCTGTGTGCCTTCTTGAGTATTATTAAAGGAGTCATAAAAAAATTCTACTTTACCTTCTTAAATCCACCGTCTTTTCAAGAACTCCATAGAAATTCTTCACTAACTTCCCCATGGAGAATTACTTCCTCATTTGTCTTTGCTCAGCACTTTGGGTACATCTCTATTACAACACTCTCAGCTTGTAATACAAGCATTTGCACACTTATCTGTCTCCTCTTCTGGTCCATATGCTTCTTGGAGCAGGGAACAGGTCAATTATTTTGTATTCCTAGTACTCACTACTTAAAAATGCTACACCCTCCCCCACCCCCACCCCCCACATATAGTATCTAGTACAAGAACCTAAACCCAGTGGTATTCAATAAATGCTGGATAAGGATGATAACATTAATAAGAGCTATCCAGCACAACTACACTAAGTGGTCAGACCAGTTCAGAATATTGGCATGAAAACTTTTTCTCTTGGCGCAGACATTTACTCTTCAGGTTTGCCTCCTCCTCAAGAGACTCCAGGAAATAGGGTTAGTTTTAAGTTCTAGAAACTCTATAAACTCTGATCATTCCTGTTTTCTGCAAGCTAAGGGCCTGAAGGAAGAGTGCAGATCCTCATGAATATTGATGAGCCTCTGCGGTCACATGAATATTAACAACACCCTGTGGCTTTCGGGAATGGCAAACCAGCTAGAAGGTCTAATATTAACCTTGGCTAGGTCCAAAAGGTGGGAAGAGCATATGCCCATACATCCTCAGGAGGAGAGAGTGTCAGCAGCATCCAGTTTGGGGATTGGCCCCTACGCAAACACTGAGCACAAGTGTATTTAAGAAAGGACTAAACGATGTGCCCCAAGGACTGGGGACTCTGTTAACTGCTACCCAGACAGGAATCCCCAATTCCCAAACTTTATAGAAGTTAGGATGTAAAGAGGAAATTCTACTCCACTCAGAGAACAACAGGTAGGCATACACTGACCTAGTTCAATAGCTTCAGCAGAGGGACAGGAAAAGTTCAGAGTCAGATCACACAGGACAAAAACCAGAATCAAACAGTGAGGCTCAATTAAGCAACAAAATATACATTTAGCAGACCAAACATTAACAGTAATGGAAGTTCTACAGACTGGGGGGTTTCCAGCTCCAAACTCCCCATGAGACTAGTTGACACAGAGACCAACGGCTCCGGGTCAAGAGGAAAGATGTTCTGGCGTTGGAGCAGCAAAAGATAGAAGGTGTTAGGTTCTTTTAGCACCTACAGATACTGAACCCAGGAGACATCAGAAGAATGATGACTATTATCAAGGAAAACAAACTGGAAATACTGTGAACCAGAGCAGACCAAAGAAACCCATGTAACCCTGGCCACGGGTCTAGGTTCAAATCCTCCTTTTATGTTGCGTGACAGAACTGTTAAAAGGAAAGGTGGGTTAAGTGACCCCATGCAGTGATTGGGAATAATGCTAATCCTAAGAGTCCTGCTACACTCACAAACCAGGTCAGACTGCACTTAAAACTAGAAAAGTACCTCTCTACTCCTCTAGGCAGATCCTACTCTAAGGACTTGACCCCTTAGCTCTGCCTGAAAAGTTGCCCCCGCCCCCTTTCCACACACTCAAGAGGCACAGAGGGGCCTGTGGGCCTAGCCCAAGCTGAGGTGGTGAGAGGCCACACCTAGGAAGAGGGTGGGGGCTGCTCACGGGGTCTGTGTTCTGTCACACAATTACCATATTATGTAGCTCTAATAAAAAGAAATACTTGAAGTTTTTACTAGTGCCATATAATAAAGTATTTATAGAATCTGGGGGGAGGGGGTGGGTAGAGGTAAAGAGACGGGGAGGTGGGGGGGTGGGTTGTGGAATCAGAATTGTTAGCAATAGCCCTGGCAACAACTCCCAGTATTTACCACGCTAGGCAAACTTCAAAGCCTTCAGCCTGGAACATCAGGCCAGCACTCAACTCACCTAGATCAAGGTGGCTTATTGTTAACCACCCCCAGTAACGTGTCCTGTAACAGTGTCCTCTGACTTCTTCCTGGTTAACAAAAAAAGATGAGGAACTGGGAGGAATAGGAAAGAGGAACAAAGAATGTCAGCCAAACCTTGGAGCCTCCTGAAAAGGCTGGGCCCAGAGTAAAGGGGACATCACTTGAAAGAATGAATGGAATGTGAGCTTTAAAAGGCTCCATTCTGGGACTAAATTTCTAACTCTCACCATCCAACATACCTGACAGTTTTGACATTTGCCCAAACAGGGTTTTCCATCATCGCACTGGCCCCTTTTGCACATCTTGCACACTGCTCACTCCAACCACACACTCTACCAGCCACCACCACGAAAGCAGTGCACTCCACACCTTCCACAGTCACACAGCACACACCGCAGCTGCTCTCACACCTCCCCTCCTCACACATGGTCCTTACAGCTACAGTGTTGCATACACACACAACACACCCACCACAACACTCTCTTTCCCAAGGGCACTGGCTGCCTGGATTTTCTGGGCATCTTCCCAACATAAGATACATCCTAGATAAAAACATTTTTCTGAGTCTACAACCCTTTTTAAAATTTCAAATTCTCTATTACCCAGAAAATCTCCTCAAAGACAGAATAGTGAGGGCTGTGGCATTATTACAGAGGAGACTATAAACAGAACAAATATAGAGCTGCTTTATTACAAGGCAGTGTGGGGTTGGTGGCTGGCTGATTACAGGGATACTTCCCAGAGCTCTCTGCAGTCCCAGACCTCAATAAAGGCCAGACTAGAACTGCCTTCAACTGAGGGGCCATTGGATCCAGGGGCCCCCTAGAATCCCTTCAGATTCCAGTCCAAGATATGGTACCTGCCTTGGCTGAAGATAAGGAGGAAAGCAAACACAAGCTACGAAAGAACGCGCTGGGCAAAGAGCCACCAGGTCATCTCCTCAAAGGCAAATACAATTAGTATGGTTTGGGTCTTTTGAAATCAACAGATTCTGAACCCCAGATAGACTATAAAAATCAAGAATCAATTGATAGATTTAAAACCCATGTCCATCAGATATGGGATAGTATAGAGTGAGTGGAAAAAATGGATTAGAAGACGGAGAAAGAAGCAGAGCAGCTAGTGACTAAAGCAACGCATATTACACATAAAATCATAGAAGGAAGGAGTGGGAAATCCACAAGTCCTCTCTTCTGGGCTCTGAAGCACACAGCGTCCCTTCCTGGGTGACTCACAGTGGGATCACCTTCACCCCTGCTTCATGTGGTAAGGGCCTCTTTATAAGGAGATACACCACGAGCCTTCTCCTCCTCCATCCCTGGCGAGCCAGGGGAATTGCGTCACTGACCTCCACACACACTCCTCCTCTTTCCAGCCAGCCACCACACAAGGGAACTTGTCTTGTGGTCCCTGAGATCCTTTCATCTGGGCTCCAAACCCACTGTCACCTTGGCCCTGAATCATTCCCCAGGAGACACTGGGAAAACATAGCTGGACAAAGAGCGTCTGGACTGAGATGCTGATCCCTGCTGGTGAGAGAACCCGGGCCATGCTCTTCCATTCCCAAGGGCCATTCAGAACCCAGGAAAAATGCCGAACCTGGACTTCTGCTGATTTGGGTGATACCAATTCACTTCAGCTCCCAAAAGCTGAAGGATAATATGGGCTGAGAAGCAGCCCTAAAGGTTCTCACTCCTCTCTCTACCTTCCTTGTTCAGTGCCTCAAGAATTACTAGAATTGGAAGAGGGCCAGAAAGTATCACCCACAGTTCTGTTGTCATCCCACTTGGCTATTCTATTCTAAGGGTAGCCCCAATGAAAACATTTTGGCAGCAGAAAATGTCAGTGTTTTTCAGATCCCTCTCCAACACAAAGGGTTTGACCTTCTACTGTGTCTAATGGTCCCAACATTTCCCCTTGACCTTCTACGTGATGATACTCAAGTTTGGTGCTTGGTCATTTCTCTATTATTTCATTCCTAGTATTTCAATGGACAGATTTAAGATTAGCTACAGGAATGCTTTTTGCTCTCTGAGTTTTCTCCTCAAATATACTTCATTAGAACAAAGCCGCTGAGAGTGTAGGATAGTGGGGAAAAAAGCTCTGTACTAGAAAGTCAGAGGACAAGGTTCTGGTTTCAACACAATTATTTACAGGGCTCAGGGTCACTTAATTTCTCTGAGCTAACCCATCCCTTCTCCTTATCCTGAAGTGGCCCCCATGGATTTAAAACCAACAAAAACCACGCTATGTAAATTTGTTCTTTATTTTTAGTCTGCTTTATACCGCTGAGTAGGTGATCAATATATTTGCATTGAATTTTACTCAATGAAGTCTGCTCATTTCATCAAGTAGTTGTAAGAATCAAATTAAATAATAAAAGTCCTTTGCAAAATACATAGCACCACACAAATGTACTGAGTATTTACAAAGGATTGGATGAGTTAAACTGAACAGATGATATCCCTGCCCTCTGGGAATTTACCATCTAGTGGAAGGAACCAGGAAATCCAGAAATTACAATATAGTGTTGATGTCCCTGTGATAGAGCAAATAAAGTAGCACATAAGAAAAGCAACTAAACTGAACTCAGAGGGCCAGGGAAAGTTCCCTACAGGAAGTGACATCTTCACTGAAATCCAAATGATGAATAAGAGTTGGCCAGGTGAAAAGGTTTGGTGGTGCTGGCAGGGAATTTCCAGAAGGAACAGCACATGTCAAGGACTACTAGAAATAAGAGAGAGCATCATGGCTCAGGAGAATAGCTAGTTCACTGTAACTAAGGTGTAGATTTGGGGTAGAAGGTAGGGAGTGGGCCTGGAGGTGGTGAGTGTGGCAGAATTTAGTGGGAGATGAAAATGGAGAGGTAAGTAGGGGCCAGATCATGCAGGGCCTTAATGGTTTAATTTACGAGTCTGGGCTTTATCCTAAAGTCAATAGGAAGCCACTGAACACTAAGGTCATTAAAAAGCCACATGACCAGATTTACTTTAATCAGTATCTTTCATCTGGTTGCTTTTCGTGATTGTAGATCCCTGGGGTGAGTGGGGTGTTAAAAACAGAAAAAGAGGCAGAGGTTCAGAGTGCACCTACTTCTTTTCCTTCTCTCCTTTAGCAAGAGTGGAAGCCAGTAGGGATTCTCCAGTACTTTAACCTCTTGGCCTACTTTCTAGTCTTCCCTTTCACTCCCCTTATTCCTCTCTTTCTGGCAAAGAAAAACCTTTAACCACACAGTAAGTCCTTTCCAACTAGATGTCTTTTAAAACCCCTAACCTGGGGTTTTAAACTCCTTGCTTGAATAGTATTCCCTCACCATCCAGCCAGGGCTATCACCTAATCCTGCCAATAATCCACATTTCTGATCCAAGGCCCATTTCTTATCTCTAACTCCCTGACTCTGCCAATATTTACTTTTCTCCTCAATCCTAGATCACTCAACCTCTAGAAACAATTTTTGGAGGCCTCCTAATAAAAGACTAAGATAATGCTGACCAAACACATGATCACTCTGCATAAGACCTCATACCTAGATGATAATGACATACTAGTAAATGAAACATGAAAACATCAATTCCTTATCTTTTTTCTTCACCTCATTAAGTCACCTAGAGCTGCCGTTGAAGGCTAAGAATCAATACCATGTAGGAAAATCATCATGGTCATTACCTCTTTCTCTTGGTCTTACCATTTAACCTTAGAATTAGAGTTAGCACTAGGGAAGAAACATTAACAATCATCTAGTACCACCTTTCACCTCAGAATCAGAGCATGACTTGGCAACTGAGATTGGATTACTTCTTACTGCTTGAAGTTGCCTTAAGAATTCCCTTTTCTATCCATCTCACTTGAACAGGTTTAAGACCTATGTCCACTAGGTCTTAAGGTTCTAAAATCACGGTATGCCAAGTATGAACAGAAAACTGTTGCTGGTCCATGAACTCTCTTTTACTAATCCATGATGAGATAAGTTCCAAAATTGGATGTAAGTGTTTAAAAACTTTCATAGCAATCTGACATTGCCATGATATCCAAGTATACATTCAGAGGACTCATCTCAAGGAACACGGTATAGAATAGTTTGAGTGTTGCCAAACTTGCATGGCAAGTCACATGTATAATAAGGCCACCCATTAGATGATCTTGAAAAGCTCTGTTTTAGAAGATATCATAGGAAGAGAAGGGAATAGGGCTGGGAGTAGGAGCACTAGCTTTCCTCCCTCCCCCTCTTTCTGGGTAAGATACAGGGTGAATCTGCTGCTAGGATGAGGGACAGGAAGCTGCTCCCACTAAGCCACTGGCTATGTGAGGTGAAGAGGAGGGCAGGGGTTGGTGGCCAGGTTATCAGGCGATAACAAACTCAGCATCCAAGCACACGACTTCCAGCAATGCAAGGAGCTTCCTTTGTTTTGGGAAAACAAGAGCCACAAGAAGCCTCTCCTTGACACGTTCTTGCCTGGCCTTGGGAGGAACCCAACCATCCCAACACACAAACAGGACAGTGCTGGCCAGTGAGGAATAAGCCAGTACCCTGACCACAACCCCTGTTTGCTTTTCCTTTTCCACCACTTCCTCAGTTGGAGGGCCACTCTGGGGCCATAGGTACTGCCAGCCTAGGTCACCATTCAAGAATTTCATCCCCAATGACCCAGCACCTATTCCATACAAATCGAATGCCCTTTCTCTCCCCAACCTGGAACTCTTGGTCTGAAACCAAGGGCTTCTGGCCCCTTCCCTAGAGTTGTAAGTTAAACTAAGCCTCAGAGTACTACTCCGACAAAGGCCATGGTATGTTCTAGCAAACGATGCTATTTTTAACCCTAAAATCAAGACTGGTGTCCATCCAAGTACACAACAAGATCAATAGTTGAGGTTTCAACTGAATATTCTGAACAAGTACTTCTATGTCCCCTGAACAGGGTCACTTGATTACATCAGATCCTCAGCTTCAAGAACCCAGTTATCACCAAGATTAACATATCTGACACAGTGCACCTCATCATGAAGCAGAAGGTTGCCAAACCTAAAATTCTCAGGAGCTAGCTAGGGAGTTTAGGACCAAAAACAGGAAACTCCACCACCACCCCGGAGCCTAGTTTTTGGGGGTACATGCAGAGTAAAAGACTCGGCTTCTCAGGCTCATGTGAACATGCCACCTAAGACCAAAGTCTTCAAGACTATCTCCAAGAGCTCTGCAAAACAGGACTAACAAGTCCCACTTACCATTTTACTATGATAAATCAAGAGCCTTGGGCACCAGCAAACCTTCTCCCTCTCTGATTAATCAAGGAAGCTTACTCCTTTTCCTGATGGCCCCAGAGCCCAAGTTTCTATGAAGACTCATTTGTCCAGAAAGGGGAGGGATGTGGGGGTGGGACTCCCCCCACACCAGGCCTCCTTCATGCCAAAGAAGGAGGAAACAGAATAAGCAAAATAAAATTCATAAAGTGAAGCAGTAATTACGGTGTGGTCAACAAGAGGCTGCTCCTCAGGCCCATCATTATGTGGCTAAATTTAACGCCCTGCGCGGCCAGGGGAGTCGTGCGCCCTGGGCACCGTGTGTCCACACAGACGCCAGCTCCACCACCTTCGCCCGCTCAACAGCCGCCAGGGCTGCCAGAAAGCAGGTCACAACTTTTTTTATAGTCTGTTTACCACGATGCTGTTTTTACTGCCGAGGTTTCTCTCATTTTATCTTTTTCCCTTTTCCCCAAACAGACTGGCCTGTATTTTCTGTCCTGGTTTTTTTTTTCCTTCTTCTTCTTCTTCTTCTTTCTCCCTCTCTCAGTACTATTTTCAGAACTCTAATTTTATATGGTATGTCTTTTTTTTTTTTTTTTTGGTAAATATTTGCCATGACTAAGCCAGGCACATCCAGTTTAAAAGGCTCCATCCCACAAAACATCAACCCTCTAATGATATGCATCTCATTAGCTTGTCCCATGAAAAGAGGTATAGAAAAAAAAGCAACTTACAGACTCTCACTTTTTATATCTAGAGAGACCTATATTTATATATAAGGACAAGCTGAAAACTGACATTCTGTGCCCCAATATGAGGCTAGGACAATGGTCATTTGATTCAGGCTTGAGGCCTCAGACACAGTTTCAGGAGAGGGGGGCTGTTGGTCTGTATATCACTGCTAGTGGACCCAGATGATTCTGATCAGGTCAGGACACCTGGAACCAGTCCTCAGCCTCTGAGGCATTATGGATTTCTAGACCAGGGAAATAAAACCTTGGGAAGCCCTCTGACATTAACTTTCCCAAAATGGGTGTGAGAAAACAAAGAGAGGCAAAAGGGCACTGACATTTCCCTCCTTCACTGGTGGATGAAGTCAAAGAAAGAGAAGCTCTGAATTAAGAGAGTGCTTAGAGAGATCCCCTCCAAGTTAGACCTTCTACATCTCCCTCCCACAATACAAAGGGCTTCTCTAATCAGGTTTGATGAAGGGGCTTACACTGAATAAAATGCACAGCATCCAATAAGCATTCTTCAAATACTTGTCTGTGATGTTTTCAAAGCCAGGTGATATTCTACGATGGTGTTGGAGCAGCCCCCAATGTTCAGTGTTTTCAATAAGAAATCTTAGGGATGGAAAGTCATAGATATGTAGACTGAGACCCATGTGGCTGTTCAGACAGTGCCTTGTGGGGAGTTTATAACTTTGTATGTGCCACCAAAGGTACAGAGTCCCTAATTTCGTTTTTTTTGTGTTTTTTTTTCCTTTTCTTCCACCTTATTTCATATTCCCACTACAATAATAACTCCTTTAATTTAAACTAAAAACCATAAAGGGATCCTGAAGGGGTGGAAGCGAAGGAATGGAGCCATCAAACACTGAGGGACAGGTAGGATGGGGAATCAGCGAATTGTCTTGACCAGACTCTTGCAGTTGCTGGTGGCCTGGAGGTGCAGCTGGTAGGCCATCGGATGGATCTTGAAACCATAGAGCCTGGACACAAACTGTTTGGCAGGCCACTTGGGTCGGTACTCGGGCTGCACCACGAAGAGCATGTGAGGGAAACCAGTGCTGAAGTAGGTGCCGTCTGTGTGGTGGTGCCTCGATGACTTGGGTGTGTATGCATCCACGCACCTGGGGCAGTAAAGCTTCACCATGGCCTCACGTGGGATGTCCGACAGGCCAATGGGAAGCATTGGCTGGTTCTCACAGCACACACAGGGACAGTAGCCAAAGTCTCCCTACTGGTATTTTTCCAACATCTGTGCAATGCCATGGTTGGTCAGGATGTAGCAGGCGTGGATTAATCCATACAGCATCTTGGCTGCCTGCTCAATCGGGTCACTCTGGTTAGGGTTGTCTTCCAGCTCTTCATCAGGCTCCATGTCCAAAATCATGTCTAGAGCTTGTCAATAATGGGGTACTTGCTCATTGAGACCTGTGAGGTTGAACTTGTCCTAGATGTAGTCTTCATCCACTTCACAGAAGAATTCATTACCAGGGAGCAATCCAGGTTATCCAGGAGGTAATCCTGGTTACCTCCTCTGAGCTGCTCATCTTCACGTTTGCTAGACAGGGGCCAGGACCAGGGGAGAGGGGTAGGGGAGTTGGCGCTTTCAAGGGGCAGCAGCAACAGTTACAGCAAAGGCCGCCAACCGGACCACAGCCTAATTTTGTTTTCATTAGTTCATTTTAGGGATGATCAGACTCTAGGGGATTGACCAATGCTAGCTAAACTCAGAAGAGACTAATTTAGAAATTAAAGTGTTAATTTATTACTTCACCAGGTGGGGGGTATATCATTTCAGTGACTAGAAGATCTTCAGCTGCTTTTCCCTCGAATCTGAATAAACACTGAGAGTACTATTTGTTAAAACACAGAAAAAAAAGCAAAACTCGGCAAACGGCTTTAGAGGACGGTTCATTTACATTGGGGAAAAAGACAAACATTCATCTCCAAGCTACCATATCATTGCTTTGGCACCGTGCTAGATAAATTAATAAATTGTTACTACTTGGTAGTTCTTTTTTTTTTTTTTTCATTCTATACCAACTCTGCCTCTCTTTTGGTACATCATAATTGAATTATATAAGAGTTTTTCTTAAGTTGTTTATAAGAGCCTAGGGGTGTACAGCATCAAGAGTTAGAAGAAAAGGATGTGAAGTAAGATAGGAGGCAACACTTGGGGCAGAGTTGTCTACCCTTGGATTACTTTTCTATCTCTTAATTAAATTGAGTCTCTACATGGCTCCTAAATGGGCCTCAGTCTTGCCCACCACCCACAGAGAGCTACAAGTGTAGCTGTGTAACTCATGGCAAGGCACTGGGACACTATGGAAGAATACTGAACTGAAAAGTTCAGAGCCCTGGGTCCTGGTGCCAACTGTTTGTCTATATAAAAGGTTTTTCAGCTTTGTGGGCTTTAACTTCCTCATAAGTAAAACAAAGTGGCTTGATACATCCTTAGATTGGTACAGTCCCTTCCAGCTCATATGATTCTGTGACTCTTGTTTTCTGTATAAGAGATCTGAGATGCCACCGTTTCCTTCACTGAGATACTAGCCTAGGCCCTTGATGAGATTTCTAACCTAGTCTCAAAAGCAATACATTTACAAACTGTTGGGTGGGTTACTTCTGAAGACAGGTAATCTCATCCATTTTATATTGATTCTTATTTACCTCAAATTTGGGGGGTTTACTCTGAGGCTTGCACCTCCTAGTGCTCACACTAAAGTCAACAATTTCATATTATCCTCCAACTGCTAGGGGATGCAGAAAACTGAATGCTAAGATGATCAACTATTCCTTCTTTTACCAAGCTGTATTTTCATCCCTTCTCAAAGTTCTTCCCATTCTTAGCTTCACTCACATCAAAGTAGAAGTGGTTCCTTGGAGCAAAAGATTCTATGAGGGCAAGGTACAGCATCAGAATAGCTAAGTCTTCAAGCATAAGAGTAACAGCCACCAAAGAGTTTTCCAAGGATTCCCTCAAACCACCACACAGAGGGAGACAGCCCCTCAGACTGTGTAACTGAATAAATACCAAGTTGTGTTATTCCTTCTGCAACCACTCACCACACAAAATCCCTCTTAAACTCTTAGTTCAAGATTCACCTCTTCCAGAAACACCTTACTCAAACTAGCCTGGTATGAACCCCAGATGCCATCCAAATGAATCTACTACACCCCTCCTGTCAGGTAACATACATATTTTATGCATCTAGAATAGTATTTTTATCCATGTCAATTCCAGTTCTCTAATCTCTCTCAAAAGTCTAATCTCCCTCAGAAACCATGTTTTAACTTTTCAGTATGACTCTACCACATTTAATATTTTTCAATGGTGCTTAAAAAGTACTTCCCACAAAAAGTTTAAACTTCTAAATAGAAAAACAAATTAAAAACAAACAAAAAAATAACACACAAAGATCTCCCACACAGAATGAAAAAAAAACTCTCCCTGACACTTTCTGTCAATTTCTTCCTTAACAATTACTTTATGGGAGATAAAATGATAGCCTTGATTCCTGCAGTCTCATTCCTAAACACTGGAGATCTGAGCTTCCAACCTACAGGACTGTGTCTATACAGAACTCACATTTCAAGGTGGCTTATTGCCTAAGAGAAATATCATCTACAAGTGGAGGACACAAAGAAAGGTTTTAGGTATAGGTTTAAAGCTACAAGGCTAGCAGACCACATAAAGTTTAAAGGTTAATTGTTTGACACTTTTCTCTCTTCATTTCTAGAACAAGAGACATTTACCGATGTGAAGACTCCACTAATGCCAAGACCTTTAAGCTGTAACCACTCATTAAGTAAATATTTATTATGTATCTCCTATCCAAAAGGCACTGTGGTAGGTCCAGAAGAGGAAACAAAATTAGCGAGACACAGTTCTGCCTTTAAGAAGTTTATAATCTAATGGGGAGAAAAGTTTAGAAATTCTTACAATACAAGGTAAAAGTGATGAGTGAAAGGAAAGATATAAAGTGTTGCGGGAGTTCAGATGAGGGACAAAATACAGCTTGTACTTTTCTTTGACTACTTCTATCCTGACATGTAAGTCATATAACCACCTGACCTTCTTTTTAAGCTGGGAGAATTGAATGTTCTTTAAAATTCTTGGATGAAAAGGTTGTATTTCCTGGGGAAAGATGCCAGAAATTAGGAAAAATCAAGTCATCTGTCTTCAAACATCATCCATCCCTTCACACCAGCCACAGATCCCAGAGGAAGGACATCCACTTTGTTCCAATTCCATAGGGCCCTTGCTTTCACACCATCACTTTCCCTTCACCAGCTTAAATTTCTTCTTTTCCACTGTGCCAGTTTGGATGTATTATGTCCCCTAAAACACCATGTTCTTTGATGCAATCTTGTGGCGGCAGACATATTAGTGTTGATTAGGTTGGAATCCTTTGATTGTTTCCATGGAGATGTGACTCAATCAACTGTGGGCCAGACCTTTGATTGGATAATTTTCATGGAGGAGTTACCCCACCCATTCAGGGTAGGTCTTAATTAAATCACTGGAGCCATATAAAAGAGCTAACAAACAGAAGGTACTTGGTGCTGCTGCAGCTGAGACAGTCATTTTGGAGAGCCATTGAAGACTTTTGCTAGTCTGGAGTTTGCCTGGAAGAAACTAAGAGAATAACCACAGATACCTAGGAAGAAACATCCTGGGAGAAAGCCATCTTGAAACCGGAACCCTGGAGCAGATACCAGCCACGTGCCTGTGCCTTCCCAGCTAACAGAGGTTTTCCATATGCCATTGGCCTTCTTTCGGTGAAGGTATACTTGTGTTGATGCCTTCTTTTGCACATTTTCATGGCCTTCAGACTGTAACTTTGTAACCAAATAAACCCCCTTTATAAAAGTCAATCCATTTCTGGTATTTTGCATAATGGCAGATTAGCAAACCGGAACATCCACTGACATTTCCTTTGCCTTCAAACTCATCTTTGTCTTCCTATCTTAAAAAGGGTTTTGCTTGAACCTACTGCTATTTTTAGCTCTCCAGCTATCTCTCATTTCCTTTAAATTGTGGAACTTCTCTGATTAGAGTTCTATACTCGTTGTCTCCATTGCTTTATCACAGGATCCTTTAACTTCCTGCTATCTGCAGATATTGCCCAAGATCACAAAGAGCTTAATAATCTTCCCTCAGTCAGTCAATCACTCTTCCTTGGTCTCTTTTCTGCACATGGCACTATGGATCACCCACCTTGGTGACAGAGCATGGGATTTGAGACAAGACAAATACAGGTAAATCAGCTGAATGACTATAAGCAGATTACTTAGTCCTTGAGTCTGTTTCTTTATCTTTAAAATGAGGATAATATAAAACCTATGTCATAGGTTTGTTGTAAGGATGAAAAAAAGTTGAGTAAAAGCTTAGGTAAACCACCTTGCACCATGTCTAACACACACAAAGTATGTACTTTATAATTGTTAGCTCCTTCTTCTTGGCTTCTAATGTACTACTCTATCTTGAATCTCTTCCTACCTCACTCACATTTCCTAATTTCTTCCCAATTACAATTGTTCCCTAAATCTCAAACATTGAGATTTGTTCTTCTCTCCATGCTCCTCCCAGCAAAAGATGCATCCACTCTCACAGCTTCAAATACCACTCCTTGGCAGAAGCTTTCCAAATATATTTCTATGGATCCTTCTTCAATCTAAGCTCAACCCTATTTTTTCAACTCTTTCCTGAGCATCCCCACTTGTATGTTCTATAATCAATTCAAATTCAACAAGTATGTGAAAAAGATCTTTTTAAAATGGTTTTTTAATTAACTCTAGTTAAATTGATTTTTTTAAAGGCTAAAGCATTGTTAAATGGCCATACTGTAATGAACAGACTTTTATGAAACCCTTTGTCTACTAGGGGGAAAAAGGAGTATTCAACAGTGTGAATCATCACAAAATGCTCTGGAGATACATGAAACTTATAGCTTAGGCCCGAAAAAGCTAGATATTTGCCAGAAATAAGACACCAATCATCACTGCCTCACAAATCAATTCTGAACTAAATGGATTTCTCAGACTAGAGATTAGAACCAAATGGGAGACTAAAAGTGGAACTGGCAAGGCTAAAGAGGAAAGAAAAGTTTTCACTTTAGGAGACTGTAACTTCCTTTGAAGGAAGTAAGAAGCCCAATGCCTTGAAGTAGCGTTGGTTAAGCTGTCTGGCCTATCTGGGTCTAGATACAAAGGCATGCACAGTTTGGTTTTCCACAGGTCCCTACAACTCTCTGTTTTCTTACATCTAGCCTGATATACATATTTGTGTTATATGCCTGACCTCTGTAGGCATCTGAGTTTGTAATATCTGGTTTTGAGGGTTTTTAGGAAAAGAGGATTTGGGAACTAATAAAGTCCCTCACTATTGGGAATCTCAGAATCAGAAACCCATCCTTTAGAAATGGGTCATTTTATCCTGTTTGTATTTTCTATGTGGAGTCCCTTTTTGTTTTCCGAGTTTCAATTAATTTTCTTTTGAAAGAATCAGCCCTTATAAAGCTTTATAAAAGTAAAATAAAGAAAGAGACCTTTTTGTCTATTCTTAGGCCAAAAGGAAAAGAAGTGGTTACCCCTGGTAACAGTGCTCAGTGGTGACTACAGAAATTACAGTGAGATAACCCCAAAGAGGAGGCAAAATTCAGAAGAAATATAGTTGAGGAACATGTGCAGCCATTCCTTCCTCCCTACAGATTTTCATTCCAGAGCCCAAATACTGGTGGATTTGTGTTTTAAGTAAGGAAAGTCTTCTTTTATATGCCCAAGATTGGAATTAACTGAGCCCCCACACATGATTTTCCTAGCCTGTCAATGGCACAACTATTCTTCAGATCACAAAGGCATACACCACTGACAGCCTATTCTTCCTAAAAGATCACTTTCATATGTCAATTCTCCAGTCAAAACTTTCAATGGCTCCCATCGACAATAGCAATTCATAACTCCATCTCCTTCTGAGGAGACATGCCCCTGTTTGAGAATCACTTCATGTAATAATAAATGTTATTGATTGGATTGGAATGGACAAATAAATGGACTGCAGTCAGGAAAAAGCCTGAGAACTACTTACCTTCAGAATGAAGCACTGACTCTCTAACCAGCATTTATGGACCTCCATGCTGCAGCCCCAAGGTATCTAGCTAATCTTATCTTCTACTAATCCTTACCCACTCTCATTCTCACTTTACAACCTTTGTCCATGTGCTTCCCACTTAAAATACTTTCCACATTCTTCTCTATCAAAACCTAAACCATCCATTAAAGTCCAGTTCAAATCTTGCCTTTCCAAGAAGCTTTTCCAACCACGAAATACCAGGGTGCTTATTACCATCCACTGAGCACCAGGAGCTCTCTGGTGATAATAGCATCACAACCTTATAGGCTCTCAGAACCTGGTACAGCACACGCTCTTGTCGAATACTGAAGAAATGAATTAACTACAGGTTTCTCTATAGCAGCGAAGTGATACCCACAATGGTAGGGAGTATATTCTAATCATCTAGACTCATCCTTCTTTGTGATGCCCATCAAGCGTACTGAAGAAACATATTCTGAATCCTATGCCTTCCTCTCCATAAAGGCTGGGACATAACTAAACAACAGGTGTCTCATAGGGGGGCAGCCCTGCTAACTGTGGAAGTAGAGCCCAGAGAGAGTAAAGATTGAAATAAGAAGAAATTTAATCATTTATTTTTGGCTCTATGACTAATTTTCTTTCCAGGATTCCATTAGGTTCTTATTCCTTTGGTTTCTGAGATAATAATCTCTTAACCGGCCCTAGAAAATGAGGTAATGGGATCTCTCACTAATAAAAGATTTGAGTTTTATACTTCATCCCAAATTTGAGACTACCTCCCAGAAAATATAAGTTTCAAAGAAACAAGGCAAGTAGTAGAATCCCAGCTTACCAGAGATCCTCTTTTTAAGTTGCTCATGTTTACATGTAGGGCTATTTAAATCAAAGGCCACCAACAGGTGATAATTGATGGCTTTTCATAAGATCGGGAAACTAAAGAGTAGTGGGAAGATGTTATTCCCACATTCATTCAACAAACAGGTATTGACTGTCTACTACGTGTGAAGGGACAGTTCTAAGTGTTTGGGATAAACCAGTGCATAAAACATATACCTTGTCCTTGTAGAGTTTACATTCTAGCAGGGGGAGACAGACCATAATAAAATTAGTAAATTTTATGGCAGTATATCAGAAGATGAGAGCTATGGAAAAATTAAAAGTAGAGCATGGCAAAATGAAATGGGAATGCCAGAAGCAGGGGCAGGGATGTGCATTACAACTTTAATCAGATAGACTATTGAACAAAGAGGTTATTGTGGTCTTAAAGATATATCCACAAATTATTTGATATTCCTCCCCTTAAGGAGTGGTGGAGCTTAACTACCTTCCCCACTGAATATGGACTGGACTTAGTGTCTCATTTCTAATGAATACGAATATAGCAAAATTGTGATGAGATATCACTTCTGAGATTAGGTAATAAAAAAACTACGGCTTCTATCTTGCTCTTGTGTGCATGTTTGTGCCCTCTGTCTCTCTCTCAGATCACTGGTACTAGGGAATCTAGCACCATGTCATTTGAGCAGTCCATATAGTGAGGAACTAACACTCCCTGCCAACAGCCATGTGAGAGAGCTTGGAAGCAAATTTTCCAGCCCCTTAGGGCGACTGCAGCCCTAGCTGACAACTTCGTGAGAGACCCTAAGCCAGAACCACCCTGGTGAGATGGTCCTGGATTCCTGAACCTCAAAAACTGTGTGACATAATAAATATTTGTTGGTTTAAGCTGCTAAGTTTGGGGGTGATTTGTTATTCAGCAACAGATAACTAATACAGACACAAAGGAAGTGAGGGAGTTGGCCACACAAATATCTGGAAAAAAAAATAAAGCATCCAGGCTGAGGGAATAGCCAGTATAAAAGCCTAAAGGCAACAGATGCTGAGAGGGTTAGAAAAACAGCAAGAGGCCAGTGTAGCTACAGAGGAGAGAAGGAGGGAGAGAGTACTAGGAGATGAAGTTGGAAAGGTAATGAGGGCCAGATCAGGTAGGCTCTTACAGGCCATTGTAAGGCCTTTGTGTTTTACTCTGTATGTGAAATGTGAAGCCAACGAAGAACTTTGAGCAGGGGAGTAATCTGACTTGTGTCTTAATAAGAAGACTTTGTTGGTAATAAGCCAGAAGTGGGCAGGGATAGCAGCAAGGAGACCAGTAAGGAGGTTATTGCAATAATCCAGGCAAGAGGTGATGGTGGCTCAGATCAGAGAGGAAGCACTACAGGTGAGATTATGGGTATATTGGGAGGTAGATACAACAAGATTTCCTGATGAACTGGATACAGGATGTACGAAAAAGATATCCTAAGGAATGAAAGAAAGTCAAGGATGACTCCAAGGTTTTTGGCCTGAGTAAGTGAAAGGATGAAGTTTCCATTAACTGAGATGGAAGGAGGTTGTAGGAAAAGCAGATTTGGGGATAAGATTAGGAGTTCAGTTTTGAACATGTTGAGTTTGAGATATCTATTAGCCTTCCATGTGGAACTGTCAAGAAGACAGGATATATGAGTCTGGAGTTCGGGAACAAGGTCTAGAATGAAGATTAAATTTGGAATTCATCGACAAGTTGATATTGAAAGCCATGAGACAAGGTGAGATCACTAACAAAATGAGTGAAGAAAAAAAGAGTACCAAGAACTGAGTCCTGGGGCACTACAACATCAAGAGGTAAGGGAGAAGAACAACTAGCAAAAGATTCTGAGAAGGAAAAACCAATGAGGTAGAAAGAAAAACAGGAGAGCGTTGTGCTGTGGGAAGTTAAGTTTATTTAGGAGAAAGGTTTGCAAGCTTTATAATGGAAAAACCTAAATGGGAAATGATCAGCCAACTCAATCTGTCCCCTGCTTCCCTACTCTTCCTTATCATATCCAAATCCTCCCCTATGACACATGATACAGCAGAGGTATGTACAGGGTGCCAAGAAATAGCATGAAAGTGCACCACGTGGACAAAGAGGAGCAGACTGAGGGAAGGAAAATGTGTCATGGAGTCCTCACAGAAGGGATGATGCCTGTGCAGAGGTCAGAAAGTTGAGTAGGAGTTTCCATGAACATAAGAGATAAAGAGAATTCCAGGCAAATACAGCATGAAATGTACAGGAAGTTGTCAATACTTCAATATGAGGAAAGTTTAGCGTGCTATGGGGGAGTGACAGAAGATCAAGCTGGAGAAGTCAGCAGGACCAGATCATGAACAATCATGTGTGGCACACAAAGAGTTTGAACTTTATCCTGTAAGCAACGGAGAACCACTAAAGGACTTTAAGCAAGAAAGTGACATAACCATATTTCTGTTTCAATAAGATCACTCTGGTATAACTGGAAGTTCAACTGGAAGTTCAGCTGGAAGGGAACAAGGCTGATGGAGAGACAAGTTAGAAGACAAGTTTAAAAATGGGGGAAGGGGTATAAATCTAAAGCAATGGAAGTGGGACTAGAGGACAGATCAAAAGACATTAGATAAGTTAGGTTTTGAAAATAGGAATAAAGAGTAATGTGGGTGACTCCCAAATTTATAGCTTAGAAAACTAGATGGATTAACAGTACAACTCCTGAGATAGGAAATATAAGAAGAGAAATAGATTGGAGGGAGTAGATGATTAGTTTTGGATATGTTTAGGGGGTGGAACATGTGGGGCATTCAGGTGGAAATGCCAAATATGCAGAAAGAAGTATGGACCTGAAATAGTGGGATACAGAATTGGCAATCATTGGGGTACTAATGTTAGTTGAAACCAGGGTCTGGATGAGATAACTCAGAGACAGGGAGAGTAAAAGATGAGAGCATCAGGGACACAACCCTGGGTAACCTTAAGATTTATGGGGCAGGTAAAGGATGGAGAGGCAGCCAAGGAAACCAAGTAGAAGTCGCCTGTGAATGAACTTAACAGGTTAACTGCAATTTTCAGGTTAAAGGTCTCCCCATCCTCCCCAGGTATGTGTCTTTGCTAGAGCCCCTAGCTTCATAAGAGCAGCAGTGAATTTCTTCATAGCTTGAAATATCTGCTCTAGAATCAGGCTTCAGATAAGGGACAGAAGATATTAATTAAAACTAGACAGGACACAAAAACCATGGTTACATTTCAGACACTGAGTCAAATCAATTTTAACTATAACCCCAAATTTCCTGGTTACAGTATTATACTAAACAGATTAAGTCTTATAAGGCATTCAGCACACAGCAATGGGAGTGATTGCTATGCTGAATGCCCTCCTCCAAAGACAGAGAAGAAAACTGCAAAATCTCTATCTCTGCTAAGGCCCTCCTCCCTAAGGAAGCCAACTTCACACAACTGCCCAGGTTTTGGTGTCAAAGGCTGATCTTTAGCCAGGGGTTGCCAGCTGCAGAGGGCGGGGCTCTATTTTGGGCTGCCTGCTGTCTCTGAGCCTGGCCGCATCTGGTTTGAGCAGCATGCAGCCCCAATGACTCACACACCCATGCAAACCGCCTGTGGCTCAGTGGCATGGCCTCGGAATGCCAGCCCCTGGCCAGCTCTCTCCTCACCCCATTACACTGGGATAAATAAATAAAGAGCCCGCCAGCAGCCACACAGCCTGATGGCAACCAGATGGAGAGAGGGAAGCATCGACAGGGCCAAGGGGAGGCACTCCCTCCAGTGGACTAGACTGGGAGTGGGCTAGGTCACCCACTCATCCTAAACTTCCTCCCTAACACAGCTCCATTGCCAGGTAATAATAGCCCCCAATTCCTTGACTCTTCTTCCACTCCTAAAGGTGCCTCTCAGCCCCTAGTCCTGGGAAATGCTTTATATGAGGATCATGCCTACAACCAGCCCACCCAGTCCTGACTCTTTCACTTCCCTTTTGCATCGACATTGCCAGTATTCTCCCTCTGGTCAGGCCACCATTTGTTGGCCTCCTTGGGTTGCTTGAAAATGAAAAATCAGAGGCTTTTTGGTGCAGGGGTGGGGGTGGGGGTGAGGAGCAAACATGGTGAAGTAACCCCTGTTCAATCCTTAAATATTTTTCCCAGTCTTAGTATCTTAGAATCCTCCCTGCCTGTCCTAATGCCCCTGTGCGTCCTGTCTCCATGGCCTCTTGCCTAGCAATGTTAGGCAAAATGAACCGGGCACTGACCCCAAGGCCTTCTGCAGCAACCCTGGCCTCCCTGAAACTTCATCCCAAGTTCTCTGTCCCTGGTTTGTTTATCTTCCTATTCCATGTTGCTTATTTTGATGGCACATCCTTTCAGTTCAGTCTTGGGTGACCCCATGACCCTCATGTCCTGTTTGTAGAATCCTGCACAAGCTGAGTAACTGAAAAGATGCAGGGGCCACAAGAAACTCACAGTCCCAGGAGGAAATCTTTCAGTTCTAGCAGCTATGGAGGACAGTCTAAGGACAGTGCAGTGATCCCAGAAAGTCACAAGAATTCCACATTATCCTAGCCCTAATAACTCCCCTAAGTGGTATGTACAACCAGCTAAAGTAGGGAAACAAAAATAGGATAATCAGATGTGGGAGGTCCTAACCTACAGCTACACTTAATCTCCTTGAGGTTTATAGTTTTTAATCTATAAATTGGAAAGCTACAAATACCTATCTCTCAGATCCTTCCCAGATATAATAAAATTCTAAAAGCCTTGAGGTTAGGCCGTGACCCACCCAGAACCTAGAGGACAAATACTCTTGAAGAAGTTGGTTCCAAAACACTAATAACCTTCCTGGACTAGCAACTGGATTCTAATGCTTTCTGGATTAATGTTTTCTCATTCAATTCTGCAGGGTTCCACTCAGTTGAATGAAAGAGATGGGCCTCCAATTTTACAAATGAGAAAATGGAGGCTTTGAGAGAAGTGATTTATCCAAGGCTGCAACATGAACCAGGAGATAACTGAAGACCCCAAATTTAGTCTAACAAACAACATTGTGTCCATAGGCCACACTGCCACAATTTTCATAAAATCCCTCAGCATCAATTTGTCAACATGTTCATCCACAAAATCACTGAGAACCTACTGCTTCCAGGCACTATCCTCAGTGCTGGATATACAGAAATGCATTCAACATGGTTCTTATCCTCAAAAAGTCCAAAGATTAGTGGAGGAGAAAGACATTGTCTTGCAGATATACAAACTAATATTACAAAGTCATAAGTGGTAAAATAGAGATATGAACCAATGTACGATAGCAGGGAATAAGGATTACCTTCACAAGGAGAGTCTAGAAAGGTCTCTCAAAGAAGCTGAAGCTGACACTTGATAGATTAATAGAAGTTTACAAGGTAGGTAAGGCAAGGGCACTGGACATTCTAGGTAAGGGGAACAATGTGTACAAAGGTATAAAGGCTAGAGAAAACAGAATTTGGGGCAATTGAGAGTAATTCCACATAGCTGAAGCATAAGGTACACAGAGAAAAAAGTTAGGAAATACAACTGGCTAGGTATGCAGTTGCTAGATCAGGAAGAGTCTTCCCTGCTGGAATAAGAATAAGCCTTGCATTGTTTAGCTAAGGGGCTGAGGCAGGGAACCAGTACTGCATCCCCAGCCTATGTCAACCTCCCTTAACACCCAGCTTATAGACCCTTGAAGCTAACTGGGAGAAAATAACCTAGGAAGTCTCTGATCTTTGTCACAAGTTTAGATTTAAAAGTCCCTCTTTCTCCATAAAAACTTGAGACCTATTCTGCTTCAGGACTTAGCAATGCATGCTTTCCTTCTTCTCCAGAGTTATAATTGCTTCAGTACATGGACTGAGCACCCACCTCACATTCTTGGCTCTTAGTGTCAAAACCCCAAACACTGTGGGGTCACTACTTAGTCAGTGTATTGAGGCAAAACAGAAGGTTCCAATCAAGAACACCTGCTTTATGCCGAGCACTTTGAAAAGTGCTAATATCAGATTCAAAAGAGGTATAAGACATAGTCCCTGTCCACAAGGAACTTACAAATTAGCTTAGAAGACAAGACAGAAATATGAATAATCTATAAACAACACAATACTATAATACCATTATTTACTTACATAATAAAATTCCAACTTGGTCAACATGTATAATTAGAAAATGGGGTAATAATACTAAGATACTAACTGCACAACCAACAAGTCCTAGAAGCATTAAAGAAGGAGATCAATATTGACTGGCATTATCAAAGGTTGCTATTATTAATACCACCGCCGCCACCACCACCCATTTGGCATTTAATAGGTTTCTTTTGGCCAAGCACAATCCTTAGAAGGGAAAGCAAGACAGGAGCTCCTGACAGGCCACAATTATCTATTCCCATCCATTGCTTTGCCAGTCCCCTTGTATAAACACCGTGATTTTCCACAGCCTACTACGCCCACAAGACAGTCCCCAAATGGTAGCACTGAGCTTTCTACCTTCTCCTATTCCTGGATGCTGAAGGGGTTAGACAAGTAAATATGGCTAACCCTCTGCTCCCATGATACAGACCTTGTGATCAAATCTCAACAAGCAGAACTTCAGCAAATGGTCACCCAAGTTTTCTAAGGTTAGAGAATTCCAAACTAAATCCCTAGGTATTTTAGCAGATGTTTTACAAATATTAATCAGCCCACTGTTGTCTTTTACATTCTTTTACCCCACTTTTTCTCATCTTCCCCATGTCCAGCTCAAGTTTTATCAGACTTTCTATAGGCAACTTTTTCAGAGAAAGGGCTTTCCATCCATACAAGCCACTTAACATCCAAAATGCAAATCATCACTCAGGCACCTGGAAAGAGGAAGTAAAGCAAAGTTTCTTAAGGAAAAAGGAAATAACAAATACCCTACCTCTACCATAAATTGTTCCAAAAAGGAATTTTCTTCAAATGGTTCTGTCCTCAATCGACCTGTAATGAGAAGGGATAGAGAAAAGAAATATGAGTCCTAGGATGAACTTCCTGTCTGTGACTGGAAAGGAAACAGACCTCAGGACTTCCTGGGAAAGAAGAGAAAGATATAAATGCAGAAACACCTAGTCCCATGGAAGAAAAGGGTTGAGGGTGTGTGGGCAAACAGGCAGGACATGATGATTAGCGACAAATGGCAGGTTTGGTGGCAGCATCTACTCTAGGGGTTTTTCCTGCTACAAAGACAAACATCCAACTGAATTTTTAATGTAAAGTTGGAGTTATGCAGCTTCCTAAACTCCCAACTTTGTGTTGTCCTAGTACAATTTTAAATAGCTGTTGGCCCCCTTCCAAAGTCTTTCTTTGCCATTGCCCAGGGCATGTCTGGACTTGGTTATAGCTTCCATTGGCCACTTGGGCCCTAGCCAGGTACTCGAGGCAGGGAGAAGTATGGCCTAGTATCAACTCTTCAGTTACTGGTCAGTAGCCAGAACCCAAAATAGGAGAAACACCTCTCTGACTCAGATGAGTCTCTTCTTTTTCTTAGGCCCTTGGATTACCTGAACCACTCCCCACCCAGCTCCTCAAAGAATGTCCTCTCACCTCGGCTCAGTGTAGCCCCACTCTCCTGATAGTCCTGGATCTCTAGATCTTTCATATGCAGCACTGTTGCTAGTTCTCTCACTTGGCACTGCAATGCCAGACTCATGCCCATCAGAGGACGAATCAAGTGTTGGGAGACCTTTGATGGGAGAGATATCAATTAGTCAACAGATACTTACAAACTGTATCTGATACTAGAAAAAAAGATACTAAAGAATAAATATCTTTAAGGGAACTTACAGTTTCATAGGCAAGTAATCCATTTTTATAAATGTACACACAAACAATTAAATAAATATAATAAAGAGGTTCAAGGATTTTCTTGGTAGTGCAAATAAAGGATAGGATAATGACCTAGAGTTGTGACTTAAAGAGAAGGATGTGATCAGAGTTGAGAAGAGGAAAGAGTTGACTCATCTTTCAGCAAAGGCTGAGAGACAAAAGCAGAAGATCCAAGAAACCCTCAAGAAAATCAATGTGGCTAGAGCAGAATATGCTAGTAAAATAGTATAAAAGAAGACAAAAATCGATAGAGTAGAGAGCTTTGAAAGTGAATTAGGTCCAGACACTAATTAAGAGACATTTCAGAACTAATGATAGCCCAGAATGAACCCAGAGTTTCAATCTGCTCCACTAAATGCAGCAAACTCTGAGGTCACCGTTGTAACAGAAACAAGCCAGTTATCCCTCCCCCACTACACACACACACACCTTGCCCCTAACAAGAGGTAAGAAGAAGCAAGCACAGCCATACGGCAGTACAATTAGGGTGATACTCTCATATGATACTGTATAGCTTTAAAGAATAATCATTTAATTCTCCCACACAAGGTATCCTGTGTATCCTGTCAATGAATATAACTAAAGTTTATCACCCATTTGTGGCTCAGGGAGGTTATTAAAGTTCCTTTCCCTTCCCTGGAAAGGAAATGGGCTAAAGCAGGAGCTAAGAAGAAGAAATGTCTTAGATCAGAGGTCAGGAAAC
The DNA here is from genome assembly GCF_015220235.1 of Choloepus didactylus. Classification (NCBI taxonomy): domain Eukaryota; kingdom Metazoa; phylum Chordata; class Mammalia; order Pilosa; family Megalonychidae; genus Choloepus; species Choloepus didactylus. The sequence continues at coordinate 112,133,639 of NC_051315.1, forward strand.
TTTTTCTGTAAAGGGTCAGATGGTTTCTGACTGTTCAGGCCACAGTATCTATCACAACTGCTTAACTCTACCATCATAAGATGAAAGCAGCCACAGACAACACAGAAATGAATGAGGGTAACTGTGTTCCAATAGAACCTTACAAAAAGAGGCAGCGGGCCACATTTGACCCACCAGCCAAAGTATGTCTACCCCTGCCTGAGAACTAAAAAGGGGTGCTTTTAGACAATTTACTCCACACGTTTGAATGGAGACAAAGGTACTAGAGTGTCCCACAAGATGTGCCAGGCAGAGTCATCTGGCTCAGGACCTAGATTCCTCAGACTTCCTTGTTTTCACTGTCCATTAATTTTCTAGTAAAAGTTACTACTAAAAATTCCAATACGGTGGTGGCTCAAATGAAGAACAAAAGACTTTTTTCCACATTTCTTTAGGACAGACTAGAATGGACCAGGTGGGTGTGCAGGGGTGGAGGAGCGTAGGTGACAGCAATTTTTGTTCCAGTAACAGGACCCAAGAAGTGCAGAAGGCCTGGCCCAGAGTGGGCGGCCAGAAATCAAGCCCAGGAGTGGATACCGGCACTCCTTGGGTTGGCACCTCCTTTCATCCTACAGCACATTCCAACCTGGCACTAACTCCCAGCTCAGGTGCTTAGTATAGACTTAAGCCTCCAGGAAGTACTATTCAGAATGTGACAGTGGTTCTCCTTTGGAAAAATGTGTTTGCTCTAGACCCAACCCTCTTTCCTTGGAATTGTTTCTTAAGTTTGGTTCCATTTAAGATAGACCAGGAGGAAAAATAGGTGAATTCTTGCTCTATGAAAGCTAGTCAATGTTTGGTGAGCTGAACTAAAAATATTTGCCATTGCTAATCAAGCAGCATCACCATCCATTTGATGGCAGCAACCACCAGAAACTCCTGAAGTTAATAACAGGTCTGTCTTTGAAGGGCTACCTTAATAGCAATTTCTTTGAGTAGTGGTAAATATTACAACATAAAACATGATGAGGAATGATTACAATTAATGCCATGTCTAACTAAATATAATGATGCCATAGCAGGCCCCTGAATTATCTAACGGACCTCACTGTCCATACAGCCAAAAACAAACAAACAAACCCTAAAAGTTTTTTCTTAGTAAATATTTCAACTGCTCAAATAAGTTCATTGGATTGTATTACACCACCTTGAATCACTGGGGTATAATTCATTTCAAAGTAACGTGAACTACAATGATTTCTCTTAAATCCGTTTAGTGGAGTGAGGATTGTGGCTGAGGTAATAGACTTCATTCTAAATCTTTCCCAATAGCCTTGTTCTGTTCTTGAACATAGATTAACACTGGATAAAAATCTTGAACATATTTGTTAATGGTCATAGGAAAGACTAATTAAAATGCATAAATGAACCAAAGCAAGCCCACAGATCCTACAAAGAAAAATCTTGAAGTACTTTAGGAGCTCAGGGATGACACCCTTCATTTACAGAGAGCAATATATGAAGAGATGCAGTTCAACAAGTCGATTCAGCAACTACCTATCGGTGCCTAATATTTGCTCTGACCCTCTGAGGCTGCTGCCTTCAAATAACTCACAACAGTTAAGGAGATCCAGAAGTATGGCAGGTATAGAAGCAGGAGTTGCCAATTTTTTCCAGAGGAAAAAGCTATTTATAATCTCCCTGAAGTCTTCAGATTTCCCATAGAAATGTTCACACCTCATAAGGAGAAGAGAATAACAGTTATCAATCCCAAGATCAGTCATATCAGGTGATACAGTAAAAAGTAGTAGCCTGGGAATTAGGAAGCCTGGATTCTAGACCTGACTGGCAGCATCGAGGGTGAAAATGGCTCAACCCCAAGTAATCTGAGTTCCTGTCTTTTTAAGAAGGAAAAGTTATGGAATTGAAATATTTGTTCTTACAAGTCCACTTTAATGCTAAGGTTAAGTAATATTACATATGCTTTCTTACTTAATCCTCACAACTCTACAGTAAGGTTGTGTCTCCACCTTACAGATTAAAAAAACTGAGTTCTCATAAAAGTTCAGTAACTCACCCAAGCTAATACAAGCATTCCGAAAGTGGCGGAGCTGAGTTACAAATTCAGGTCTGCTGGTTCCAAAGCCTATGCTCTTTCTACTACAAAGAAACCTTTTGCTACAACTTCTACGAATCACAAAATGGCCAAAGAGGTGACAAAGTTTGAATGTCAAAATATGGACAATCAAGAATTACATTAGGTACTAGAAAGAATAGACAGTGAGAAAGAAGTGGAAATGAAGTTGGCAATGAATGGAGATGGGCTTGGTGTTAGAAAATAGGGACCTGAAGTTTTACATATTCCATGTTATCCTGCAGAGATTTAAGAACCATTACATTACTAAGGTGAATATATTGTGTTGTAGGTGTGGAAAAGCAGGCACTATTCTACTCTACTTAATTGCTGGTAGGATTTAAGCTGCATAATCTTTCTGGAGGACAATTTGGCATTATGTTAGCAAGATTAATGAAGCTTATACTCTCTGAAGCAGCTATTCTACTTCTAGCAATTTACTTACACATTTACACACACAAAAAAGTAAATACAGCAAAGGAGAGGCTAAACCTGCTTATAATTGTGCCAAAGAGTGCCTCTTTGTTGCTCAGATGTGGCCCTCCCTCTCTAACTAAGCCACCTCGGCAGGTGATCTCACTGCCCTACCCCTACGTGGGACCTGACTCCCAGGGGTGTAAATTTCCCTGGCAACACAGGATATGACTCCCAGGGATGAATCTGGACCTGGCATCGTGGGATTGAGAACATCTTCTTGACCAAAAGGGGGATGCAAAATGAAACAAAATAAAGTTTCAGTGGCTAAGACATTTCAAATGGAGTCAAGGGGTCACTCTGGTAGACATTCTTACACACTATATAGATAACACTTTCTAGGTTTTATTGTATTGGAATAGCTAGAAACAAATACCTGAAACTACCAAACTCCAACCCAATAGCCTTGACCCTTGAAGACAACTGTATAACAATGTAGATTACAAGGGGTGACAGTGTGATTGTGAAAACCTTGTGGATCACACTCCCTTTACCCAGAGTGTGGATGGATGAGTAGATAAATGGGGACAAAAACTAAATGAAAAATAGGGTGGGATGGGGGGATGATTTGGGTGTCCTTTTTTATTTTTTATTTTTTATTCTTATTCTGATTCTTTCTGGTATAAAGAAAATGTTCAAAAATAGATTGGGGTGATGAATGCACAACTATATGATGGTACTGTGAACAGCTGACTGTACATCATGGATGACTGTACAGTATGTGAATATATCTCAATAAAACTGAATTTAAAATTTTAAAAAAGAGTAAAATGAACAAAGTGAAAATAAAAAGTAAATACAAGGATATTCATTGTATATTATAGCAAAAGACAAGAAATAAATATCTAGCAATAGGAAACAATACATTTTGAAATATTCATTAAATAAAATGCTATGTAGCCATTAAAAAAGATTAAGGCAGATCTTCTAACTGTGTTGATATAGAATGATGTCCAAGTTCTGTACTTAAGTGAAATAATTAAATGAAAACAGCAAGGTATTTCACCAGCTGTGAAAATATATACACGTAAACAGATATGTACTTGACTGTGAGTATATACATGTACCTATATATAGCTTTCTATACGAATTCACAGAAGCTAAAAGAGGTAATTACTTTACAGAAGGAAAATAAGGACCTGGAGAAGGGTGTAGAAGGGAGACCTATTTTTTCCCTGTATACCCTTAAATGCTGTTTGACATTTTTGTCTTTTGCATGAATTACCCATTCAGAAATATAAAATAAAAACAATCACAAGAATGAGTAACAAAAAAAATTTTGACCGTATGACCTCACAGACAAAATACACAAGCCTGAAATAGTTTCCGTCTACAACCCTACCCATGCCCACGGGCTCTAACTTTTTCCCTGTAAAACTTGCTCAGGTTCAGGGGTTTCCCTGGGATGGCATTCTTTTTATTCTTTTAATTATAAATATTTTGTTTTAACTTGTTCAAAAGATAACTTCTCCCAAGGGCCAACCAGGACTCACCCCACTCCAAACACTGCTGCCTCTTTCCTTACTGAACTCCCTAGTAAGAGGAATTTGCCTAGAATAGCTAGTTTGTTCTTTATATATTTTTTCCAGTATAATATACCTTTACAAGTGTTCTCTACTGTATTCTTTTGAAAGCAAAAACTATCACGGCCTATCAGCCTCAAAGAGAACTGCCTCCCAATCTCTATTCTAGGACAATGTTATGCTAAACCCGGGACTCGCCAAAGCTACCCAAATGGTTTGGTCCCATGGCAAGTATTATTAAGGGAACAGTGCCCCCTGGTGTCATTTAGAAAATGCTACAGGAACCTTGAATTAAATAGGTAAATTCTATACCAGAAGCAGGATGGAAAATTTCAGAAGAAATTCAACTCAAATCAACAAATATAAGTTACTACTATATTCTACGCACTGTTGCTGGACTTCGAAAATTCAAAGATGAATGAGAAGCAGTTCTCCTAGTACTCAAGTCTAGTTTTACTGGGTTTCAGATAAATGCATATCAGAAAACAGTTCCTCAAAAAGCCCTTTGTTCCATCCACTCTATCAATTCCAAAGTGTCACAGCCCCTCTGGGAAACTAAAGGGAGACAGGAAATGATGCTCACTTGTCTTCATACCCCTCTGCTGATTATATACCCTCAGGCCTCCCACAGAAGACCCTGTCCTCCAAGCACTACTAACTGAAACAATCTCGTGAATATGGAAGACTGCAAGGACGCAGGCAGTAGTACGACCTGCAAACTGGATCTTAATGCTCATTCTCAATTAACTAATTTCTAATAAAAGCTCTCAGGGCATAACAAAGCATAATAAAGCTATAAAGTGAACAGAGGCCCTGAAAACACGCTCTCAAATCAGACCAATCTGGGGTTCAAATTCCAGTTCATTTACTTGTAAGCTTCACACAAGTTACTTGCAATCTCAGTTTCTTACTCCAAAAATGGGGGTAATATACTTATCTCGCAGGGTTGTTGTAAGGATTCAGTGATGAAGTAATATTCAGATTCCTGACACTGATACATACTCCCATTCTATTACCAGAGTGACCCCACTAAATCACAAATTGGATCATATTAAACCCCTGCTTAAAGTTTTTCAATGGCTCCCTGTTGTTGCCTTTGGGAGAAAATCCAAACTCATCAGAATCCTTCAAGAGCTGGCCACGCCTGCCTCATGTATTGGCCTCCCATCTATACTGCAGTTACGAAGTTCACAAACTTGCTGCTTAGATACATCTCCATGCCTCTCAAAGTGCACTCTTTTGCCTAAAACAATCTTTCCTTTATTTTCTCCCAACTAGTTCCTATTCATTTTCAAAATTCAGCTCAGAAACTATCTCCTCAAACAGGTCTTCTCTGGTCCTCAACCCCCTTCTTCCTCCAATCCTGGTCCTACAACACTTGAAGAACTACCACACTTTATCATAATTTCCTATCGGTCTGTCTTGTCACTAGAGTATGATCTCCAGGAAGAGCTATATTTTCTAGATCTGGATTCCCAACAATTAGCCCATAATAGATGCTTTATCCATGCTAAATGAATATTTTATGAATAAAGACATTCAATATAGTGCATAGACCCAAACTTTGCTCCCTTTGCAAGGAAAGGATATACCAGTCAAGAATCCATTTTCCCTTTTTTCTAGCCAAGGAAAGTTTTTTGATGGAAAAGAAATTCAAATGGGTTTTTCAAACAAAATAAGAGCTCCTAACATTTCATTCATCTCAAAGCAGCTGGCATCCTTCCCTGGCCCCCTTCCTCAACTCCCTTCACACATTTGAATTACACTCACCAGGGAAGGGCTGGCTAGAACAAAGTGGAAATTCCAATGGAAGGGAAAACCAGAGAGCTCACTTCGCATCCGTAGGATCAGTGCCCCTGCCACACGATCACAGGAGAAGGTAGCTTTACTGGGGTAAGAAATGTCCTTCAACAATGGGCGAAGTAGATTATCCAAATGACACAGAAAAGCTGCAGGAGGAGCAGTCAGGCGCTTGTTCAGCTCCTAAAGAAACAGCAAAAGTTGGAAAGACTTGAGGGTGCCAAAAGAAAACTGGCTCTACATTTTACAGAAAAGCTCTCATTAACAGGAAGACAACTGGCATGCGAGGAAGGGAATAGAAGACAAAAACATCGGAAGAGTCTTCCTAGGGCAGGTCAATTTACAAAACACATATAGATCAGATATTATAAATCAGATAATTGCAGTACAGAAACCACACACACACACACACACATATACCCACACACATGCATGCACGCAACCATAAGGAAAGATCCCAGGGCCTGGGCTGTAGGTAGAAGTTCAGGGCATTAATAGGAACTGTCTCACCTAATTCAAACTTCCATGACAACCTAAAGGCCAACAAGCTAGGTGATGTGAATGTCCCCTGACTTTTACTAGGAAAGCAATCATATCCACCATTACTCCCACTATCACCAGTGCTTCTCGTCACACTTACCTCAGCTCGCTGGCTGACAACAGTAGTGTCCACCTGTTCATGCCACACCTGTTGAAGATCAGAAACCAGCAAGGCATAGCCCTGCCTGGTGAAGTAAGCCTTGACTAACAGGGAGTCCTCTGCAAGCTGCAGCCATGCCCATGGCTGTGTCAACAGGCCTTGCTCCAGCTCCTCCATCTGCAAGGAAGTCCTAATTTAGCACAGTGCCCTCAGGGTACTGGAAGCCCAGGGAGGGCACCCCACAGACAGTGCCATATCAACTAAAGGCTTGTGAAAATCCTGCCTGATAAGCAGAAGGCATGGATTTACCTTCTTCTCCTGTTATAACCAGTTGAACACTGACCTTACCACCTCTTAACCAACAAAAATCCATTTAGAACTTGAGGGTCCCCACCCCCCATATTAAGTTCCTAAAAGACACAATACATCTTTCTTCTACAGTGTCTAAGCCTCAGCATGTTGGTATTAGGATTTCTGCTTCAAATAACATTAACTGAATGTGGAAATCTAAACCATTCTTGCTGCATCTTTATCATGTTCCTAATAACTATGTCAGTGTCATCCAGTCCCAGAACTCCTGGAAGAGAAGAAATAGCGCTTGTTATCTAAAACATCATAAGTCATGAGTGTCCTGGACAGGAAATGCAAATCATTTGATAATTATCTAAAAACAAAGCTCTGGCAACTCTCAGGATTAAAAAAAAATACTCTTTAAGGCAGGGGTTCTTAATCTAGAATCTATGCATGTGAATCTATGCATTTTGGTGAGAAGAGGCTCATAGCTGTCATCAATTTCTCAAAGGGATCAATGTCACAGGAAGAAGAACTAATAAGCTGTGTCCAGGTAAAAACATACAAGCCCCAAACCCCATTTCAACAAGAGCCTGAATAACTAGAAAGTCACACATACAAGGCACCCCACAATGCAGACAGGGAATTAACTTCCCCTTAGCCCACTCCCCAGGCCATCAACGGCACATGCCCTCCTGCACATCCTGGAACTCTTGGAAACCAATTTTTCTATCTCAACAGCTAAAGTAGCAGCCTTAACCTAGTAGGTGTTCAGTAACTATGGTTGTTTGACTGGAAGTGTGATAATTTTTCCTACCGGTAAACAAAAAAGATGATATAATTTCCTTCATTATTTCAGTCTATAAATACAAAGTGAAAAGAAGTGCCAAAGGGGAAAAAATCTTAGAATATACAAAATGAAATTCCTGTGTTAAATCCGATTAGCACTTCTGTTCCTCTGGGCAGGCAGGTCTATCTTAGCCTAAGCCATATTCTTCCACCCACAATTTAGTTTCTGAAGTATGGCCTTGTGACATAATTTCATTCGGACAGTCATTAGGTGAAATATAAATATATATTGTGATTTTTATTTGCAGCAGCCTCAAAACCTTGTGTTTGGAGGAAGGGATTTCGGCCACATCTCTCATGTGCTGTTCCTACGGGCAGAGAACGTCTAGGAATGATTAAGCCAGACCTCACTGGACAAGAGTTTCACACTGCCAAAGGTCACAGTCTCAAGTGAGTCGCCAAGCCCTTTTATCCCCTCAGTGTGTCAGCAAAATCCAGTTGATTTACCCCAGCCTATCACTTCGAAAAATCCGGAAGCTCAGAACACTCAAACTGTACTGGGACTGTATGGGAGACAGCAGGGTACCTTAAAAACTGGCCAGGGCCAAGTGGCCCCCCAAAAAGGCCTGGCACATTCAGCAACAGGCCGCGGTTGGCTGCTCCCACCACGTGCGTCCCGTTCTGAGACTGTGACCCTTCTTTCTCAACCTTTTATTTTCTCCTTTAAGGCCACCTTTAATATTCACGTTAGCCAGATCCACCCGTTTAATATTCTCGAGTGGAGGGTGAGGAGGGCTGGGGGCAACAGCAGGGGCGGGGTCGCCTGAGAACGCGTGTCTGCATCAAGGTTCCGCCGCTCGGCGGAATGCGGCTCAGCGGCAGTTCCCCGGACACACTGCAGAGAGCAGCAGGGCCCAGCGGCCACGCGGGCTGGGCCACGCCCCGTCCCTCTGGGACTGGTCGAACCCTCGGTGCCATTACCACAGCCCCACCCAGGGAGCCACGCCTGGTATCCAGTTTCCATCTTCCCTAGCTAGAAGAGGCTTCGCCATCTGCCTTTCCATTTTACAGCACCAGCTGCACTGAGGCGCGCCTCTCGACCCTTAAGTGGTAACAAAACCCACAACCCGAGGCTTCGTCGCGCCCAATAACCCACTCAAGCCACAGACTCTCTTAGGCCCCACAAGCCCGGCCTTGCAGCTGGGAGGCAAACTGCGCACGCGCGGTTCTCGCGGCCCCGCCCACTCGCCGGGGCTTTCCCCCCACCCCAACCCCCAGGGACCTGGGCCGCGCGCGCGCGCGCTCGCCTTTGGGAGAAAGCGCCCTTCCCCGGCCCAACCCACAGGGTACGAGCAGCCCCTTCCCGCCCGGCCCGGGCCCTGGCCCTGACTCTGGCCCGGATCCCACCTACCGTGAGCGGCCGCGAGAGCTCCCACGTTCGTCGCTGCAGGCCCGTCCGCCCGCACAAACCGAAAGGCCTAGAGTAGAGGCCGCTACCCCCCCCCCACACACGCAGGGAGGCGGGGTCTTGAGGCGACAGCGGAGCCCAACCTGACGTGGGCGGGGCTTGCGGGCCCCTCAGCTGTTTAAGGCGCGCTCAGCGCTCACCGCCCAGGTGGCCCGGAAAGCGAGGGAGGTTCTTGCGGGCCCGCTGGTAGAAAGGTTGAGGGACAGTGTTGCTCTTTGGAGTCACACTAGCGGAGTAGAAGGGAAACCGGACGAGGTGCGGAGAGGGGCTCCCGCATTTAGATTTGTCAGTAAACTCAAGGCATTTCCCTTCCCTGTTTTGTAAAATGAGGGGATTGAGTTTCCCAGGTAATCTCTTGGAGCCTCAGCAGCACTAGAGAGAAGGGAGGCATGTCCTAGGCATAAAACTACCATCGTCTGACCTCATCCTCTGCCTTTACCTCTCCCCCCCTCCCTCCATGCATCCCATTACCACTGAGAAACTGGCAACCCTTCAACTCACCTAATGCTTACTTTGTACAACTCATGGTTTTGCCCAAGCTGATCCCTCAGCCTGAAAAATTCTCCCCACCCATTTTCCCCAACCAGAAATCCTCCTTACTGGTCAAGGCCAGCGTTTCCCACTTCTGGCACCCAATCAGAATTCATCGTTTCTTCCTCTTTGCTCCCACAACATTATTTGAACGTTTATTACAGATTGCCTTCTGCTTTGCATTTCAGTTACTAATCACAAGCTGATTTTAAACTGTAAGTGCCTTTGAGAGGGCACAGTCCCTGTCTTATTCATATTTATAATTCTGGGATCTTGCACATGGGAGGTGCTCAATAAATATTTGTTAAGTGAATGCTGAGATTCTGAGGCAAAATCTCATTCGTAGCCCCCGCTTTGGAACAGTTAGGCCTAATTAAGAGGAGACGCACCACACCTACTGGGAAATGGGACCTTTGGGTGGGTCCAGGTTAGACACACACACACACACACATCCTCTCCCTAAGAGAAAGTAGAGCATAGGAGCTATACTAACCAGGGCAAAAGTAGGAGTCCTAGTAATTATTGGGACCTAAGACCTTCTCTGCTAGGTCCAGGGCATGGCTCCCCAAAGCCAGGCAGCAAGTCTTCTGTCTCTCCTGGCTGAGAAGGCCCTCCTTCCTCATCTCCAGAGTCCTCCGGCAGCTGGCAGAGGCAACGGAGGGGCCGCGGGATGCAGGAACACAGATTTTGGATGGACAAAGGAAGCCAATACTCTTGAGCAGCCTTCTCCCTGTACTTCTGAGGCAGCTGAGCCTCTGGGGCAGCAAAAGGAGATTGCAGCCCTTGACCTAGGCCTCGCTCAAGTCGCGTGCCTGTAAGAAAAGAGTTTGGTCAGGTCCTTGCCCATCCTGAGGGGTGATGACTTCCTTACCACTCCCCAGTCTGCTAGGGCCTGGCCTCAACTTACCAGGAATGGTGTTCTCAAGAAGGAAGCCCAAAACTCCAGCCAGGAAGATGGGTTCTGCCAGCAATGAGTACAGTAACACATCCAAGGAGCCCCAGCCTAGAGGGGATTAGGACCAGGGAGAGGAGAGAACTCTGATCCCAGCCGAGTCCAGGGAGTTTAATCCTTCTAGGCCTAAACTTAAATCTTGGACTAAGGTCAGATTTTTCTGAATTGTCGTTTTATCTGTGCCACCTCCACCCTGACACCCCCCACACACCCCTCCCCTGCTCCTCTATGCTCCATTTCCCAGGCCCTTCCCACAGGATTCCTGCTCAACACTCTAACTTCTGAGATTCCATGCACCATCCAGAAATGCTTTGACTATTTCAAGACCCCTTTCTCTGGAAAGTTGGTATTAAAAGTGCCAACCTTATCTCCCACTTCTTACCTTCTTTGCTCTAGCCTTGGTTTCTCAACCTTAGCAAGCCTCTACCCACTGGATGCCAGTAACACATATTCTCCCTCTCCATTTGTGACAGCCAAAAATGTCTTCAGACATTGCCAAATGTCTCCTGGGGGGCAAAATCATCCCTGATTGAGAATTACTGCTCTAGACTAACTAAGCCATTTGCTGCTCCCAGTATATCCCCATGACTTCCTAATTCTATGTCTGTATTTATGATGGTTCCTCCATCAGAAATTACCTCCTTCTCACCAAATATGCTTAAATCTTACCATCCTTCAAGACCAGCTCAAGGTTACTTTCTCCATGCAACTTACCTGGAGCATCTAAAACAGAAGCCATCACCCTCAGCTCCAGGCACCACTGCTCTTTATCTGAACCTTTCTTGTTATTTTCCTACACATCTCATCTCTTTTACTAGACTGTAACAACTAGACTGTAACACCAGGGGCATCACTGTATTCTGATTTGCTAGCATGGTACTCAGTAAATATTTGTTAAACATATGAATGAACTGTTTACACCAAAGCCCAGAGAAGGGTGTGGGACCAGGAATCCAGAGGGCCTGAAGGTTCAGGTCCTTGCTTTCCCACTCCCCATTCCTCCCACCTGTGCTGAGTCGGACCGGGGCTTCCCGAAGCCATCTTGGCAGCAGCAGGGCCATGAAGATGGAGAAACCGACAATGAAGACATTCCTCCCAGAGTCAATGTCAGCCAGGTGGAAGCTGGAGAATCCACTAGACAGTACCACAGCCTGGGTCATCCCCAGCACCCCACCTGTCTCGTATGGAGAAAATCAAGGCAGTTGGAAGAGGGCTGGCATAGCTGGGGATAGTGCAAGGCCAGGCAAGTTCAGGGAGAGGGGGGGGCAGAAACCAGCAAAAGGCTCATCTGATTCTGTAAGAAGCCCAGGAGCTCAGTCAAGAGGCCAAGATGCTGGACTGAGAAAAGGAGGGCAGCAGACACACATATTCATTCCATCCATCTGGGGAAGATATTCAGAAAGAACTAGTCCGGCCATATTGGTGGGTACCAGCCCAATACCAGCCCTGCTGATACATCCACTCACCAAGTGCAGGCAGCGGGATGGTGGTGAGGAGCTGGGCCAGCCTGGGGGAGAGCCCAAGCCCCAGGCACATCAGCCCCACTAAGTGGGCCACTTGCCGGGATCCAGCCTATGTGAAGAAGAGACACTGGAAAACACAGATCCCACCTCGACTGTCCTCAGGTCTGCACCTGGCCAGCTCCTTCTCATCAGCTGCATCTCAGCTCCAGTGTTACCTCCTCCAAGAAGCACCCCCGACCACTCTATCTAACAGTGCCCCCTTTACTTACTCAGCCATTGTCACAACAACCAGCACTTATCACTGAAATTATCTTATTACTGTTTGTTTGTTTGTTTAGTTTTGTTGGTCTCCTTCTCTATGAAGTCCACAAAAGGTCAAGGTCTTTATCTGATTTGGTCTTCACTGGAACCCCAACCCTGGCATGCTGCCTAATGCATACAAAGAGTTCAGTAGGGATTTAGTGTCCTCCTTACACTCCCAATCCCATATACCACTTCCAGGCATCTCTCTCAATGAGATCACTGGAATGAAGTACCTGGCAGAGTGCTGGGCACAGCTGGCACTAAATCAGTGCAATTCCCTTCCTTCTACACCTCCAGTCCCCACCCCCACCCCTGCTCCCCGTTCCAAGGACCATACCTGGATGAGACTCACTGTGCCTGTGTTGGGGAAGCTGGATGCTGTGCCCATGGGACTCCCCAGCAGCCCAGCCAGCACACTGCCCAGACCCTCCAGGCTCAGTCCTCGACTGCAGGCATGCGGAGGTGGGGAAGGCAGGTTCAGCAGCCGGCCACACAGGGCGTAGCAGCCCAGGGAACTGGTGGAGGCTGCCAGGGCCATGGAGATGCCTGCGGCCAGAGCCCTGGGCGTCAGCAAGGGCCAGTCCCAGTCACCTGGGGAAGGAGAAAGAGCTGCCTTGGAGCCAGACTCAAGTCCAGACCATCCTTCTGCCTCTAATAGTCTATGCCACAAGAATCCTAGATGACCCATCGTATTTGAAGATTAATGTCCTGGGACAAAAACACAGAACTCTAGGATAACTATCCATCTCTATCACAATCTACAAGGTCCTCTTTGGTCTGATCTTTCTCTCCAGCCCTAGCACACACTACCTCACTGAATCCAGACACACCAGCCTTGATTCAGGCCTTTGAACTTGCTAATCTCCCTCCCACCACCACAGGGCCTTTGCATGTGTGGTTCTCTCTGCTTAAGATGCTCTTCTCTCCTGCCTTCATGTAGTTAGCTTATACACATCTCTCACATCTCAGCTCATGATCACTCCCTCAAGAATACCTTTCCTGACCTCCCTGCTGAAGTGAAGTTCTCCCATTATAAGCTCTCATCTGTGCAATGTACCTCACCTTTGTTACATTTACCACATGGCAATTTTACATTTCTTAGGTGACCACTTAATTTCTGAGTACCCCAATAGGCTGTAAGCTCCCTGAGAGCAAGTACTGTGTCTGTCCTGCTCATAACCGTGTCCCCATCGCATACCTAGCATACAGCATGCAACAGATCTTTATTAAATTAATGAATGAACAGATTTCATATGCAATGCCTCCAAAGCAAATTTTGTGCTTGTCACCAACTCAAATGCCTATGGGGGGAATGCAAATGTATAAATCAGTTAGGAGTATCCACAGGGAGTTATGGGGCCTACAGAAACGACGGCTTTTTTTTCTAGACACTGATCCAAATAAAACACCTGAGGTGATAAGACTGGAATTGACCTCGGCTTGGCAATTTCTCTCTCCTGTATGTTTTGAGAAAATACAGAATGTAGCTTAAAAATGAAACTCATTAAATCTTGAGTTCAAAGACACAGATGTCCTTATTGAACAACAGGAGGGAGGACTAGGAGGAAACCCACCTGGGTGAGGCAGCCAAAACCATGGAGCCTCGGTGTGGGGCAACAGCTCCTGGGGGGTTGTGCTGAGACCCAGAGGGGCAGAGATGATCCACACACAGGCCACAGGAATCAGCACCTGAGGGGCAAGACTGAGACAGGAAAGAACCTTCCCCAAGAACCTTCCAAGCCAGCCTTGGAGGGGTAGACAGACACCAAATTGTAGGAGGCCAAGCGGGTGCTCTGTGCCAGCCCCTCTAGTCTCGACTGCCCTTGTCTGGACCCCCACATACCGAGACAAGCCGGAAGGTGGGGATGTGAGCACAATTTGGAGAGGCTGAAGCTGGCCTCCGGGGCCGTGGGGGTAACTGGCAGGAGCCCAGGTGCTGAGAACAAACCACCATGAGCAGGATAAGCCTAGGAGAGAGAAGGAGCTTCAGGTGCAGGAGGAAGCAGGCATCCTGAGGGGTGGTGATGGAGGTGGGAGTGGACAGAGCACCACAAAGGTGGTGGCAGAGAAGAAAGCTCCCGCAGGAAGGGTATGAGGGCAGAGGCGACAGTGTGGAAGTCAGGCAGAGCAACCAAATCCAGGAAAGGCCCTGGATTCAAAATCCAAAAAGTGTTCAAAATCCAAAATCCCCTGATCAGATCACTGCTGAATCTGATAGGGCCAGCAGCTCAGCCTTCCCCCAGTCCCCCATGCCCCACTGGTCACCATTCTACGACTCTCAGGACTCACGTACAGCAAGGCCAGGCCCCAGTGAGCAGAGCAGAACAGGGCCACCTCCCTGTGGGCAGAGAGTCCTGCCACAACCAGGCTGGGGGCCAGCACTAAGGGCCCACAGTGCAGGAACAAGCAGCCAGGGGCCCCCAACAGCCCCAGCATGCCCTGCAGCAGCCCGGATACCACTACTGCCCCGGACACCTGGTGGAGGAGAGGAGAGAATGGAGAGGAACATTCTGCTCAATCAAGTTGGCCTCAGCTTGGACCTCCTAACTAATTCCAGGGATAGGTCCCTCCCCAAAGCATCTAGTCCCTGCATGATAGAAACAAGGACCTCCCCAATCCCCCCCACCACCCTCCCACTCACCTCTCGGAGAGAAGTGTTCCAGAGCTCCAGGCCATGGCAGCTAGGCCCCCCACACAGACGCAGCACAAGGGAGGCTGGGAAAGATTTGGGACATGGAGAGAAGAAAGAGGTGGGATGGAGCCCACTGCTCTACAGTCCTAGCTGGCTCCTGGCCCAGTTCCAAGACCCCTACAGTGCCAAGCAGTCCCCGCATTGCCCAATCTCAATCCTGCACCACCTATAGCTGTATGTTCAGGTTAGCACCCAACCCTACCCTCCCGCCATGCCTGTGCTCTGTACTCACAGTTTCCTGGTGTCTGGATGGCCATAGGTAGCTTCTGGCTGGTCAGCACCAGAGCAGGGATAAGGAACTCTAAGGACGGGGCCTGGACCAGAGGCAGCCTGTAGGAACAGCAGCAGCCCTCACAGGTCTGGAAACACATGGCAGGAATCAGGGCTCCCCCGAACCTCTCCTACACCCTGGACCTTGCCCCATCTCTATCCAGGGAGGTCCCCTCACCTGCTGCCTATCCATGTTTGCAGGGTGGTAGACACACCACACGAAAAGAGGCTGGAGGCCAGGAGCTGGGCAGAGGGGTAAGAGAGTCCTCCTGGGGGAAGACTGCGAAGAAGGAGCAGGTGGGAAGCACAGAGCAGAGAAGCCAGGACCAGGATATGCTGCAGGAGGAGCAATACAGAGCGGTGGTCCTCAGTTACCTTCCTCTACCAGGAAATACCTGTTTCCGGCGGGTCTCTCATGCCACACCTAATCCACCCCCCAAAACACCTTCTTCAGCCAGGACCAACTCCTGCACCTCTGCCTCCTACCTGCAGAGCCAGAAGACAGCTGAGGCCGCAGGCGGGAGGCCCATGTGGAAAGACCCAGGAGGGGGGTGAGGGACTCTGGGGAGCAGGTGATGGCGACAGCGGGGGAGCCAGGGTATCCTGGGAGCCCACAGGTTGGAGTAGGGTGGGATGGAGGGGTGTTCGGCTCATGCTGCCCTGGCTTTTGTCTTGCCTTGGCTACCCTGGGCCAGAGTTAAGTAGAGAAAGAGGTCAGCGTTTGGGTGGAGTTAGCTGCTTGAGGTGGGAAGGGGGTGGGGGTGCCAATGAAGCGGAGCGAAGGAACAAGGGATTTGGGACAGGACACAGCCCTTTCACCTTTGCCCAGCTCTTGTGCAAACTCCATCACCCATTAACTGGGGAGCCAAGTTCTGGACTCCTCCCCCCAAAATCTCCATCCAGAACCCCTACTCCTGGGTCGTGCTCTGGGAAGTGGGATAGGAGGGGTAGGGTGGTAACCTATCAAAATTACCTGGGGAGATTTTGCAGCCTACTCCTTCCTCCTCACCAGCGTTTAGAATCATCACTATTAGAACCTCAGTTCTCAATCATTTCAGGACCAAGCCCCCTGACTACCTCAAAATGAAACTCAGGGATACTATACTCTTACAACACACATGACAACAATGACCACAACTCCGTAACATGCCCTAACTTCTATACATAGGAAAAGTTATATATACACATACATACACACATACATACAAATGTGAAAAGCAATTTACCATAACATGGATTTCAAGGAAAAACTTGGTAATAAACCAAAAGACAATGAAACAGTCCAATCCCCATACCCATATGTAGAATCACTGTGAATCCAATTGTGACAAATGCAATTGATAACAATGTTTTATTGGCAACACAAATACCACAAGCAGTGCTGCCATTGGTGGCCTGATTTTCCAAAATGGTGAACAACTCTTAGCAAAATGGTAAAAATCAGTAGTTTTCTCTTAACTTACATAGAGGTGCATTCCGGAAAACTGAATCTTTGCAAAATGTGTGAAAAGTAGTTCATGTTTCCATGGAAAATGGAAAATAATTCTAAGCCCAGATAAACATAAGCAGGTTTTTCATAGACATGATGTCCAGCAGATCATTCAAAAGTTGCCTTGGAAATTCTTCATAGTAAGGGAGGTCCCAGGCAGACTGAAGGTCAGTAGCAACCTTCAAATTCTTGTGACAACCAAAATATGCCCCATAAATTTCTAAAATGCCCCCCAGGGGGCAGTACCACCCTTCCATGGACCATCTTAGCCAGTCCCAAATACTCTCAGCATAGAGGCCCAGAGTAACTATTTTCCTTCTTCCAGTGATAACCCAGTCTTGGAGTTCTTTTAATATCAGCTACTATCATCATGTCAGACCAGGGAGGAAGTCGGGCTGGAGAGTGAGCCTTGGGGCTTGCCCTCAAGGAGCTCCTGGGGTTCTGCAGGATACACAGCTTGGCCCCTCTTCACAAAATATGTTTCCAGATCCACAAGGATGGTACTCAACCAAATTGTATGATGGACAGGGCCAACCACAGGCAAAGTGGTTACCATTCGTGTCCCACGATGCCCCAAGTCCAGCCATGCAAGGCATCCCAGGGTGCTGGGAACAGGGTCGAGGGGATGTTTGAAATGGGAGCCTACCTATCAAATGATGGGAAAAGTTTTGAAATGGGGCTCAGATGATGGGATGAGGAAGTTGCAAGCTGACAGGATGAGTAAGTTGGGAAGCTTAGAAGGCAGATGCTGGGAAGAAAGATCAAGGGCTGCCGTAGAAGGAAGAGACCAGGCCATGCAACTGAAATTCTTTATTGAAACCTCAATTCTACAAAAGCATGAAAAACCCGGATACAAAGCAGTGGCTGAAAAGAGGCCTGAGAAGAGAACATCAAAAGAGGAACCAAAAGAAAGAAATGCCTAGGAGCAGGGCACTAGGGGGAGAAAGTTGGAAGACAAAGATCAAAGTTGAAGGTTCCTCCATCCCTGGATTCAGCAGAATACACCCAGGGCAGGGGTGTGGGGAGGGCTTCCCATCCCCACCCTCCCGGCCTTCCCTCAGCGGCTCCCACCTTAGCCCCATCAGCCCCTGGCTCTCCAGCCTCAGAGACATCACACAGACCAAGGTCAAGGTTCCTTCCCTCCCTCGTCCCACTTCCCTTTACCTTCCCATCCTAGGGAACTCAAAAACAAAAGTCTAGAAGAACCCAGGGGAGGTGGAGAGACAAAAGTTTCACCTCTGTTCATCTGTGACACACCCCTGATCATCGAGCTGAAGCTTCCCTAGCACTCACTGCCCCAGCCAAGCAGCCAGCCACTGAGATCTGGGGGAGCGAATGACCATCAGTCCTTCTGTCCTACTGCCCCTTCAGCTCCATCACCCAGGAGGACAGGCAACCTTGCAGAGAGGTAAGAGAATCTAAATCAAGCTTTTTCCCCCTGGTTCTAGACTCCCAAGTCCTCTTAATCCATTTCTCAGAACCCTACCTAGCCTGTGAAAATGAAAGACTTGAGGCGGGCTAGCTCCATGATGCTGAAAAGGGAGTATTTCTGGGGCTGGGGGAGCAGAGGGGGCATCAGGCTCCAGGACCAGGGTGGAGCCAGGCCACGGGCCTGGTACCAGGGGCTGGGAGGCCCAGTGGGGACCGTGTGGTTGGAGTGGTGGCAGGCACGGCAGGCTGGGGAGTCTTTCTGGAGCTTCTGGCAAAGGGGACAGTTATGGAGAAGGGTGGGTGGGGCAGGAGGGTCCGGGGGAGGCAATGGCAGGGGAGTCAATGAGGCCAGAAGACTGCCCCAGACTGAACGCAGCCCTGTGTCCCCTTCCAGGCAGCTGGAGAAGTTAGCAGAAGATGGCAGGCACTGTGGCATAGAAGAAGGTATGCAGGGCTCCAAGAGGCACCTGGAGGCCAGTCCAAGGTCTGGGGGGCCAGGTGGGGGGCTGCATGACAGCCCTAAGGACTGGTATACTACAGCAACCGATGCCACAGCTAGGGCCACACTGCTCACATATGCCATGGCTAACAAGCAAGACAGCTGCAGGAGAGAGGATAAAAAAGATTAGTGCCCAAGTATCCTTCCTCTCAAAACTGCTTCTGACAGTCTTTAATATACCCACTCCCTGTTCTCCAGAAACGCTGTGTTCAACTTAGAGCTCTATGTAGCCATTTACACCCCACCTTACCCATTGACTCCCTAACTCCACCCACTGTGCCTTTCAGCATTTGCTTTACATCATCCCACCCTACACACTTGCCCCCTCAAATCCCTATCCCTCCTGACCCTCCTCACCTTTGCCAGGCTCTGGCAGAGAGAGCCCAAGGCCAGCTGCCAGGCTGGCTGCTCCAGCAGCACACACAGTTCTGTGTAGGTGTACCAGCCCCGCCGCTGCCCCTGCTGCTCAGCCACGCTGGAGCGAAGGGAGAAAAAACTGCGAGTCTGCAACTCACCTGCACCCAGCCGGAGGGTGCCCTCACACTCCTTGGAATCTAAGTAGTCCCTAGGGACCCACCAGAAAATACAGAGGAGCTTATCTAATGAAAAGATTCCTGCCTATCAGATGAACCAGAAACTGAAGGTGAGGCCCAGGAATCTGTATTTTAAGTAAGTTCCTGCCATCCTTACCCTCCCAAAGGAGATTAAAAAGTGGGCAGACAGGTTTGGGAACTACCACCTTGGATAATTCTCTTCCTTGCCTCCTCATTCCCCCCAGTTACATGGACCCTCATCTCTGGCTCTCAAAGCTCAGGCCTCAGCCCCCAAATCCCTCGAGCCCCTCTTCCCAACTCCTAAAACGTACCAGCTCTCCAGCCAGCTCAGCACCTCAAAGATCTCCCGAGGGTCTGTGTAGAGGTGCCAGTCCTGTAGGCAGAAAGAGAGAGATGGGTAACAAACCAGACTTGGCTATGAGCATCTACAACCACCACCACAACTAACGCTTCTTTGACACTGTCTCAAGTGCTTTATGCATTAACTCAATCACAACATATATGATTTCATATTATACCCTCCATTAAGGGCAAGAGAGAGAAAACAGCCCTGAGCATGATCTGTGCCCAAAGGAAGCTCAGAGTTGAGAGACAGAAGTCTGGAAGCAAAAAACCAGAACCTGATAGGATAAGCTCCAACTCAGAGTGTTCAAGTACTGAGGGGCCCTGAAGGAATGGAGGAGGGAAGGAAATACTCCACTCCTGGCCTTACCGCTCCATGAACATGGTTAGTTTTGAAGAGCTAGGAGACATAGACACTAAAAGGAAAGACACAAGGAGGACAGGAGGGAGACAAGCAGGCAGAGAACTGAAAAAACAACAGAGAATAAGACAGAAAAGACAAAGGATGAAAGGTACATAAAGAGGGTCCAGGAAAGCACAGCAAGACAGAGAACAGCTGCTCACCATGGCACTCAAGAAGCCCCTCTCCAGAGCATTGAGAGTGGGCACAGCCACACCCCCAGCTGCTCCCCATTCGTCATTGAAGACCTCCTCCTCCTCGCCTTCATCATAAAGATACTTACTGGCCACCATCTGCAGAAGAAGGAGGGGTGTTATCAGTAGAGCCTGACACCCAGTTCCTGGTTCACCAGGGAGATGAAGGGGGGGCACCTTACCATGGAGATCAGAAACAAGTCAGAGGATGACACGTGCTGGAGGTAGTCCGGGTTTCGGTGCCGGAGCCTCTCAATGTAGACCAGAGCTAGCATCATGGCACATGGGGAGATGCATGCTTCCCTGGGGGGTAAGAAAAGATCAGTAATTGAACCCAAGAGTCTCTCAGCTCTTGTAACTCTTATGATGCTCATCCTTGTGTTTTTATATCTTCTCTTTAGAGGTAAACATTCCCTTCTCTCAGGGCCCAAATACTCTCATCCTGTCCCCCTCAATTCCAGGCTCACCGAGACACATGAGCAACATATTTCTTCTGGAGCCGGCGAATAGGGCTGGGAGCTGCCTTCTGGAGCAGTTCCACAGCGATGTCTGCAAAGGGGTAGAAGGAAAGCAGAGTGAGCAAACAACTCTCCTCCTTCAATCCCTACTGCTACCAGCACAAGACCTAGATCCATATTATCTCAGGCCTTGATGTAGGTAACAAAATAGTAACAAAACAGATACTCAATTCTCCCACACTGAGACAAAAAGCCTATTCCACGTGTGAATTTCAGCTTCTTGCAGGAGGAAGGCTTATTTCCTTGTCACCTGGAATTACCCAGAATTGCTTTCAACTCTTGTTCCTTTAAAAAATAAACACGCTTTGTTTACTTGGGAAATATACAATAAATGTTCTCGGAAAAAAAAAAAAAAGCTTCTGGTACACAAGTCGAGAATGATACAGACTTACAAACCAGCAATGTTCTTTTATGTTTTTGTTTTTACTTTTTTGAGTAAAAATGGAACAAAAACCAGGTTCTTGAACCGAATAACAATGAGCTAGCTATGAAGAGACAGTTCAGCTCACGGGGTAAGCCAACAGTCATACGGGTGACCCCTGACAGCCCCATGTTCATGCTTCTCACGTGCACTCACACAACACTGCCTAACCTGCCACAGGGCTGGAGAGCTCCTCCAAGCTACAGTCGGCCTCCCAGTCCCAGCCATAGTAGAGTCTCCTTCGGATGCGGGCACTCAGCTTCTGGTGTCCCGGGAGGAACTGAAACAGGGCAGGAGGGTGATGGAAGGTGAAGGGCAGGGAAGGAAGGGTACGATGGAGGTCCGGTCTGGAAGGGGCGTGCGGGGGGGAGACCCACCTCGCTGCCAGTGGGGCCTGTGCCCCACCCAGCCCCGTGTTCTCCGGGTTGTTTACCAATGGCTGCCTGATTCACAGAAAAAGGAAGCTTCTCCACCGAGGTCTCCGCGGGAGAGGTCCTCGGAGAAAGGTGGCCACCCTCACTCCCATCCGTACCCCGAGGCTCTCCCTAAGGGCCCAAGAGGCCGGGGCCTCGAGTTAGAACGACCCGAGCGGCTGCCGCCTGGTTCCCGGACACGGCAGTCAGGCGAGTTCGCGTCTCAATAGGGCCCGGAGAGGAGCGCCCGGGGTCCCGGGTCTGAGATCGGGAGGCCGGGGAAAGGGCGAGTCTCTACTCACCGTGAAGTCCTGGAAGCCGGTGAGGGAGAAGGTGCCTTCCTCGTCCAGTAGGAGCCCAGCCAGGTCCATCGCGCCGTCGGCCGCCGCCCTGCGAGGGGCGGAAGGGAAGGGGACGAGTCGTAAGGGGACCGTGGAACCTGCCCTACCCGCCCGTTCCACCTGCCTCCCGGGTGCCGGCCGCCGCCCTCTCCCGGGCAGCCCCCTCCCCTCGCGCCGGCGGCGGCAGGCGGGGCCCAGGAAGGCGGGCGCCTCTTCCTGTTCCGCCCCCAGCGGGGTTCGAGGCCTCGGGAGCCCGGATCGGCGCTCACCTCGCGGAGTGGAGTGGAGTGGAGACCCTGTGCGAGGCACGCACTTTGCCGTGCTGCGCGGCGCGTCCGTCCGGCGTTCACGAGCCGCCCGGGCGTCGCGGGCGAGTCGGCGCCTGGCACTTCCTGCCGCACGCTCGGCCGTGTCGCCGGCCCCGACCGCGGGGTGGGTTGAGGTCGGCTTCCTGATCTCAATCTCCCAGCAAGTCACAGCTGAGCCCCCGCGGGCCATTGTCTGAGAAACCGGGACACTGCATAAACGAGGCAGACCATTTCGTACCGATGTAGATGTCAATACGAATTAAACAAGGCGCAGAACAGCGAGTTGCTCCCACTTTTTATTAAAGGCGAGATAAGACACTCAGCAGTGTACAAAAGCATGTAAAAGGATACACGTCTTAGTGCGTTAACCGTGGACAAGGTGGAAGGGGATCTTACTTTTCGCTCTAAACCCTTTAGTATAGTTTAAAATTCCAAAAAGCTTATTTACGTATTTTGTAGGGTTATTGCAGGGATTGAACAGTCTCCAGAGAATACGATACCCCTGGTACGTTGTAAGCCTCAAGAAATGGTAATAACATGGCCCCCCAGAAGTAAACAGCACGTCGCGAGGCTTTATTTTTAAACTCCCCACTCCCTCAACCTTCAGAAGTGGGAGGGAGAAACTCCGATATGTGGAGGCGGAAGAGGCGAACAACTTTTCTGAGTAGGTGAGACAGTTTTTAAGTCTGCCGAGTCACGCGCTAGTGTTTATTGCTGAGGGGAGGGAACTGGAAAGACGAGCGCGTCGAGAGTTGACTAACGTGACCACGGCCGCCGCCCTTCCTGAGCAGATCCTAGGAGGGATCCCCGGCCTCTGGAAGCCCACTTCTCGCCTCTCCCGGCCGCATCACACCGGGAAAACCGGGCCAGCACCAGACGTCCTATCCGCCCTGCCTGTCCAGGAAGGAAAACAAGGGCTGGGGTGGGGAAACGCCGATCCATAGTCCATAGGTCAGGTAGAGACACACACCGCCCTGACGAAGATCCCGGGTCACGACTTCAGCAGCCAGAACACGCACCTGCGTAAGAGCAGGGTCACCGGCAACCGCCTGCGCGCAGGCGCCGGCCGCCCCTTCCCGGCGGTTAAGCCGCGTCATGTGACGCGCCCGTCGTCGTTTCGCCGTCACGTGACGCCCGTCCGCGGCCTCCGCGGCAGTCTCCGCGGCGTGCGCCCCCTTCCGCCTGACGCGTCCCCGGCGTCGGCCGCGCAGCCCTGGCTCCTCGCGGGCTCGGGCGGCGGCTGCGGCGGGGCTATGGCGAGCGGCGGTGGCGGCGGTAATACCGGCGCGGGAGGGGGCCCGGGGCTGGGCCTGAGCCTCGGCCTGGGCTTGGGGCTTAGCCTAGGCATGGGTGAGGCCACCGGCGAGGCGGAGGAGGAGGCGGCCACTGCCGAGGCGGTGGGACGTCTGGCCACAACGCTGTGGCTGCGGCTACGCGGTTGGGAGGCGGTGCTGGTGGCGGCGCAGCGGCTACTGGTGTGGGAAAAGCCGCTGCACAGCCTCGTCACGGCGGCTGCGCTCAACGGCCTCTTCTGGTAACGGCCGCGGAGGAGGGGGGCGGGGCCGGGCTGCGCGGGAGAGCGGGGGCGGGAGGGGCCCACTGTACCATTTCCCGATCTGTGGGGGTTATCGCTTGGCTTGGAGGGGGTAACTCAACCCCAAGTTTTTAAAGGCAGAGAGCCCACCTGGGGTGCCCCATTCCCCGATCTTTGGGTCGCGGAGGCAGGCCTGGAGGTTTCCATTCCCCTCATCGCTGGGTGCTTTTGCCTTTTGCGATGGATCGAGGAGTCTCTCTTCTCTCATTGACCGGCTGAGATTCCTATCTCCCCTTAAGGTTGCTCTCTTCGTCGTCCCTTCGGCCCTTCTTCCTACTCAGCATCTCACTTTTGGCCTATCTTCTCCTGGATCTCTGGCAGCCTCGCTTTCTCCCTGAGGTCTCAGGTGAGTGTTGGTTCATTGATTCATTGTGCACTTCGTGCCTTACCTCGCTGGTTAGTTTAATGGTGAGGCAAATGTACAGCAGGCTCCTGCCTCCTAGGCATCCCCCCCACCCCACCCCACCCAAAAAAAAACAAACTTAGGAAATGGGGAATTGACCCTTTCCCAAAGTCAGTGTTACTGATGGTGTAGTGGTTAAGAATTTGGACTCTGCTTTGGGACTTCCTATGTGTGAGATTCTGTGTAAGTCACTCAGTCTCTTTGTCTTAGTTTCCTCATCTGTGGAACAGGAGAGACAAAAATTGCTTTATAGGGATTAGTTGTTTTATTACATGTTATGTGCTTACAGTAGCATTTCATCCATGATAAGAAACATAAGTATTAACATCTATTCTTACTGTTTTTGTTGTTATCCATATGTTTATTTAATAGGCATTTCGGAGCAATACGTAAATTGCTTGGAAAATAAATATGGTACCAAGCAATGTGTGAGTTGCTTGGGATATAAATATGAATAAGAAGTGCTTTTTGTGTTTGAAAAGGGAAAATCTTAAAAAGGAGACAGGCAAACAGACAACAGTAACAGTGTAATTCTTCTTGCCATTTGTAGACTTGCCATTTGTAGAAAAGGGACAACTGTTTCTGCCTTGAGAAGTGTCTGCCAGGACCCCTACCACTCAGTAATTTGTTCCCCTTCTCTCTCTGTAGCATCATCACCAGAGGAGCCACACTCTGACAGGTGAGTACAGGCCACGTCTTGAAGAAAATGCCCAAATCCTGTCTCACTTGTGCCGACGTTAACACAGTGTGGGGCAATCTTGCAGAAACTGCAGGCACAGATCCTAGCATAGTGAATGGACTGGTAATAAGCCACAGAGTTTGCTTGGTTATAGGTTCATGTATGGGTGTTTTGTTGGACAGCGGCCATGGTGCTCTGGGCTTTGCTTCACATGACTAGGACAGCGTCCCTTCTGGAGGTGGAGTTGTCTGCTTCCTTACACTAAAACCTCATTGGCATTCCTAGAGGGATTTAAGTGCCTAGGAAACTGGTATCTGAAGCCTCCAGGGGTCATTCATGTCTCCCCAGTGAGGGTGCAGGGTCAGGCGCCCGGCCACACCTGCTGAGCGTGCCCGAGTTATGCAGATACCTGGCTGAGAGCTGGCTCACCTTCCAGATTCACCTGCAAGAGCTGCTGCAGTATAAGAGGCAGAATCCAGCTCAGGTAATATCCCCCTATGCCACACAACAGTTCCCTGTGCATTCTGGGGAAAGAGGTAAGAGGATGGGGAGAAGTGATGTGACCTCCCTGGTTAGAGATCCTGACGGAAGAGGCCTGGCTGCCTCCTTGAGGCTGTATTTACATGTAATAACATGGTACAGGAGGCAGGCTGGCCTCAGGGAATAAGCTTCTGCTGTTCTAACACTGCCTCCTGCCAAGGCAAGACCAGTCCAAATTATAGTTGTTTGGTGGTGTATACTGGAAGCTTCCTGAATTGGTGGCCTTGGGCAGCATTTTGACTAGACTGGGATCACGAAATTCCTAGAGGGCATACCCATCCTTCTCCCAGCTGAGCAGTAATTTCTTACCCAGTTGGGTGGGGCTCACGTCTCAGCCCCCTGCTCTCCTCAGACCCTGTACTCTTCTCTGTAGTTCTGTGCTCGAGTCTGCTCTGGCTGTGCCATGCTGGCAGTGTTGGGACACTACGTTCCAGGGATTATGATTTCCTACATTGTCTGTGAGTAGAGCATAGTCCCTGCCTTTCTCAGAGCTCTCTTCTTGTCTTCTTTCTGTGGACTGACCCTGAGGGAGGACTGTGCTCTCTCTGCTCAGTTACCTGTTTACAGAGGTTTCTAGGGATATTGTAGTATTACTAATTGGAAGAGTCCTCTGGGGAGGAGGGCAGTGGGTATGGAGGGAAGAGGTTGGCACAGCTTCAGGAAAGGGCTTTGTCTTCCTTTTGCCCTTCCTGTTGAAGGACCAGTTTGAATGGCCTTAGGAAACTGGCATAAGGAGCACTGAGTGGCTTCTCTAACCCATAGTGCTGAGTATCCTGCTTTGGCCCTTGGTGGTTTATCATGAGCTGATCCAGCGGATGTACACACGCCTTGAGCCCCTGCTCATGCAGCTGGACTACAGCATGAAGGCGGAACCCGATGCCCTGCACCACAAACACGACAAGAAGAGTAAGGGGATCTCTTAACCCAGGAAGGCCAAAGTGGGGAAGGCCTTGGCTTACAGTTGTGAAATGCCCTGGAATTTAGATACTCTTCCATCTCTTGGCCATGCATATTTACCCTTATCCCCACCCCAGTGTCCCTACTTGGTCACTGCCCTACTGCTCTTGCCTCCTCCAGAGCGGCAGGGGAAGAACGTACCCCCAGGAGGGGATGAGCCACTGGCAGAGACAGAGAGTGAAAGCGAGGCAGAACTGGCTGGCTTCTCCCCAGTGGTGAGGTCCAGGGAGGGGGATGGGGTGCAAATAGAAGGCTGGGGGAGGAGTTTTCTGATCATCTTTCCCACATGTGCTTCCCACAGGGTGGGAAGCAGAGATAATTCAGGGGTGGGACAGGGTGGGGCAATCATGAGAAATTGGTTTTCTCGTCCCCTCACTTCTTGTAATCATCCTGGTTTTCCTGCAGGTGGATGTGAAGAAAACAGCACTGGCCTTGGCCATTACAGACTCAGAGCTGTCAGATGAGGAAGCTTCTATATTGGAGAGTGGCGGCTTCTCTGTATCTCGGGCCACTACTCCACAACTGACAGATGTATCTGAGGGTATGGGAGCCCTTTGCCCCTCCTGATCTTCCTGTCCCCTGTCCTAGGATGCTGGTTGTGTTCTCTGGCCCCTCATGATTATTCTCTCTGGGGAACTGGCCCTCTAATTCTACTCCAAGCTCCTTAAAGACCTTAACGTCTCAGGCTTGGCCCAGCATTCGTATCCTGGGTTCTCATCTTTAAATTGATTGGCCTGTTCTGGTCAATCAGAATGGCAGGCCCAGTCCTGACTGTTTGTTCTCTGCACAGATTTGGACCAGCAGAGCCTGCCAAGTGAGCCGGAAGAAGCCCTGAGCAGGGAGATGGGGGAGGGAGAGGAAGCAGAGCTGGCCCCACCCGAAGACCTGCTGGGCCCCCGTCAGGCCCTCTCAAGGCAAGCCCTGGACTCAGAGGAGGAGGAAGATGTGGCAGCCAAGGAAACCTTGCTTCGGCTCTCATCCCCCCTGCACTTTGTGAACACACACTTCAATGGGGCAGGGTCCTCCACAGATGGAGTGAAGTGCTCCCCTGGGGGACCGGTGGAGACACTGAGCCCGGAGACAGTGAGTGGTGACCTCACCACTCTGCTCAGCACCCTGTCTCCCCCACGTTGCCTTGCTGAAAGTGACCCAGTCCCCTCCCCCTCAGTACTCCCACCTCTTCCCCAGGACTCACCCCAGCCCCTGCCTGCCCCTGAGGAAGAAGAGGCACTCACCACTGAGGACTTTGAGTTGCTGGATCAAGGGGAGCTGGAGCAGCTGAATGCAGAGCTTGGCTTGGGGCCAGAGACACTCCCAAAGCCCCCTGATGCTCCACCTCCTCCACCCCTGGGGCCTGACACCGTGTCTCTGGCACAGTCAGACCAAGAAGCTCAGGCCATGGCAGCGCCATGAGCCATGGGAGAGGGAGCTGCAGGCACAGTAGGGTTTCCTGGCTAGCAGTGTCGTTGTTTTCCTCGTTTCCCTCCTGCCTGGGGAGGGGCACTGGGTGGGAAAGCTGGCTATGGGATAGCAGCCAGTTGACCCACTCCCTGCCTGCCTGCCTGCTTGCCTGCTGTCCCAGGCCTGGTACAGGACCTGTGCCTGGGATCGGTTTTAAGTCTGTAAATAATTTTACATTTGGGTTAGTGGATGCGAACAGGCCTGAGGAAGTCCTTCCTGCAGCCTGCACTCGCCTCCCTGTCTCATCTTTATTCTCATTCCACTCTGCCCCAAGCCCTGGTGGTCTACCCCTTTTTTCCTCCTATCCTCAGGGACCTGTGCTGCTCTGCCCTCATGTCCCACTTGATTGTTTAGCTCAGGCACTTTATCATTTTTCTCTCCTGTCCCTTTCTGCTTTATTTCCTTGCTGTGTGCTCTCCTTAGCACTTCAACCCCCACATTTTCCCAGCTTCTCCCAGCAGGAACTGGCTAAGCTTTAGGGAGGTTCCTGGTCTGGGAGATAAGAGACTAAACCTGGGGTGGCAGATCAGGCAGTAGTTAGGCACCTAGACCACTACCCATTGTAACCCCCATTGCACTTTCACACTAGTTTATCCTGGCTTTTAATGATACAGGAGGAGAGCAGGGATCCCACAGTACATCCACCAGCACTGGGGTTGGTGAGCGTGAGTTCTGTCTTGTTAGGATGAGGTGTCTCCTTACTGCCCTAGGGAGGAATGAGGAGACCTGCTTTTTTGGGCCGTGGGTGGTCTAAGTGTGGTGGGACCCCCTACTGGGGTCAGGAAAGTGAACAGTAACATCTGTGCAGGTGTTGATCGGAAAAATAAAATGTTAATTGGCTAGAACTGCTGCTACTTGCCTGCCTCACCGTGAACTGTCTCCCACACTGTGCTTGGCCCCCTCCTCACCCCTTACCCCTTGTCTCAAGTTTTGCTCCTAGCTGTTTGTTTTCCTTGGTACAAAACAAGGCCAGAAACAAGGATTACCCAACAGCCCTCACTTCCTCTTAGCCATCTTCCCTGACAGCGTGGTATGTTTAGTGAGATTTAGCATGTGTGAATAAAGTATACACCGGAGGAAACTGCGTTGTCTTCCCAATCAACAGAAATTTGGGACTAGAATTGCTTTCTACCATGTTGCCTTCAGCCTCAATTGTCTTTTAAGAAATCCTCACCCATGAAGATACTAAAATTATTGCTTAGCAACTGGGGAAGCCAAACAAGCTGTGTGTGTGTGTGTGTATGTGTGTGTGTGTGTGTGTGTGTGTGTGTGTGTGTGAAGATAACTCAAGGACTTGGGAACAATAGAGAACTCATCTATTTTCTTGGCTTCACAAAGGAAGGACTTTTGGCAATCCTTCCTCTTTGGGGAAGATCATTAGTTAAAGCCCAGAACTGAGAAGATGGCCTCCTTTACGAGTTTACATCCTCAGCCTTCAGTTGGAGGTACCATATGGCAGAGCTACCTGTCTTTTGAGGTTGATTTCTTTCCCATGTCCCCCAAACATGAGAATTTTCCATTTGTTTCACATTTGCCTGAGAGACAATCTTTCAGAGCTGATTGCTGTCCTGTTCTGTGTCATGAAGAAACATCTTTTAATCATCTAGAGCTCTGAGAAAATGGGAAAATTATTCTATCAACAAATAGGCAATTCAAAAAAAAATAGGATTAACCAATCAGAAAGACAGGGTCTCCCATGTGCCCCACTTTTAATCTATTTCCATTTTAAATTTGCAGTTTGAGGATAGAGTCAGAGGCCTGTAGCTGAATCAAAACCATAGTTTTGGAGTTTTTTCCATGAGGGTCCATTCTTGACATTCACCCTTGCCTGCTGGCTGCTGCTTATTTAGCTATAATTTTTTTTTTCCATTATCAGGTAAACTGTTTATTTCATGCACTGTGATGAAAGGGGACAAGGAAAAGCTTTTTATATGAGTGAAAGAAAAATCAATAGAAATGTGAAACCTACAATTAGGTCTAGAAAAATCAACTATAGAAGTGCAAAGTGAGAGAAGAGTTGGCTAACATTTTTGACAGGGTTGGGAGTGCATTTTAATGTAAATCAAACTGAGCTAGAGTGTAATGTAGCTGCTCATAAACTTAATGTAATTTTAGACTGTTAATAGAAATAGTCTCCAAGATAAGGAATGTAATACCTGTAGCATACTGTGCAGAAGTTAAACTACTTCTGGAGGTTGGCTCGCCATGCTCGTGGACAGAGTGACAAATTGCAGTGTGTCCAGGAGAGGGCTGCTGGAGATAAAGGCTGTAAATTGTCATGTGAGGAACTGTTGAAGGAACTCGATATTTAGTCCCAGGAGAGACAGCAAAATTGGGTCATGTCGGCTGCCTTCAAACATCCAAAGAGTGGTCTGTGGGACTCCAGAGAGCGAACATCACATCTCTGGGTAGATTTTTATTAATAATAATACTAGGCAGAATTTGATTTTCTGGTAAATGACTATTGCAGAGCAAAGGGAAGTTTAAAATGATCTTTAAAAAGACGAAGATCAGAGGCAGAGATTCGAAGAGGAGAATCATTAATTCCATCACAGAGGGACAATGTATATATATTTTTTTCATGTTGTTTTGCATTTGGTGTCCAGCTAAAAGTCTCCTTGGACTTCTCTACCCCCATCTGCTCCCTCAAATGTTGCTACTGTCATTGGCTCGCTTTTCTTTGTACTCTGCTCACTCATCCTGGGCAATTTCATGTATCCATCCATTTAGTTTCCATTCATATGCTGATGATTTCCAAATCTCAGCTTAGCCCCTTTCTCAGAATGTCCAAGGAAGCATCTCTGTTTGAATGTCCCGTGAGTACCTTCTACTCAATATATCAAAAACAGACTTAACAGCACTGAGCTGTTAAGTTTGAATGTGCTTAAAAGGGGAAATGTTGGGTTGTAAAAAAAAAAAAACAAAAAAATGAGTGCACTCTCCACTCTGTGCTCCACTCCCATCCCCCAATTGCCCCAGATAGACTTTTTCTGTATTTTCCATCTTGCTTATTGGCACCACCAACTATAGAGGCCTACTTCTCCCTCAGACTTCACCCAGTCAGTCACCAATTGCTGTCAACCTACTGTCCTAATTATTTATCTCTGTCACCTCCATCACAGCCCTGATTCACACACTTCTCATCTCTTACCTGGCCCACTGTGATAGTTTCCCTCCCACATTTTTGTCCCCAAACTCATGCCCAGTAAGGTGGCTAAATACAAATCCAATGGCCTTTCTGCTATTTAATATTAATCAAAGGCTCTCCTTCTCCTACAAGATATAACTCATCTCTAATATGGTTAAGCCTTCTGAGATCTGACCCTGCCCTGTACCGTACAGCAAACAGTTTGACCACTGATCTGCTCCACTGCATTACCCCACCCCCTTTCCTGCCCTTCACACACGCCCTATGCCTCTGTATGGCAAATGCCCCACTTGCCTTTTAAGCTATGCTTCAGGCCACTCTCCACCCAGACCTCCCACCCGTATCAGACCTTCTCTTCTAGTGCTCCCACAGTATCTGTTTTTCCACTTATCACGTAGACTCTCCATTCTGTCCGTGTGTGTGTGTGTGTGTGTGTGTGTGTAGGGTATACTGGTGTCTGAATATAGATATAGCCTCCATTGTACTGCTTATTCTTGAGGGCAGGGACTACATCTTATTCATCTGAATATTCCCAAAGCCTAGCACAGAGTAGATGTTCAATAAATGTATGTAGGACTAAGCTGAACTGGTGTGTTGGAGTAGCGAGTTCTAACTTTTGAAACAGCCAGTGGAAATAGTTTGGTGATTGGCACACATCTGTTGATGGTAAATATCTTGCTTTTTTCTTTTTTTAATTGTTCCAGAGTAGATAGTAACTAACTTAAAATAACCCAGAGGTTTATCACGGAGGTTTCTATTCCTGGACTTGGTTAAAGAAAAGCAAAGTAATCTATATCGGGAGGTTTGTGTTTGTTTTGGAGATAAAGATTTTTCTGAGTTTAAAGTAAGGTTACCCAACCAGCTTGATCTTCTGCAATTGCTTTGAATTGTCATGCTTTTTGAAAAACAATCTTGACCCAAGCTATTTAGAACTTTGACTAAATATTTTGATCAAAAACCCAATTACATATAATAGTGCTTGATTGAAAAAGTGATCTGTGAATCTGCAGAAATGGAATAAGGTTAAATTCTGGGATTTGCTTGTTTTTTAAAGTATAAAAAGAGTTAACTCCACTTCAAAAATATCAATTTCATAAAGGATAATTGTGGTTTGGATCTATGTACCCCCCAAAAATATGTTCTTAAACGTAATCTATTCCTGTGGTGTGAACTCATTGTAAGTAGGAGCTTTTGATGAGATGACTTCAGTTAGGTGTAGCTCACTTCAATCAGGATGGGTCTTAATCCTATTTCTGGAATCTTTTATAAGCCCAATAAGATTCAGATATAGAGAAAACCACAGGAAGCAAGAAACTGAAGGTCAACGGAACCCTGAAAAGAAGGAGAAGTCGCCATGTACATTGCCATGTAACCAAGAAGCTCAGGACCAAGGATCACCGGCAGCCAGCCCCAGAATTCTAGTCTTCGGGAAGAAAGCATTGCCTTGATGGGGACTTGATTTGGACTTGATTTGGATTACTCCTGGCCTCAAAACCATGAGCCATTAAATTCCCATTGGTTAAGCCAACTGACTGCATGGTAGTTGCTTGAGCAGCCAAGGAAACTAAAACAATAATGAAAAGCTGAGGAACTATTCAAGATTAAAGGAGACCAAAGAGACATAACTAATTGCAAGGTGTGATCTTGGATTGGATCCTGGGTGGGGGAGAAATGCTGCTATAAAGGATACTGATGGGACAATTGGTAAAACCTGAATATGGGTTGTATGTTAAAGAAAGATTGTAGCAAGGTCAAATTATAAACATGATTATTCAACTGTGGTTATATAGGAGAATATACTTATTCCTAGAAGACTCATTCTGAGAATTTTAGGGGTGAAGGGTCTTGATCCCCTGAAAATTATATCAAATAGTTTCGAAAAGTAGATAAGTAAATAAGGACAAGTATCTGTACATGTGGTATGTGTGTATCTGTGTGTAGAGAGACAGAATGATAAAGCAAATGTGGCAAAATGATAAGAAATACATATGATAAATATAGAGCATCGAAGCTTCCTATTCAATGGATAGATACATCGTAGTATATTCGGCCATGAGAATGAACAAACGTATGGGTGAATCTCATAAACAATATCTTGAGCAAAAGAACACTCAAGGGGAGGGACATTAAACTCCACCCCCCACCCCCCTTGAAGGGAGATGTATCAAAGAGTTTGTAGACATACTCTGAAGCCACCCCACCAAGCTCATCCGGAAACTGTATTTAAGAGTTTGGACTGACAAGCTTCACGTGAAAAAAATTAAAGACAATATATCAACACACTGGAAATTACCAAGTTTAGTAATAACTAAAAATATACATTTAAACAACTAATAAAATACACTTGTTAAATTATTTAGTATGTGTCAGTCACAGAACTAGGTGCTTTACATGTATTACTTTATTTAATCTTCACTACAGCCCTTTGATGTAGGTGCTATTCTTTTACCAATTTTACAGATGTGGAAATTGAAGCTTAGCGAGGTAAAATGGCTTGCCTGAAGTCACACAGCTGGTTGTGGTTATAGTAATGTTTTAGTAATGTTCTTGAGTATTCTGATGTTCTCACATATTGTCATATTATAAAGTACCAAATTAGCAGAATTTTAGTTGAGCTAAAATCATTCATTCAGCATTAAAGAAAGAATTCTGGACTCTGAATCTTTTATAAATGAGGTATATCTGAATTAAAAAATTTGAATACACAAGGTTTATTTGTTTACAAAGCATTGTTGCATTCCACAGACTTCAAGTGGAAGGGGAAAATGTCAATAGACAAAACAAGCTTCTATTGCGAATAATTATTCTAGTTCCAACTCTTTTTAAAAAGTAGAATTAGGACCAGAATGTATTGAAATTAATATGGGTTCTCCATATTAGAATCTCAATCTATATTCAATAAAATTTCAAAAACACTCCCCTTAAAACAAAAACTAGAGCTTGCTAGAGATTAAAATAAAAAAAATCACATCCATGAAGAGAAAAAGAAAAAGTTGTTCAAAAAGGTCTTCAGAATTATCAAACAGAAGAAGAGATTATTTAAACAAGAACAAATAAGAGGCCTATATTTGAGGTTAGATTATAATCATCTCTTGAGTATTGTAAGATAAAAAAAGAGCTTTGTCAACACCTAGAAAAATTTGCATAAAAAATACACTTGCAACTCAATAGTGACACCATCAATTTATTTTCTTTAAGATATCACTATTTTTAAGAAGGGCAAATAATTTTATTTCAATGATTTATGATTACATTTTCATTTTTATTGAAAATAATATTTTAAATAATATTGTTTATTAATTTTATCTGCTAGAAATTTATATTAAAATAGCAGTGTATACATAATGTTTATATTTTTATAAACTTACATTTTTACATCTAGCTATATATATATATATATATATGTTTGTCTTTCCAAAGTATTAAGCAATTTTTTTTTTTTAAGACTGAAAATTTTGTTTAAAAAAAATTACTGAGTTGAACACTATCAAAATACAATAACTGATCTCCCCTTCTTCCTGGATGAGTGAGAAGATGATTAAATATTGATAGTAGCATCCCTGGATATCTCTAAATGAGCAGTATTTGGCTACTGCTTCTGTTTGAAATGTTGCTGTATTTTGGTTGTGGCCTGAAGCTTTGAATTGTTATTTGGCCTATCCTTTCTTCCGTGGAGCTCTCACCATTCAAACATGACAGATTTGGCAAAATACTAGTTAGGTTGAGTCCTGCTTGCCTCCACTCCACCATCTTTGTATGAACCAAATGTTTTATTTTTTGTTTTTATTTTTTAAATGGTTTTTAGCCGATGTTCGTGAAGAGCACTGTCCTTAGCACTGTACCACTAATTAAAGAAAATCCTATGTAAGAAGGTGCATTTCTTCCCCAGAGCTGTCACACCAACCTTTGGGCTCTCTGCTGGAAAAGTAGAATCAAGGCTCAGATGATGCGTTTTTAATTGTATCCTCTAGTATTATGGATGTGGGACAATACTGTATCATATATCATACCTCTGTGAATGTAAAATATCTTGTACCTGCTATATGATATGTGGTAGTTACTGTGCTATATCAGACCTGTTTTTAACGACCTTATTCTAGAATGTTTTCTTTCCAGATGATTGAGGAAATAATTAAAAAATGGTGCCAGGTACTTAACAGTAATAGAACTTGCTCTTTTCTGGGATTTTTTTTTCTTTTTTTTTAATGGAGTATGCTGAATATCTCCATAATTTTGTTCAGATGACTGCAGAACCTGGAAAAGCTGTTGCTGCTATTGATGCGTAACATACTGCTGTTGGTCATTGTGTATATACACACACACACACACATACACACACACACACACACACACACATATATATATATAATTTAAATTTTTGCAAACTTCAGCTGTGCTGTCAACTTTGGAGAAGTATCCCAGTTGTACCATGTTGAGTTGGCATTGTACAAAAATTAACAACCATATTGGTTTAGAAATTTTAAACTTAATATTTTTTCCATTTGTACAGGGGTAAAGCACTGTTTTAAATATGTAAGGTGTTATCTACATGTGTTTGATTACAGAAACTAATAAAGTATTCTCTAAATAACGAAAAAAAATAAATTGCTGTTTTATGTAAAATAAATACTGAAATACCAGTAAAGTCATTTTTCTCTGGTCTTTCAATCCCTAAACACTAGTAATAATTGGCACTTGGATTTTAACTCAGCCAGAATAGCTCCAGTTTTATGCTTCCTTTAAATCAGGGTTTCTCAATTTCAGCATTGTTGACATTTTTTATGCAATTTTATTGAGATACACTCACATAACATACAATCATCCAAAGTGTACAATCAGCTGTTCACAGTATCATCATAGAGTTGTACATTCATCACCACAATCAAGTTTTTGAATCTTTTCATTACTCTAAAAAAAAGAATAAAAGTAAAAGTAAAAAAGAACACCCAAAACATCCCATACCCCCCATTCCCTGCCCCCCATTTTTCATTTACTTTTTGTCCCCATTTTTCTACTCATCTGTCCATACACTGGATAAAGGGCGTGTGAGTCACAAGGTTTTCATAATCACACGGTCACACCGTATAAGCTATGTAGTTATACAAATTATTGACATTTTGAGCCAGATAATTCTTTGTTGCAGGGTCCTGTCTTCTGCATTGTGGAATGTTTAGCACCACACTTGGCCTCTGCCCACCAGGTGCTAGTAGCTTCCCTCCATTTGTGACAGCTGAAGTATCTCCAGACATTACCAAATATCCCCTGGGGGCAAAATCACCCATGTTTGGAAACCACTGATGTAAATTATAGCACCCTCTTTTGGATACCAGTTTTGCCACCTGCATACAGATGTTTATAAATGCACATTTCTTAATAATTTAAAAAAATCATCTGGCTGTTCAGCTTCATTATCTCTCTACATTTTCCCACTCTAACTTGATGTTCTAGCCCCAGAACTACAAATCTCTGTAATTCTCCACTCTCATTCCCGACTCCTTTGTGTTTGCATCTCTTTCAGTCTCCAACACCTTTCCCTATTTTCTACCTGGCTGACTCTGACATTCTTCAAGCCTGAGGTCAGGCAAGCTAAGAGCAGCCCCTGAAAAGTAGAGTTGGCTAGCACTGAAGGCGGGGAGCGTTCGGAGACTGTGATGAAAGACTCAAAGTCACAAAACTGTGACTTCTGTGGTGGGGATCACCTAAATTTTACTGCGGATGAAGCTAATTCTGGTTCAGGGAAAACAGAAGTAACACGAAGGCTCTGGGGAAGTAAGGTGGAAGGAACCGTCCTTGATTCCCCTTGGACCTGAGGCATGAAAGCAGACTTGGGGAGCCAGAGAGAACACAGATAAGGCTTGGACTCCTGATAACAGATTTCCAACAAATGGTAGGTGGACATCTCAGGCAGTGCAGCATATGAGTCAGAGACTGTGCCCCCTAATTTTCATCCAGTCTGGTAGAGAAGGTCACTAACGAGAACAGGGGGACTACCCAGGACAAAACCATGCAACCTACATAAAGACAAGTTCCCTCATGGCCAGTCTCAGCACAGTCTTACCAGTCTGACATCCCCAGATGCTCTGTGAATCATCAACAGAGTCATTCATTCCGAAAGACACTAAAAGGATATGCACATGCCAAATGTACACAGAATTGCTTACCATTCTCATCCCCACTGTTCTCCCACTACCTCATGCAGCACACCACCAGTCCCCCTGTCTTTTCACAGTCCCTTTGTTCAGTCCTTATCACCATCACCCCCAACCTTCTTCACTCTGGTGTTCAGCTCTCAGTCCTTTCTGATCTAGATCAGTTTAGCCTACATGGATTCTCAGAAGATCCATCCATTTCCCCATCAGCTCAGCAAAAGCCCAGGTCCTGTCGCTGCCAGGTCCACAAGACCACTTCTTCTTGGAGGTTGGGGGAGGGAGACTCTGGGAATACTGCTTGGTGTCACAGAGCATATGAAAAACACCACATGTTCTTCATTGCAGGATTTAAATCTCCCACCAAAAGCCCCCCTTTCCTTAACTTTTGGCCTGATTTTGTTAAAGAAGCATTTGTCCCTTTACTACTTTGAGTTATAGTACACAGTCCTCTTCCAGTAAGTCAACACTGGAGGGCACATCTACCCACCCTTTCCTAATTCCTGGATTGGTGGTCCTTGGGATGGCTGTGGAAGGACAGACCTGCCACACCCTACTTCATAGATTTGTCATGAGTGTCAAATGCTCCACCCTTGATTCCCTTTTCCCTCACACCCTACCCCACCCAAGTCACTGAGCCTTGTAGAGTCTGCCTCAGAAGTATCTGCTCCACCCTAACAGCCATCACCCAGCCTGGGTTATTGCAGGGCCCCTATCTGAACTTCCAGTCTCCACTATCCCCCCTCTCCAGCCCATCTCATGCACTTTGGCCGCAGTTACCTTGTGAAAACATAGTTTAAGCCTTAAAGAGCTTTAATGTCTCCTTACTCTCGGTGAGTTAGTTTAAAGTCCAAAGAAGGGCACAGAAGGATTTTATGACCAACTTCCTTCTGTCCTTCTTTCCTGCCTTCCTTCTATTTTATTATAGCCAAAGTAATATATAAAATATAATATAATTTCAATACGATATATCAAATACTACTACAAAGCTTAAAACAAGAAACAGTTGTCCCTGCTCTTCCAGAGATAACCTCTTTCAACACATTAGCTGTGTCTCTGGCATTTTCCTCAAAATTTCTAAATATCATATTTGTACTACCATTTCTTGATTTTTAAATTCTAGATATTATATACTGAATTCCTACTAAATAAGATGAAAATTTGCTCCTCCACTCCGCCAACACACTTTCCTTTTTCTCATCCTTCCTAAAGAATTATATTACAATTTTTGTTTAAGTCAGCATTCACCATTTACACTATCATGACTATGTAAATATGCTGAGCCACGAACTGCACAATAATTATAAGGACTTTCTAGTAAATGATGCTTTCTAGTAAATGATATTTACTATGTGCCAGACACTGTTCTAAGTGCTTTAATCCTCAATATGGCCCTATGAAATAGGTGTTATTAATATCCCTGTGTAATGGTTTGAAGCTGTTATGTACCCCAAAAGATCAAGTACTTAGAGTTAATCCATTTTTGTGGGTGTAGACCTATTGCGAGTGGGCCCTTTTGATTAGGTTCAGTTGAGGCATTCCCAGGTGGGTCTTGATCCTCTTACTGGAGTCCTCTATAAGAAGATGACAAACAGAGAGAGAAACACAGGCAGAAGACAGAGATAAAGACAGAAGCTGAGAGAGAAGGACAGGAACAGAAGCTCAGAAAGAAATCCACAGATGAAGCAGCCAGAAATTGAAAGTAACAAAACCTGGGAGAGAAGAACCAGTTGACATTGCCATGTGCTTTGCCGTGTGACAGAGGAGTCCAGGATCACCAGATCGCCTGTTGATGCCTTGATTTGGACATTTTCATAACCTCAGAACTGTATTCTTGTAAACTAATAAATACCCATTATTAAAAGCCAGCCCATTTCTGGTATATTGCATTTCAGCAACCTTAGCAAACTAAAACAGATCCAAGGCACAGAGCAGTCACACAGCAGTAGGTGCCAGAGCTGGAATTTGAAAACAAGCATCTTTGTTTTTTACCATCACACTATTTTGCCACTGAATAGTTTTTTCCCAAAGTAGAGGAGGATTCAGGCTGTGGGATGTGAAGCTTATGCAAGTTGGGGGTCTTCTTAAGAATAAAGGACATAATGGAGCACTTTTGAAATGGCAGAGTAAGGACATCCAAAAATCTTCTTCTCTATAAAAACAACAAGGACACTGGCAAAAACAGTCAAAATAAACTTTTTCAGAACTCTGGAAATTAGATAAAGACTGTCAACAATCTGAAGAGTGTTTATTCAAGAAAAAAGGCTGGATCTTGGTAAGAATGCTGAGCCTTGTAGTATTTTAGCTTGCTCTAATCCCATTCTCCTCTCCTTAACTCTGGAGTAGTCTCAAAAACCAACAGCTTTGCAACTATAGTAGATGTGAAAATCAGCAGCCTGGTTGCCACTGAGAGGACAGAATGAATTTGGAGCACCTGAAAGGTCTCATCCATAGAGAATTGTCGCTATTGTGTCTGGCAGCACACTCGAAAGGTCCATTCTCAGAGTTTATCTTTATTTGGCCTGACTCAGAGTTCCTTTCTGTATGAACATTTTTATCAGCAAGGCATTTGTCAAAATAACCAACAGTAATTGTTTAACAATGCATCTGCCTGTGATAGCATTACCAGTGTGGCTAACAAGAAGGTGACCAAAAAATTTTAAAGGAAAAACTGAGCAATGAAGTATCCATAGGGAACTTTGAAAAACTCCCACATATTCTTGCAGGGCATGTACATATGCAAAGCTGTGCATATGTACAGGAATTATCTAAAAAGGCCCTAATCTCTTACCTCTTGCTGACCTTGAGGCGCTTTGCAAGAAGAAAGGGAAGGCTAAGGCAGAATTGTAAACTTCCAGCTGGATCATTGAATGCCAGTCCCCACATGTACACAGAGCCCCTCAGCAAACACTGAAAGACTTATTGGTTCAAGGGATTTAAGGAAATCTCTATTCAAACATTATCAAACAACTAAGCTAACCAGGCAAAGACTTCAGTGATCACACACAGCAAAGAATACAGACTTGAGAAAATTCATCCAGAAATAAACAATATCTTAGTCTGCCAGGCTGCTATGACAAATAACACATGATGGGTGGCCTAAATCAGGAAATGACTGGCTCATGGTTTTGGAGGCTAGAAGTCCAAAATCAAGGCATTGGCAATGTAATGCTTTCTCCCTGAAGTCTTACTGTTCTGGCATAGGCTTATCACAATCCTTGGGGTTCCTCAGTTTGCATCTCTTGCATCTCCCATCACATGCAATTTCTCCTTATGTCTTCTCTTTCAGTTTCAGCTGACTTCTGACTTCTTGCTCCTCTCTGTGTGACTTTCTCTGGCTCACTGTGTCCAAATATGGTTTAAGGCACACCCTGATTCAGTTGGGTCACACCTTAACTAAAAATAGCATCTTTAAAAGGTCTTGTTTATAAATGGATTCACACCCACAAGAATGTGGATGGAGAATAAGAAGAGGTACTTTGTTGGGATACAAAATTCAGTCTACCATAACCACTAAACAAATGAACAAAAGCAACAGCAACAACAACAAATGACAAAAACAACAAATCATGGGAAGGAATAAATTTGTTTCCAGAATTGTCACATTATATTCTTTAAAATGTCCAGTATCAATATTAAAAATGCCCACTTTCAAAAAATTACTAGACAAGAAAAGAAATAGGAAAGTATGGCACATACACATTAAAAAATCAGTCAATAGAAACTGTTCCTGAGGAAGCCCAGATGTTGGACTTTGTAGACAAATAATTTAAGTCTTCTATTATGAATATCTTCAAAGAACTAAAGAAAACCATGTCTAAAGGATTAAAGCATGAGAATGATGTCTTGCTGAGTAGGGAATATCAGTAAAGAGATAGAACTGATAAAAAAGAACCAAACAGAAATTCTGGAATGAAAAGAATATAACTGAAATGAAAATGTCAACTAGAGAGGTTCAGCAGCAGATGTGAACTTGTATGTAGAAGAAAGAATCAGTGAACATTAAGAAAGGTCAATTGAGGTTAGCCAGATTGAGGAAGCATAAAAAAAAAGAACGAAGAAAAATGAACAGAGCCTCAGAGACCTGTGGGACAATGTCAAGTATACATAATTAGATTCCTAGAAGGAGAGAAGAGAAAGAGGCAGAAGGAATATTTGAAGAAATAATAGCCCCAAGCTTCCCAAATTTGATGAAAAACATTGATTGTCACATCTAAGAAGCTCAAAAAACTCCAGATGGGATAAATTCAAAGAGATCCACACACAACACATCTTAGTGAAATTGTCAAAAGACAAAGACAAAGACTCTTGAAAGCACTAAGAGAATCATGTACAAGAGAGCATCAATAAGATTTACAGCTGACATCTCATCAG
Organism: Choloepus didactylus; assembly: GCF_015220235.1. Lineage (NCBI taxonomy): Eukaryota > Metazoa > Chordata > Mammalia > Pilosa > Megalonychidae > Choloepus > Choloepus didactylus. Next base: position 112,175,160 of record NC_051315.1, read on the forward strand.
AAACCATGGAGGTCAGAAGGAAGTGGATTGATATAATTGAAGTGCTGAAAGAAAGATTGTTGACCAAAACTTCTATATCCACCAAAATTATCTGCCAAAAGAAGAATAAATTAAAACATTCCCAGATCAACAGAAACAGAGAGAATTCATTGCTAACAGGTCTGCCCTATAAGAAATACTAAATACAGTCCTTCCGGCTGAAATAAAATCCACACGAAGAAATAAAAAGCACCAGTAAAGGTCAATTCATAGGTAAATATAAAAGAATGTAAATTTATTTTTGTTTTCAACACTTTTTTTCTATATGATTTAAAATACCACTGCATAAAGCAAAAGTTATAAAACTGTATTGATGGCCTTTTAATGTAATTTGTATGACAATGATAGTATAAAGGAAAAGGGGCAGGATGGAGCTAAACTGGAGCAAAGTTTTTGTATTCTATTAAAATTAAGTTGGTATTAATCAATACATGGTTGTTTTAAATTAAGATGTAATTGTACTCTCAACCACTAAGAAAATAACAAACAAACAAACAAACAAAAAGTAAAAGAAACAACAAGGGAACTAAAATGATATTCTATGAAATATCTATTTAACACAAAAGAAGGTAGTAACAGAGGAACAGAGGAACAAAAGAGATTTAAGACATACAGAAAAATAATAGCACATATACTAAAATTGGAATGATACAAAGATTAGCATGGCCTCTCTGCAAGGATGACATGCAAATTAATGAAACATTCCATATTTTTCTGTAAAATTACAAGTATTTTAATTTTACGAATCTCAATGGAAGATGCAAATTTAATCATTAGCAATGGAAATAATCATACTTCTCCCAAAAAACATGTAGATATCACTCCAAGTGGAAGGTTACTTCTATGATAGCAATAATCAGTTATTCAAAAAAACTAAGACCAAGAAATTCAAACAATGATATTTGTAAATTAAGCAAGTGGGCTTCTAATTCATGTTATTAATGATTGTTGTTACACTTGTAAATAAAATTTTGTTAAAAAACATGAAAAAAGGGAAAACAAATTTTAAAATGGAAGAGATGTAAATCTGAACTTGTCAATAATTACATTACATATAAATGGGCTAAACTCAGAAAGCAAAATTGATTTTTTTCAAAAATGATCCAACTATATACTGGTTTTACAATCAAAGAAACAAATAGTTGAAAATAAAAGGTTGGAAAAAGATATACCATGTAAAAAGAACACAAAAGAGAGGTGTAGTGGCTATACTAATAGCATAAAAAATAGATTTTAAAACAAAAATGGTTACTAGAGACAAAGAGGTACATTTTATAACGATATATCAGGAAGACAAAACAATTACAATCATTTATGCATCTAACAATAGAATCCCAAAACACATGAAGCAAAAACTGACAGAATTGAAGGAAGAAATTCAATTCAATAATAACAATTGGGACCTTCAAAATCCCACTTTCAAGAATGAATAGGACAAGTAAGCAGAAGATCAACAAGAAAATAGAAGACATGAATGATATTATACCCCAACTAGACCTAATAGACATCCATAGAACACTTCAACAAATGACAGGAAATTGCACATTCTTTGCAAAAAAACATGGAATATTCTCCAGGATGGACTCTATATTAGGACATAAAACAAGTATCAATAAGTTTAAAAGGTTTGAAATAATTAAAAAGCATGTACTTTGGCTACAATGGAATGAAATTAGAACTCAATAACAGAAGGAAATTTGGGAAATTCACAAATACGTGAAAATTAAATTACACATGCCTAAGTAACCAATAGGTCAAAGAAGATATCACAGGGAAATTAAAAATTACTTCGAGATGAATGAAAATAGAAAACCCAACATCCTTTCAAAATGCATTAGACACAGCTAAAGCAGTACTTAGAAGAAAAATCTTTTAGAAATGTTTTTATTAACTTTTTTTTGTTAGAAAAGTTGTAGGTTTACAGAAATATCATGCATTTTTTAAATGCAGTGTTCCCATATACCACCCTATTATTAACACCTTGTGTTAGTGAGCTACATTTGCTATAATTCATGAAAGAACATTTTTATAATTGTACTGTTACCTATAGTCCATCATTTACAATAGAGTTCATTGTGTTGTACAATCCTGTTTTTTTAAGAAGGAAACTTATAGCTGTAAATGCTTATATTAAAAAGAAGAAAAAAAGAGAAAGATCTCAAATAAATAAGACAACATTTTACCTTAAGAAACTGGAAACCTGGTCTCAGCCTTGTGTATACTTTCTATTGTAATGGTTACTCTAGACTAGTCTCAGCCCTGTGTATACTTTCTATTATAATCCATCCCCACTTTGTTTGAATCCCTAAAAACCCTGAACTCCTTAGAATCAAGGAGACAGATTTTTGGGCTGATAGGCCATTGGATCTCTCGCTGCTCCAGTAGCATTAAACAATTTCTGTCTTTGAAAAAAAAAAAAAAGAACCAGAAAAAAAGAGCAAACTAAACCAAATGAAGAAGGAAGAAAATAATAAAGACTAGAGAAGAAATAAGTGAAATAGAGAATAGAAAAACAAAAGAGGGAATCAACAAAACCAAGTTAGTTCCTTGAAAGAACAAACAAAATTAACAAACTTTTAGCTATATTGATCAAGAAAAAAAGAAAGAAGACTGAAATTACTAAAATCAGACATGAAAGAGGAGACATCACTACCTACCTTACAGAAATAAAAGAATTATAGGATTATAAAGGGATGCCATGGACAATTGTATGCTAACAAATTAGATAACCTAGATGAAATGGACAAATTCCTAGAGTGACACAAACTACCAAAACCGTCTCAAGAAGAAATAGAAAATCTGAATAGACCTATAGCAAAGTAAAAACACTGAATAAGTAATTAAAAAAAAAAAAAGAAAAAACTTTCCACAAAGGTAAGCTCAGGCCCAGATGGCTTCACTGATGAATTCTACCAAGTGTTTAAAAAAACATTAATACTAATTCTTCATGTTTCTTCCAAAAAACAGAAGTCACAGGAACAATTCCCAATGCATTCTTTGAAGCCAGTATTACCCTGATATCAAAATCAGACAAAGGCATCACAAGCAAAGAAAAACTCTAGACCAACATCCCTTATGAACATAGATGCAAAAATCCTCAACAAAATACTAGCAAACCAAACCCAGTAACATATGAAAAGGATTACATATCATGACAAAGTGGGTTTATCACAGGAATGCAATGTTAGTTTAACATATGGAAATCAATCATTGTAATATACCACATTATAGAATAAAGGTCAGAAACGCCATCATCATCACAATAGACACAGAAAAAGCATTTGGAGAAATCCAACACTCTTTCATGGTAAAAACACTCAACAAATTAGGATTAGAAGAGAACTTCCTCAATCTGATAAAGTCCATCTATGGAAAACCCACAGCTAAAATCATACTTAATCATGAAAGACTAGATGCCTTCCAAGATCAGGAAAAAGACAGGGATATCCATTCTCACTACTTCTATTCAACACTGTAATAGAGGTTTGATCCAGGGTAATTAGGCAAGAAAATGAAATGAAAGGCACCAAATTGGAAAGGAAAAGTAGAACTAGCTCTATTTGCAGATGACATGATTTTATATAGAAAATCCTAAGGAATTCTCATGCAAAAACTATTGGAACTAACATATGAGTTCAGCAAATTTGCAGGATATAAGATACAGAAAAATCAATTGTATATCTACTTACTAGAAATAAACAGTCTGAAAACGAAATTAAGAAAATAATTCTATTTATGATAAAATAAAACAATATTAGGAATATATTTAAGAAGGAAGTGCAAGACTTGAACATTGAAAACTATAAAACATCATTGAAAGAAATTAAAGAATACCTAATTAAATGGAAAGACATTTCATGTTTGTAGATTGTATGACTCAATACTGTTAGAATGGCTATACTCCTCAAACTGATATTCAGTTCAACACAGTCCCTATCAAAACTCCAGCTGCCTTTTTTTTTTTTTTTTTGCAGAAATTGACAAGCTGATCCTAAAATTCATATAGAAAAATAAGGGACCCATAATAGCCAAAACAATTTTGAAAAAGAACAAAGTTGGAGGAATCATACTTCCCAACTTCAAAACTTACTATAAACTATAGTAATAAAGACAGTGTGGTGCTGATATAAGAATAAACATATAGATCAATAGCATAGAATTGAGAGATCAGAAATAAACCTTACATTTATGGTCAATTAATTGATTACAAGGGCACCAAGTCCATGCAATAGTAAAGAATAGTCTTTTCAACAAATGGTGCTGGGACAACTATATATCCACATGTAAAAGAATGAAGTTGGGCCTCTATTTCACACTAAATGCAAAAATTAACTCAAAATGGATCACAGACCTAAATGTAACCACTAAAACCACAAAACTCTTAGAAGGAAACATAGAAGTAGACCTTTATGACCCCAAATTGGGCAATGGTTTCTTGGATATGACACTAAAAGCATAAGTAACAAAAGAAAAATTAGATAAATTGGACTCTGTCAAAATTTAAAACTTTTGTGCTTCAAACATCACTAGCAAAAAAGGGAAAAGACAACCCACAGAATGGGAGAACATATTTGAAATCATATATATGATAATGGGCTAGTATCCAGAATATATAAATTAGTCTTACAACTTAACAATGAAAAGACAAAGAATCCAATTTTAAAATGAGCAAAATATTTGAATAGACATTGAAAAGATCAACATCATTAGTCATTAGGGAAATGCAAATCAAAACTACAAGATACCACTTCATACCCACCAGGATGGCTATAATGAAAATTATGGACAATAATAGTTGTTAGCAGAAAAGTGGAGAATTGCAACCTTCAAACCCAAAAATTGCTAGTGGCAATGTAAAATCTTCTGCTGCTTTGAAAATAGTTTGGCAATTCCTCAAAAAATTAAACATAGAGCTACCATAAGACCCAGTTTCTTAGTTTTTCTGGGCTGCTACCACAAGTATCGCCAAATAGTTTTGGCTTAAACAACAGGAATCTTTTGTCTCAGAGTTTGGAGGCTAGAAGTCATGCTTCCTCCCAAAGTTGGTAGTGTTCAGATGCTGGGTTGCCAATTCCTTGGGGTTCCTTGGCTTGTATCTCTGCTTCCTGTCATATGACAATGTTCTCTCCTTTCTCTCTGCTCTTTTGGTTTCCATGACTTCTGGCTTCTGGCTCCTCCCTATAGATTTCTCTTTATAAGGCCTACAGTTATCCAGATTGAGGCCTAGCCTAGGTCAGTTGGCTACACCTTAATTAAAAAATAACATCTTCAAAACAACCTATTTACAAAGGGTTCACACCCATAGGGACAGGAATTAAGATAAAAAACGTGTTTTGGGGGTACATAATTCAACCTACCACACCCAGCAATTCCACTCCTAGGTATACACCCAAGAGAACTGAAAAATATATCTCCACAAGCAGAGGATGGTGAAAGTAACACAACATTGTGAGTATAATTAACACTACTGAATTATGTATCTGAATGTGGTTAAAGTGGGGAAAATTTGGGTTGTATATTACTAAAATAAAAATATTTCTTTAAAAACTTGAACTCATATAGTCATAGCAGCATTATTCTAATAGCCAAAAAGTGGAAACAATCTAAATGTCCTTCTTAAACAAAATGTGATATATCCATACAATGGGATACTATTCACTTATAAAAAAGGGATAAAATAGTCATACATTCTAGAATGTGAATGAGCCTTAAAAACATTATATCAAGTGTGCCAGTTTGAATATATTGTGTCCCCCAAATGCCATTATCTTTGATGTAATCTTGTGTGGGCAGACGTTATCAGTGTTGATTAGATTGTAATTCCTTGAGTGTTTCTGTGGAGATGCGCCCCACCCAACTGTAGGTGGTGACTCTGATGAGATATTTCCATGGAGGCGTGACCCCACCCATTCAGCGTGGGCCTTGATCAGTGGAGCCATATAAATGGTTGGAATCCTTTGATTGTTTCCATGGAGATGTGACTCAACCAACTCAGGGCAAGACCTTTGATTAGATAATTCCCATGGAGGTGTTAGCCCGCCCATTCAGAATGGGTCTTAATTGGATCACTAGAGTCCTATAAAAGTGTTCACAGACAGAAGGAAGTCCTACAGCCATGAGAGACACTTTGAAGAACACAAAGGAGCTGAAAGTGCCTTCCAAGCTAACAGAGGTTTTCTGGATGCCATCGGCCTTTCTCCAGTGAAGGTACCCTATTGTTGATGCCTTAGCTTGGACACTTTATGGCCTTAAGACCATAACCTTGTAACCAAATAAACCCACTTTATAAAAGCCAATCCATTTCTTGTGTTTTGCAAAATGGCAGCATTAGGAAACTGGAACACCACCTAATAAGAGAAGTACAACAGAGAGCAAGTTGAAGTGCAAAGAGAGTGGCCCTGACTGATTTCTGTTAAAATATCTCAATTTTGAAAAATTTCTTTATTTCTTTACTGTTATTCTAGTGGGGTTTGGGAAGGGAGCAAACATAAAGTGCATATGTTCAATCTACCATATTTAACAGAAATCTCCTCTTCTACCTTCTCAGCCTCCTGTGTGCCCATTCGTCTGTACTCTCACTGGTGAGGATAATTTATAACATTTGCAATGCTCTTCCCATGCCCTTCCTTCTGGCTAGAATGTCTTCAGCATCTTGTCTTCCAGGAAAACTCCTACCATCTCTCCCCAACCTCACCCTGCAGCATTACTGGCTGCCTTTTCTGTGTTACCATAGCCCTATGTACATTTAGAGCACAGTTTTCAAAATTGGAGTTGTCTCAATTTCCAGGCTGCTCTGGCAAATACCACAGAATGGGATGGCTTAAACAACAGGAATTTACTATCTCATGGTTTCAGAGGCTTGCCTCCTCCTGGGGTTGGTAGTGTTCTGGCTGGCTGGGAATTCTTGAGTGCATGGCTTTCCCATCCTCTCTCTTCTGGGTTCCCACTGACTTCCTGCTTCCCTCTCCTCCCCCTGGCTTTCTCTTTATACATCCTCCAGCAATAGGATTAAAACCCATCCTGACTGAGATGGCCAAACCTTAACCAAAAATAACATCTTCAAAAGGGTCCTTTTTATGATGGGCTCACAACCACAGGAATGGGAGTAAGGTTAAGGACATGTTTTTTTCTGGGGTACATAATTCAATCTACCATGGGGTGGAGATCCATTTAAAGTCAGTTTATTTGTGCCAGTTTGAAACTTTTATGGACCCCAGAAGAGCCATGATCTTTTAATCCAATCTTGTTGGGTGGAACATTTGATTGAGTGTTTCCATGGAGATGTGACTCACTCAACTGTGGGTGAGAGCATTGATTAAATTATTTCCATGGAGATGTGACCCTGCCCATTCTGGGTGGGTCTTGATTAGCTAACTGGAGTACTTAAGAGAGCTCAAGAACTGACGCAGATGCTGATGCTTGGAGATACTTGGAGATGCAGACAGAAGGAAGCTTGGAGGTGCTAAACTAAGAGCTGAAGCCCAGCGCTTGCCCCAGAGAATCTAAGAGAGGACCCCCAGATGCTTAGAGAGAAATGCCCTGGAGAACAAGCAGAGAGCTGAGAGAAGCTAAGAGAGATAAAACGCCAGAGTCATTTTGGAGAAAGTCATTTTGAAATGCAACCTGGGGCAAAGGACTAGCAGACGCCATCCACATGCCTTCCCAGCTGACAGAGGTGTTACAGATGCCATCAGCCTTTCTTCAGTGAAGGTTCCTCTTGTTGATACCTTAGCTGGGACACTTGTATGGCCTTAGAACTGTAAATTTGTAACCTAATAAATTCCCTTTAAAAAAGTCAATCCATTTCTTGTATTTTGCAAAGCAGCAGCTCCAACAAACTGGAACATTAGTGAACCTCAAACTGCATTTATATATATTCAGATGAGATTGTGGAAGTATTTCTTACAGTGGATTGACACTGTAGTAGGGCACTGCTCACTTTGAATTAGTTTTTTTGCATCTTTACTACTTCACATAGAACAATTTGAGATTAGGGACCATAAAGTATTCATCTTTCCTATTCCCAGGGTATACTTAGGTCTGACAAGGCTTGGTCAGTATTTAGTGAATTGAATTGAATATATTATGCAATCACTGTATAATCTGCAAAGTCATATAAACTCGAACTATTTGCCTAAACTAGGAGTCTAAAATTAGCTCACTGGAGAACTAGGACACCTGAGGTCAAATGGCTGAGTGTTGTCATGGAGACTGTATATCACATACTGAGAGAGCAAGGCCGACCTCAGCAAAGGCAGAGCCAGGCTAGTATTCTAATCTCCTGGGATTTGAAGTCAGTTCCAATCAAAGAATTTCCCTGTCCTGATTACCTCACCTAGATATTTAAAAACATTGCACTGATGGGGTGTTTAGTTATTGATAACCCACAAAACGACATGGAATTTTTCCCAAACCCTCTGAGAAAATCAGCATTTAAGATTTCTCTTTTCAGCTGTTTAGGAGTTTATAGAGTAGATTTGGGGTGGGGGGGAGTGATGTATAATGGAAAGACCCTGTGACTTAAGGAAATAAAAAAACCTGGATTCAGATCCTGTTTCCACAAGCAAGTGACCTAACCTCTCTCAATCTCAGTTTTCTTATCTTTGAAACATGGGTAAATAATATCTACTTCAAAAGATTTTCACGGGGAATTAAATAAGCTAACATATGCCTAAGGACAGGACTTGGTACTTAAATGTTTTCTTTCCCTTTCTGCATGTGCCCTTCCTCCCTCCCTCCCTCCCTCCCTTCTTTCCTTCCTTCCTTTCCAAACTGTTACACAGGTTATTTATCAGAAACCAGCCATGGAGCTCAATTAATGTCATGTCTTAAGTAACTATAGTGAGTTATGCTCAATAGAAAGAAAACAGCCACGCAGTTAAACTCATTGCAATGGAAAAGGTTTGCTTTTATAGAAACCCTGTTTCGTGGGAGGAATGATAAACTAGGACATCTCAGACCAAAGCTCATCCTCTGTGGTACTGTGAACGCTTGCGGCCGTGAGCTCTCTGGGTCAGCACGGGGAGACTGACAGGCTTTGTGCATCAACACTTGTGGGAACCTCTACGATCCAGTGTGTACACTGGCTGGAGGGGGGCAGGCCCGGGCGTGGCCACGAGCACCTCAGGCAGTACCTTGAGCTAGGGTGGCTTGAAGTCTGCAGGGGTGGGGAAGAGGCGCCAGCCCCGTGCGGCACTGAGCACATGGACAGTGTAGGTACGTTTCAGCCCCAACTAAAGGCTGCCAGGCTGCCTTCTGCCACACTGCACAGAGCCCAGGAAGACCCGTGGGGGGCCCTGAACGGCATAGCAGACCCTGCCGTCTCATGTCTGATGCTGGTCTGAAAGATGCTTGTTGCTGCTCAGGATCCTTCCTCTGCTAACCACCTCGGAAGCATACGTTAGGAGGAAGGAAACATTCTGCTCTGGTTCCTTAAATCAGTGTATATCAAATTGGGTTAGAACCTATCAGTGGGTCAAGAAATTAAGTTTATGGGTCACAATCAGCATTGTGTTTTGAAGTACAACAGAAAACGTTAGGATGTAGAACGTGTAGAAAGACAGTATTATCTCTCGAAACTTCAGTTCTACAGGTGTGTTTGTGCGTGAATCAGATCGTGCTGTAAAGTATAATTCTTACCGTGGGCTTGCTGTCCCCAAATTCTCAGAAAGACTGGACCAGCCACAGTATCCAGGCTACTTCCTCAATTTTTCCAAAAATATGTGACTTGATTCCTTCTGGAAGTAAGCATAAGAAGCTTACCATGTGTTCGGTGGCATTTTGTCAGTGACCTAAAGAGATTTTTAAAACTTCAAATAAAGAAGCAGGTGAAAACATCTGGACTGCCCTGTCAATATCTTATCAAAGTGAATTTGAAAAACATGTACAGGTTCCCATTCATAAACGAAGAATGCCTTGATCCTAAAGCCACCCTGAATCAGATGATGAAAGGAAACAGTGGTGGCATTTTTGGAGGCAGAATGGATATCTCTGAGCCCAGTCACTGTACACATATGTCCATGGGGGGCCTGCCGGGGAGGCTGAGGGAGCAACAGAATATAGTTCCTCAGCAGGGTCTGCTGCTGGACTCTAAGTGGGATGGTTTGCCAGAGGTCAGCACTTCAGCACGGTCTTCTGGCTCAGAAAATGTCCTCTTGTAGCTGTACCCATTAGACCCTCCAGCACAGGTGAAACACGTCCTGGGGCTCCTGGCTAAGGTACACCAAAATGACCTCAAACGGAACCACGTCTGCAGGGCAGACCTCTGTAGGCTCTAGTTACCTTGCATGGGTCACAAAATCATAGGTTGAAACTGCAACGGTTTTGCCTCCCACAATGTTTTCCAGAATCCCGTGCATCAAATCATTATCCAGAGCCTATGGGTGGTCAAAATTGTACTGTCCTGTAAAGCCTTGGCCTTCTGCTCTGCCGTCGGGACTTTATGGAACCTGTCTTGCTTAGGATAGACCACTTCCACTGTCGGTGGTCAACTTTGTTCTGCCCCAGCAGCTCTGCTATCTTTTCACACACGACCAACCTCCCACTTTAAGTGTCTTTAAGTGTCACTTGAGAAGGCAGAAAACTACTGAGACAGATGCCATTAAACTAATATTCAAGTTGAATTGGGTCTGAAATACTCTTGCAACCATCCTCACTTTGACCCTGTCTGCTTTAAACCTGCTGAAATTGGCCACAATTGCACCTGCTAGTTTGTACAGAAGCCGATTTCTGCTATTTCCCACAGCAACACAAAGCTGCTTAACAGGTCTGAGCGCACTTTGTTGTACAATAAAAGAGACTTAAGCAATGACCAATTGTTAGTTGATATTTTCTGAAACAACTTGTTCAAGGCGGAAAATGTTATGGGATTTCTTTCAGTGTTTTCCTTTATTCCTTGATTTTGGAAGCTAAGAACCTACATTCAAACTATAGGTTGGGGAATGGTGACTTTGGTTTGTTCATCACCATATTTAAGTCTTGGGAAGACAGTATATCCAGCAAGTAAGCTTCCAGGCTGTCTAATCAGCATGCATAGCTTAGTCGGGACTAAAGCCCATCAGTCAGGTAATGTTTTGCCTGAGAAAGAAGATGCGTTTTCTCCTGGTCGCTGAGGTCTGCAAGGAAAGTCTGTTATGGCAGTTAAAACATTCTGCCCCTGCTCAAGAGGGCTCCAAAGAGTTCATTGTTATCCCCCAAGCCTTAGGCTACCTGAGCATTTGTAGAGTGGAAGAGGAGAGAAAACCAGTGTTCTTCTTTGCTTAGTCTGCTCCCAAAACTGCAAACTTACAATTCTAAAACCACTGATGGATGTAGAGAGAGAGAAAAAGAATAAATAAAATTCTCAAGGCCAAATAATTAAAGATTAATGTGAAAAGAATTACTTAAAAGCTAACAGTTATATGTTAAAACAAATAAAAAGGATTTATAAAGCCCCAGAAGTAATTTAAAATTAAAAAAGAGTAAACCTGTCATTAATGCAGTAACACATTACTTTACCAGAAATCTTCCCAGAGTTGTGAGGGTCTCTCCAAGGTTGACTGGGGAGCTCAGCGATCAACCCATTGGTGCCACTACACCTACCACTGTATGTAGACAATAAACCAGCAAAAAGTCTCAACTGGATGAATCAAATGGTCATTTTTATTCAGGTGAGCTCCTACAACAGATGTTTCAGAAAGGAAGCTTTGAGTTGCAAAATATAGAAAACCTTGCTAACAAAAAGAGTTGTTATTCTTACATAATAAGAGTCCAGATGTGACTTTCAGAGTTGATTATTTCATCAATGATCTTGGATGTTTTCCGTCTTTCTTTTCTCCCATCTTCAGTATGTTGGCTTGTCCTCTCTGCATGGCTCCACTCATGGACACAAAGTAGCTGCCCAAGTTCTGAATGTTGCAGATAATGTCCAGAGCAGAAATAAAATTCTCATCCAAATAGACAGCATACATATATCAAAGTTTTATTTAAATCTTTAATGAAGGAACTGGTAGGGAAGATAAAAAGTTGGTTCTTTGATTGTTTTCAGGAAATGAATATATATGCCAATAAATTAAAAAATTACTAGGTGTGCCAGTTTGGATGCATTATGTCCCCATGTGTTCTTTGATGCAATCTTTGGGGGCAGATGTATTAGTGTTGATTAGTGTTTCCATGGAGATGTGACTCAATCAACTGTGGGCAAGACCTTTGATTGGACAATTTCCATGGAGGTGTTAACTCCACCCATTCAGGGTAGGTCTTAACTGAATCACTGGAGTCCTATAAAAATGTTCACAGACAAAAGGAGGTGCTGCAACCAAGAGAGACACTTTGAAGAATGCACAGGAGCTGAGAGTGGAGCTACAACACAACCTGGGATCAGCACACGCCAACCACGTGACTTCCCAGCTAACAGAGGTTTTCTGATGCCGTTGGCCTTCCTTTGGTGAAGGTATACTTGTGTGGATGCCTTCATTTGGACATTTTCATGGCCTTAAGACTGTAACTTTGTAACCAAATAAATCCTTTTTATAAAAGCCAATCCTTTTCTGGTGTTTTGTATAATGGCAGCCTTAATAAACCAGAACACTAGGTTAGATGGAAAACTTTTAACATTCTACAAGACAAAAAAAAATCATAACATCTTTGGTTATCTGTTCGAGGTTATACAGAAACAACTTAGTTTTTGAGGTAAACATTACAGAGCTATATACTCTCTATGTGTATATCAGTAGTGGATTATTAGTCAAATTATACTGTTATATAACAACAAAGTTATTTTCCCAAGAATATCAGATGAAAGTAAAATTGACTAACTAGAAAAACTCTGGCATTATCTTAAAAAACTACAGCAATCATCGTTTGTATTTTTTTTAACTTTGGGGTACTTTTACAATTTCTTTAACATGAAAAATTGTATTACAGGCCTTAAACAAATCACAGAGGGAATTAGGATAGTTTACTTGGCTTACAGCAGGTTTCTCAAATTGTAAGTTATAACCCATTAATGGTATGGTGGAATGGGAAGTCAAGTTAGTATGTTGTGACCAGCATTTAAAAAAACTTAAAGAGAATAGAATAGAATAGAGTATCAGAGTGTAGCAAACATAATAAGGTGAAGTTTCAGTTGTGTGCCTGTGTGTGTGTTTGTGTGTGTGTGTTTATTGGGTTATAAAATGTAGTTCTGAATGTGAGTAATGGTTAAAAATTTTGAAAACCACTGACTTAGGCCTTTGAAGTTTTCACTCCAGGGGCTGCAAACCGGCCCATGAAAGACACAACTACTTGGAGGCAGATGATTAAAAATCAGAGTTTTGTCCCCAAAGATGAAGCTAAGGAATGGCTGTTGAGTAGATAACTAACAGAGCTGGGCTACAATAGGAGACTGACAGGTTGGTACCGGACCCTGCTGTTCTCATCCCCAAACTCCATGAGCTAAGATACATCTTGATTGCAATGTGATTAAAATGGACCCACCGTCTGCTTCATCACTTCAAGCTTAAGATGGTTCCAATATAATAAAAGCTTTCCTTTATTTCCTTTTGTGGCAAAGACCACTAGTTATCTCCCCAATATCTGTTCTCCTTCAATGACATAACAATTGAGATTTTATAGAGGCACATGACCACCAAGGTTGAGACTACATTTCCCAGCTTCCCTGACAGCTATGTTTGGCCATATGACTAAGTGCTGGCCAATGTCATGTAGACAAAAGTGATGTATGCAAATTCAGGGCCATGCCCTTAAAGGACAGGGATATGACCTTCTTTTTTTCATCCCCATTCTGCTGCCTGGAACATGGACCAATCTGGGACATGTGGACAAAGGCAATACATTAGGGATGGTGGAGCAACAAAATAGGGGGCATCCAGGTCCCTGCATCATGAGCTGTCAAACCAGCCCTGGATTATTACACAGCAAGATATTAAACTTCATTCTTATTTATGCCACTGTTATTTTGAGTCCTTGTTAAACCAATAACTTAACCTACATCTTACCTAATATCCCCTTCTTATAGCTTATTAGTACTAAAAAAAAATGGTGGAAGTTTGAAGGGCTAAAGTAGATAGACATTCAGTACATCAGAGAAGATTTTAAACCACTTTCCCAGAGAGTATTTGCTTTCATGTCAGCTCCAAAACCCAGCAGGTTAAGGATCAGATAGAAGGTCAGAGAAAAACAGCTCTTGCCAGTGTCATATGTTGCTTAGATTAGATTAAACGATATGAAATTAGTTTTTTGTAAGTAAAAAATTGACAGATGTTAGCAATTTCATATATACTTCAATCTAACAGAACTGATGCTGGATCTCACAGATGGTGGAGCATTGGAATTCACAAACGGTACAATCTACAGAAAGTGTGTTTCTAAAGGGCCTAGGCCCAAAGCTGAATCCCCATGGCAGAGGACCCTTAGGTGCATGCCTGCTCAGTAGGTCTTCTGCACATCATTAGCCTGATTTCAGGTTGTGAAGGCTTCAGAGATTCTGACCAAGCCTTGAGCAAAATGCTGTAAATCTAATGGGATAACTCATAACTGGCTTAAGAGAAACAGTAAAAGCCAAACCAATGATGCAGTAATGGCAGTTAGTCATGGTTTTATTGGGGGGTGTAGACTTTGGAAGGAGATAGAAGAGTCAAAATGGTATGATGTAAGCTCATGGGTGTGCGCTCCAAGATCAACCTCTTTTATGGAGCTCATGGCATTCCATCAGTCAGAGTATTGCAGATAATAATCTCTTTTCCTGTCCCTCTAGCAGATGACCGTCCCATAGCTTGTATGTTACAGTCCAAACCATACTGTGAACACTGATTCTCGTGGTCTCGATTCCAAATTCCCAGGAGCGAATTCTATTCCAAATGTGGCAGAAGCTCCTAGTGCATTGTGCCACACCCCCTTGGCCCATCTCTGATTTCAGCTACAGCTGTAGTGGGCAGGTCCTGTAAGCCCTGATGGCTTCCCACCTCAAAGTCCAGCCTCACCATTTCTGTCTCAGGGCTTTTCCCAAAGCCTCCATAGCTCAATCAGCTTGCATAGGGGTGCAGGCTGACTGTGAGAAGTGGGGGTGCAGGGGTTACCAATCCTAGCAGCAACCCTCAACTTATGGAAGACGGGAGTCAGTTCAGACTTCAGTTTTTCATTTTTAAAATTTTGTTTATATATATTTTGCCTCTGTCTTTAGAGGGACAACTTTGAAGTACATTCTATATGGTTCCCCCAAGAGTTCCCAGTGGAATGGAGCCCCAATTATCTCAACGGTACCCAACTCAATAACACACTCAATTGGTTTCTTTTCTTTCTCTGTCTCCCTCCTTCCCACTCTTACTCTGGCTACCTAGGATTACTTCTTACATGAATCACCTATACCCAAATCCTCGACTCACACTATGCTTTTGGGAGAACCCAAATTGAGATACTCAGTATGGGCCAGATGACCACGCCTGGCCCAAGCTGCTATGGCAGGGGCTGAAACATGGCTGCGGGGGGTGGGGGTTGGGGGATGCAGCTCCCATAGTTTCCCTGACAGATAGGCCAAAGGTGTTTCTGAACACTAACTGAATGTTTGCCTAAACTTCTGCATGGAGATAAGTCCTGAATTTTTTAAAAAAATTGCTCTATCTATCTTATGATTGCTCTGGGAATAGAATTTCTCTTTTTTCCATTTTACCCTTTCAGTAATATATTGGAAAGCTACTTATTTTAGAATATCTAGCTCATATCTAACCTCTCTAGTGGGCTCTGATTCATTCTAAGCATTGTCCCCATCTTGGTTCAGGCCACGATCATCTTTTGCCTGGATTATAGCAACCTCCTAACTGGTCTTCCTTCCTCTAATCTTGTACCTCCTCTAATCTATTATCTGCTCTGAAGTCAGAATGACTTTCCAAAAATGAAATCTGATCATGTCATTCCCCTGTTTAAAACTGCCTATAGTTTTTCATATTTAGGTTAAAATTAATGTGGCCTCCACTACTTGAGATGATTTGGCCCCTGCTAGCTCTTCAGTTTCTTCTCCAGCCAGGCTGCTTCTCACCCCCTAAGATTTATATACCCTGAACTTTTTAAAAGTTCATAAGGACCAAGTTCCTTCTTGTCTCCAGGCCTTTGCACCTGCTGTTTCGCTTGCCTGGAATATCATCCCGTTCCAATCCATTCCTTTCTCCCTCAAACTTCAACTAGCCAACTTCTACTCACCCTTCAGGTTTCAGCCTAAATAGCACTTGCTAATATCTAGAATAGGGTTAGGTGCCCAGAAATGTATTGCCACATTGCCCTGTGCTTCCCAGTCATTGCATGTATCACACAGTGGCAGGCACATGGTAGGATGCTAAATAAATACTTGGGGAATGAATCAAGGAACAAATTGAATGGATCCTCTTGGGTTTTCTGGGAGGATTGTCCAAACCAACTTGGAGACTTTCACTCTAAGTTTAGTTGATTCCCTTCCCCACATGAGACTCAGACCTGGCCCATCAGAACATCTCATACCCTGGCCACAGGGCCATAATTCCCGGCTTGGCATATGACCCAAGTCAAGGCAATCAGCGATAGTTGGAGCTGAGATCAGGCCTTCTGTTTGAGGAACTGGGAAAAAATAGTTTTACTTTCCACTGCCCTTAGAGCTGTGAGGATGTAAGAAGCAGATACAGGGGGAAACAGTTAAAAACTGGAGGGAGTGGGGAAGAGTGAGAGTGAGGGAAAGACTGGCTCCTCATTACAGTTGTAGCCTGGATTCTCTCTCCATTTTAGAGGGCACTGTTCAACTCCAAGCCGATTTCACCTGTTTACTTGTCACCATGCCTAGACTTGTGGGAAGATAGAGTGTAATCGGTTTCATATATAAGAGGCCAGAAAGGCATGTGAAAAGATGTGCTGAAGCTGGAAGGTCTTAATCTGGGGCTGCTTAAGATAAAGCAGTATGTCAGTTCAATGACTTTCATGCTTCATAAACACTCAGCACATTGTAGGCTAGTGTTTTTGCAGGTACAGTCCATAGACAATCTGTGTCAGAATTACTTCAGGTACTTGTACCGAATCAGAAGTTCCAGGGCCCAGGAATCTGCATTTAAAATTATGTCTGTAGGTGATCTGGATTCACACTGAAGTCTGAGAACTACAGAGTCTTAGGCACTGTGCTGGGTTCCTGAGAGATTCAGCACAGAACAAGGTAGACAGAGTCCCTAACTTCCCAATAAGGTGAGATTAGAGCCTAGAAACAGAAGCAGGGGGATCACACAGCTGGCGCGCCTAGCTCAGAGCGGGGAGGTGAGGAAGTCCTACAGGAGGGACAACAGAGCAGAAACCTGGAGAAAGGATCTACAGCTCTGGAGAGAAATCTGTATTGCAGACAGAAACGGGAGTCGTCGTCTCATGGAGACTAAGTGCGGCCGTGGCAGAAATGGCCTGTAGGAGAGTTCAGAGTGAGAAGCAAGCCAAGGTCCGAATTGTGAGACCCCAAATCATCCCAAGCCTCTTTCCCCGAGATATCCACTATCTTCGCATTCGCCGGCCCTTTCGCCCATCCCTGAGGCCTGAGAGAAACCCCTCTTGGCGCTAAGACGGCGCCCAGGACCGCGGAACCGTGTGCCTCATGACAGCCAACCAGGTCCCCGCCTCCGGCGAGCCAAAAGCAACACGGCTCTGCGGAGAACGCGCCACCCGCCGCCAGGAGGCTGCGCGGGACGCACCGCCCTACGTGATGACGCCAGCGCGCTCCGCGCGCCGGGGGAGGAGTGGGAGCCGCGAGCCGGGAGGCGCTGAGGTCTCTCGTACCCCCTGTAGGGCGGGGGAGTGGAGAGGCGGGGTCGGAGGCCCCCAGAGTTGGGGGTCGCAGTCGGGACCAGGAGCGGGAGCTCGAGAGGCGATCTGTACCCGCTTCCTCTCCAAGGAGGCCTCCGGCCTCCCGGCAGGCAATGGAGTTTCCGGACCTCGGGGCTCACTGTTCGGAGCCGAGCTGTCAGCGCCTGGGTGAGGGGCGGAGCACGCGGGGGGCGGGGCCGAGCGGGTGGGATCCGCAGGTGGGGCGAAGGGTGGGCGCTGGGGCTGGAAAAGCCTGAGAAGGGCGGGCTCGGAGTTGGAGGTGGTGCCTAAGGGGGCGGTGTTTGAGGGGGCGTGGCCACGGAGGTAGTGGAACGCGGGAAGGGGTGCAGTTTGTTGTGAACAGGGTGGAGTTACAGGGAAGGGGCTTCCCTTTCTCTGAGTGGAAGGCTTGAGTGAGGGGGTAGGACGACGAGGTAACCCGCCCCACTCCCTGCAGATTTTCTGCCGCTCAAGTGCGACGCCTGCTCCGGCATCTTCTGCGCAGACCATGTGGTCTACGCCCAGCATCACTGCCGATCTGCTTACCAAAAGGTGAGGGGGCACTGCTTGGGGGTGAAAGGGGGGGTGATGGAGGGTGTATGCAGGCCGGAACCCCTCTGCCTCCCATTTGCTCTCCTTTAATGGGCATATCCAGGACTGGGAGATTCTTTCTGGACCAGGGGTTTGGATTGGGCAGGAAGCCGGCCTCGGGCTTACCCCCTTCCTGCGCCTCGCCCATAGGATATCCAGGTACCCGTATGCCCACTCTGTAATGTGCCCGTGCCTGTGGCCAGAGGGGAGCCCCCTGACCGCGCTGTGGGGGAGCACATTGACAGAGAGTGTCGCTCTGATCCAGCGCAGCAAAAACGCAAGGTAAGCATGGGAGGTAGTGGCCCCAACTGAACAAGACTATGGGTGCCTGGAAGTCTGAACAGCTAACTACGGTTTGGGGGATGGAGAAGGGGTCTGACCTCAGCAGAGACAAACTTTTCCACTCC
Source organism: Choloepus didactylus (assembly GCF_015220235.1). Classification (NCBI taxonomy): domain Eukaryota; kingdom Metazoa; phylum Chordata; class Mammalia; order Pilosa; family Megalonychidae; genus Choloepus; species Choloepus didactylus. Next base: position 112,193,975 of record NC_051315.1, read on the forward strand.
ACTTCAGATCTTCACCAATAAGTGTGAACGCTCTGGCTGCCGGCAGCGAGAAATGATGAAACTGACCTGTGAACGCTGTGGTCGAAACTTCTGCATCAAGCACCGTCACCCACTGGACCATGGTTGCTCTGGGGCGGAGCACCCTACCAGCCGGGCAGGGTAACTGAAAGCAGGTCCTCCACTGGCCTTTGGGACAATCCCACCCTTCTGGAACTGACTCATCCCCGATCATTACAAGCTGGGAAGCTTTGATCCTATCTCCTTTGGCTACAGCAGTCTTTTAGCTTCCTTTTTGAGGCATATTTGCCAATTCCAATACAAAGAGCCCAGGATGTTCTCCCCTCCTGACTTCCTGGGTGGCTGGGTCAGGCCAGGGGTAGCACGCAGACTGTGTCTCCCTTACAGACTTGCAGCCATCTCCAGAGCACAAGGTCTGGCTGCTTCTACAAGCATAGTCCCCGGCCCAAGTCAGACCCCGGCTTCTGCCTCTCCCAGCAGGTAGGCCTGCCTTTGTTTCTTCTTCCCCCTTTTCTCTTCACATCTCTGACCTCAGTCTCTTGAATGTCTGCCGTAGAGCCACAACCCAGTCTCCATCCCAGACAGCCCCTCCAGTGATTGCTTTGCAGAATGGCTTGGTGAGTTGGGGAGAGGCTGGAGGGACAGAAGCAGACTCCCCCACAGAGAATCAACTCACAGGCAACTGATCTTTTCCCCTTGCAGAGTGAGGATGAGGCTCTGCAGCGAGCCCTGGAGCTGTCCCTGGCAGAGACCAAGTCCCAAGCACCTAGGTACTGCTCTTTGGTGAAAGGGGGAGCAAGGCATGTGGGCAGGCACTCACTTGGGAGGGAGCTGGAGGAATAGTTAGGACTGGGGCTCAAATGTAAGCTTATTAACTATATGACCTTTGACAAATTATTTAACCTCTCAGGGCCTTAATCTCCTCTGAAATGGAGACAATATTAATACCCACCTTGTGAAGACAGGGGTGATAACCAGAGGTGCTCAGCTCAGTGGTGCCTAACAGTGATGCTCATGTTTTCAATTTTATTGTTATCCAACTTAAGCTGCTCCTCCCTCCCAGTTTGCAGGAGGAAGAAGACTTAGCTTTAGCCCAAGCCCTGTCAGCCAGTGAGGCGGAATACCGACGGCAGCAGGTATGAGGGTGGGTAAGGACGGGGTCCTTCTGCTGGGGGGGGGTGTCAAAAAGGGGGGCTCTTCTAAGTGGTGGAGGAGGGTTATGGAAGGGTGGTTCCCTTTTGTTTCCAGAATGCCTCCAGCCCATGCAGAGCCCCTCTGAAGGACTGTCCCCTCATTTCCTTGATGTTGCACCCTGTGTTCCCTCCTTCCCCTTTCCTTGCTCCAGGCTCAGAGCCGCAGCTTGAAGCCATCCAACTGCAACCTGTGCTAGGGCCCTGGGCTTGGGGAGGGAGGCTCAGCTGAAGAGGACTGTGGCCCTCACACCTCTAGGGTCCACAGGGAGAGGAGGCCCGGAGCAGCCTGGAGTGATGCGGAGGATGGCCTCCAGGGAGCATCAGGAGAGAAAGCTGGCAGAGCCGAGCTTACAGAAGGCCCTGCCAGCCTCCCCAGCAGCACGGGAGAGAGGAGCTATGACTGTTCCCTGGTTGGGCCTTGGTGGATGCTGGCCAGGTCCCCCTTGGTCCCCTTCATCATGTCGTCTCATCCCCTTTACACTGGGGCTGCCCCACACATGTGGTGGGCAGGGTGGGGCCTGGGAAAGAATAAAAGGATACTGGCAGTCAAAAAGGCATCCAAGTCCCTGTGTTTCTTTCCCCCTTCCAACAAAATACATTTATCTTGTCAAGAATGCTCACCTGAGCTAGGGCCCACGCCCACAAAGCCACAGTGATCACAGCACAGTCACACTTTTATTTCCTCTAAGAGGGTTTCTCCTGAACGATCCCTTCCCCTCACTAAGGCTAGCACCATACCCCAAACCAGGATGCAATATGCCAGGGAAAGGGACACATCCTGAGTTAGTCTTCGGCAGGGAAGTGGCCACAACTTTTGTCACCGTGCCATGGTCTCGGGTTTCGTGTCTTCAGAGACTTCTTCCTGTGCCTGCTGCTGCAGCTGCCACATGTCAGCATACACCCCACCTCGGGACAACAGAGCCTCGTGCCTGGGTGGAGAGGCAAATGTAAGCCCCAAACAAGGGTACTGGCCACCAGCCCACGGAGAGGACAGAGGGGATGGGCAAGGGAGAGCCTATCCCGAACGTCCTGGGACTTCAAAACTTCTGAAGCCCACCATTCAGAGGCCCTGTCCTGTTCATCCTGCTGTGTCCCTTACCGTCCTCTCTCCACGATGCAGCCATCCTTGATGACAAGGATCTGGTCAGCGTTGGCCACGGTTGAGAGCCTGAGAAGTCAGAGGCCAGTTACCCACTGCACTACCAGAAGCAGGCCCACACTGCCTGCTGCCCAGGCCCCTCCCGTACCTGTGGGCCACTACGATGGTGGTGCGGTTGGCACAGACTTTGGCCAGAGAAGCCTGGATAGCCCTCTCATTAGATGTATCCAGCGCTGATGTTGCCTACAGAGAGGATCTGAGTAAAAGTGCCCCTGCCCCCCACCCCAAACCCCCAATGGAAGGAGGATGCAAGGCTGGACGCTGAGGCCTCAGGAATAAAAACCAAACCAAACCAAACCTTGTTTGGACTTGAGAACAGTAAGGTGTTTTGTGAAATATGGAGGCATGAAATCTACCCTGGATGGGAAACGGAGCCCAGCAGGAATGGCTTGGACACCAGGCAGCAGGGGTTGGCTGGGGGGGCTGCCTGGACCCTCACCTCGTCTAGCAGAATGATGTCCGGGGCCTTGAGGATGGCACGTGCGATGGCAACACGCTGCTTCTCCCCACCGCTCAGCTTCAGTCCCCGTTCGCCCACCTGCGTCTCGTACCCTGTGGACATGGCCCACATGCCTCAAGCCATGTGTAATAAACGTGGTTTCTGTGCCCAGAGGTCAGGGCTGGAGAGGGACTCTCCCTGTGGAGGAACTGCACCTTCGGGGAAAGCCTGAATGGTGTCATGGATGCCCGCAGCCTGGGCGGCAGCCTCCACCTCATCCTTCCCAGCTGTGATGCGGCCATAACGGATGTTGTTGGCGATGGTGTCATTGAAGAGGACAGTGTCTTGGGGCACGACTCCGATGTGAGACCGAAGAGAGACCTGGGTCACCTGGGGCCAAAAAGACCATGTGCCACTGGTGTTTATGGGGTATTCACGATTTGCAATGGATGGAGGTGGCCTAAGGGTACATCGTCTGACGAACAGAATGGTGAACTGCGGCAGTATGCAGACAACAGAATACTGAGCAGCTGCAAGAAGGAATGAAGCTGTGAGACATGCAACTAGGTGAATGGATCTTGAGGACAGCATTTTGAGTGAAGTACTCCAGAAGCAAAAAGATAAACATAATAATGCCTCACTAATATGGACTAACCATAATGTGTAAACTCTGAGAACTGAATCTTACACCACAGCTTAGCAGGGGAAGGCTTATTGTAAAGGTACCTAGATTGTAAGCTCTTAGAGCAGTCACATCTATTCCTGAGTTGTAATTGTTATCTCCAAATTGTGAGATGCCGAGCTCTGTGTGTATAACTTGGTCAGTCTGTGGAACTTTGGGTATCTGTGTGACAGCTGAAATGCAGAGCTGGAGCTCAGCAGCTATGAATGTATTACCTCATACAGCAACTGTTAAAAAAGCTGAAAACGAGTTCAGACTTCAATTAGAGATATGAATGAAGCGGAACTGGTTAGGACTAAGGCAATTCAGGCCAAAGGGGAAAGGACAGTACTATATTTTAAAACTTCAACTTCTGTGTGAGACCAAGGGAAAAGATGTTTATTTGGGGCAGGATCTATATTTTCTGCACTACACTAAGTAATTTAACTTGTAAGGTCAGTTTATTCAAACAACATAATTACATGAAACTTGGAATAGGAAGTAAGATCTGGTAGGTTTGTACAGGTTAGTGTGAAATCCTGATACATCCCAAAATAATTTTGGCAGAGAATAAAAATATATTTGCAGGGCTCCCCTGAGGAACTGGCGGAAAATGCAGAAATGTTGGACTTCCCCACCTGGGTTATTACTGATATTCTCACAAACATTGAGGACTAACAATTTAGTAGGATGAGCCCTCAATCTTGGTGCTTGCCCTTATGAAGCTTGTTAGTGCAAAAGAAGAGTCGAAGCCTACTTATAGTTGTGCCTAAGAGTTTCCCGCCGAGAACCACTTTGTTGCTCAGATGTGGCCCTCTCTCGCCAGCTAACCCAACTCAGCAGGTGAACTCACTGCCTTCACCCCTACATGGGACCTGACTCTCAGGGGTGTAAATCTCCCTGGCAACGCAGGATATGACTCCTGGGGATGAGCCTGGACCCAGCATCATGGGATTGAGAACATCTTCTTGACCAAAAGAGGGGTGTGAAATGAAACAAAATAAAGTTTCAGTGGCTGAGAGATTTAAAATGGAGTCGAGAGGTCACTCTGGAGGGCACTCTAATGCACTATAGAGATATCCCTCTTTAGTTTTTAGTGTATTGGAATAGCTTAGAAAGAAATACCTAAAACTGTCAAACTGCAACCCAGTAGCCTTGATTCTTGAAGGTGATTGCATAACTATGTAGCTTATACTGTGTGACTGTGTGCTTGTGAAAAACTGGTGGCTCACACTCCCTTTATCCAGTGTATGGATAGATGAGCAGGAAAATGGGGACAAAAACTAAATGAAAAATAGGGTGGGATGGGGGATAGAATGTTTTAGGTGTTCTTTTTTATTTCTTTTGGAATAAGGAAAATGTTCAAAAATTGATTCTGATGATGAGTGCACAATTACATGACATGATTGTACCATGAATAACTGATTGTACATTGTGGATGATAGTACGGTATGTGAATATACCTCAATAAAACCATATTAAAAAATAAAAAATAAAGTAATTTAAGGGAGAATAAACCTCAAAAAAAAAAAAAAAAAAAAAGACCATGTGCCCTGCCCTGTGAGCTTCCCCCAGACTGGGAGGGAGGGTGGCTTGGCAGGAAGCAGTGGGGGTGAGAGGCCCTGGGTGAGAATCCTGCCAGCACCACCAAATCCTAGCCATGTAGGCAAACCCACACGGCTATTTCCCCACCTCTAAAAAGGAAATACCCTTCTCTCTCCCTACTTCAGAGGATTGCAGTGGAAGGTCCTTGTCCTGCGTGTAGCACCACACAAGTCGTTTCATGACTCCTTGCGCGGCTGTGGGTTGTAAGGGGCTAGAAAGGTTGGAGCTCCTGACCAGCTTTTTGCAGGGATGACATCTCCTCCTCCTCTCCCTGAAGGCCCAGCACTTGCCACTCTTCCCCCCAACCCACAGATTCCTAAATTACAGTCTCCCCCACCAGCTCCCTTACCCGTGAAATGTCCTGTCCATCTATTCGGATGCAGCCAGAGCTGATGTCATAGAAGCGAAACAGTAGGCGCAAAACTGTGCTCTTCCCTGCCCCAGATGGACCCACCTGTTGCATTGGAAACAGAAGGAAATAAGTTCTCCAGCCAGCTGGCTTTTAAGGCTGCCTCTCCAGAGGACACTGATGTCCTTGGAGGCTGCCACATGCACTCCTATGACCTGTTGTCACAGGGCTCTCTCTGATTCCACAGCCTGGGTCACAGGACGCCACAGACAATGGAATGAGGGAAGCTCAATGGGTCTGGTACAAGTGACTGGGTCTCCCCTCACCAGGGCCACAGTCTGTCCCGGCATCACGGTGAAGGACACATCCTGCAGGGTCTCCTGTCTGTAAGTTAAGGGGGACATTGGTCAGCAGGCTTGTTGCATATCCCACTACCCCATTCCATAACCAGTGCTGCCACTGGGCCCTGCCCTGCCCCTGCCTCGCTCTCTTCCCAGGAAGGGGCAGGCTGACACTAGGGATTCAGGGCAAGATGAGGGCAGGAAGACAGTGTGCGAATGGACAATGGGGAAGGCAAGAGGATAAAAGGCGGGGCCTCACCCATCGGTGTAGCTGAAGTGCACATTCTCAAACTCAATCTGGCCCCTCTGAAAGTGAAGGGGCCCTGCTCCAGGAAGGTCCTTCACCTGGGAGAATGCCACCAATGCGTGCCACTGTTATGGGCCTGGAATTCTCCAGAAACACCACATAGGATCCCTGCCCGCGAAATCCTGCTTCTCTTTCTTCACTTACCTCTTTCTCCTCTTTCAGCAGGTCAAACATATTCTCCATGTCGATGAAGTTGGCCTGGATTATCCTGTGAGGACAGGGGTGGGTGGTCGGGGCTCCTCTGAGGAGCTGGGGAGATTAAATTCGCACCCTGGCCAGGTAAGGGCCAGGGATCAGGTTACCTGTAGTAGGTGCCGAACCAGTTGAGGGGCATGTACAGTTGGATGATGTAAGTACCAAAGAGCACAAAGTCCCCAACCTATGAAAATCCAGGGGAGAGGACTCTGTCACCTGTCACCCTGCCCCATCCCCAGCACAATTCCCCCCCTTTTTCTGTGATTCTGCCTCACCTGCAACTTCTGCTCACTGACAAAGTAGGTACAAAGCAGGGAGCCAGCGAGGAGCCCAACTCCAATCACCAGATTCTGGGTCTGGTTTAGCAGAACCAGCGAAGCACTTGACTTCCACTCCAATCCCTGAGGGCCAGTGAGGATGGGGGAACTGTGACGTCACACACACACACTGAGCCATCAACCCCAAACTCAAGCCTGGGCCCTGGGACCTTTGACCTCCCAATCCGAGTGTCACTCCTTACAGCCCTGGAGGTTCCTCAGGCCAGGCCATCGCTCTCGGCAGGCCGTGGGCGAGCCTCTCACCTGGAACTTGATGATGGCCTCTCGGTAGCGGTCCACTTCATAACCCTCTGCATTGTAATACTTCACCTAATGAACCCAAACCACTGTCATTCAGCACAGGCACACCACTTGGCACCTGGATCTTCCCCTCCAGAATTCCAGCCCCTCCTTCCCGATTTCACACATCACACTCCACAGCTCCTAGCTCTGGGCACCAGAAAACCCTGGCACCTCTGCTGTTCCCCAGCCGTATTTTCCCTACCTCTGCACCTCACCCTACTGCCTCCAAGGCCGCATTACCGTTTCGAAGTTTAGCAGGGAGTCCACTGCCCGGGCCCGGGTAGCATTCTCCTGTGTGTTCATAGCCCGGCGGAACTTGCTTCTCCACTCCGTGACCACAATGGTCAGGGCTGGATGGAGATGACGGCAGGGAGGGGGTGGGAGAAGCGATCGCGGCATCACCCCCAACAGCACACACCAAGTGCGGCTACCTGCCCCATACACACTAAACCTGCACTAGAGCCCAGTGACCCAGATCCCAGAGGGGTGGTGGGAGAGCTTGAAGCTCCCTGAAGGAGCTGTGTCCAAGACATCTTTGTGGCCCAGACAAAACCTTGGGCAAATGTGTGTCTGGCAAACAACTGAAGGCACGCTCCATCTTATCACACAGATGAGGTATGTCTTGACCCATGTACCCAGCAGCACCCAGTGTGACCAGGATGCCCTTCCCCAGCCCTCCATCTGGGCTGAGCTAAAGTGCACATGGCAGGTGAGAGGCCTATCCTAGTCCCTTGTCTCTGGCCTCCGGGAGCTGGGTCACCCTGAGCGGGGGCAGGGCTCAGGCCCAAGAGGGTCGCTGGCAAGTCCAGGGAAATGGTTTCCCCAGAGGTACTCACTGAGGTAGAGGCTCATGCAGAGGAACACGATGAGGCCAAACCAGGCGTTGAAGAACATGCTGAAGTAGATGATGCCGATGATGATATCAGCCAGTGTGGGGATGACATTGAACACCAGGTAGCTGAGTGGATGGGTGGGGGGGACTGTCAGGTGATTAAAAAAAGGCTCTGGGGCTTAGACCCAGCAGCATCACCTCTAGAAGTTTCAGCAGTGACAGACTGGAATTTATCTAAGTGCCCCTCAAAATGGGACTGGCTAGATAAACCACAGTATGTTTAAGCTACAGAATTCTCTGGATCAATTATAACAAATAAGGGACACCTTCACGTATAGAAAAGAAAATGTCCCCGGGAAGTTCTGTTAAAAGAATAAAGCAAATTTGAAAATGACATCTACGTCATGACACTATTTGTTTTAGCAAAAAAATCTCCAAAATACTACATTAGTTCTGTGGGTCTGCACACACACATGTAAAAATGCCAAAGAGCAGAACTCAACACACAAAACAGAATGGAAACCTCTGGAGAAGTGACAGAAATTCCAAAAAGATTTGTTCTCTCTCTGTTATTTGACTTATTATGAAAACATGTGTATATTAACTCAATACTTTTTTAAAAAAATGGAAGGGCAGCTCCTAGAGCTGGATCTGTTGGGCCTCTCCTGCCAGTCCCCTCCCTCCCTGCTCCTCCGGCCCTGACTCCCTTCCCAGGGGCTTGGCACCTGAGCAGCCCTGTGACGCTGGATGTGCCCCGGTCCACAACTCGCAGCACCTCCCCTGTGCGGCGCCCTAGGTGCCAGCGCAGCGAGAGCTCATGCAGGTGGGAGAAGAGGCGCAGCTCCACTTGCCGCGATGTGAACTGCTGCACCCGGATCCACAGGAAAGTGCGCAGGTTGCTCACGAAGCCTGGGGGGAGCGGGGGAGGTCTCAGGAGGGCACGGGTGGAGTCAGCCCAGCACCAGGCTGAGCGAGGTCAGACAGCACGAAGGGCCTGGGGGAGAAAAGCTCAGCAGAGGCCAGGAGTGAGGGAATGTCTGTCGCAGGGGGCTATCCGGAGGACAGGGAGTGGCCGACACTAACCAGGGCGAGCCCAGGGTGCGTCATACCTGTACTGCCAGTGCCACCGCCCTGGAGGAACTTGAGGAAGACATAGGTGGTAACAGTCCAGGCCACAGCGCTCCAAGGGGCGTTCTGGGTCAGCAAGTTCACTGTGGAGAAAACATGGTGGAGCCCACTTAGGGCACCTAGGACCCTCTTCAGGTCAAAGTGCCCCGGCAGCAACCAGCACCTCTTCCTCACCAACAAGCTCCCAACTCTGTCCTGCCTCCTAAGGTCAGGGCTGCCCACCCCCCCACTCCTCCCAACACAGGTCATGAAAGACTAGTGTGCTGTGCTGGCACTCCTTCCCAGGAACTCTCCCTCACCAATGTCCCTATAGAAGATGGGGACCAACAAATTCAGTCCCCGGTCCAGCCCCATGAGCCCCAGGCATATGAGCACAACCAGCTGCAAAGCTGGACTCCCCCGAGGCCACAGGTAGCCACTCAGTAGGCGGAGCTTCCTGCCCAGGTCTTGCCAGGTCGACCGTGGTGCCCCCTGTGGTGCCCCCTCTGCCGCTGGAACCTGAGGTGTGGAGACACAGAGGAGAGGGGAGCTCAGAAACCAAAGTGCACTAGCCTGAAACCCCTCTAGGGAAAGATGTATGGGATTCTGGCTCCCAGGTATCTTAGAGACCCACAGGTAATCCCCAAGGGGGTGAGAAAAGCTAACAGGTCACAAAGTGAGATGTGGGGAAGCAGTGTGCTGTGGAGGGAAGAATTGGTGATAGGGGATGCAATGAAGACAGACTGAGGATCTGAGGTATACCTGGAGGCTCTCTACATCTTGGTCCTCTCCATTGACCTGCAAGGTGTAGGGCTGGGGACGCAGTCCAGGGGCCCAGAGCCCAAGGATCAATAGGCCCCCAGAGACCACATACCGCAGCACCCACAGGCCAAACTGAACCTAGAATGAAACATGTGAGAAGGATATCAACTAGTGCCAAAATTCCATTGTCTTCCTGTTTGTGATAGGGCCCAGGGACTGGCTGGGAACTTCCAGGTCCTTCTTAGGGGCCCAGCACCTAATAAGCTTTTAAAAAAATCCACAGTGACTCAGCACAGACACACCCCACCAGCTGGTTATCAGCTCCCAGAGGTCACCAGCCCCTCCTTTTCTCCTTTTCTTAGAGGCGTCCCAAAGCATGGAGCCAGCACATAACTAGTCGCAGAGTCCCTCTTCCCAATCCCTTTCCCCAAGGCTTCCCATCTCCCCACAAGGTCCCTCACCTGCTGTCCCAAGTCCGCCCTGGCCCACCACCACTGAGGGCTGTTCCAAGACACCAGGGCCAAGTTCTCGGCTGCAAACGTCCCAGTCCAGAGGAGCAGGAGACCCGGGCTGTGCCCGGGCCTGCTCCAGACGCCCACTGCCAGTCTCTGCCGTGCCTTACTCCGTTCAACAACGAGCAGCCACAGGCCGCAGGCGCTGGCCAGAGTCCCCAGTACCGAGGCCAGCAGTAGGTAACCTGGCAGCAAGGAGCCCGGGGCAGTGCCCACCCGGCCAGCCAGGCCGCCTAGGGGCAGCGCCACCTGAAACGTGGCCAGAAGCAGCTGAAGCATGTACGGAAGGACGCGAGGGCGGGCCCCCCAAGGCAGAGCTTCGGCGCCGGCAGGCCGCTCCCGACGCTTGCAGGGAAGGGCCAGCATCAAGGCCAGGGCCCCCAGCGCCATCAGCACCGAGGGCACGAGCGTGAAGAAGAAGCAGGGACTCAGGCCATCCTGCTTCCAGGCCGGGCCCACGGGCCCTTCGGCCTCGCAGTAGTTGCCCACAGTCACCATGGTAATGCGTGGCGGCCGGCCGAGGCTGCGAGGGCTGCGGGACAGGAGAACGGGACTGCCCACTCGGGGCGGGGCGCGGAGGCCGCGGTGTTTCGGTCCATGGAGTCGCCCGGCGCCCGGCTGCGGAGTCACAGGCAGGGACTCACGTGGACCTGGCCACACCGCCCACTCGCTTCACGCACGCGCCGCCGCCACGCACTCACGCAGGGCACGTCTGCAGTCTCCGGCCGCCGTCCCCTCGCTCACGGCGGGGGACCCTCGGGCCAAGCTCAGGCGTCCTAGAATGCCGGGCGGCAGACTCGCGCCGCCAGCCCACTCCTCCCCCAGCGGCAGCCCGCCCCCAGCCCCGATGCAGGTTCCCCATTGGTCGAATGTCTCTGAAGGGATGGAGGGTGCACGCGAGGGAGGCGGGGTCCGCAGGGTCATGTGATCGGGGCGCGAAATCTGACCGCACCTCCAGCTGGAGAAGTGCACGGAACCCAGGACCGGGCCAGCCGGGGGTACAGAGCCACGGCTCAGACCTTTCTTCCAGGGTCCGGCCTGGTCCTCGGGTATCTGAAGGACACATGCACCTCGCTCCTCTTGTCCCAGAATCCCAGCCACGGGAGACAACAACGAACTGCGACCTAGTCAAAGGCCCTTCTTTATTAAGGGTTATCAAGCTGTACACGGTGCCCAACCCATTCTGCCGTGAGTTTGGGCAGCACAGTTCACCACTCACCCGCGGCGGACCAGAACGGGCTGAGAGGTGGGACAGAGGGTAGGCGCTGAGTCCCAGCATTCAGTGCGGCTGTCCAAAGCCTAGGGCCAGGCCATCCTGTCTTCCCCCATTCTCTCTAAGGGACAACTCGACATAGAACAGAGCGCTCTTGCTGGGAGATAGCCAGCGAGGGCACACTTTAGCACTGTTTGTCCCATGTGCAGATGGTGGTGGGAGGTACAATTAAGCAGCAATGGGAGCCTAGGAAGACCTCAGTGTCCCAGGGGCCCATCCTAAAAGTTGGAGAGGGCAGAAAAGAATTTTGAGCCCTGCTCCTGACATTTAGTAAAGCTTCCCTCTTAGTGTCAAAAAGTCCTTCTTAGTGTCAAAAGGGGAGCTGAGAGCTAGGGCCTCCACCCCAACATAAAGCAAAAGCCAAACGGAAGGTGAGCAAGCAAACAGAACGGAAGCAAGCAGCACACACATGCCAGTGAAGTGCAGAAAGCAGGAGAGGTGAGCAGGCTGCAGCACTGGGAGAGAACTGGGGGTGAGGTAAGGGCCACAGCCTGAGCTGCTCATCTATTCAGGGTAGCAAGGTGGGCCGCAGGGGTTGAGGGCTCGGGCCCAACCTCTCCCTCCGCAGTTGGCACAGGTTCTCCCTGCTTGGCAGCTTCAGTGATGGGCAGCTCTCTGGAAAACTTACAGGGGTGGGTGCAAAGGTGGCAGTACTGGGGCTGGACTGGGGACCAGTTTCTAGCACCACACTCTGAGCCAATGGGCGGTAGGCAGGGAGAAGGGGACATAGGGATGAGATTAGTCCTGTGTGCCCCTGCTTCCTAGGTCCCAGCTTCCTCTCCTGGGGCTGTGGCAAGCCCAGTGTTGGCACCTCTCTTGGCCAGGCACAGACACAAACATCACACACTGGAGCCAGGCAACACTCAGAGGAGCCCTTCCATGGCAGATGGATGGGATGGCAGGGCAACAGCAGCCTCCATCCTGGGCATTGGGATCCTCCTCAGCCTTGTTTAGACCTGTGGAAAGAAAAGGATTGGCAGTGGAGACAGTCTTCGGCTATCTGCTTACCCACACAGATGCCTAGACATAAAGGAAAAGGAAAGCCTGATTCTTGGGGAGGTAAGTGAAGGAAAATTCAAGCTCTGGACTCTACAGCAGTTGGAGGAAGAGAGAAGAGTATATTCAGAGGGGAGAGTGAAGTATCTCAATGCCGGAGGCCCACCTTCCTTCACACAAAAACCTTCTACTTTGACCTGACTGGCACTTACGACTTCTGACAGGTGTTCTTGGGCTCCAGAGTCCTTACCTTGTGCACCTGAGGGGGAAGCTCATCCTCTGAGCCCTCCTCGGGCACAGGCTCAGGGTGCCTTGATGCTGACTGCCCATCTTCAGCCCATCCGCCTAGGGGCAGCCGAGAGAAATGAGAGGGAGCCCGGGGCACTGTGCCAGGATCTAGAGACAAGTAAACGAAGTCTTAGAAAAAACACAGACAAATGGGAATGAGGAGAGTTCTGGGAGTTAGCCTCCTTGGGCCTGGTCCCTCTGACCTCTTGATTCCCCTAAAGAAGTGCCGGAAGAGTCACCCTTTCCTGCAGGCTCTGTCTTCCCATACCGCCATAGGATACCTGTGATGCCCCCATAGCGCCTCTGGAAGCCTCCGTGCAGGGCAGTGGTCTCAGGCACTCCAGGCCGGGGTGTAGCACAGGGATAGCTGGCAGAGCGGGGAATAGGTTGGGAGCCCCGGGTGCCTTCTCCCCCCTCTTCGGGGGCACTCTCCCCACTTTCGTCACTCTCCCGGCGGTGCCACACATGCCGCTCAGGTTCGGCCTGGGCCTGCTGCTTGTGGAGCTGGAGAAGTGGGGGCTCATTAGTGCGGGGATGGGGGGATGGGGAGAGGGAAGGATAAATAATAAATAAATAAGGAAAACACACAGTATGTCAGAAGATACTAAATGCTATGGAGAAAAAACAGAAGAGGAAGATTCAGGGAGGGGGTGGGCAAAGGAGGCTTTCCCTCAGGGTGGTCAGAGAAGGACTTACTTAGAAGGTTAACAGCAGAGACCTGAACAGGGAGCAGGAGGGAGCCACATGGGCATCCCAGGGAGTGTACTCTAGGCATGGGAACTGCAAGTGTGTAAAAACCCTAGATGAGAGTAAGCTTAGCTAAAAAGGGTATCAAGAGGGTAGGTGTGGGAATGGAGATTGTAGAGCATATATATGGCACAGAAGGGATCTGAACTCAGGTCTTGCTTCTACATGTCTGAAGCCCTCGATTCTGTTTCTCAGCTGTTACCTGGGTTGTCTGGCCTGCTCCTTCCTGCCCACTCACCTGGTGCATATAGAGGGCGTGCAGGCTCATCTCAGTGGATGCATATTCTGACAACACCAGGCTCTGCAGCTGTCCTTCCCACACACTGCTCCCAGAGCTGGCTGTCCTGGCATCCACCCTGTCTCTCCCAGCAGAGAGACGGCAGTTGTCAACATTCCTGAGACCCCTAGAAGTCGATGGGGGCTCCTGCCATGCCCTCCCATCTTGGCCCCCTCTACTCACCCAGAGCCTGTCATGGTGCTGGGAGCCCGGCCCGTGGGAGCCTGACCACCTTGCAGAGGGGAGAAGGAGCGCAGGGCAGAGGCGACTTCAGCCCTGTGCCTGGAGCCCTGCAGGTCCCTGGACAGTGGGGGGCCCCGGCAGGATGAACCGGCTACCACATTGGCAATGAGGCTCAGAGGCTATGAAAAGAAAGCAGCTGGTAGAATTCTCAGGGCAGGAGAGAAGCCTCTGGCTCCACTAATACTCTGCACTGCAGGTCATAATGGCACAGGCTGAACAGACAGAAGGAAACCAACGGGGTAGGCTCCTCCTCCCCATGCTCACTCTGCAACTCCCAGCTCTTGAAGTCCACCCTGCACATCATCTCCCAGTCCCCAGGAACACACCTCAGACTCAGACTGTAAGGACTGGATTGATGTAAAGAGGGCATTTTCAGGAAGCAGACCCCCTTGGGCAAGGCCAGCAGCTGCTCCATCCCGCTGAACCTGCTCCTTGAGGAAGCCTAGGAAGGCTGTGCTCTCACGTGGTGGCTGCCAGCCAGGGTTGGTGATGGCAAAGTGCATGAGTGACAACTCTGTCTTCCCATCCTCGGCTTGCTGGTACACTGAGGCCTCTGTCTGCCCACCGGATAGCCACTGTATAAGGGAGGGCGCAGTGAGCAGGGCTGTGGCCTGTCCCCTTACAAGGACCCTTCCTGTACCTTGCCTACCAGGAGTAAAGACTGGCTCCTGGAGGACAGAGACTGCAGGGCATTGTCCTATCTTGTCTAGGGGCCCTAGTGCCCACCCCAGGAGTGGCCACATGCAGGGCCAGTTGCTTGGGTTGTGCCTTGTTCAAGGGTGCTTGGTCAAGGGTACAAGTTGAAGGCTGAAATCTAGCCCAGGCTCCTGTTTGGCAAGCAGTGTGTGTGCCGGTACAGGGCTGCCCAGAGGCAGGGTTGCCTTTCTGTGTTGGCTCAGAGGGGCTGCCTTTTTATAGTTTGACCAAAGACACCAGTGCCAGCATCATCACTGGCCACTTGCCCCCATCCTCTCCCAGTACCTGGGGATGCCCATGCTGGCGAACATCCATCTGAGCAAAGGAGCAAGTATCTCCAACGCCAACGACTTCCACGGTGAAATTACGGAAGAAGTCTATAATCTCCAGGGCCCGTGGGCGGAGGCAGAAGATGAGGATGAGGGGTGTGACAATGGGGCTCAGCAGCTCCTCCAAGATGAACACCTGAAAGGGAGGGGACCAACCAACGTCAGAGGTCAGAAGAGAGCAGGCATGGAGTCTAGCCCTCACCACCGAGCCATCAGTCAGTCTCTAGCAGGCCCTGACTCCAACTCCACTCACTGCCTTGTACTGGAAGAGCTGGGCAAACTCGTCCCGGGTCTGCGAGCGGTGGGCATTACCCTGCCAGTGGTCAGGCATGTAGTGGATGTGAGCCAGGATGACACGGAGCAGCTGCTCAGGGCAGAACACCATGTGCTGGTCTGGGATGAAGGACCTAGTGGGAATAGGGTTACAACGAGATGTAAGCCTTTTCTGGGAACACTAGGCTACTTGCTTCCACCGGCTACCCCAGCCCACCTGCACACAGTCACGGTGACCCCCAGGAGTGTGACGGTGGTGAGGACGTGTTCCACAGCCAGCACATCTTCGTCATAGATGGTAAGGGCAATGAGCACGGCCAGGATGGAGCCAGCGAAGAAGGCTCCATTTTTGGCCAGCAGTGTCAGCAGAGGTGACAAGAAGCAATTCATGTACTTGGAGGCGGGTTTGTAACCGCGGTTGAGGCGTGACTGCAGCTCATGCTCCAGCTCATTGAAGTGGCGGAGGTAGCAGCGGCCGTACAGTGACCAGCAACGGGCTCCCAGGGCCCCTGGCTCCCGCTTCAGCACCTCAGCGTAGCTGAAGAAGGCATAGAGAATCTGCCAGATGAGGATGAGGGGGCACAGCAGGAAGTTGGCGATGCCAATCCACAGGATACGGTTGCTGAGGCGCTGGGCCAACTCTAGCCTTTGCCCTCCACGTTTGTACTCAGATTTGAGACTCCATTCGTTGAGAAACAAAGAGCCAGGTCCCCAGAAGAGGATCAGCTCAAAGTTGTACTTGAGGCCACGGGTGAAGAAGACGGCCTCCCCGAGGCCAGGCAGGCGGAAGCGCAGAGGCAGGAGGGATTTGTTAACCAGTGCCACCATGTAGTTCTGGAAACGGAGGATGCGGTGGTAGATGTCCAGCTCCGTCAGCTCACGCTTGTGGATGCAGATCTGGTGCTCTTTCTGGGTCTGCACAATCCGGGCCTGTACTTCCTGCCACGTGCAGTACGGAAGGGCAGACTGTTGGGGGACAGGGGAGGAGACAAGGTACGAAGGTGGGGCTGTTGCCCTGGGTCGGATGTGAGGCTCAGGGGTTGTGAGCTTAGCTGAGTGGAGCCTTTAAGCACATGACCCTGACCGTCCAATGAGGGATGAGGACCCCCGATGTCCAGGAATAACACCTTCCCGCCCAAGCTGCAGAAAATGTCTCAGGCTGTGGTGCTAACTGCCACTTCCCATTCTTACCATGGGGATGCGCAGGG
The DNA here is from genome assembly GCF_015220235.1 of Choloepus didactylus. NCBI lineage: Eukaryota > Metazoa > Chordata > Mammalia > Pilosa > Megalonychidae > Choloepus > Choloepus didactylus. Next base: position 112,210,405 of record NC_051315.1, read on the forward strand.
CATGCAGGTAGAAGGAGTGGATCTCCCAGTAGCAGCAAATGTTATAGATGAACTTGATAAGCCGGTGGATCCAGAAGACACCAGCGATGACCAGGATGGTGATAAGGGAGCCGTTTTCCTGAATCCTGGTGGTAAAAGAAGGGGAGGAGGCATGGGCCTTGACATGCTGCCATCCCAAAGGATTCTGCTAGGCTGAGCCTGAGCCTGTGTTCTGGAGTATGACTTGCTGCCTCAAATCCACGCCATTCCCAATGTGTTAGCACAACTACAGGCTCCAGTACCGTCTGACCTGCCACCCTTACCTCGCACTACAGACTTGGGCAGGCAAAAAGGCATCTGGCAGAGTGACCTTGACAGGCTCAGTAGGGTGAAGACTGTGGTTCACCATCTTGTTGGCAAATAGGATGTCGTAGTCCACACAGCTGACCAGGAAGGTGGTGAAGGCAACCACAAAGAGGAACTGCCTGGAGGGTTGGGAAGAGGGGTTACAGTCCAAGAGTCAGGAGGGCACCAGTGAAATAAAGCAGGAAAAGAGAAGAGTCTGCGATCAGCAGAACAAGATTGGGGAGCAGCCTCTGGGGAAATAGAAGAGCTGGGGAACCCTCAAGGGGCCCTCCCTACGGCTCAGTGCTAGGAGACATTCTCAGGCCCAAACCAGCTCCCCCAGCCCCCCTTACCCTCAGGCCGCACAGAATCAGCCTGCTTTCCTCACCTCATGGTAATCTCTGCAACCACCCCCTGGACTCTTTCACAGGTTTTAGGATTGTGGTCTCTGGTCTCCAGTCCCTGATTTCCTTTTGAGAAATCAGCCTTAGAAGCCTTTGGGGATTTGGACTCTTTTTATTTAGGGAGGATTTCCCAACCACATTCCCTTGGGCAATGCCATATAGCTACTTCCTCCTAGAAGTTCTCCCCCCAGTAGCTTGCCTAAGATGTGACCCGGGCAGAACAGAGGCAGGCAGCCCTCAGACCTTCTGACTGGCCCATGCCCATTCCACTGGAGCTCCGATGAAATGATCAAGGTTTGAGTTCTCTTTATGGCAGAGCTAAGACTTGGAAAGCCTTCCTTATAGGGGAGTCAAAAAAGGTGAGGCTGTAAGTTTAGGTGCCACATCCAGTCCCTGAACAATAAAGATTTGCAGTTTTGATCCTGGGTCTGGGTTGCATTGGCAAGTGAGGCCAGGGGGTGAGTGCAGAGAGGAGAGACTGAGATGTAATCCTTCCCCAGCTCATCCATCCCTTCTTATACTTACATAAGCTCAAAGATCTCCCCAATGAGCATACAAGTGAAGCCATTTTTCTGGTGTAGATTATAAACGTGTAATTGTTAAGAAAAAGTGGTTGGTAGAGACAGCAGTTAAGAGCACAAACTTTGTTGACTTTCTGTGATTGTCCAGTTGTGTGACTCTGGCCAAGTTACTTAACCTCTCTAAGCTTTTTTCTGCAGTGGTATTGTTGGGAATAATAATACCTGTCTTATAGGAATATTAAGCATATAAGATAATGCACGTGAAGTATTTAACCAAGAGCTGACACAGAATGAGTCAAAAGACATATAATTATTATGATTACTAGCATCCCATCAAAAAGGAGGCTCACCCTTAGAGAATTTCCTTATAAACTAACACCACAAAGTGCAAGGCACACAGCTCTCAAAATGTGGGGTATCATTATTTTTAACGATCACTATTTCCCCAGCCTCTTTCAGCCTCAGGAAGGGATTAGAGTTAGAATTTAACTCCAATCCCTTCTAGAATCTCTTCTACGGATTACGTCTCACCCACCCCATCTTCCTGTCTGGGACCTGGCCTAAAGAGGGGCTAAAGGCCCCAGAGCCCCAGTGCAAAACCACAAAGGATATTCGAGAAAAGAAGAGGTCAAGATTCTCGATGTGGTGCCAAGGTGCTGTGGGCACAGGAACAGGTATGTCAGAGCCCTGAAGGAATGTGGGCTCCTTGCCCCCCCCCAGTGCCCCAACTCTGGTTGTCCCCTCCAAGAACTCACACTTGCTCCCCTCAGGGACATGCACCAGCAGATCCTCCTCCCCAGGGGGTGAATCGCTGTAGGAGGCCTCTAGGCGCTGGTATTCTGTGTCAAACTGCGCCATCACCACCGCCCCCTGTCCACTTTGTCCACCTGCCAGTGCGGGGTAAGAAGAGACCCTGGTTCAGACCCAGGTACTGCCCGCTGCTGGCTGGGCCTACTAGGCCAGAAGGTGTGAGAAAGAATCATTGAGCTTGGTCTCTACTACCAGCCTCCTTGGCCCAAAGGCAGAGGAGGAGAAATTACCCAAGGAGAGCAGCCTTCACTCTGGTCAGTCATTCCCAGAGTCTTTACTGAGTTTTGGCTGCTGCCTAGCTGGCCTGAAGCCAGACTCCACCCCTTTGGAGGGCTGTTTCACTTTCATTTCAGTGGAGAGAAGGGTCCCTCCCCTGCCCTCCAGGAGAAACCCTGGTATCCCCAGAGATTAGCAAGTTGGAAGCACTTTGTAAACAAAGGTTTGAGATAAGCACATGGCCCTACCAGCTCCATGGACAGGGTCTGCGACACTCCAGCCCTCGATGCCCTGGCTCGGCAGCTGCTGGGGGAGAAGGTGTCAGACCCCAGAGAGTGGGAAGTGTGTATAGAAAGGGACTCAACTCTCCCACCCCCTCATCCCCCATTAAGAGGAGGCCAAACATGGGGCAGGGAGGCTGCAGTGAGAAAGAGGATCCCAAGAAATGACTTATTGACCCTGTGGAGTCCCAGTCAGTACAGACCTGAGGTCAGGCAGCCCCCTCTGGACTGCTTCCCAGTTGCCCCATCTCAGTCTGAGAAATTAGGCCTCCCAGGGTCCACAAAGCCCCAAGCCCAAAACTCAAAAAAATCTTTTCTGAAGAGGACCTTTCTGGCCACCGCCTTCATCCTGCTTCCCTAGCACCAGAGACCCAGCAGGCAGGCATAGATCCTGGGTGGGAAATCCTCATTGGGTCAGTGTAGACCCCTGATCCTGAGTCAATCTGTGGGGTTGCTAGGTCCCTGGAGCCAGGCGTGGTCTTGGTGGCACTCACCCAGTCGGTGCAGCCCCTGGGGGCCATGGGTCTCAGCCCTGCCTGGCCCCGGTGGGATTCCCTGGATTAGTGAGAGCCCTGGCTCCGGAGAAGCTGACTAAAGCCCTCAGGGAACTCACCAGTCACCGGGTCAGCGCGGACCCCCGGCCCATCGAGCCCCGGCCGGGCCTGGACTCGGGGGTTTCTGCGGATGTTGGAAGGATCAAGCCAGCCCTACAGCGGATATCCCGGGTGGGCTGGGTTGCCTCCCCACACCCAGCCGCCACGCCCGAGCCCAGCGCGGCCAGGGTCGCCGGGACCCAGACCACGGGCTCGGTTTTCAACAGCGCACGACCTCCCGCGCGGCCCCGCCGCCCGCGCGCCCCCGCTATCAAAACATTCCGATTGCGCGTTCCCGCCCCGCCCGCGGCGCCCCTTCCCCCGTTACCCGCCACGAGTTCACTTAGGGCTCCGCGGGCACCCCTGGCCCGGCCCGGCCCGGGCCTTGGTATTACAGGCACCGGGCTCACGTTTCACCTCAGGAACGGTGACCCGGGTGATTCCTGGGCTCGATCGCCTCGGTTCGCTCCAACCAGGAGCTCTAGGCCCGGCGTCTGCCACTTACTGTCACCCTCACCCAGCCTGGCCAATGAACATGGGGGGTGGAGACGCGATGGCCAATTCTTGGCTCTAGGGGCGGGACTAAAGGCTCGAGGCGGGACTTGGACAATTGGAGGACCAATACCATGTTCTACGTGGGGCGGGGCTCAGGTGCGGTCGCCCTTGTTTGTCCCCTTCGATGCTCCGTATTGACGAGAGTGTTGCGGTGTTGCAGAAATTCAGGTTGGAATTGTAGACGTGAGTACCGCTCGGCTCACCGGGATATTTGGTGAAGTTATTGAGAGCGGGGGCGAGTCTACGAGGTCTAGTCGTTTCCGAAGCTCGGAACTCGGGTAACAGAGAGGTCGGTTAGCGAACCTTAGCGATTTTAACTGTTAGACTCGATTTGAGAACTGGGTGCTCCCCCATTTCAATCGTGTGGTCCGAGACTTGGGAGTTTGAGAAGGCGGCCTGGGCCCACGTTTCTACCCCCAGAACTGTCTCCTGAGTATCGGGGTGCCTCGCGGCGTGGGACAGGCCAAGCCAAGCAGTCAGGTTACCCGGCAGTAGGATCTCGCTTTGGGGAACTCTGATTCTTTCGTCTTTCTGTTACAGGAGCTCCTTCCAAGTAATTTCTGCTCAGCTATGTCGCCTGATCCAGCTGCATCCCCGGCTCCTGCATCGGTCTCCCTATTTGACCTCAACGCTGATGCTCCCGTCCTTCAGGGCCTGAGCCTGGTGAGCCACTCTCCTGGGGAGGCTCTTCGCACTTCCTGTTCAGGTATCCGGGGAGGTTTGGGGTGGACCCATGAGAACCCACGAGAACCCACGAAGGTTCTTTGGAGCATGTTGCTTCTCTAGGGATAGCCCTCTTATTCTTATTCTCCAGCTCGGGAGCCCACGTTGATTTCTCTTTCTGCTGGATAAAATGTATCTTTAGTTGACTGTGGGTGATTTCCAACACAGACCCCTGAATTGTCATTGCTTATGCCTCATAACATTAACACCACTGCTTTCAAAAACACTTGAAAATTCCTACATATGTGTTTGAAGTTTTAACTAGACTCCAATCATCATTCTCTCTTACTAAATAAAAAGAAAAAAATATGTATTTGGTTTTGTACAATTTTGGTTTGTCTCTGTTTTTTTGTACCTCACAATTAAAAAGAACTTAATCTTGACGAAAATTATTTTCTGCAGGATTTCTCTAAACTATTCCTTTGGTTCATTTAAGTACAATATTTCATTTATATTCATTTTTCCTTACATCCTTTCAGAAGCGTATTTATTGTATAAGATGATTGCTAGTCCGTTTATTTCATAATTACTAGATTGGCTTTGGGCTCCGTTTCTACCTCCTATTACCTTCTCCTTATTTAGGTTCAGGGAAGAATGGGAGCCCAGAAAGAAAACTCATCCAGGGTCCTCCTGATATTTCAGAGAAGTTATTTTGTTCAACCTGTGAGCAGACCTTCCAGAACCACCAGGAACAGGTAAAAGGCTAGGATACAGGGCTAGATGTTGGAAGCATAGATACAGTGGTGAGTGGGGAGAGGTAGACATTTGGTTTGTCTCAATCAAGTCCTTGCTTTGACTAAGGCAGTTGTGTTCCTTGGTCATTACTGGGCTTGGACACGGTGAGGGACACCTCCACTTTCTGCTTCCCTCTTTGCCTCTTATCAGAGGGAACATTACAAGCTTGACTGGCATCGGTTTAACCTAAAGCAGCGTCTCAAGAACAGGCCTCCCTTATCTGCCCTGGACTTTGAAAAGCAGAGCTCTGGAGGTGACAACTGGTGGGAGACCTGTGTGGGAGTAGGATGTGAGGGTGGCAGAAGGCCCTAGTTAAGAAGCTGGATGAAAGGTCAAAGATGGGGTTCCAAACTTGCATGTCTCATGGTGTCCTCAGGAGATCTTTCCAGCATCTCAGGATCAGAAGACTCAGACTCAACCAGTGAGGAGGACTTGCAGCTATTGGACGAGGAGAGGGCTGAATTTGAGAAGCCTGCCCGACCCCCAGGCTTCCACCCCCATCGGGTTCTTTTCCAAAATGCCCAGGGCCAGTTCCTGTCTGCCTACCGCTGTGTCCTAGGCCCTCACCAGGCAAGTAACAGCACAAGTTGTGTGGGTCAACCCCAGCCTAGGTTTCCCCTTAGCCCAGTCCCTTTCTCATTTCTTCCCTTCCTCCCTGTCTGGGTTTGGTTATCACACTTGATAGTGTAGTCTTGGGTTGAACTGACCTGAATCCTGGAAGGGTCAAGGGTAATGGAATTAAATTTGGAAACAGACATATCTAGGGTTGAACTGTGGTTCTACCACTTGATCTTGGCTACCTCTACAAGCCTCAGATTTCCTTATTTGTAAAAGGGACACAAGCCTCAGGGTGGTTGTACTAAATTAGATAAGGTATGTGAAGTACCAGGCACTGGTGCTTGGGAGTCTCTTATTGGTTTCTTGCTCTCAATGACTGCAACAGGTAGAATGTTTGTGCTGCTCCTGTGTCATCCAGGTGCCCCCAGAAGAGGAAGAACTGCTGCTACAGAACCTGCAAAGTGGAGGCCCCACCTACTGCGTGGTGCTCATGGCTGCAGCTGGGCACTTTGCTGGTGCCATTTTCCAAGGGTGAGAGGGTGCTGCATGGGGTGAGGATGGAACAGATCCTGTTAGCCTGGGAGCACCAGCTGGTCTCCAGTACTGAGTCTTGTCTCTACAGAAGAGAAGTGGTGACACACAAAACCTTTCACCGCTACACTGTGCGGGCCAAGAGAGGTACAGCCCAGGGGCTTCAGGATGCCCGGGGTGGGGCTTCCCGCTCTGCTGGAGCAAACTTGAGGCGCTACAGTGAAGCCACATTACATAAGGTGAGTTGGGACCCCCCCAGATCTGGTGGTCCTCTGACCCACACTTCTCCCTCTCAGCTCAACTCATTAAATGTTACGTTTGGGAGGTTTTTTGATCCTATATCCTTCCAAGCTTTTTTCCATATTTCTGGGTAGACAAAGATAGAATAGGGATCCCCAGAGGCTTTAGTCTTCTTACTTTCTCCCTCTGTGTTATCTCCTACCTCCCACTCCCTGCAGTTGATCTATGGGCCATTTTTTGGGTTGGAAATGAAAAAAATAGCAAGTGAAGATATGCAGGGCTGAGTTATTCTCCCCTCTAGGAGGTTCGTGACCTGCTGGCAGGACCAGGCTGGGCTAACGCACTGGAAGAGGCTGGGACAATACTGCTGCGTGCCCCCCGCTCTGGCCGATCCTTGTTCTTTGGAGGCCGTGGGGCACCCCTGCAACGGGGGGATCCCCGACTTTGGGATATCCCCCTTGCCACCCGCAGACCTACCTTTCGAGAGCTACATCATGTGCTCCATAACCTTACCACCTTGTACATCCATGGTGAGCCTTAAGATCCAGATCCCCAGATTCCCTAGACCTTCCTGTACTTTCCAGCCCAAGCCTCAGGGTCTCATTTGTGTATCCAGAGGATACTCTGTCCTTTGAACTGCAGCCCAGTGCACATCTTCATTGAAAGAGACCTGGGCTGGCTTCTCTTCAGCAAAGCTTGAAAAAGATCTTTTGTATTATGGCAGAAGAAGACCCCCGGGAGATAGTCAGATTGGACCCACCTCAGATGCGCTGGAAGACAGTGAGAGAGAGGAAGAAAGTTTCTGAGGAAGAAAGAAGAAAGGTCCGCAGTGATGAAAATGAAGCACTCGGGCAGAATGCAGAATCGTCCAAACAGGGTTTGAGCATTATCTGCCAATGTCAAAGCCCAGCGTCTGCCCTGATAACTTCCCCACTTCCCCATTTATAACATATGCATGCAGCAGTGCCTACAGAAATAGGTTGTCATTGCAATTACTGAGACATGTTTAGTGACCTTATTTCCCAACCTGTTATCTCTTTTATGGATATATTTCCAGTACTTGGAGTAGTCTTGGCATGGAGTAGACACCTGAATCTGTGCTGCCTGAATCTCACATAGTTTGACCTGTCCTATTGGATGCTGTGATTTTGAGCTAACTGCTGCTTCCCTGGTTGTAGACCCTTGATCTGCGTGGCTATCACTGCATCTGTGCTTTCCTCTATTGTGGACATCCTAGGGCTGTTCATAGGGAGAGCCCAGGGACTTCTGTTCCTGCAAATCTTATTCTGGGCCTGTCCTCATCTGGCATAAGAGCATCATTTTTGCATGTGAACTAAGGGATTCAGTTCTTGATAAGCTACTTCATTTATGTTGGGTGGCAAAATAAAAACACTTTATTTCATTTCAGGATCATCTGGATTATCTCTTTATATACTTTCTTTGCATCTGGGGCAGCCAAATCCTTCCACCCTCTGCTTATCCCTTAGATGGATCTAACATTTCAATTTGCTCCCCAGGTGCAGGTTCAGAGGGAGAGGACTGCTTCCAGGTGGAGCTGGAACTAGTGGAGTTGACACTGGAGACCCTGGGTCTTCGTGAGTTTGAAGTATTGCCCAAGCAGAGCAGGAAGAAAAGGAATAAGAAGGACAGAAACCGGGACCTGGAAACTGGGGCACATATGACTCTTCCCAAGCAACCTCATGGAGATGAGCCACTCATGCAGTTGGCCCAGGCCGATACAGCCTCCTTGGGACCATCGCTGGATGAGGCCAAGACCTCTGGTCAGCCAGAGCTATGGGATGTGCTTTTAGCTGCTTGCCGAGCTGGAGATGTTGGGATGCTGAAGCTCCAGCTAGCTGCCAGCCCCCCAGACCCAGGAGTCATGTCTCTGCTCAGTGCCCCCTTGGGCTCCGGTGGCTTCACCCTCCTGCATGCAGCAGCTGCAGCTGGGAGAAGCTCAGTGGTTTGCCTGCTGCTGGAGGCAGGTGCCGACCCCACTGTGCAGTAAGTGAGGGCCCCCTTCTTGAGCCATTTTGGGTATAGAGAGGATAAGCTGGAGACTAAAGTCAGCACTGGCTGCTTAACAGTATTCCCTTGGTCTGGTTAGGTGATGCTAGGAAAGACAGGAGGCAAGTTGAGTCCATTTTTGGGGGTTTTTGCACCTAGGGACTCCCGGGCCCGGCCACCGTATACGGTTGCAGCTGACAAATCAACACGTAATGAGTTCCGAAGGTTCATGGAGAAGAATCCAGATGCCTATGATTACAACAAGGCTCAGGTCAGTTGGAAAAAGAAGAGGCAGAGTGGGAAAGCACCACCAGAGATCCTGGCTGGGTCATTTCTGCTTTCTTGCAGTTTTACCAAGGCCAGCTGGTGTGGCTCTTACCTAATACCTTCCCTGAAATCCTCCAGGTGCCAGGGCCACTGACACCAGCGATGGAGGCACGGCAGGCCACACGGAAAAGGGAGCAGAAGGCAGCTCGGCGGCAGCGAGAGGAACAGCAACAGAGGCAGCGGGAGCAGGAGAAGCAGGAGCAAGAGGAACAGCAGAGATTTGCTGCCCTCAGCGACCGAGAGAAGGTGAGGTCGGAGCTTGTCTCTTCTATAGCAAGGCTGTTTTTCAGGGTCTAATCCATTCCCCAGTATGCAGCTGCTCCTTGGTTACTCTATCCACAATTGTCCTTAACACAACTTCTGTTTTCCTCAGAGAGCTCTGGCTGCAGAGCGTCGACTGGCTGCCCAGTTGGGAGCCCCTACCCCTCAGATCCCTGACTATACAATCATCAATGCACGGTATGGGGATAAAGGTGTGAAGGGGTGGAGTATAATGCTGTAGGGATCATTTAGGGCAAGTGGAATGAGTGCCTACACAGTATTCAGGGGGGTTGTGAAGGGGAGTTGAGACGTTGTGGGCACCTTTGGAGGGAAAACAGAAGTGGCAGGAGGGATGGAGGGGGCTTGGATTGTAAAGTTTCTGGGGTACCTGTCCAGCCATTTTTCTTCCTCTTCTTCAGACGCTGCTGGAGTTGTGGGGCATCCCTCCAAGGCCTCATTCCCTTTCACTACCATGACTTCTCTTTCTGCTCCACACGCTGCCTCCAGGATCATCGCCGTCAGGCTGGGAGGCCATCTTCCTGATTTCTTACAGCTCCACCTGGGGCCAACTCTAGGCCCTGACAGGGTGCATTCACACCAGCTCTAGGTTTCTTCTTCCCCATGAAACCAGAGTATTTGGAAGATTAGGGTGAGGAACACTCAGGGACCAGGACAAAGACAGGGCCAGAGAGGTGTGTGTAGCTGGTACTGTCTTTGGAACTTTAATCACAATAAATTTTGGCAAGGAAACTGCCCTTGTACTTACATTCAGGCCTTCTGGCCTTTGGTTCCTTATGGTCACCATGGCCAACATCAAGGGATCCTGACCACTCCATGACCCAGGTCCAAAGGTTACCTTTCTTTCAGTGCCCACTTAACTCCATTGGTTCAGAGTTACTTTGTATATCAGTTGAGAGGTAATAGACATATGTCTTATGCAAGGTGCTATTGAGGAAAGGCGTGTCCAGGAATTGGACTTGGGGCTGGAGAGGCACATTTTCTAGCTCCAGCAATGTGATTTTGTTGAGGAGTCCCTCAGGAAGCAGCAGGGGTTTTGGCACGTAGAGGGTCTGTTGTGGCCCCCGCTTTGTCCAGTACCGGCCTAAGTTAAACCCATTGATCCAGACTTGGCCCTGGAGATGGGGGAGAGGGGAAAAGAAAGGGTCAGTTCTCAAGGGGGTAAAACCATCCCCTTTTGGGTTTATAATCAGAGGAGTAATTTTTGTTTCCCCTACTTCCATGATGTTTTTCATTAACCACGACACCACCACCATTGGTAATACCTTGGTCCATCCAGGTAGATAGAGAAAGGTGTCCCCGACTGAGCCTAAAATTGGAAATGTTGTAGAGTAGAAGATGGGGCCAGTGGGAGCTTGAGGTTCTGACTTTTTCGGCAACAAGATGGGAAACCGCCACTTTATAAGCTTATCGATATTCAGAGGAAACATCAGCCACTGGGTAAGGAGTCTCTGCCCCAGAATTGGTGGCTCTAACAGGCCCTGTGGGGAAGGAAAATGAAAAATTCATCATCCCCTAACCTCTGAGGCCAAACTCTATCCCTAGTCTGTTAGGCCCCTATCCTTCCAGGGGAGATTGGTCAATAAGGGTATGGAGGAGTGGAAGTTGGCAAAGCTAGCTTACCTTGAAGTCACTGCTGTTAGACCCAAAACTGAGCCTCCCCATGTTCTCCATCAAGATATCCAGTGTAGATCCTTCATTCCCAGTCAAAAATAGTTTGTGTTTCACATTTCGTTCCAAAACACCCTGAAACACCTGTGCATAAGAGATACAGGATCTATGAGAAGGGCTTAGCATCTAGTTCTTGGCCACCACACAGGAAGCCACATTGGGACACCTATCTGGAGGGCAAAGAGACTGTTATCATATCTTCAGTTTCCTGTCCATTCTGGAACTGTATCCTTAGTCAAATTCTTCCCATTCCAGCTTATCCCTGGACCCCCCCCTGAAAATGTGAGCGGGCAGGCAGGAAAGGGTAGATAGAACTCAAGGATCAAGGGTGGTGGGGAGGGAAGGAAATTGGGGGTTACAAGTTAGCCTGGAATTAGGTTCTCACCCCATCCACTAACACGTAGGCACGGTCATGGATTCCATTCTTTGGCACCCAAAGTAGTGTTGGCTCCAAAAAGCTATGGGTCAGATGGGTCCGGTACAGCATAAAGCCATGGTCCTGTGTGTGAAAGAATGAGTACTTAAGATGGACTGAGAGATAAGAAAGGATATTTTGGGGAAGCTGGAGGGGAAATGGGTAGCTGGAGGGTATCAGTGGCTACCCGCTTGTTGAGGAAGGTTGCATTACCATAAACCCCTTACCTGCTTGACAGCCTCAAAGGTCATTGGGAAGAATGAATGGGTGGGCCCTTGGGGGCACAGAAAGCCTAGGAAATCCAGCAAAGCCCCATTCTATTAGAATAAGGGATATGTATTAGAATAGGAAGAAAATATCTGAAGAGAGAGATGGGACAGGAGAGGATATTTAGGAATAAAGGGGTAGAATCAGAAAAGTTGGCAAGGAACTCACCAGTTCCAGAGTCAAAGGTCCAAGCGTCATTTTGAAGCTGGGGGGAGGTAAGGGTCCCAAAGGAATTTCCTGGAACTGAGCCCAAATTCTCTCAGCAGCCACAGGGAAACCACAGAAACAACCCCTATTCCAAGACCCTAGAGCAGGGTTCTTATCTTGGGATCCAGAGAAGGACTTCAGGAGTCTTAAAGACCCTGGAATTTTGCACACACTTGTGTGTAACTCCCCAGAGAATCACATTTGGCTGGGAGGATGGGAAATGTTTCCATGGGATGGCTCAGAGGGCTCTGTGGCCCGGAAAAGAACCACTGCTTCATGGGATCCCTTTACAATTTGAGCACTACCCGCAAATTAATTCAAGCCTTTGGAGCTCGATAAAGTGACAGGGCACCTTGCTGATGACATTTCGAAGAGCAAAAAGCTTAGGTGTGGGGTCTCCTGCTTCAGATAGGGGTGCATCATAGTCATAGCTGGTAGTAATTGGAAGGAAGCGTCCCTTCTCATCAGCACCTGGGATTGAACCGATTTAATTAATTAGTTCAACCTATCTTTCAGATGGTAGGCTCTAAGCAAAGTATGCGCTTGATGCAGAGAATTTTGCCATCAGAGGGGGCAGGTTTGGCCATATCCAGCTTCTAGCCATCCTGATTTCATCTAGCCCTCAGATTCCAATTCTTTGCTACCTCCCTGCTTCCAGCCCCAGGGGCCGTCTGGACTCACCATTCCAGTATCCAAAGTTGGTACCTCCATGGAACATGTACCTGAAGCGAGGAAGGGTGGGGAGAAAGGGGAAAGCTGGTCCAGTGAGTCTTAACTTTCACCCCCAATTCCCCATTACAGATTCACGTTGGCCCCAGTGTCTCCAGTTACATGTTCACACTGGCTCCCAACTTCAGCATGTGCTCTAGTCCCGTAGTTACAGCTGGAATGGACCGTACGGAGTGATTCTGGCCCCAGTAATCCAGCCAACCTGTATAGTACTCAGAGTTCACCTAGAGTGTGAAGTGAAAGGAAAAAGTGGTGAGTGAGATGGGAACTGAGCTCGATCCATTTCCATCCCTGACTTTTGCTTTGCTTCCCCTCCCTGTTGGCCCCTCACCAGTGGCCCATGGGGTTGATAGTTCCGAAGCAGGGCAAAGATTTTGGTTATGTTGTCAGCTGCAGAAAGGAGGCAAAGATGAAAGATAAACATCATAGAAGAGGTGCCCCTTCCCCAGGCCCCGCTCTTGACGCTTGCTCAGGAGACCTGGGCCAAAATCTACAGTGGTAAAGAGTCCCTGGAGAGAGCCACATTTGAGTCCTTCAGGTCCATCTGTGGTAAAGAGCAGGATCTTGTCTCCGAGGAGTGCACGGAAGAGCCCAGCCAGGTGCCGCAAGTATATGAAGTCACAGGCCCTGTAGCTACCATATTCGTTCTCCACCTGCCGGCCGGAGGGAAAGTGGAGCTCAGCTGTGAGGCAGGAAAGATTAAGGATCCCTCGCACCTCCTTCCGCTTGCCCAGATAACTTTCCACATGTACCTGAATGCTAATGATGTTGCCCCCATTGTGGTAGAGCCATGGATATATCTTGGGTAGCAAGACCTCAAACCAGGAGTCCACTGCAGCAAGGAAGTCTAAAGGAAGGAACGGCGCCCTCTGAGCCTGTGCTGCTCTGCTCTTGAGGGACCATCAGAACCTCCCAGCCACCACCCGCATACCCACACTAGCAACTTCAGTGCTGCCTCTACTCTGGGCTGCACCCCACTTGCCCACAAATAAATCTGGGAAGCAGTGACTCTTGCCAGAAGAAACTCTTACCCTAAGCACGTGTGTATTTGCAGGTGAATGAAATTTGAACCTAGGAAACAGTGTTTCTTATAAATTTGTTTTTCCAATGTAGGAAAAACACTGAACAAATCATATAGCGTTGTTATTATGTAATCAATCCTGAACTGGTTATAGCTAGGAAATAGCATGGGAATTCACAGACATGTATAATGTCTGATCTGTACCTTCATGTAACTGATTATCCAGCCAATTTAAGTCATCAAGTGAAAGATCAATGGTTCATATTAGGTATCATATCTTAAATTCTCAAATCCTACTTGTAATTTGCGTCAGAGTCTTGCAGGTTATTACATCTGTCTGATACTGTTTCTCCCCACCCTTCTTCACCTGGCTAACTCTGGCTCATGCTTCAAGTCTTAACTTACATTTCACCTCCTCAAGACAACCTTCTCTGATATCCCAGATTAGGTTAGACCCCCCCGCATTACACACTCTCACAAAACCCAACTTCTCTTTCAGGCACTGAACAAATTATATTTAAGCATTTATTGTGTAATTTTTCCTTATTGGTCTCCTCACTAGTGAGCAGGAACCTAGTCTTTCAGTTCATTTGCTGCATCCCTATCATGGACAACATCTAGCAGATAGAATGTTCTCAAAGTTGTGTTCAGTGAAAACTATTTTGGGGTTTGTTGTTATTGTTCTCAAAACATGTAATTTCTTTACATTTTGTGTTCTGTATAAAGGAGGCCCATGTTTTACTGTCCTCTTTAATCCAAGCATACATTAAATCTCAATCATTCAACAAATATGTATGGGTGTCAACAAAGCACCAAGCACTGTTCTAGGTGTTAGGGATAGAGACGGGAACAAACCAGACAAAAATCTCTGCCCTTGTGGAATTTACTTTCTTGTGGGAGAGGCAGACAAATGTATAGTGTATTAGGACCAAGGAGAGAAAATAAAACAGGGACAGAGGATATAAAATATTGCAGTGAGGGGGCTTAAATTTAAGATTGGGTAGCCAGGGAAGGCTTCCCTGAGGAAGGTGATTTCTGCAGGAAGATGGAGGGAACACCACGTGCAGAGCCTCAAGCAGGACAGGTGTGGTGGTTCTGAAGAATAGCAATGAGGACTGTGTGGCTGGAGCCAAGTCAACAAGGGGGAGAAGAGTAGAATGTCAGTAGGTAACTGGGGCCAATTATATAGGGCCTTGTAAACCATTTTAAGGAATCCACAGCTCATATCCTGAATGAGATGAGAACCTACTGGAGAGATGAAAGGAGAAGTGACATGATCTAAGATTTATATTTAAACATTTTAACAGTTAACAGTGTCATACTGGCTGCTGCATTAAGAACAGACTATGGGGGGGGGTGGGGAGTGGACAACAAAGGGAAAGCAGCTAGGAAGCTATTAAAATAAACCAGGTGAGAGAGGTGGTTTGGATTAGGATGATGGTGGTGGGAGTGATGAAACGTAGTTGACTTCTGGATATATTCTAAGGTTCTGAGGGTAAAGCTGACAGGATTTTCTGATGGATTGAACGTGAGGTATAAGAGATAGATTACACCATAGTTTTAGCCTGATCAATAGGAAAATGGAGTTTCTACTATCTGAGATGGGGAGATTGTAGGAAGAGATGGTTTGGGGATGCAATATCAGGAGCTTGGTTGTATCATTAAGACTTTCAGATTTCCAAACGGAGAAATCAAGTAGGGGGTTGGATAGAAGTCAGGGGATCAGGGTCATTAGCATATTACATAGAATTTAAAGTGATGTGAATAAATGAGAGTATTTGGGAATGAGTATTACTAGAAAAGGGAAGGGTCCAAGGACTGGGCCCTGGTACAATCCAACATTCAGTTGTAAGAGAAATGGAGAAGCACCACGAAGAGACTGAGGAGTGGGAATAAAGGTGGGGGAGGGGAGAGGGAGAGACGAGATAAGTGTGGTATACTGGAAGCCAAGAGAAGAGTACTTCATAGGGCAGAGTGATCATCTGTGCTGATCCTGCTGATTGGTCAAGGAAGATAAGGCTTGAGAGACCACTATGGATTTAGCACTGTAAAGGTCAGTGGTTTTCTTGAGAAAAACAGAGATCTCGTGTTGGTGCTCCATCAATCCTTTATCATTTAAAATGTATTTTATAGTCACCTGAGTTTGGAAAATGCTATGTTGGGCACAGAGCTCTCCAATACTTAAAGAAGTAAAGCAGCATCTGAAGAGTCCCTAACAGATATGAGGCATTCTGCCAGAGAGATCTCTTGAAAAGGTAAAATCAGATTAATCATTCCCTTGCCTCTCATGACTTCATGTGGAATGAAATACAAACTTCCTGAAATACTGGGCATCCTCAGAGCTTAATCTTGAATTCTCATCTTTTCTCTATATACTCTCTCAGCACCCATGAAATTTAAATGCTATCTTCAGACTGATGACTCCCACATTTATATCTCTAACTCAGACCTCTTCCCTAAGTTCCAAACCCCCACATCCTATTGCTTACTTAATATCCTCACTTGACTGTGCCACAGGTAATGAAAATTTAGTATGACCAGAACAGAACTATGGTTTTTCTCCCCAAAGTTGTTCCTCTGCCACCACCATTCTTCTCTATCTTCCCTATGTCGGTAAATGGCACCACCATCTTGACTGGCCAGAAATGTGATTCCTTTCTTTCCCAGTCCTACCCTACTCACCCTCCACTTTTCAATCAAAATTCATCAAGAAGTCCTGGTGATTTTTCATACCAAACTATCCTTTTATTTCCATCTCCACCACCATCACCTTAGTCCAAGCTACCACCATCTCTTTCCTCATCTACAAATCAAGAGTCTCCCAATTAGTTTCTCCACCTCCACCCTTGCTCCTTCAATCCATTTTCCCCAACAGGGCTAATTCATCAGATCATGCCATACCAATAGCTTTCGACTGTACTTAGAATAAAATTCAAACACTTTATCATGGTCTACAAGGTCCTGCATTCATTGTCTCTACCTATCTCCAATTTCATGTTATACTATGCACTCCTTCACCCACTATGCTCCAGCCATGCTGCTCTTTCAGTTACTCAGTCATGTCATGTTCTTTCCCATCTTTGGGCCTTAAAAGATACACTGTTCCCTCTACCTGGACGTTCTTACCTCACTCGTCACATGACCAGGGCCTTCCCTTCCCTGAGGTCAAATGAAATGTTCTCTTCGCATATAAACCCTTCCTGGCTACCCTACCTCTCTGTTACTCACTATCTCAACTGTCTATTATCTTGTGTGCTAATTTTATAGCTTGCAATTAATTTTATTCATAGGTTTAATTTCTAAAAATCTGTCTCCACTATATTACAAGCTCCAGTGCACAGGGACTGAGTCTGTCTGGTGTGCCAGTTTCTAGCATCCTACTGGATAAGTAGGAAACAAAACTACTTGAATGATCTCCAATTTGGGGATGGTGGCTCCAGTTTTTGGCACCCAAATGACTCACTTTTTGTTTGCTTTTTTCTGTATTAAATCTTTTGTTTCAACTCACCTGGATCTGAGGTTCTCAGATTAATTCTAGGGTTTCGAAGCAACCAGGATGGGAGACCTCCCTGAGAAAGACATGAAGACAACAAGAGTGTAGGTTTTGTTTTGGGGTGGAGGCGGGAAGTAGGGAGGAAGTTTAGTGTAGTGCTGGAAGTGGCCACAGAGTGTAGGCAAATGGGAATAGTCTAGGAACTGCACATGGGAGGCTTTGGTTTTATCCCTTCTCCAACTAACTCACCATCTCCCACTCCGCACAGATGTAAGGTCCTGGTCTCAGTATGACGAACAGGTTTGCTAGAGTTGCCTCATGCAAAAACGCAATGAGGTCCCGGCTGCCATTAAAGTTATAGACCCCAGGCTCTGGCTCATGGTAGTTCCAGGGCACGTAACTGAGGAAGGAAGAGTTTAACAGGGCCCAAGGTGGGGAGATGCCGGGGAGACCTAAGGGCCCAGGCCCTGCAGGGAAACTCCAGGAAGCAGTTGGAAGGAGGTCCTTGCCTGCCTTTCTTCATCTTTGCCTGGAAGCCCAGGAGTTTCAACCACTCTCTATACTGAGCCAGTCATCCTGCCCAACCCCCTTCCTAAGGGGGCGGTACGAAGAATAAATCCCGCCCATCCACGGCTTTCACCAGCACTTCTTACAACTGTACGGCATTGAGGCCGCTCATTCGCATCTTGAAAAGCCGGTCTGCCCAAAGCACCCGCGGAACCCGGAAATAGTGCATGCTTCCAGAAACGTAGCGGAACGGGGCCCCGTCGAGAAGGAATCTGTCTTTATACAGATCCACTACGAAAGACCGAGCCTCTGCCTGAAAAAGGGAAGGAGAGATGGTGCTTAGCAGACGTCTGGAGTAGGGCTTAGCGTCTGCCAAGAGCGGAGCGGATGGAATTAGCCCCTCCCACTACCTTGTTGTTAATTTTACTTTCTCTGCATCAGCCGGCTCTGATCCCGCCTCACCGCACCCAGCGGGAGGGTTCAAAACTCCCGACTTACCTGGGCCAGCAGCAGTGTCAGGAGCGGCAGCAGCAGGGAGGGAAGGCAGGGCAGCCTCTGGGGAGCCATGGCGCTTGCAGGGCTCCTCTAGTCTGAGACGGCGTTCCGTCACGTGGCGGATTCCTGGGAAGGAACCTCAGCGAGCAAGGGGGCGGAGACCACCCCAAATTGCCAGGCGGTTAGCCTAGACTTTGTTTCCAGCCTTGCAGCTACCCGCCACTGTACTAGATGGTAAAGTCCTTTACATCTTGCTACTCAAAAGGGCAGTCCACAAACCAGCTTCATCAGCGTCACCTGGCAGCTTGTTACAAAGGCATAGCCTCAGGTCCTATCTCAGTACTACGGAATCAGAATTTGTATTTTAACAAGATCCCCAGGCGATCCTCTGCACATTCTAGATTGAGAAGCACCTCTCTTACTACACTGAGCTCCCTGAAAGCTTCTAGCACAGCACAGGTTAATCTAGAGGAATCAATGTCAGAACCAAGGGAAATCGTAGGAAAATCTTCCTGATGAGCGGGGATATGAATAGGGGAATCAGGTTACAAGAGGGATCTATTTCCTTGAGAGCCTTGTTTCAGCAAAAGGGCTCATCCAGGCCATTTCATCTTCTTTGGAAGTGCACCCCTCCCCAACTTATCCCTGCCTGCTAGAGATGTCAAGGACAACTGCTTGATGCTAAGGTTTTGGAATTTGGGAATTTTCAAGCCTGGGATGTGAGGACTAGGGTAGTAAGTATTATTATTATTACTGTTTATTGATACTTACTGACGGCTATGTGTCAGATATTGTGCTTAACACTTAACATCTCACTTTATCCTCAAACAACTCTGTAAGGTAAATAATTATCAATTTTACAAAAGAGGAAACTGAGAGTAAGAAATATTAAGTAATCTGTCATAGGTCAAACAACCAGTTTAGTAGAGCTGGGATTTGAACTAGGCAATTTGGCCTCATAGGTGATGCAGTTAACTTTAAGTTCTACTGTACCTATTTTAGAGTTAGTAAAGAGGCTTGGAGGGGGTCAGTAACTCCTGAGGTGACACTGCTAGTAGGCTATTAAATCCGGATTTGGATCCTGGCAGTGTGGTTCAAAAGCCTGAGCTCTTAATCACTAGGGCTAGGGTAGTGAGATACAAGCCAGACCCCCGGAGGCTGAACTGCATCAGAGTTCTAGGAGTCCAGCACTCCAGCACCAGCCCCTCCCTGCACTCCCCAGTCGGGTTGGACTATTGTCGGCAGCTTTCTGGCCCCAGCACGCCAGGCATATGAGGCCTCCTACCTCGGACATTGGGAGATGGAGGTCCTGGGGCCCTCGGGCCAGGCCCGGCTTTGCTCCGCTTTGATGCAGATGCCTGCGTCTTGACCCCTACTGAAGGCCAGGTGGGGAACCCTCGCCCGGGTCCCGGGACCCGTCCTCCCCCAGCTCTAGCCTGCCCCTGGCCTCCCAGCTCCGCGCCTCCACATCTTCCGGGTACCCAGCCGTTGCTAGGATACCGCGGGCCGTTACGCCAGCGCGGACTGATGATGTAACCACTGCTTCCGGTCTCTGGCGGTCGCGCCCCGGCCAGGTTAGTGAGGAGTCCCAGCTGGCAGAGCGCCCCGAGCCGGGGCTGGGCTCTAAAAGGGGTGGGCGCCAGCCGCGCATCTCCCCTGGCACTACTCTGTGCCCTGACTTCGTGGCCCGACGGGCGTGGGAGCGGGGGCCACCCAAAGGTGGACTAGGCTTGGAGGAAGCGGCCTGGTAGTCGCTGCGTGGCCTGAGGTTTTAAAGCCCCTCAGCGCAGCCTTCTTGGAGCTAGCGTTGCCAGGGCCCATTTCTTTAGACGCGAATATAGTTTCCTGGGCCTGGGCTCTTCGCGTTGTTACTTCGGGGACCTGTCCGTGACCCTGCCGTTCTGTTCCTTCCAGCATGATCCGCTGGGCCCCCCGCACATCGCTTGGAAAAACCCACTCGCCCTGGACGGACCCTTCGGCAGCCTCAGACGGTCTTTGAGGAGGATGACTGAGACACTATGGGCCACGCGCTGTGTGTCTGCTCTCGGGGAACTGTCGTCATTGACAATAAGCGCTACCTCTTCATCCAGAAACTGGGGGAGGGGTGAGTGCTTGATAATCAGTTCGCTGGCCCCCAGGGTGATAGTGAATGAGGGACATCAGTCTGCACTTGATAAGGGTACAAGGGTTTTATCCCCGTCCTCTAACTCACCTCACAGGGCCTAGCCATATGGTAATCAAGAAAGTGGATTCTGGAGTCAGGCCTCCTAGGTCCACCCTGTATGACCTTGGTAAACCATGGTTTCTTTGTTTGCTTAATGGGGACAATTATCCTGCCTCACTGATGGAGTTGTGAGGATTAAATGAGATGATGCTTGTAAAATGTCTAGCCCAGGGCCTGGTTTATAAGCAGTTGGTAAAGGTTGGCTATTCAGTTATTGAGCATCTATCACGTGCAGGACATGTTATGACCACAGGACCTCAAAGAGGATCGTGTCTCTGCTCTTGCAGGGCCCAAAGTATAATAATCTTGAGACTTCTCTTAGAGCCACATCTTGGGAGGGTTTCTACTAAATGAGAAATACACCCCCTTCCTCCTCCAAGGAAATCCCCTCTGGGTTCAGGCAGTGTGGAGATGACTGAGGTCCTTCATTGACCCTTTGATCCACAGTGGGTTCAGCTATGTGGACCTAGTGGAGGGGTTACATGATGGATGCTTCTACGCCCTGAAGCGAATCCTGTGTCATGAGCAGCAAGACCGCGAGGAGGCCCAGCGAGAAGCAGACATGCATCGCCTCTTCCATCATCCCAACATCCTTCGCCTTGTGGCTTACTGTCTGAAGGAACGGGGCCCTAAACATGAGGCCTGGCTGCTGCTACCCTTCTTCAAGGTCAGAAGGACTCCAGCTTATGGAGGGGTTGCAACGGAGCCACCTGCCTAGGGTTTTGTGAGCAGTCAAGCATGTTAGGAAGCTAGGGCTATGTCCAAGATTTAGCCACTTCAGATTTGGGGTTTAGAGGAACCCAGGTGGGACTTTGGGGGTTGAGGTGTGTGTGGAGAAGGGGTTGATAGATGTTGGCATAGGGAAGGGATCATATCCAGGGAGCAGAGAACTGAGAAGTTATCTCCAACTGCGGGGAAACCTGTGTTGCAGAGAGGTACGCTGTGGAATGAGATAGAAAGGCTGAAGGACAAAGGCAACTTCTTGACTGAGGATCAAATCCTGCTGTTGCTGCTGGGTATCTGCAGAGGCCTTGAAGCCATTCATGCCAAGGGTTATGCCCACAGGTCAGTGGGAAGACCCTGTATATTTGCTGGGGCAGAGAGGAAGAGCCTTACCAAGAGAAATGGGAAGTCTCTGCTCTCTTCCCAAGAAACAGCCCCCAGGATTCTTTTGCTCCCTAGGATTCCAGCCTCCCTGTCCAGGGATATTCACAGTTCATTTCCACTTCCCTATAGGGACCTGAAGCCCACCAACATCTTGCTTGGAGATGAGGGGCAGCCAATTTTAATGGACTTGGGTTCCATGAATCAAGCATGCATTCAGGTGGAGGGCTCCCGCCAGGCCCTGGCCCTACAGGTAAGAGAGTCTCCTGGTTCCTTTGTCCACATGTTCCCCATCCCTGACCCTTTTTGGTACATGCCCCGGTTTGGTCATATGACAGTGACCTCTTCCCCACTTTTGAACTCTGGGGCCACTGTTCCAGGACTGGGCAGCCCAGCGATGTACTATCTCCTACCGGGCTCCAGAGCTCTTCTCGGTGCAGAGCCACTGTGTTATCGATGAACGGACTGACGTCTGGGTGAGGAGCATGTGGGTCGGGATCTGGGCAGGGGAAGTGCTGCTCTGTACTCACTGTGCAGTAGAGGAGTATGTCTTTGGTTTCTACTGCATGAGGCCCCTGGAACCCTGGTATGTCCCCATCCCCTTGACTTCCTTCCTAGGCACTGTCACTGATACTGTACACAGTTGGTCAGGAAGTGGTATAATCCCTGCCGCTCAACAGGGTGGGTACAGCTAAATACCAGGGCTGAAAACAGTGACTAAATAAGGAGTGCAGAGGCCTCCAGCTAACTGGCAGTTTCCTTGGGCCCTGGTGGTGCCACGTGGCTGAGGTTGGTATATTCTTTTTAGCTTGTGTAGCCTCCTTACCCTACTGCAGTAAGGGAGGGATGTCACCTTCATTAGTCCCTTCCAGGGAATAACCAAGTGGTGCTCAGTCCCTAGGCTGTGTACTGTATGCCATGATGTTTGGGGAAGGTCCTTATGACATGGTGTTCCAGAAAGGTGACAGTGTGGCCCTTGCGGTGCAGAACCAACTCAGCATCCTGCAAAGCTCCAGGTGAGCTATAAAAGGGGCACCAAGCATTTCAGACTCCTCTCTGGTATTTGCTGTGTCTTGCACTCTCCTCCCTCCTCCCTCTGCAGGCATTCTTCAGCATTGAGGCAGCTGCTGGCCTCGATGATGACTGTGGACCCCCAGGAGCGCCCCCACATTCCTCTCCTCCTTGGTCAGGTGGAGGTACTGCAGCCCCCTGCTCCTGGCCAGCACACTACCCAAATCTGAAGAAACCAGTGGCCATGAGGTAGACCCCTTGTGCCTTAGAAAGAGGCTCCTGTGTCCCTCATTGGACTCTCTATTGATTCCATCCTAGACTGCTCTCTTACAGTTGATGGAAGGGGAGAGGTGGGGACAGCCATCTTGATCCCACACTTGCGCTTCTGCTCCCTACCCCCTAGAGCAACAAATGGACAAGGTGCCTGATCGAGCTGGCGAGTGGGGGTCAGGAGAAAGGGAAACTGATACAATATGGTACACAGCTCTGAGCGGGACTGCTGAGCTCACATCATGGTCTGCCTCCAAATATGGGAGCAGGAGAATGTATAAACAGAAGAATAAAGTGAAAGCAGGCTGGTATGGTTCTTAGTTTCATTGTTCTTGAGTGAGAGAAAGGGTGCAAGGGGCCCAAAGTCTGGTTGCCATTTCCAAAGGAACAGCCTGGGAAGGACTGGCATACTCAGGAAAGGTGTGGCTTCACCATTCCTTGTAAGGAGGCAGATATTCTCACCTTAGATCTTGCTGGTTGCCGGTGGAGAATTCTGCTCCTAGCTTGTCTTCGTGAAAAATTTCAAGCTGCTCTGGCTCGAGCTGGCTTCAAAACCCATGCCAAGAACTGGGACCAGGGCCCCCTAAAAGCAAACTATTTCTTCCCTTCTCTCACTCCCAGGGGTGGGTAGCTTAGTTGAAGCAGCCCAGCCGGTTTGCCAGGCAAGGACTTATGGGTGGAGACATCTGAGTAAGTTTTGGAACAGCTGCCTAACAGGTCTGCCAGCCTCCGCCTGGGGGTAAGGAGAGTGGAGGTGGCATCCATTTTAGCCTAGGTCTCATTGATGGTTCTAGCTCACACACAGTTAATGATTAACGAGGCCAGGGTGGTGAGGCAGTATCTAGCTGCCACTTCCTGCCCGTTCTGCTGAGTAAACAGGGGCCCTGCCTTAGCTGGGTTTGAAACCTGTTCCCCAGGGTAGGGCACTGCGTCCCTGAGTCACTAGGGAGGGGAAGCAAGGCAGGGTTGGCATCTGCTCCTGAGATCGAGGCTTCTTTCCCCAACCCCGCCCAACCCCATGCTGACATCAGCGTGGGTCCTAGGGTGCCTATTAGCAAAGTTGAAATTGTCCCCAGGGCTCTGGCAGGAGGCTCCCACCAGCTACTCCAGGAGGCCAGAAAGAAAGCACAAACGGGAGACAACCTGACTTTTAATGGCAAAACCCTGAGCCCCAGCAAAGCAGCAAGACAGACAGTAAGCTATGCAAAGCTTCTGGGAGGTTCAGTGGCACAAACAACTCAAAAGAGATGGCCCTTGTTCCCTCCCATCCCCCAAGCTTATGACTAGGCTTCATGCCCAGGAACTCTGGGCCAGCCCAGCCCCACTCCCAAACCCTGGGCCAAGTCTTGCTTCCAGAGTTGGTGAATGCAGAAACAGCAGGAAGAACAGGATAGCAGTCCAGCTCTCAAATACAGAAACTACTGGACTTAAACTCCTACTTGGAAAGGAAGTAAAGACACATATCCTTCAAGAGCTTGTGGCTGGACATGCAGGTCCATGGCTTAGTCCTTACTTCCTCACTATCTTGGGTTTCCCTAGGACCGTACATCAAGGTCCCTAGGGTCATGCTTCCTGGGCCTGGCAAGGGCCCTTTGACAGTTCTCACCTTCAGCCATGGCAGGGAAAAGGGTCATGAGCAGCAAATAGCAGCAGAAGCAGCAGTAGCAGCAGCACAAAGAAGGCAGCAGAAGCTCAAGCACTCACAGAGGTGACAAGAAACCATGCAAGTAGACTGTTTATTTCGAAATGATTTTGCAATAAACATAGTAATGGGCTCCAGGCAGCTGTTCTATTCTTCCCCCTCATCTTCGTCCTCATAGGAGTCGATGCCCACTTCCTCATAATCCTTCTCCAGAGCAGCCATATCTTCCCGGGCCTCGGAGAACTCACCTTCTTCCATGCCCTCACCCACGTACCAGTGCACAAACGCCCTCTTGGCATACATCAGGTCGAACTTGTGGTCCAGGCGGGCCCAAGCCTCGGCGATGGCAGTTGTGTTGCTCAGCATGCACACGGCGCGCTGCACCTTGGCCAGGTCACCCCCAGGCACCACAGTGGGTGGCTGGTAGTTGATACCAACCTTGAAGCCCGTGGGGCACCAGTCCACAAACTGAATACTGCGCTTGGTCTTGATGGCGGCGATGGCGGCATTGACATCCTTGGGCACCACGTCTCCACGGTACAGCAGGCAGCAGGCCATGTACTTGCCATGACGGGGATCACACTTCACCATCTGGTTGGCAGGCTCAAAGCAGGCATTGGTGATCTCCGCCACTGACAGCTGCTCATGGTAGGCCTTCTCTGCAGAGATGACGGGTGCGTAGGTAGCCAGGGGGAAGTGGATGCGGGGGTAGGGCACCAGGTTGGTCTGGAACTCTGTCAGGTCCACGTTGAGGGCCCCGTCAAAGCGCAGGGAAGCTGTGATGGAGGAGACAATTTGGCTGATGAGGCGGTTGAGGTTGGTGTAAGTTGGGCGCTCAATGTCCAGGTTTCGGCGGCAGATGTCATAGATGGCCTCGTTGTCCACCATGAAGGCACAGTCTGAGTGCTCCAGGGTGGTATGGGTGGTCAGGATGGAGTTGTAGGGCTCGACCACGGCAGTGGACACCTGGGGGGCTGGGTAGATGGAGAATTCCAGCTTGGACTTCTTGCCGTAGTCCACGGAGAGCCGCTCCATCAGGAGTGAGGTGAAGCCAGAGCCTGTTCCACCTCCAAAGCTGTGGAACACCAGGAAGCCCTGAAGTCCTGTGCACTGGTCAGACTGAAAGGAAAGAAAGAGAAAGAGCAATGTAGGTACAGTAGAGGGAGTCTGTGGAGCTTGATCTTCTCACTCCATAAAAACTTAAACTATCTCAGTAGTCAGGGCAGAGACTAATGTGTATCCCACAGTTGCAGGATCACATTTTGGATCATGCACAATGAGAGACGACCTCCTAAAATGATTGGAAAACAGCATTCCTGACCATTAGCATAGTCTCAGGAGCCCCCTCCCTCTATGCCAGCTTCTCACCAGCTTGCGGATCCGGTCCAGCACGGGGTCAATGATCTCCTTGCCAATGGTATAGTGGCCGCGAGCATAGTTGTTAGCAGCATCCTCTTTCCCAGTGATAAGCTGCTCTGGGTGGAAGAGCTGTCGATATGGGCCATTTCGGATCTCATCTGGAAGGACATAAACCACATGGTTAGGGCAAAAACCACAAGGCTGGGTTCAGCAGGAACCTCCCTCCCCCAAAGTGGTAGCTGCAGCCAGATGTGTGGAAGGGCTCATCCTTCTGCCAGCCTGAGATAGCAGAATGTGAGAGGAACACAGACCTGCTGCCCAGGCCAGCCTGAGGTCAGCTTGACCTCTTCAGCTCAAACCAGGCTAGAAATTTTCAGGGCCAGGATAGCCAGGTCTAGACACTCTTTTTCCAGAAAGAAGCTTAAAGTCACTCTCCTTTCTCCTCAACTCTTGCCCCCACTTCTTCTCACCAATGACAGTGGGCTCCAAATCCACAAAAACTGCCCGGGGCACATGTTTTCCAGCACCGGTTTCACAGAAGAAGGTGGTGAATGAGTCATCCCCTCCACCAATGGTCTTGTCACTGGGCATCTGCCCATCAGGCTGAATCCCATGTTCCAGACAGTAGAGCTCCCAGCAGGCATTGCCCATCTGGACACCTGCCTGCCCCACATGGACCGAGATGCATTCACGCTGAGGGATAAAGAGAAGGGACACAGAATAAGCCCCACGCCCACAAGTCCTCACTTGGTGAGTATCTCTCCCCTCCTGTCACCTACCAGCTAGGATGACTCAGTTGGCAAGAGTGAGGGCTCGGGGCTGGGCAGTGGTCAGAAGAGGCTGGCAGCCTGCCTAAGCTCCCCATCTCAGCACTCCCCAACTGGAGGCACCCAGGAGGGCAGGCCAACCTGTTGGCCTCCTCTTCAGTGGGGTTCTTGTCAAGCAAGAGCTGCAGCTCCACATGACCCTGCCACCTTCACAGGATGCTCAGGGAGCACAGAGGGCAAGTGCATATGAGACAAGCCAACACTGCAGTGACTGGAAGAAGAGGCTTTTCAGCCACTCCTGATGCCTTTTGCCCACAAAGCCAACTCAGCAAGAGCAGTGAGTTTATAGCTAGAGGCCCCTCACTTGATGAATTCGTTGCTTTGAGGATGAACTAGGACTTCATATAACCCTCTCCCTCTTTCTTTCCTGTGGGCTGCAGTGGTTTCAACCTTCCATTCCAGCATCAACTGACCACACTGACCATCAGGATATCACCCCCTTCCCCCCCATGCACACACCTTTAGACGCATCTGGCTCCTCTCCCCACCTCCACCCCTGAGCTCTGGGTGCCTTGCCCATCTTCAGCTACCCACCAGCCAGCAGCTGTGATGCTAGTCTGACAGCAGGGGTGGGCAACAGGGATTGGGGGCAGTGGGGCACTTCTGGCCTTACACTTCATCCCTGCCAGTCCAAAGTTAAACCCCTGAAGAGACAAAGTGCTGCATAGTCCCGGGCAAGGCCCGCAAAACCTCCTTTCCCAACCAGGGAAATGGCGGGTGACATTACCCAACACCCAGGAAAGGAAGCGGAACCTGCGGTGAGGCCCCAAAGGTAACAGGCGTTGCCCGGGGCAAGTGAGGGCCATCCTGCCCCCCGGCTCTGCATCCCCTCCCCCTAGATTCTTTCCAGTTACATCCCAGCCGAATGAGGGGATTGGATTTCGGCCCCCGCTCCCGGGCTATAAATACCGCCCCCCCACCACCGCCACTCACACCTCTTTCCCCTCCCCCCAGCCTGGCCTCGGCCTGCGCTCGCGCGCAGCGCCAGCTGTCTCTGCCCGTCCGTGCAGCCCAGCTTTGGCTGGAGAGCGGCCGGCTCGTCTTCCGAGGCCGAACCCCATTTCCACCATCCCTCCTGGATCCGAAGTGGGGTGCTGAGTCACTGGAGGGGCAGTGGATAGGAGGAATGCACACAGAGTCGGAAATAAAGGGGATGTGGGACCAAGCAGCCTGACCGCCTTCCACCTTCTTGCACCCAGCACGGGTACGGCCTGTTCCAGGGGCGGTGAGTGGGGTGGCGGTAGGCAGCCAAGCGGGTCCTCCCCAGCCCACGAAAAGGACACGGCGCGAGAGCGCGTGACTCTCCGCAAGCATTTGAGTATAAATGCTTGGTGGGGCAGGGGGACAGATCACCAGAACGGCTTCTCTCTGCTAGGCAAGACACCCACTCCACCCCAACCACCCTCCCAGCCTGCGAAGGTGGACAACGCGGCTCGGCCAAAGTCACCAGGCCGGGGGTGGGGGCGGTGCAAAAACCCTTGCACTTCCTCGAAACCCGGAACGCCGAGTGCCCTGGGCAACCCGGGAGGAGAGGGTCTTCCGAAGGAGGGAGGGGGCAGCCAGGAAGGGCGCGATCCCAGGGGGTCGCACTCACCATGGTGAGTCCGGGCGGTGCGTCTCACGTTGAGTCGGGGTGACGGGTCTCAGTGAGAACTGCGCTAGCTGCAGTGCCGCACAGCTCTTATATACGGGGGGGCGGGGCCCGCGCGCTTGGCTCGCCCACTGCGGGCTGGGCAGCCCGGAAGCCACGCCCCCCACCGAGGGGTAGGCGGCCCCCAGAAGTGTGCCCGGGCCAGGTCCCTTCCCACTGCCGCGCCCTTGTCCCTCACCTGCCCGCCGTCGGTTAGGAAGAGCTGCCCGGGCTTTAGCCCTTCGCTCCCTGTTTTGAGCCAACACTCTGGGCTCCCGAGCTCCGTAGTAGGGACGCAGGGCGCGGTGGCAGGGCGCATCTCGCCTGCACCTGCGTCATGGGCACGCCCGTCGCCCAGGTATTCCGACTTAGGCCGAGTGCCGTCGCGGCCATCCTCCCGAGGTGGCTGCCGCGGGCCTTCACCCCTGCCCTCCTCGCCCCGCCTCCCGGGAGAGTCCGGCCGGCTGCCCGGCTCCGGCCGGGACCCCGGGGGCTCCTTCCCTCGGCCCGCCCCCTGCTGGTCCCCAGCCGGGACCGCCGGCTCTCGCCGACGCCTGAGAGCGGCCGCGGCCCGGGAGCTGCACAGCCGGAGCCCCAGGATGCCGATTTCTTAGGCTGTCCCTCAGAGCCGTGTCCCGCCACCTGTCTGCGAGGGCCGACCCAGGGAATCTGCCGTGGCCTGCTGGCCGCCCGCCGGGGCAACGGCCCCGTCATCACACCGTCACTATTAGTGAGCCCTTGCCGCGGCCACCTGCCCGCTGTCCTGCTCCCGGAACCGCCTCAGCGCCGCACCTGGAGCTCTCAGGAGCTGGATTTACATCCTGACTGCTCTGTGTGGCCTTGGGCAGGCGATTTAACCTCGCTGAGTCCTTGGCCGTTTCATCGGTAAAAAGGAGTCAATAATTCCACTCCCGAAGCATTACAACAATGTTTGTGGGCACTGAGGGAAAAAGAAAATCGAGATTCTGATATCCTGGCCAATTTTGATTATTTCTCATTCTCTTCTATCCGTAAGCAATTTAAGGTGCTCCCGGCTCAGGTGGAGGCATCAGCAGAAGCCATTCCATCTTTCTATGTTTTATTTCCATTTCTTGCAAGAACAGGGCTTTTCCAGCTTTTTTTTTTTTTTTTTGTTTTTTTTTTTTTTTTTTTTTTTTTTGTTTTCCTTATTTGCTTTCCATTACTTAGCTGGCTTTTTCCACTGGGGAAATTCATCAGGCAGTGCTCCTACGTGCTCCTTGGCACATCCTCAAGAAACCTGTCTTCTGGGCTAGTCATCATTGGAAAGGATTCACCTCCCTCTCCTCCCCACACCCTCCTGTTTCCCCAGGGCCAGGGCTGTGTGACAGTACATCATTCTATAAAATAACTAGTGATGGCAACTTTCTATCAAAAAAAAAAAAAAAAAAGTTAATGGCACCTTACCTAGGCAAGACATAGAAAGGAATTGAGTGAAACATGACGGGGTCTCTGTTCCCAGTAGACTTGCCATCTAGTTGGGAGGACAAGACTTGTTCATCAGAAAAAAACTGACAAAGCCATGGAGTGAGGCTGCTTTGGAAAATGGGCCATGGTCTCTACAGAGGAAGGAGCCCTTGATGATCACAGAACACATGATCTCTTGAAGGCCTTCCCTGCTCCTCTTTTTCCTAGTGTACCCCCACCCCTAGCAGAATGAATATAGCAAGAGATCCAAGCTATCTTAGGCAAAGCCCTAAACCTCTTTGACCTTCTGGTTCTTCATTTGTAAAACTGGGATAACAACTTGGGACCATGAGGTTCTGGCAAATTTAGGGATGTGTGAGTACACTGCAAAGCACCATGTAAGTAGTTGTCTGGGTTAGAGCCCTTAGTTCGTATTTGTATTAGTGTGTGCAGCACATCACACTGCGGTTATTTGTTTACATGCCTGTCTTACCAGATAGCAAACTCTTTGACGCTAAGGACTGTCTTACTCATCTTTGGGTCCCCAGTTCCTAGCATGGTGCTTAGCTCATGGTAGGCATTTGCTAAGTGTGTTTCAGATGAATAGTTTCACTACAGAGGTGGGACTAAAATTAGGGTAGAACTCTAAAAAGGCAAAAGTTGCAAATTGGTGGTGGCCTGGAGGCAGATTCCCTCAGATATGTTTTGTTGGGCCCTCAGAGCGTTAATGCCCATAGTGTTTAGAATATTAAAAAATCAGGAATTATCACTGTGTTGGGCATTCCCAAGACCACTCCATGTATGGAGATTCACTAGAAGGACTCCGGAGACTCAGCAGCTATGGTTTGTTACAATGATGGAGTAAGGATACACAGCTGGATCAGAAGGGGAAAAAACACAAGAATCTGGCGGAATCTACGCTCTCTCCCTCCTGTAAGGGCTCACACAGACCGAACTCTTCCTCCAGCAACAGAACTGTATCAACATTTCCCTGCGATGTTTCCACCCAGGGAAGCCCATTAGAGACTCAGCACCTGAGGTTTACTGGCTGCCAGTCACATAGGCACCTCTGTCTAACACATACCAAAATTCCAGACTCCCCAAAGAAAAGCAGGGCTTCAGCATATCCATGCTGTTCGCACAAACAGTTGAGGCACCGTGAACCATCCTTATCAGTTAACTATTGACTGAGAGCACTCTGAGAGCCAAAATTCCCAGATACCAGCCAACAACCAATCTTATAAGCAGGACTTGTTAACTGCTATGTTAACTCTTTTCTGCACAGTCATATAAAAATCCAGCTTTCTGGTTTATCTTGAAAAGAACCAAAAGATCTGGCCATACTGGAACGGCATTCCCATTTAGCAACTGTGGCTGCAGAATGGCCCCCTAAAGATGTCCGTGTCCTAACCACCAGAACCTGTGACTATGATACCTTACATGGGCAAACAGCCTTGGCAGATGTGATTGAATTAAGGATCCCAAGATGGGGAGTTCATCCACATTATCCAGATGAGTCCAGTATTTCACTTATGAGTGAAAGAAGGGGACAGGAATCAGAGGCAGGGAAGGAGATGTGATGATGGAAGCAGATGTTGGAGTGATATGACTGCTGGCTTTGAAGATGGAAGGGGGCTGTGAGTCAAAGAATGTGGGCAGCCCTTAGAAGCTGGAAAAGGCAAGGAAGTGGACTCTCCCTTAGGATCTCCAGAAGGAATGCAGCCCTGATGGATAGCACCTTGATTTTAGCCCTGTAAAACCCATTTTGGACTTCTGACCTCCAGAACTGCAAGATAATAAATTTGTTTTGTTTTAAGCCACTGAGTTTGTGTAAAGTGTCTCCCCTGATTCCATCTGGAAGAGGTAGCGCTGTAGCCTCCAGACACACTTAGTGTACATCCCTCAGGTTTTTTCAGAGTGGAGCATCCACCAGCTATCCTCCTCTTCCCTGCACAAATTTTCTGAAGAGATGGCTCCATTATCACTGGCTCCAGGGTTTCACTCTTAAACCCTCTCCAGACAGACTTAGTTCACACTCTCCTCTGAGATGCCCTTGTCAAGGTCTCTAGTGACCTTCATCTTCCCAAATCCAAAGGTTACTTCTCTATCTTCATTTTTCTCAACCTTCTGGCAGTGTTGTCATAGTCCATCCCTCCTTCCTCCTTGGAACACTTTCTTCCTGACTACCATGACACCACCTTCTCCTGGTTTTGTCCTACCTCATTGCCCACTCCTTCTTGCTGGCTTTACCTCCAAATCATGCTTCCCATAGCTCAGTCCTGGGTTCTCTTTGTTTCTCCATTTATTTTGCTCCCGAATGGAGCAATTGTTGAAGCTGGGTGATGAGTATATGGGGTTTTATTATGTTATCTCTAATCTGGAGGATGTATAAAATTTTCCGTAATAAAAGGTTATTGTAACATTTCTAGAATTATCCCAAAATTCATAGTATACACATTCCTAAATAACAGTGAAAGAAAAGAACAAAAAGAAATGTCACCTACATGCTGATGACTCCCAACTTAGATCTCCAGCACAGACCTCTCTTCTGAGCTTCAGACTTGCATGTCTATTTGACTTCTTTTTTTTTTAGTCTTTTTTTTATAATTTATATTTAATTGTGGTAAAATATGCATAACAGAATCATTTAACCATTTTAAGTGGACAATTATTTGAATTAAGTACACTGATAATACTATTACCAGACTATTTTCGTCATCCCAAATCACAACTCATACTCATTTACCACCTCCCCCCACTCCTGGTAACCACTACTCTGCTTTCTCTCTTTATGGATTTGCTTATTCTAAGTATTTCATACAAGAGAAATCATACAATACTGTATTTGTCCCTTTGTGTATGGATTATTTCACTTAACATACTGTCTTCAAGGTTCATCCACGTTGTAACATGTTCTAGACCTTCACTTCTTTTTATAGCAGAATAATTTCCATTGTATGGATATGCCAGTTTTGTTTATTCATTCATCTGTTGATGGACACTTGGATTGCTCCCTCCTTTTGGCTCTTGTGAATAGTACTGCAATGAACATCAGTTGTACAGATATCTGTCTGAGTCCCTGCTTTCAACTCTCTTGGGTGTATACATAGGAGTGTAATTGCTGGGTCATATGGTAATTCTATGTTTAACTTTTTGAGAGCCGGCAAACCGTTTTCCACAATGACTGGGCCATTTTACTTTCCCACCAACAATGTAAGAGGGTTCCTAATTCTCTGCATCCTCACCAACACTTGCTATTTTCAGTTTTTAAAATAATAGCCATCCTAGTGGTTGTGAAGTGATATTTCATAATTTCACTTTGCAGTTCTCTAATGGCTAATGATGTTGAATATCTTTTCAAATACATATCAGACGTTTAAATATCTTCTTTGGAGAAATGTCTATTCAAATCTTTGGCTCATTTTTTAATTGGGCTGTTTGTCTTTTTGCTGTTGAGTTGTAGGAGTTCATATATTCTGGATATTAAACCCTTACCAGATACATGATTTTCAAATATTTTCTCCCATTCTGTAGTTTGTCTTTTCACTTTCTTGATACTATCTTTTGATGTAATCTCTTGATAACGTCTTCTTAATTTGTATGAAGACCATTTTACTATTTTTTCTTTTATTGTTTATGCTTTTGGTGTAAATTCTAAAAATCCTGAGATATTTCCCTATGTTTTCTTTTTCTTAGAAGTTTTTTTTAATTAGAGAAATTGTATGTTTGTAGAAAAGTATGGCGTTCCTATATAACCCCACTCACACACACAATTTTTCCTGTTATTAACATTTTGCATTAGTATGACATTGTTATAATTTATGAAACAATATTATTATATCATGCTATTAACTTTAGCACATTGTTTACATTAGGATTCAGTCTTTGTATCATACAGTTCGGTGGGATGTGTGTGTGTGTATAGCTTTAGGTATACAACCTAAAACTTTCCCCTTTTTCCCCCTTTTGAATACACAATTCAGTGGTGTTAATTACATACACAAAGTTGTGCCTTCATCCCTATCACATTGCCAAAACTTTTCCATCACCCAAAAAGAAACTCCATAACCAATTAAACATTAACTCTCCATTCCCCTCTCCCACCTGACCCTTGGTAACCTATCTCCCACCTGACCCCTGGTAACCTATATTCTAGTGACTTTATGAACATGTATATTCTGCTAATTTCATTAGGTGAGATAATACAGTATTTGTCGTTTTGTCTGGCTTATTACACTCAACATGATGTCTTCAAGGTTCATCCACATTGCAGCATGCATCAGAACTTCATTCCTTTATACAGGTGAATAAGGTTCCATTTTATATGCATATACCGTAGTTTGTTTATCCATTCATCCATTAATGGAAACTTGAGTAGCTTCCACCTATTGGCAAACTGTGAATACTGCTGCTATGAATATTGGTGTGCAAATGTTTGTTCGAGTCCCTGCTTTCAATTCTTTAAGTGTATACCTAGCAGGATTGCCTGGTCATTTGGTAATTTTATACTTAAATTTCTGAGGAACTGCCATACTTTTTTCCACTGTAGCTGCATCATTTTATGTTCCCAACAAAAATGTATCCCTGTGTTTTCTTCTAAGACTCTTATAGTTTTAATTCTTATATTTATGTTGTTGATCCATTTTGAATTAATTTTTGTATGTGGTGAGAGGTAAGGATCCACATTCATTCTTTTGCATGTGGATTTCCTGTTGTGTCAGCACCATTTGTTGAATTTCTCCATTGAATGGACTTGGAGCTTTGTCAAAAATCAACTCAGTTCTACTCTATTGGTCTATATGAATACCTTATGCCAGAACCATACTACTTTTATTACTGTAGCTTTGTAGTAAATTTTGAATCAGGAAGTGTGAGTCCATTTTGGTCTTTTTTAAATCAAGATTGTTTTGGCTCTTTGGGGCCAGTTGCAATTCCATAAGAATTGGAGGATCAGCTTTTCCATTTCTGCAAATAGATTGCTGGAATTTTGATAGGGATGACATTAAATGTATAGATTGCTTTAGGCAGTATTGACATCTCAATATTAAGTCTTCCAATCCATGAACATGGGATGTCTTTCTATTTATTTAGGTCTTCTTTAATTTCTTTCAGCAATGTTTGGGAGTTTTCAGTACACAAGTCTTTCACCTCCTTGGATAAATTTATTCCTAGGTATTTATCCTTTCAGATGCTATTGTAAATGGAATTGTTTGCTTGATTTTCAGATTGTTCTTTACTGGTATATAGAAACCCAACTGACTTCTGTATGTTTGACTTGTATTCTGCAACTTTGCTGAATTTGTTCATTAATTTTAGTAGCTTGCTGGTGGATTATTTGGCATTTTTATATATAGGATCATGCCATCTGTGAATAGGGATAATTTGACTTCTTCCTTTCCAATTTGGATGCCTTTTATTTCTCTTTAATTTCTCTTGCCTGATTACTCTGGCTAGAACTTCCAGTAAAATGTTGAATAACAGTGGTGACAGTGTGCATCCTTGTCTTGTTCCTAGTTTTAGGGAGAAAATTTTTGTTTCACCATTGGGAATGATATTTGCTGTGGATTTTTCATAAATGCCCTTTATCGTGTTGAGAAAGTTTCCTTCTATTCCTAGTTTTCTGAGTGTTTTTATCATGAAATGATGACGGATTTTGCCAAGTGCCTTTTCTGCATCAATTGAGATGATCATGTGATCATCTCAATTTCCTTCATTCTATTAATTTGATGCATTATAGTGATTGGTTTTCTTATGTTGAACCATCCTCACATTATTGGAATAAATCCCGCTTGGTCATGATATATAATCCTTTTATTACACTTTTGGATTCAGTTTGCCAGTATTTCATTGAGGTTGTTTGCATCTATATTCATAAGGGATATTGGTCAGTAATTTTCTCTACTTGTGCTGTCTTTTTCTGGCTTTGGGATAACGCTGGCCTCGTAGAATGGGTTAGGAATTAATCCCTCTTCTTCTTCTTCTTCTTTTTTTTAAGAGTTTGAGACGGACTGGTGTTAAATCTTGTTTGGAAGAATTTAGCAGTGAAACTATCCAATTCTAGACTTCTCTTTGTTGGGAGTTTTAAAATTACTGATTCCATCTCTTTAATTATTATAGATCTGTTGATATTTTCTATTTCTACTTGCATCAGATTAGGTAATTTGTATGTTTCTAGGAATTTGTCAATTTTGTGTAGTTTTTCTAATTTGTTGACATAAAATTTTTCATAGTTCCCTCTTATAATTCTTTTTATTTCTGAGGGTCAGTTGTAAGGGCTCTATTTCATTCCTGATTTTAGTTATTTGTGTCTTGTCTCTTTTTCTTTGTCAGTCTGGCTAAAGATTTGTTGGTTTTATTGATCTTTTTAAACAGCCACTTTTGGTTTTGTTGATTCTCTCTTGTTTTTCTGTTCTCTATTCCATTTAACTCTGCTCAAATCTTTACTATTTCCTTCTTTCTACTAACTTTGGGTTAAGTTGGCTCTTCTTGTTCTAGTTTCTTTAGGCATGAAGCTAGGTTATTGATTTGTGATCTTTCTTCTTTTTTAGTGTAGGCCTTTAGAGCTATAAATTTCCCTCTGATCACTGCCTTCACTGCATCCCGTAAGTTTTGATATGTTCTGTTTTCATTTTTGTTCATCTTAAGGTATTTCCTAATTTCCCTTGTGATTTCTTCTTTTACTCATTAGTTGTTTAATAGTGTGTTGTTTAATTCCCACATATTTATAAAATTTCCAGTTTTCCTTCTGTTATTGATTTCTAGCTTGATTATGTTATGGTTCAAGAATATACATTGTATGATTTCAGAGGGTCTGTTGAGAATTAAAGGGACTACACCTCTTTACACCAGTGGGAAGCAACCGGCTGACAGGCGCCACCTTCTGGGCAGGTTGGGAAAAGCACAGCATCTAGAGGCCTCACAGGAAAGTCTGTCAATCTTCTAGGACTCACCCTCAGGGAAACCTGATACTGAACACAGCCTTCTCCTGAGACCTAAGCCTGTTCTGGTCTGGGAAAATCTGGTTGGTGTAATTAAGGAAACCAGATGCCTAGACAACAGAAAACTACAAATCACACTAGGAAAAACAAAGATATGGCCCAGTCAAAGGAACAAACATACACTTCAACTGAGATACAGGAATTGAAACAACTGATTAAAGATCTTCAAATAAATATGCTAAATCAATTAAAAAACCAACTCAATGAGTTAAGGGAAGATATAGCAAAAGAGATGCAGGATATAAAGAAAACATTGGGCAAACATAAGGAAGAACTTGAAACTTTGAAAAACAATTGACAGAGCCTATGGAAATGAAAGGCACAACACAAGAGATGAAAAACACAGTGGAGACATACAACAGCAGATTTCAAGAGGCAGAAGAAAACATTCATGAACTGGAGAACAGAACACCTGAAATCCTACACACAAAAGAACAGATAGGGGAAAGAATGGAAAAATATGAGCAACATCTCAGGGAATTGAATGACAACATGAAGCACATGAATGTATTTTCATGGGTGTTCTAGAAGAAGAGAAGGGAAAAGGGTCAGAAGCAATAATGGAGGAAATAATTACTGAAAACTTCCCATCTCTTATGAAAGACATAAAATTACAGACCCAAGAAGCACAGTGTACCCCAAACAGAATAGATCTGAATAGACCTATGCCAAGACACTTAATAATCAGAGTATCAAATGGCAAAGACAAAGAGAGAATCCTGAAAGCAGCAAGAGAAAAGCAATCCATCATATATAAGGGAAGCTTGATAAGACTATGTGTGGATTTCTCAGTAGAAGTCATGGAGGCAAGAAGGCAGTGGTGTGATATATTTAAGATACTGAAAGAGAAAAACCACCAACCAAGAATTTTATATTGGGCAAAATTGTCCTTCAAATATGAGAGAAAGTCTAAAATATTCTCTGGCAAATAGACAATGAGAGAATTTGTGAACAATATACCTGCTGTGCAGAAAATACTAAAGGGAGTGCTACAGATAGACAGGAAAGGCAGGAGTGAGAGGTGTGGAGTACAATTTTGGGTCAGGGTAGCACAATATTGTAAGTACAGTGAACAAAGATGACTGTGACTATGGTTGAAAGAGGAAGGTTAGGGGCATGTGGGACACCAGAAGGAAAGAGGGAAGATAAAGACTGGAACTGTATAACTTAGTGAAACCTAGAGCAGTCAATGATTGTGATAAAATGTACAAATATGTTTTTACATGAGGGAGAGCAAATGAATGTCAGCCTTGCAAGGTGTTAAAAATGGGGTGGTATTGGGGGAAAATTGCAATCAATGAAACTAGAGTCTGTAGTTAACAGAACATTGTATTATGCTTCCTTTAATGTAACAAAGGTAATATACCAAAGCTAAATGCCTATAAGAGGGGGATATAAGGGAGAGGTGTGGGATTCTGGGCATTGATGATGTTGTCTGGCTTTTTTATTGTACTTTATTTTAATTTTATCTTTTTTGTTGCTTTTTAGCTGTCTCTTTTTATTTCTTTTCCTTCTTCTTTTGTCTTTCTACTTTTTTGACTCTTCCTCTTTCTTTGTGGAAGAAATGGAAATGTCCTTATATAGATAGTGGTGGTGGTGGTGAATGCATAACTACGTGATTATACAGGGAACCACTGGTTGTTCACTTAGGATGGAATGTATAGTGCATGAATAAAACCATCTGAAAAAAAACCGAGTTGATGAATGAAACTTGAGGATATTATGTTGAGTGAAATAAGTCAGACACAAAGGGACAAATATTGTGTGATCTCACTGATACGAACTAATTAGAATATGTAAACTCATAGACATGAAATATAGGTTACCAGGATATAAAATGAGGGTAAAGAATGGGGAGCAGTTTCTTAATATGTGCAGAATGTTTAACTAGATTGAACTTAAGCATTTGGAAATAGAGATGATGGTAGCATGTTATTGTGAGAATAATTAATAGTGCTGAATGGTCTGTGAATGTGGTGGAAAGGGGAAGTTTAGAGTCATGTATGTCACCAGAAGGCAAGTTGAAGGTTAAAACAAGGGAATGTATAACTCAGTGAAACTTGTGGTGGATAATGTCTGTGATTAACTGTACAAATATTAGAAATTTCTTTCATGAACTAGAACAAATGTATGACACTATTACTAGAAGTTAATTATAGAGGGGCGTATAGGGAAAAATGTATCTATTGCAAACTAGGTACTGCAATTAGTAATATTTTAATATTCTTTCATCAACAGTAATGATGATATACCAATACTATGAGTCAATAATGGGGGGGTAAGGATATGGGTGGATCTTTTTTTTTAATTTTTATTTCTTTTCTGGAGTACTGAAAATGTTCTAAAATTGAAAAAAATTAATTGTGGTAACGAATGCACAACTATATAATGGTACTATGAACAATTGATTGTACACTTTGGATGATTGTATGGTTTGTGAATAATCTCAATAAAATTGAATTTTTTAAAAAAAGAAGATACATTGTATGATTTCAATATTTTAAAATTTATTAAGATTTGGTTTGTGGCCTAAGATACGGTCTATCCTGAAACATGTTCCGTGAACTCTTGAGAAGAATGTGTATTCTGTTGTTGTTGAATGGAGTGTTCTATATATCTCCATTAATTCTAATTGGTTAATAGTGTTATGCAAGTACTCTATTTCCTTATTGCTTTTTTGTTTAGATGTCCTATCAGTTGTTGAAAATGGTATATTGAAGTATTCAAAAATCATTTTAGAACTATCTATTTCTCCCTTCAATTTTGTCAATTTTGGCTTTATATATTTAGGGGCTCTGTTGTGAGGTGCATACATGTTTACAAATTGTTGTATCTTCTTACTTGATTGAAACTTTTTATCAATATATAACATCCTTCTTTCGCTCTTGTAATCTTTTTTGACTTAAAGTCTATGTCATCTGACAAATTATAGACACTCCAGCTCTCTTTGATTACTGTTTGCATGAAACATCTTATTCCACCCTTTTACTTTCAACTTCTTTGTGTCTCTGTACCTAAAGTGAGTTTCTTGTAGACAGAATATAGATAGATCAAGCTTATTTCATCCAATCTACCAATCTCTGCCTTTTAATACAGGAGTTTAATCCATTGAAATTTAATAACTGAGAAAGAAGGATTTACTTCTGCCATTTAGCTATTTTTTTCTATATGTCTTGCATGTTTTTTTTCCTTCAATTACTCCATCACTGCCTTTTTTGTGTTTAGTTGATTTTTCATAGATTTTGATTTCCTTCTTTCCTTTTATCTACAGTTTTTAGTTATTTTCTTAGTGGTTACCTTTGTAATTACTATTAACATCTTAAACAAATAACAACCCAGTTCAACTAGTACCAACTTAGTTTTGGTAGTATATAAATTCCCTACTTCTATATATCTCTGTCTCTCCTGCTTTATATTGTTATTGTCCCAGATTACATCTTAATCATTGTATTCCCATTAACCTAGATAGAAATGTTATTTTGCATATTTGCCTGTTAAGTTATACAGAGGAGAAAAGCAGTTACAACGCAAAAATACAATAACACAGGATATTATATTTACCTATTGTTTCAGTTTCCTAAAGCTGCCAGAATGCAATCTGGCAGAAACGGATTGGCTTTTACAATGGGGGCTTATTAGTTCACAAATT
This sequence comes from Choloepus didactylus, assembly GCF_015220235.1. Taxonomy (NCBI): domain Eukaryota; kingdom Metazoa; phylum Chordata; class Mammalia; order Pilosa; family Megalonychidae; genus Choloepus; species Choloepus didactylus. The sequence goes on from NC_051315.1 coordinate 112,250,453, forward strand.
TACAGTTTAAGGCCATGAAAATGTCCCAAATAAGGCATCAACAGGACAATACCTTCTCTGAAGAAAGGCTGATGGCATCTGGGGTTCCTCTGTCACATGAGAAGACACAATGCTAGAGTCTGCTGGTCTTCCAGGTTTAGCTTCTGGTTTCTGTGACTTTCTCCAGAATGTCTCTGGGCTTCTGTCTTAGCTTTTCTCTGCTCTCTGCTTGTTTCTCCTAGGGCACTTCTGTCTCTAAGATCATTTCAAAATGTCTCTGCCTTTTATAGAGGACTCCAGCAGGGGATTAAGACCCACCTTGAATGGATGGGGTGACATCTCCATGGAAACAACATAATCAAAAGGTTCCGCCACAACAGGTTGGAGTATATAACAGATCCAAACCAGCACACGTATGTAGTTACCTTTACCAATGTTATTTATTTCTTCTTACAGCTTTAAGTCCTTTTAATTCAGACTGAAGGATTCCTGTTGGCATTTCTTGTATGGAAAGTCTTCTGATAAGGAACTCCCAGCTTTTATTTATCTGCAAATGTCTTAATTTCTCCCTCACTTTTTTTTTTATACTACAAGAATAAGGATTTTTATTAAGCATTGTAAGTTGCATTCAATAGCCTTCAAATACACCACACCACAATCCATCTATGATCAATCAAACCCAACAACAATTCATTCTTGCGCAGTCCATGAGTTAGGGCAAAACTCCCTTTGACTTACAAGAAGATCCTACTTAGCTCTGGTGGGCAGGGACTGGGGAATTATACCTCCTTTCTGATCACTAATGTGTGATGAAGAGAATCAGGGTGATCATATGAAAATGAATAAGAAGGGATTCTGATTTCAATCTCCTTCACTTTTTTTTTTTAATTGCACAAAATATATTTTATATATAATTTTATTATTATATTATTGAGTTAAAAGAGTAACTGGGTGTTCCATTTTGCTAATGCTGCCATTATGCAAAACTCCATAAATGGATTGGCTTTTATAAAGGGGATTTATTAGGTTACAAATTTACAGTTCTAAGACCATAAAAGTGTCCAAACTAAGGCATTCACTGAAGGAAGGTCAATGACATCTGAAACTTCTCTGTCAGTTGGGAAGGCATGTGGCTGGTGTCTGCTGGTCCTTTGCTCCTAGGTTACGTTTCAAAACGGCTTTCTCCAACATGTCTCTCTTAGCTTCTCTTAGCTCTGTGCTTGGTTCTCCTGGGGCATTTCTCTCTAAGCATCTGGGAGTCCTCTCAGCTTCTCTGGGACAAACTTGGGGCTTCTTTCTTAGCTTAGCATCTCCAAACATCTTTCTGTCTGCATGTCCAAGTGTCTCCAAGTTTCTGGGTCTGTGTCAGCTCTTAGCTTCTCCCAGGGGCAAAAGATGGATTACATATCTTAGCTTCTCTCCAAAATGTCTCTCTTGGCTTCTCTGAGCTCCTTCTCTCTTTGAGCTCACTTAAATGACTCCAGTAATCTAATGAAGACCCACTCTGAATGGACAGGGTAAACATCTTCGTGGAAATAATTTAATCAAAGGTCTCACCCACAGTAGGGTGGGTCACATCTCCATGGAAATAGTCAACCAAAAGTTTCCATCCAAGAAGATTGGGTTAAAAGATCATGGCTCTTCTGGGGTGCATAACAGTTTCAAACCAGCACACTGGGGTATAGGCTTTGCCTTATAATCTCATCTATTCATGCCTGAAAAGAAAAGGGCAGAGAGGGCAATTAACATTTTTTTGAGCACCTGTTGTGTGATAGGCATGGTGCTAGGCACTTGATAACTTGCTTAATTCCTGAAAAGTCTGTGATATGGTTAATCTTATCCCCATTTTACAGATAAAGAAAGTAAGCCTCAGAGAAGTAATTTGTCCTAGTTTATATGGTAGTGTTTATACAGTTTGACTGAGAGTCAGACATAGATCTATACATCTTCAAAGATCATGCTTGTTCTGATCTAACAGCTTCCTAATGAAGCCCTATTATTTAACAGTCTTTGCTGATGTATATTGGAATGGTAGGCACAGGGTCTGGGAGGGAAAAACTGTTCTTTGGTCATTAAAGGAAAAATCTACTAAATGGTAGATAATAACACTCATGTGTGATGAGTCTTCAATTCCTCCAGTATTTATTTCATAGCTATTTCAACAGCCGATATTCTTATTCTCTTCTGCTTCCATAAATATTTGATAGTAAGTAAACATTGGTATAAAGTTGAGTTGGTGTACTAACTCTTCCACAGAATTTTTATATTTACTATTGTTTCTGATAATGGTAATAATATTGAGAAGCTAAAATATATTAAGAGGCACAAAGTAAATGCTTATTGTATGTATGCTTGCTCCTCTGCATCATTTAATTTAAACCTCAGGATAACCCATGGATGGATTATGGAAACCCCATGTAAACGTGGGACACTTGAAGCTCCAGTGAGTGGGAACGATTGAGAAAACATATGGCTGCTGTGTTGACAGTCATGCATTCTGACTCCAGGTGGAGAGGACATGGAAGTTAGTGTTTGAGACCCCCCACACCTCACCCTTTGTGTCTCTTCTTTTGACTTCTTTTTATTTGTACCATTTTACTATATTAAAACTATAGCCATAAGTATAGCACTTCCAGTAAGTTCTGCAAGTCCTTTCAACAGATTATCAACCCCCAAAACCCATATTTGCAGCCAGTTGGTCAGAAGAGTGGGATGCCTGAGTCCCTGAACTTGCAACTTGTGTCCAAAGGACAAAATTGTTGAGTTTTTCCTTAACCTTTTGAGTCTGGCCTAACCCCAGGTAAGGTCAGAATTGAATTAAATTGAGTTATTCCAGTATTTGCAATTGGTATCAGAAGCTATTGCGGAAGGTATGTTATTGAAAGTTGCTGATTGATGTTACTGATACCTACACAATTATTTTCATCCCTTCTTGCAGATATTGGAAACAAGACTTGAGAGGTTGTCTACTTTCACGGAAATAGTAAGTAATTGGGTGATGGAGCCTGGGCACTATGCTGCTCCGTTGGATGCCTGAAGGGGTTGGTTTCCTCTTTTAGCACCGATCGCTGACTCAGTGTTCAGAAAATGCAGGCAACATTTTAGAGATGGGAACTTTCTTGGGGCTCTTGAAAACATTTGTTTAATATTGACACACACACACATGCACAAATCACGGTATTTAAGAAAAGAAGTGAAGAAACCAAGTGACCTCTAGAATCCACTTTGTGAAATGATTTTCCGGACTAATTTGATGTAACTTAAACACTTCCATTTCCAGGTGAAGTATATATGTTTTTGAAACCATACCCTAAATTTAAATATAACTTCTGTTTCAGTGAAGAAAAGAGTATCCTATATGAACAGTGACAATTTCAAAGTTATGGATAATGTAATATGGATAGGATATAATGTAAAATGGATAAGAAAATATATAATTTCTGTCATCTCACTTAGATGATTCTGTGTGTATGTGGGGACATTTCTGAATTCAAAATTCTTCATGATATCTGATTTTTTTCTCACTAAAGATTGGCTTTGTGTATCCAAGCTTGCTTTATCCTTCACTTTTGAAAGATAATTTTGCCTGATATAGAGTTCTTGGTTGACAGTTTTTTCTTTAAGGACTTTAAGCAATCCCACTGTTTTCTTGCCTCCATGGTTTCTGGTGAGAATTAATCTTACTGGGATCCATTGTATGTGAAAATCACTTCTCTCTTGCTGTTTTCAAAACCCTCTCTTTGTCTTTAGATTTTGACAGTTCACTATAATATGTCTTGGTGTGGATCTCTTAGAGTCTATCTTGCTTGGAGTTCACTGAGATTCCTGGATGTGTACATTCATTTCTTTCATCACATTTCTGAAGTATTTGGCCATTATTTCTGCAAATCCTTTTCCTGCCCTCTTCTCTCTCTCTTGTTTATTGTACACTGTTGATGATTGTAGGGTATGTGACTTTATCTCATTAAAACTGTGGTTTTTTTAAAGAATCATAGCCTATAACTGCCTCATCTGTCCCCCAACCCTGAACAAAGGACACATAGGCCCTGGCTCGCAGTGCTTGGGAAGAAAGGGAAAGTGACCCCTGTCCATGCTCAGGACCATCCTGGCAGGAGAAACTGCCCCACAGTTGGCCAACCACCCCACTGCTGCAGAGACCCAATGCCATCTGGAATCTAAGGCTTCCCACATGACACCTCTTGCTATTCCCTTGGCCTGTGCATGTGCCCTGCACTGATTCTCTGCCTAGGAAAGGACCATGCAGCTGGAGATCAAGGTGGCCTTGAGCTTTGTCATCTCCTAGTTGTACAACAAGCTGCCTGAGGCCAAGCAGACCTGCTTAAGAAAGAGCTAGAGTGGCTCTTGAAAAAGAAATATGAAGGCCACTGTAACCATGACAAGCCACCAAAGGGCTTGGGCTTCCGCTGCGTCCATGCTGGGGAGACAGTGGACCCTGTGGTGGGCCTGGCTCCCAAGTAGAGTGGCCTGGCAGTGGAAGACATGCAGGCCAAGGTGCCTGTGGAGCTGAGTGTCTGGACTGATCTTTGAGGTGTCTTACCAGATCAGTGAGAAGGTGTTCTAGTTTGCTAATGCTGCCAGAATGCAAAACACCAGAAATGGATTGGCTTTTATAAAAGGGGGTATATTTGGTTGCACAGTTACAGTCTTAAGGCCATAAAGTGTCCAATGTAACACATCAGCAATTGGGTACCTTCACTGGAGGATGGCCAATGGTGTCTGGAAAACCTCTGTTAGTTGGGAAGGAACGTGGCTGGTGTCTGCTCCAAAGTTCTGGTTTCAAAATGGCTTTCTTGCAGGACATTCCTCTCTGGGCTGCAGTTCCTCAAAAATGTCACTCTTAGTTGCTCTTGGGATATTTGTCCTCTCTTAGTTTCTCTGGAGCAAGAGTCTGCTTTTAATGGCCATCTTCAAACTGTCTTTCATCTGCAGCTCCTATGCTTTCTTCAAAGTGTCTCTCTTGGCTGTAGCTCCTCTTCAAAATGTCACTCACAGCCGCACTGCACTGAGTTCCTTCTGTTTGTCAGGTCATTTATATGGCTCCACTGATCAAGACCCACCCTGAATGGGTGGGGCCATGCCTCCATGGAAATATCGCATCAGCGTTATCGCCTACAGTTGGCTGGGGCACATTTCCATGCAAACAACCTAATCCAAACGTTCCAACTTAATCCCCACTAATATGTCTGCCCCCACAAGATTGCATCAAAGAATATGGCTTTTTCTGGGAGACATAATACATTCAAACCAGCACAGAAGGGGACCATGAAAGTGTATCTGGATGATGGTGAGGACTCTGGCTCTCCAGAGGTGGACAAGGAGATCAAGAGCAGCTTCACCCTGACATCCAGGTATTCATGCCCATTGGCACCCAGGACAGCTCCCTGTCCAACTCCCCATCACCATCCTTTGGCCAGTCGCTCAGCCCCACTTTCATCCCCTGCTCTGCAAGCCCATCACCTTTACCACCACCACCTTTGCTGCCACCAGGCTTGGCTCCACCAAGATGAAGAAGGGTCAGGGGGCTGATAGTGGTGGGGGTGTGGCCCACAGTGGGGGAAGTGACCCACTCTCCCACCAACAATCTGCTGAAGCACAAGAGCCTCTCTATGTCTATGCACTCCCTGAACTTCATTGCAGCCGACCCGGCCCCTCAATCCCAGCTCTCACTCAGGAGTTCATGTAAAAAGGCAGTGGCTCACCTTGCCTCTTTTTCGTTAGGGCTGATGGCCAGGATAGTGGCACCCCAGCCCCCCTTGGAGGTGATGGGGCAGGCACCTGCTACAGCAGCAGCTTTGCAATGGCCCAGGTATTTGGTGGTGGCACCCAGCCTCTTTCTGGAGAAGACACCATTTGTGGAAGCCTCAGCTACAACCTGAACACCATGCAGTATCCCAGCCTGATGTGCTGGCCAACTGACCACCCCAGCCCATGGGGCCAGGAGCACCCAAGATCATGGAAAAGAGAAAGGAAAGGAAAAGCCAAACAACCACCACCAAAAAAAAAAAAAAAAAAAAAAAAAAAGGAAAATAAAAATATACAAAAAAATTCCCAATCTTCTTACTCTTCCAGAAAAAAGATCCAGCTCAGGCATGGGCATGGAGTGGGAGGGACTCCTGAATCACATACTCGTGTTTAACCCAACCCTGTACTGCTTTCCTACCTGCCTCTGATTTACTTGGTTGGTTTGGGTTTTGTATTTCTTTCTTTCTTTTTTTCTTACCTGTAGTTTTCTATGTAACATCTTTAATTAGTAGCTTCCTGTGCTAAGAGTGGTCCAGCTGTGAATTGCTGCACACACACACACACACACACACACACACCCGCTCCCTTCTACACTTCTCCCTTCTCCCCTCCCTCCTCTTCCTCATGCCTGGTTTAGGATTGGTGAGTCCAAGCTCAAAGGGAAGGAAGAGCTTCAGCTGGGGCCTGACCCTCCCTGGAGGAGGAGAGGCTGGCCCTGAGTCACTGCCTCTGTCGCCCACCTACCCTCTCCCTCAAAGCCAGCCCAGCTCAGCAGGCCTTCTCCAGCCCTGCCACCCAAGCAGGCCTGACCCCAGCCCCTAGTCCTCTCGGGCCTGGGCCGCCCTCCCCCTAGAGCTGATGCCCATGACTGCAGGGAAGCAGCACCTTCTCTCGTTGAATTCCTTTCATCTCCGAGGGGGTGGGGGGGGCCTCACCACCCCCACCTGGCCCAGGCTGACCCTCAGGGCCTGGAGAGAGCCAGACTCAGCCATGAATGCATGTGGCCTCTCCCCGCATAGCCCCTTCTTAACTGGGCCCAAGGCTGTGGGTAGGGGGTTGTGGGCGTGTAAGTGTGTGCCTGTGCACGTGTGGTTTGCCATCCTGTTTTAAAGAAGTCCAAGTCCTGGGGAACTACCCCTCTGGGTGTGATGAGGGCTGCTGCAGGTGTGTGAATGGGCTGGTGGTGGGCTGTGAGTACTCTGTAGGGTGGTACAGACAGTGGGGTGAGACCACGGCTCAGCCTAATGAGGTACTCCCAGGGGAAAGCACTGCAGAAGGAACTCGTTTCCAGACTGCAGAGGCATCTGCACTTTTGTTTGGTTTTGACCAAAAAAATAAGTTAAGTTCTGAGCAGCTGAGGAAATACCCGAGCCTCTGATGCCTAAGAGTAGTCCCTGGCCTTTGACCCTCCAGTTGGATGAGCTTAGCCCCCAAAATGGGAATTGTTCACTGGAACACAGTGGGAGCCGGGGCGGGAGGGGCAGGGAGGCAGGGCGGTGGCTCTTGATCAGTGCCTGTAGTGGGCAGGCCAGAGCCTTGAATCAAGACTTTTGGTCTTTTGGTTGTAGATGTTCCGTTTTAGTACATGTACCTCTGCCTGTTTGAGAACTTCTTGGTACCTCTCGCCATCCTCTCTCACTCCCCTGACCCAACCCCTGGATGCTGTGAGGAGTGGTCTCCCAGTCAGGCCGGGCTGGATAGGCCCTTGGCCATCCCTGATGATGTGCTTGGATTGTGGAGATTACAGAAGAGTACTTATGCACCTTCTGTGCCAGAAGAGAGGTTTCTCTGTCACTCGTGGGCCAGCTTGTGTGCCATGAGGCTTTGGCAGGTGGGGCACCTGCCTCAGGCCTCCCTCCCCTGAAAGTACCAAAGCCCCTGGAACCCCAACCCAACCCTCCTTCCCTGGCAGCTCCAGGTGGGAAACTGCTGTGGCAGGGGGTCTGGCCCAGGCAGACGCTGCCAGTCTCCTCCCCCTGCAATGGGCACTGGCTCTACCTCCGAGTCGGGCAGACACTGCCCTGGCTTCTCAGCCCAGCACCATCTGCCCCCTTGACCGCCCAGGGGCCAGCCCGGCCTGGGCCACCCTGTCCTTTGGCCTCAGCTCCCACACAGGCAGACAGCTGCCCCCACCCGGGAAAGGTCAGATGCTGCCTTATCTCCCTCCCAGACCCCCTTCCACACTCACACACTCCCCTACCCGGGTCTGCGTCATAGGCAGGCGGGAGACCAACACCTTAGTGTCCTTTGAAATACGAAGAAAATGTGTTCAGGAACCTGACTCCAGTGCTGGGGTCCTGGGCCCAGGTCAGTCTGCCTTGTCTCAAATCTAGGCGTTTTGCTTCAGTTTTATGTTTTTTAAGAAAAAATCCCCCCAAACCTGCACTAATTTACCTGGTTTCATAGGAAAATTTTTAAAAATGTTTTACATTTTCTTTGCTGTCTATTTGTATTGAATAATTTGCTACATTTGCAAAAAGTAAGAGATATATAATATATGTGTACTTCTAACTAAAAATATAATTTTTTTCTTTTCAAGATTTTGTCTTAAAAAGAGGAGAGAAACAAAAGATTTTTTTCAGGATAAACAAACTTTAAAATAAAAAAAGAAAAGAAAAGCTTTATATCCCCCTTCCCCACCATCTCTGTATCTACTCCTCTTTCCCAGGAACAAATCAAGAAGTGGATTTCTTGTGAGGAATGTAAACTTTTAGTCCAGAATGATGTATTTTTCTCAATGCAGTGAGTGCAGTGAGCTATAGCTTCTCTAGCATTATCCCTAGGACTGGGAAGGGTGCACATTGTGGGCAAATGTGGAGAAGAGCTTGGAAGAGCAGGGTAATGAATTTTTTCTTTAGTGAAGGAGGAAAACAATCAAGCATTTTGGATTCAGAATGTTGTGCGATATTTCGGAATCGGACATTGGTGTGTTTAGAGATTGAGTTTTTTTTTTTTTTTAATTCAGTTTTATTGAAATGTATTCATAAACCATACAGTCATCCATGGTATACAATCAACTGTTCACAGTATGATCATATAGTTATGCGTTCATCACCACAATCTATTTCTGAACATTTTCCTTACATCAGAAAGAATCAGAATAAGAATAAAAACTAAAAGTGAAAAGAGAATACCCAAACCATCCCCCCATCCCACCCTATTTGTCATTTAGTTTTTACTCCCATTTTTCTACTGATTTTTTTTCAATTTTTTAACTTTGTTTATCAAAAAATTAAAAACAAACAGGCAAACAACAACCAAAAAAACCCCACAACATTTCAAACAAAGCAATGGATTAAGGAAAACAAATAACCTAAAATAACTACTTTGCTTCCAATATGTTCCTACCATACCCCAAGAAAATTAATAAACCATGTCCAAACAGAGGAGTAAGAAAAACAAATAATCTAAAATAACTACATTGCTTCCAACATGTTCCTACCATACCCCAAGAAAATTAACAACCCCTAAGAAAACAATGGAATAAGAGAAAAAAAAACCTAAAATAACTCTATTGCTTCCAACATGATCTTACTATATCCAAGAAAGTTTACAAACCATAATCATTCCTGAGCATTCCCATAACCTTGAGATTACCCTCCATAGTTTATCTGTTCTTATTAGATTATCATTCCCCCTCCACTAATTGGTATCTCTAGGTCCCCTACATTCTACAGTATAAAACATTGTACATTTTTCACAGAATTCACATTAGTGGTAACATACAATATCTCTCTTTTTGTGCCTGGCTTATTTTGCTCAGCATTATGTCTTTTTTTTTTTTTTTTAATCTTCATTTTATTGAGATATATTCATATACCACGCAGTCATACAAAACAAATCGTACTTTCGATTGTTCACAGTACCATTACATAGTTGTACATTCATCACCCAAATCAATCCCTGACACCTTCATTAGCACACACACAAAAATAACAAGAATAATAATTAGAGTGAAAAAGAGCAATTGAAGTAAAAAAGAACACTGGGTACCTTTGTCTGTTTGTTTCCTTCCCCTATTTTTCTACTCATCCATCCATAAACTAGACGAAGTGGAGTGTGGTCCTTATGGCTTTCCCAATCCCCTTGTCACCCCTCATAAGCTACATTTTTATACAACTGTCTTCGAGATTCATGGGTTCTGGGTTGTAGTTTGATAGTTTCAGGTATCCACCACCAGCTACCCCAATTCTTTAGAACCTAAAAAGGGTTGTCTAAAGTGTGCGTAAGAGTGCCCACCAGAGTGACCTCTTGGCTCCTTTTGGATTCTCTCTGCCACTGAAGCTTATTTCATTTCCTTTCACATCCCCCTTTTGGTCAAGAAGATGTTCTCTGTCCCACGATGCCGGGTCTACATTCCTCCCTGGGAGTCATATTCCACGTTGCCAGGGAGATTCACTCCCCTGGGTGTCTGATCCCATGTAGGGGGGAGGGCAGTGATTTCACCTTTCAAGTTGGCTTAGCTAGAGAGACAGGGCCACATCTGAGCAACAAAGAGGCATTCAGGAGGAGGCTCTTAGGCACAACCATAGGGAGGCCTAGCCTCTCCTTTGAAGCAACCGTCTTCCCAAGGGTAAAACCTGTGGTAGAGGGCCCAACCCATCAAACCACCAGTCCCCTATGTCTGTGGTCATGTTAGCAACCATGGAGGTGGGGTAGGCGAATAACCCTGCATTCTCCACAGGCTCCTCAAGGGGGCACTAAATCTTTTTTTTTTTTTTTTTTAACTTTCCCTTCTTTTTTAAATCAACTGTATGAAAAAAAAGTTAAAAAGAAAACAAACATACAATAAAAGAACATTTCAAAGAGACCATAACAAGGGAGTAAGAAAAAGACAACTAACCTAAGATAACTGCTTAACTTCCAACATGTTCCTACTTTACCCCAAGAAAGTTACCTAATATAGCAACATTTCTGTGAACTTGCTCCTACTATATCCATCAGAAATTAACAGACCATAGTCATTCCTGGGCATCCCCAGAACGTTAAATAGCTTATCTGTTCTTCTTGGATTATTGTTCCCCCTTCCTTAATTGCTCTCTATTGCTAGTTCCCCTACATTCTACATTATAAGCCATTTGTTTTACATTTTTCAAAGTTCACATTAGTGGTAGCATATAATATTTCTCTTTTTGTGCCTGGCTTATTTCGCTTAGCATTATGTCCTCAAGGTTCATCCATGTTGTCATATGTTTCACGAGATCGTTCCTTCTTACTGCCGAGTAGTATTCCATCGTGTGTATATACCACATTTTATTTATCCACTCATCTGTTGAAGGACATTTGGGTTGTTTCCATCTCTTGGCAATTGTGAATAATGCTGCTATGAACATTGGCGTGCAGATATCTGTTCGTGTCACTGCTTTCCGATCTTCCGGGTATATACCGAGAAGTGCAATCGCTGGATCGAATGGTAACTCTATATCTAGTTTTCTAAGGAACTGCCAGACTGACTTCCAGAGTGGCTGAACCATTATACAGTCCCACCAACAGTGAATAAGAGTTCCAATTTCTCCACATCCCCTCCAGCATTTGTAGTTTCCTGTTTGTTTAATGGCAGCCATTCTAACCGGTGTTAGATGGTATCTCATTGTGGTCTTAATTTGCGTCTCTCTAATAGCTAGTGAAGCTGAACATTTTTTCACGTGTTTCTTGGCCATTTGTATTTCCTCTTCAGAGAACTGTCTTTTCATATCTTTTGCCCATTTTATAATTGGGCCGACTGTACTATTGTCATTGAGTTGTAGGATTTCTTTATATATGCAAGATATCAGTCTTTTGTCAGATACATGGTTTCCAAAAATTTTTTCCCATTGAGTTGGCTGCCTCTTTACCTTTTTGACAAATTCCTTTGAGGTGCAGAAACTTCTAAGCTTGAGGAGTTCCCATTTATCTATTTTCTCTTTTGTTGCTTGTGCTTTGGGTGTAAAGTCTAGGAAGTGGCCGCCTAATACAAGGTCTTGAAGATGTTTTCCTACATTATCTTCTAGGAGTTTTATGGTACTTTCTTTTATATTGAGATCTTTGGTCCATTTTGAGTTAATTTTTGTGTAGGGGGTGAGGTAGGGGTCCTCTTTCATTCTTTTGGATATGGATATCCAACTCTCCCAGCCCCATTTGTTGAAAAGACCATTATGACTCAGTTCAGTGACTTTGGGGGCCTTATCAAAGATCAGTCGGCCATAGATCTGAGGGTCTGTCTCCGAATTCTCAATTCGATTCCATTGATCTATATGTCTATCTTTGTGCCAGTACCATGCTGTTTTGGCAACTGTGGCTTTATAATAAGCTTCAAAGTCAGGGAGTGTAAGTCCTCCCACTTCGTTTTTCTTTTTTAGAGTGTCTTTAGCAATTCGAGGCATCTTCCCTTTCCAAATAAATTTGATAACTAGCTTTTCCAAGTCTGCAAAGTAGGTTGTTGGAATTTTGATTGGGATTGCATTGAATCTGTAGATGAGTTTGGGTAGAATTGACATCTTAATGACATTTAGTCTTCCTATCCATGAACATGGAATATTTTTCCATCTTTTAAGGTCCCCTTCTATTTCTTTTAGTAGAGTTATGTAGTTTTCTTTGTATAGGTCTTTTACATCTTTGGTTAAGTTTATTCCTAGGTACTTGATTTTTTTAGTTGCCATTGAAAATGGTATCTGTTTCTTGAGTGTCTCTTCAGTTTGTTCATTTCTAGCATATAGAAACATTACTGACTTATGTGCATTAATCTTGTATCCCGCTACTTTGCTAAATTTGTTTATTAGCTCTAGTAGCTGTATCATCGATTTCTCAGGGTTTTCTAGATATAAGATCATATCATCTGCAAACAATGACAGTTTTACTTCTTCTTTTCCAATTTGGATGCCTTTTATTTCTTTGTCTTGCCGGATTGCCCTGGCTAGCACTTCCAGCACAATGTTGAATAACAGTGGTGATAGCGGGCATCCTTGTCTTGTTCCTGATCTTAAGAGGGAAGGTTTTCAGTCTCTCACCATTGAGTACTATGCTGGCTGTGGGTTTTTCATATATGCTCTTTATCATGTTGAGGAAGTTTCCTTCAATTCCTACCTTTTGAAGTGTTTTTATCAAAAAGGGATGTTGGATTTTGTCAAATGCTTTTTCAGCATCTATTGAGATGATCAATTGATTTTTCCCTTTTGACTTGTTAATGTGTTGTAATACATTGATTGATTTTCTTATGTTGAACCATCCTTGCATGCCTGGAATAAACCCCACTTGGTCATGGTGTATGATTTTTTTAATGTGTCTTTGGATTCGATTTGCAAGTATTTTGTTGAGGATTTTTGCATCTATATTCATTAGGGAGATTGGCTGGTAGTTTTCCTTTTTTGTAACATCTTTGCCTGGTTTTGGTATTAGGTTGATGTTAGCTTCATAAAATGAGTTAGGTAGTGTTCCATTTTCTTCAATGTTTTGAAAGAGTTTGAGTAAGATTGGTGTCAGTTCTTTCTGGAAAGTTTGGTAGAATTCCCCTGTGAAGCCATCTGGTCCTGGGCATTTATTTGTGGGAAGATTTTTGATGACTGATTGGATCTCTTTGCTTGTGATGGGTTGGTTGAGGTCTTCTATTTCTTCTCTGGTCAGTCTAGGTTGTTCATATGTTTCCAGGAAATTGTCCATTTCCTCTACATTATCCAGTTTGTTGCCATACAGTTGTTCATAGTATCCTCTTATAATTTTTTTAATTTCTTCAGGATCTGCAGTTATGTCACCTTTTTCATTCATTATTTTGTTTATATGGGTCTTCTCTCTTTTTGATTTTGTCAGTCTAGCTAGGGGCTTGTCAGTCTTGTTGATCTTCTCAAAGAACCAACTTTTGGTGATATTTATCCTCTCTATTGTTTTTTTGTTCTCTGTGTCATTTATTTCTGCTTTAATCCTTGTTATTTCTTTTCTTGTACTTGGTTTAGGATTGGTTTGCTGTTCATTTTCTAGCTTCTTCAGTTGATCCATTAGTTCTTTGATTTTGGCTCTTTCTTCCTTTTTAATATATGCGTTTAGTGCTATAAATTTCCCCCTTAGCACTGCTTTTGCTGCATCCCATAGGTTTTGGTATGTTGTGTTCTCATTTTCATTCGTCTCTATATATTTAGCAATTTCTCTTGCTATTTCTTCTTTAACCCACTGATTGTTTAGGAGTGTGTTGTTTAACCTCCAGGTATTTGTGAATTTTCTAAGTCTCTGATGGTTATTGACTTCTAATTGTATTCCACTGTGGTCAGAGAATGTGCTTTGAATAATTTCAATCTTTTTAAATTTATTGAGGCTTGTTTTATGTCCCAGCATATGATCTATTCTGGAGAAAGTTCCATGAGCACTAGAAAAGTATGTGTATCCTGGTGATTTGGGATGTAATGTCCTGTATATGTCTGTTAAATCTAATTCATTTATCAGATTGTTTAGGTTTTCAATTTCCTTATTGGTCTTCTGTCTGGTTGATCTATCTATAGGAGAGAGTGATGTGTTGAAGTCTCCCACAATTATTGTGGAAACATCAATTGTTTCCTTTAGTTTTGCCAGTGTTTCTCTCATGTATTTTGTGGCACCTTGGTTGGGTGCATAGACATTTACGATTGTTATTTCTTCTTGCTGAATTGCCCCTTTTATTAGTACGTAGTGGCCTTCTTTGTCTCTCAAAACATCCCTGCATTTGAAGTCTATTTTATGTGAGATTAATATTGCTACACCTGCTTTCTTTTGGCTGTGGCTTGTATGAAATATTTTTTTCCATCCTTTCACTTTCAGTTTCTTTGTGTCCCTGTGTCTAAGATGAGTCTCTTGTATGCAACATATTGATGGTTCATTTTTTTTGATCCATTCTGCGAATCTATATCTTTTAATTGGGGAGTTTAATCCATTTACATTCAACGTTATAACCGTGAAGGCATTTCTTGAATCAGCCATCTTATCCTTTGGTTTATGTTTGTCATATTTTTCCCCTCTGTCTATTAATATCCTTTATTGTACCCATACCGAATCTCTTTAGTACTGAACCTTTCTCCAAGTCTCTCTGTCCTTTCTTTGTTTCTCTGTCTGTAGGGCTCCCTTGAGTATCTCCAGCAGGGCAGGTCTCTTGTTAGCAAATTCTCTCAGCATTTGTTTGTCTGTGAAAAATTTAAGCTCTCCCTCAAATTTGAAGGAGAGCTTTGCTGGATAAAGTATTCTTGGCTGGAAATTTTTCTCACTCAGAATTTTAAATATATCGTGCCACTGCCTTCTTCCCTCCATGGTGGCTGCTGAGTAGTCACTACTTAGTCTTATGCTGTTTCCTTTGTATGTGGTGAATTGCTTTTCTCTTGCTGCTTTCAGAACTTGCTCCTTCTCTTCTGTGTTTGATAGTGTGATCAGTATATGTCTCGGAGTGGGTTTATTTGGATTTATTCTATTTGGAGTTCGCTGAGCATTTATGATTTGTGTATTTATGTTGTTTAGAAGATTTGGGAAGTTTTCCCCAACAATTTCTTTGAATACTCTTCCTAGACCTTTACCCTTTTCTTCCCCTTCTGGGACACCAATGAGTCTTATATTTGGATGTTTCATATTATCTATCATATCCCTGAGGTCCATTTCGATTTTTTCAATTTTTTCCCCATTCTTTTATGCTTTCATTTTCCATTCTGTCATCTTCCAGGTCACTGATTCGTTGTTCAACTTCCTCTAGTCTTGTACTATGAGTGTCCAGAATCTTTTTAATTTGGTCAACAGTTTCTTTAATTTCCATAAGATCATCCATTTTTTTATTTAGTCTTGCAATGTCTTCTTTATGCTCTTCTAGGGTCTTCTTGATTTCCTTTATCTCCCATACTATGGTCTCATTGTTCATCTTTAGTTCTTTGAGTAGTTGCTCTAGGTGCTGTGTCTCTTCTGGTCTTTTGATTTGGGTGCTTGGGCTTGGGTTATCCATATCGTCTGGTTTTTTCATATGCTTTATAATTTTCTGATGTTTTTGGCCTCGTGGCATTTGCTGAACTTGATAGGGTTCTTTTAGGATTTGTAGACCAATTGAAGTCCTTATCTCTAATTTATCAGATCTACAGCTTCGTGGAGTACACTTTCTCTAACTAACCAGCAGGTGGCATCCACGAGCCACCTGTTCTCCACAAGCCAGTTCTCCCCTGCTTAGCCTTTTTGGTGAGTGGGGGAGTGAGTCTTGTGGGGTCCAATTGGTGTACCAAGCTTGCATGTGTAGTTGGTGTTGCCTGCCCTGTATATGGGGTGTGTTTCTGGGCAGTCAGGGAGGGGGGGGTGGCTCTAACAATCAAATCTCCCTGGTGATCCTAGAGTTTTAAAGCTGCTGCAATAGTCTAATCCTTCAGTTCAGTCCTGCCACAGTTTGTCTCTGCCACTGACCCACAAGTCCTTGGTATTGGCGTATGGCTCCTGAGACTTGCAAGTGGGCCCCTCTTCCAGGCCGTGCACCCTGGGTCCTCTGTTGAGGGTTGACTGTGCTATGTCACAGGTGAGTGCCGTCCCCCCAGGGCAGTTCTGGGCTGCTGGGCTGTGTAGGGAGGCTCCCAGTCTGCTCAAATGATGGCTGAATGGGGCTTTGTTAATTCACACTGCTCTACCTTCCCAACTCTGGGACAATCAGCTGAGGTTGCAGGGAAGGCTAATGTCCACGCCCAGT
Source organism: Choloepus didactylus (assembly GCF_015220235.1). NCBI lineage: Eukaryota > Metazoa > Chordata > Mammalia > Pilosa > Megalonychidae > Choloepus > Choloepus didactylus. The sequence goes on from NC_051315.1 coordinate 112,266,837, forward strand.
TTTGTGGTGTGTGCCTGTTATTTGAAGCACTTCCGTCACACTGGGTGTCTGGGGCAGTTCTGGGCTATGGGGCTGGCGATGGGCAGGAGTGTTTCCTGTCCACCAGGATGATGGCTGTGAGCAGACACCCCCTTTTCTTGGGAAGTTGTGGTGTTTAGTGAATTTTCTCAGCCACTGGATTATTGCGTTTTGTCTCAGAGCTCTCCTAGTTCTGCTCTTGACTTGACCTGCCCAAATAGCAAGTCTTTGAAGCTTTCTGTATTGGGCTTCTTAGAGTAATTGTTTTAGAAAAAGAAAAAAGGATTAAAAAAAACAAAACAAAACAAAACAAAACAAAAAAAAAAAACGGGCCCTCCTCAGAGATCTAATGGGTTATTGAAATGCTAAGAGACAAAGCAACCAGGGCCATTAAGGAAAGGTCCACAGGGCAGAGAGATCAGCTTTTCTTCGGGATTTGCATATACGCCTCAGGGCCCTTCCCCTTTCTATGTTCACCAGAACTCCAAAAATCCTCTGCTTTTATTTTGGAGTTTTTCGTGTTGTTTTTTTCTATGCCTGTCTCCTCTCTGCTGGGCTGGCAGCTCTCAGATTCTCTGGTGTCTGGTCTCAGTCTATCTATGGTTGGAGTTTGAATCAGTAGAATGAGTTTCCGATAAGGGCTGCCACTGCAGTTCTCCCTTCTCCTTCCCAGAGCTGACAGCCCCTCCTCCCCCGGGACTGAGCCTGGCAGGGAGGGGCGTGGGTCCCCTGGCCGCAAAAACTTAGATTTCGCTGATCTCAGCAGTTCCACGTTTTCATGAGTGTTGTATGAAGTATGGCCAAAGTCAGATTGCTCTGTGGTGTCCAGTCCACGCAGTTCCTGGCTTTCTACCTACTTTCCTGGAGGAGTAACTAAAACATACAGCTCACCAGTCTGCCATCTTGCCCCGCCTCCCCTTGCGAGATTGAGTTTTAAAACAAGACAAAAAGATTGAATAAATGTGCACAGTTTATATTGTTCAGATTTTTTAAAATTTTTATTAAAAGCATGATATAGCATTAAAAACAAAAAGCACCCTTTAGCAGACTTTCTTTTAAATCATATTAGCCTCGTGCCTCAACTAATCACTGGAAGTACAGAATAGAATCACCAAGAAAAGTTTAAACTAATCTCCACCCATCCCCTAGGTCTGGGGAGAGACCATCTTCCTCAAGCAAGTGGAAGGGTGAATACTTCAACAAAATCAGCACCCCGCTGGCAAAGAAGAGGTAGAGGGGGAGCAGGGTCAGGCGAGGCTGTTGAGTAGCTCTGCGTCACCCCACATCTGCATGTCCTATCACTTTACTTCAAAACCATCCACTTCTCACCATCTCCACTGCTACCACTTTAGACCAAGCTGCCATCCCCTTACTCCCAGATGACTGCAGCAGCTGCCTCACCAGCTTCTGCTTCTCCTCAGAGTCCACTCTCCACACAGCAGCTGCAATAACCTCTCATGAACACAGACTAGGCAACGATGCTTGCTTGAAAGCCTCCCATGAACTTATAATAAAACCCATGTCCTTCCAAGGTCCCTTTACCCTTGTGATCTCAGCTTGTACAGCTCCCACCCTCCCTCCCTCATTCTGTTTCCTTGAACACACCGGGCTTGCCCTGACCCACAAACGTTTGCACAGACTCACTCCTCATCATTCCGGGTTCAGTTCAAATATCATCTTCTTAGAGAGCTGCTCCCTCATGCTTCAATCTAAAGTAGTAGCCCCCTGAAACCCATCTCTTTCTGTCCCATTCTCCTGTTTTGTTTTCTTGCTGTGCTCTTGCTATCTGAAATTATCTTTTTTGTTTCTTTATTTTCTGTCTTCCCACTAAAATGTAAGCTTTTAAGAGCATAGACCTTTTGGTTTTTTTTTTTGTCCACCATCATATCCCCAGTACCAAGACCGAAACTGACACACAGCAGGTACTCAATAAATATTTGATGAAGCAATGAAGAGTATTGGCTGCACCTCATCTCATTATTTAGATACTTTTATATACTTTTAAAATCTCAGTCTCTTTACTCTGCTTTATGGAAAACACTCATCCCCTCACCCCACCTTTAGGATAGTTTGCTTTCCATAGTTGGTAATGCCTAAGGTTGGCCTTGGGATGCCCAAATTCCAAGGCCAATTGGGAGAAGTTGAAGCACCAGACAAGAGAGTTTTGGGGCTCCAAATCCCTTCATCCTGATAGTAATTCCCAAGGTCTATGCTTCATGGATCAACCCCACGAGAAGCTGGGCTCTCTTACCTTTGCACTATCGACTGACTGTGTCTTCTCTCTGGGGAACTTAACCTCTTAAATGGTCTGCTCTTGGAGACCTCAGTCCATAGCCAAAGCCAGAATTAGCCACCCAGAGAATCTGGACCATTCTGTGATATACTGTGATGAAAGGGGCTCTGAAAAGGCCTCCTACCTCAGAATGACTCCCCTACCATTTGCCATGGTGGCTGAAATCTCAAATTAGCCATTACCTCCTGGGTAAGGTTGCTAGATACAATACTTTATTTGCTAACTCTGGCAACCCTCTTCCTGGTTATGGTTGCTATCTGGGAGAGTGACTAGAGAAATGCAATGTGGTTTCCAGGCAGCACGAATGGTGCACTTGAGGTCAGCGGTCATGAACTTGAAGTTAGATCAGTCAGCACAGTTCTGGGTTTTTCTACTGCCACCATCTAGCTGGGTGGGGGCAGACATAGAGTTGGTAAAGAAATGGAATTAACCAGGGTTGTGGTTTAGTCAAACAAGGGTGCTGAAGCTAGGGTGGGGCCAGGGAGTTGTGGGGGATGTAAGGGAGTGATTAGGACTGACTGTGGAATTTAAGATGGGTTAGGAAAGAAACTGAGGCATAGGAGAGGTGGAAGCAGTGAAAGCTTTGCCCTGTGGAAAGAGGAGACACTGAGCCTGAGCCCCATATGAATCCTAATTCTACCACTAATTAACACCCATGTGACCTTGGGCAAGACACAGGAGGCTTCAATTTCCTTGCCTTCCTCCTGGGAATGGGAGGCCCCTCCCTGCCTACCTCACAATGTTGATGAGGGACTCAAAGGAGATAACGGTGAAGCTGCCACAAGAACCATAAAGCAGAAAACAAATGAGAGAGATTAGCATTTCCATTTCACAGTTTTGCTGAAGGCCATGGAAGCCACATTTTGTAGGGAAATCAGGCCAGGCTAGAGCAGCAAAGACTTACAGTGGGCTTGGAGGAGACATTTCAGAATAGTCCTGATACCCTGCTCATCATCTTGCCTTCCTTGCAAAGAGCAATGGCACTTAAGCAAGATTATCTTGTTTAATTTTTACAGTTCTACCTCTTCCCATTCTACAGAGGCAAAAACTGAGGCAGAAAGAAGCTAAGCACTAGTAGGTATCAGAAATGGGACTAAAACTGAGCTCTAGCAGACTCCAAAGTCCATGCTATTAACGAGCCCTGGTTCCTACTGCCTCCCTTTTCCATGATATTTCTGAATTTCCCCCAGAATACCCCGAGGCTTGATCTCTTGCCCTCAGACTCATTATTTCTGGTTCACTGCAGACATCTTCTTAGCCAAACCCACATTGTACTTACAGCCCTCGCGAACCCAGCGTGGGGTGGGGGAAGCGCAGCTGGAGCTCAGGGGCTTGATCTCCAATTTCCCTCCCTCTTGTGGGGGCCAGGCTGCGCCACCAGGGAAAGGGATTGTGTGACCTGGCAACGGGCACTGTGTACCCGCAGGCCTGGCCCCTCACGTGGGCTGCCGCCGGCTCCTCCTCCATCCGCCCCACCTCTCTCCCCCACTCCCCAGCGTTTGCCTGCTGCTGTGTAACCAGGTCAACGGGCCTGGCCCCGTGGGGCTGTTTCTAACAACAGTCCCCCCCAGAGAGCCGGGCAGAGGGTATAAGGAGGCCAGCAGGCTGTGGATCTCACAGATCCGTCCCTGCCTTCCCTCCAGCAGCAGGCACAGGCAGCCCCAGGCAGCCGCCTCCCAGGAAGCATGGTGAGCAGGGCTGGGGAGATGAGGAAGGAAGTGAGGGGCCCAGGGGGCTGGTGTGAGGGAATGCTGGGAAGCCCAGGGGTCCATGGGGTGACAGGTGTCCAAGGGAAGTGGGGGAAATGGAAGGAGACGCCTACCAAAGGTGGGGCCTGTGGGGGCGGACACAGGGGCTGGGGAAAGAAAGGGCTGCTGCAGGGCTCTGTATTTGGGGGTCCAGGTGGGGGAAGCAGGATCCTACCGGAAGCAGGATCCTACCGGACAGGGCACTTTCCTACACCGGCTGAATTCCAAGCCCTGGGCCCCGCCCCAGGCTCCCTACTGGCTTCTGGAGTCACCTCCCAGCTGTGGGGACACCCCCTCCCCACCAAGGAAGCTGCTGCCCTCTGGTTTCTCCCATAGACCTGCCAGTCTGCTGAGCCTTTGTCTGACCCTTCATGCCTCAACAGTTACATATGGGGTGGGGAGGGGGAGTAGGAGGAGGGATGGTGCTCCCATTTACCGAGAACTGCGCCGAGCGAGGGGCTCATTTAAGACCACCAGGCAAGACATAAGAGCGCTGGACATAAGACATAAGAGCATGGCTGGAGCAGGGCCATCCTCATTCTGAGCATTCCTGGTTTGGCTCAAGGTTCTTGAGCAACTTGCTTCACCTCCCTGAGGATCAGTGTCCTCATCTGTAAAATGGGGATAATAAAATTACCTAGCCAAGGGTATTGTGAAGATTACACGAGATAATGTCTGTGAAGCACTAAGCATGGCGCTTAATTAATGCTTAATGAACAGTAGCTAAACAACATAACCACAGCCTGGGGGTGGCTATACTATTATTAAAGTTAAGAAAAAGGAGTTAGGTCATAGAGGGACGAGGGTTTGAGGCCAGGTCTGTGTGACTCCAGAGGCTGAGTTCTTTGCCCCAAACCAGCTGCCCCATCGTTCCCCAGCATCTCAGGCTTCCTTGAGAGGCCAGAGACCCCTCGCCTCAGCCGGCAGCTAAGAGGACCAGGGCTGTGTCTGTCTTCATGGACAGAGCCCGAGAGGGCTCAGAGGTGCAGCGGCCTGTGCCAGCCCTGCCAGGGGACTGTGGAGCCGAGTCAGCCCTCCCTCCTGGACCTGAGGATTTCTCTAGTCCTTGTGTCCTTCCACCCCTCCCAGCCCAACTCATTACCTTCTGTTCCTGGGACACCTGGGATTGGGGGATGGGAAACTGGCAGACGCACCCAACATGCATGGTGCACCCTCGTAGGCGTCAGGCAATGAGCATCATCTCATCTATCCTCATAGTGATTATAGGAGATAGCTCTTAGTGTCTCCTCGTTTCACAGTGAGAGCACCACAGAGAGTTGAAGCCCCTGATCAGGACAAGTAGACAAGTAATGAGCGGGGCTGGGATATAGACTATACGGATTTGTCATGTTCATCTAAAAATCGTAAGAAGTCAAGGCACTTGTGTCATATAAAAAAGTTAGTGACAGAAAGCAGATTCGTGGCTGCCAGGGACTGGGTAGAGAGATGGGGAGTGACTGCTTAATGGGTATAGGGTTTCTTTTTGGGATGGTGAAAATTTGTCCTAGAATTGGATAGTGTTGATGGTTGCACAACCATAATAAATGTACTAAAAGCCACTGAATTGTGTACAATTGGTTAAAATGGTGAATTTCTTATCCCAATAAAAAAAGTCAGTTTCATGTTAAATTTATGGATAAAGCTGAGGTGATAATTTTAAAAATTATGATATTTTATATATGCATAAAGGTACAAAGAATGATGTAATGAACACCGAGATTAAGAAGTAGAGTTCTTTTCTGATTTCATCCCCTCCCTCTCCTGACAGAGAGAACCATCATTCCAAATTTGGTGTTCATATTTTCCCGTGCTTTATTTTTGTAACAAACACACATATTACAAGAATATAATAAATATTTGAATTTTTCTGAAAACAATGCAGAGTATTGTTTTACAATTAAAGATTTATATAAATAGTATCCTATGGTATGATTCTTAATTTGCTTTTTCTCTCAACATTCTTTGTAAGATTTTATCTTGTAGTTCATTCATTTCCACCTCTGAATCTTACTTCTATCCACTTTCTCTTGTGGAAGGGTATTTAATTGACTTCAGTTGCTATGCTGTGATGACATTCTTGCACCTGTTTTCTTGTTTACCTGAGCAACATTACCTCTAGAGCTGGGGCCTCTTCAGCTTTACTAGATATTGCCAGCTTCCTTTCCAAAAGAAATGGATCACCTTAAGCTTCCACAAGAAGTGTAATAGTTTGCTTAATAAATGTTTCACGAAGCAAGAGGGTTGAGCTTTCTTCATTCTCATGGGGGCTCCCCAGGATGGACGCTGACCTTTCCCTTTTCTAGAGTCAAGCAGGATAGCCCCATCCTGGTTCAGGGTCAGGAGTTCTTTGACCACCAGCCTTCAATCACGTGGGCCACTCCATCCCAGAACCACAGACACCCAAGAGGGGAAAGAACTGCCCGTGCACATGGAGGCCTCGGGGAGCCCTCCTAGGTTCCAGGCCCACTTTCCCCTTCTGCGCTGGTATTTCTAGCCCTAACACAAACCCAGAGTTCCCTCTGCTTTTCTAACCTCTCCCTTATCTCTGACCACTGAAACCTCACTGGGATCTTGCTTCCCGCACCAACGGCCCCTAATTTCTTTCTGAACAGGGATGGGTTGACTATCATGCACTGCCAGACTCACTTGATCCCCTTCAACGTTCCTCAGGATGCTTAGTCACTGGGCAAGATTCTCTAATGTTAGAACTGCCCACATCTTCTGCCTCTCTGAGAGTTTGGCCCAGCCTGTAGAGCCAGTGCCTGCTGGTTCTCAAAGCCACCAGTAGATGCCTAGACATCGGGGGTGGGGCAAGGAGAGCAGAGTTCAGGAAACTGCCCTCAGCGGGAGAACTACTCAAGGAAGGAAGGCAAGCTCCGTGTCCAGGCATGACACGCTGCCCTCTGTTAAGGATGTTGTCCCCTGTCCTTTGTTCTCTCAGCGTGAATGCATCTCCGTCCACGTGGGGCAGGCTGGCGTGCAGATTGGAAATGCCTGCTGGGAGCTCTACTGTTTGGAACATGGCATTCAACCAGATGGGCAGATGCCCAGCGACAAGACCATCGGGGGAGGGGACGACTCCTTCAACACCTTCTTTAGTGAAACTGGGGCTGGAAAACATGTGCCCCAGGCAGTGTTCGTGGATCTGGAACCCACTGTGATTGGTGAGTGACGTTTAGTCCCTGGCACAGTCTTGTTCCAGGCCCCCCAGCAAGTCTGTCTCCATAGCTGGAGGGCACCGGAGTTTGGAGTTAAAGCCTCCCAGTTGCTGCAGCCAATTAGAACTCCATGTCTGCAGAATTACCATTGCTCAACTCCTGAATCCCAAGGCCACCCCAAGTTCTTTTCCTTTTCATTGAAAAACATTAAAACCATGGGCAATAGCAGCAACCTGAATGGACCTGGGGCCTAGTTGCTCCGCCCCTGGGGCTGGTTACCCAGGGGCTCTGGGAACCAGGTTGCAAGGGGAGGCAGGGCCCCAAACTCTGCTCATTGCAGATGAGGTTCGGACCGGCACATACCGCCAGCTCTTCCACCCGGAGCAGCTCATCACAGGCAAGGAGGACGCTGCCAACAACTATGCCCGAGGCCACTACACCATCGGAAAGGAGCTCATTGACCTGGTGCTGGACCGGATTCGGAAGCTGGTAAGGGAAGGACGGAGGGCTGAGGAGGGGCAGTCTGGCTTCCTTTCATGAAGGGGTCTGGGGACCAGACAGGGGGAGGGGCAGTGTTAGCTCCCGAGAGAGCCTCATGAACAAGTCTTAAGCATGCAGGATCAGGACTAGTGAGGAGGGGCCCTGCCCTCTGATCGGGGGAGGCAGACTGTATTGCTGGGTGTCTTCTCCATGTCCTATAGTGACTGGTCCAATGCTGGGCAGAGTGATGATGAGTGCAGATGTGCCTGGCCAAGTTACGGCCGTGAGCATTTCCAGGAGAGCAACTTGTATTATAGCAGCTGTGGGCAGGACGCCCTGGGAAAAACAGGGACCCAAAAATGCTGGCCCAAGTCTTCGTGATTGACTTCAGCCCCCACAAAGGTTGGGAATTCGGTATTTGGATTGTTGATCTCAGTGATCTCAGCCCTCCAGAAACATCTGAAGTTAAATCAAGGGATCATGGGCATAAGGCAGGGTGGAGTCAGCAAGTTATGATACAAGATGACTGTGTTGCAAGATTCATGAGAGCTGTCTGTGAAAGAGGTCAGGATTTTTTCTAGAGAGAAAGAGGGACCAGGAGGAGAGCGAGTGGGCCCTCCTATAGGGGTCTATTTTGTGCTCTTGGGAAAGTCTTCCAGAGATTTTATGAATCTTTTGGGGAATTCGAAAACAGCACAAGCTGGTTCTCTCCTGTGTGTTTGGCTGCGCTTTGCATCCCAGTTTCTCTTCTCGTTGACATTCTAGGCTGATCAGTGCACGGGACTCCAAGGATTCCTCATCTTCCACAGCTTTGGAGGGGGCACAGGCTCTGGCTTCACCTCACTCCTGATGGAGCGGCTCTCCGTGGACTATGGCAAGAAGTCCAAGCTGGAGTTCTCCATCTACCCAGCCCCCCAGATTTCCACAGCTGTGGTCGAGCCCTATAACTCCATCCTGACCACCCATACCACCCTGGAGCACTCAGACTGTGCCTTCATGGTGGACAACGAGGCCATCTATGACATCTGCCGCCGAAACCTGGACATTGAGCGCCCAACTTATACCAACCTCAACCGCCTCATCGGCCAAATTGTCTCCTCCATCACAGCCTCCCTGCGCTTTGACGGGGCCCTCAACGTGGACCTGACAGAGTTCCAGACCAACCTGGTGCCCTACCCCCGCATCCACTTCCCCCTGGCTACCTACGCACCCGTCATCTCTGCAGAGAAGGCCTACCATGAACAGCTTTCAGTGGCGGAGATCACCAACGCCTGCTTTGAGCCTGCCAACCAGATGGTGAAGTGTGACCCCCGTCATGGCAAGTACATGGCCTGCTGCCTGCTGTACCGTGGAGACGTGGTACCCAAGGATGTCAATGCCGCCATCGCCACCATCAAAACCAAGCGCACCATCCAATTCGTGGACTGGTGCCCCACGGGCTTCAAGGTTGGTATCAACTACCAGCCACCCACTGTGGTGCCTGGGGGTGACCTGGCCAAGGTGCAGCGTGCCGTGTGCATGCTGAGCAACACGACCGCCATAGCTGAGGCCTGGGCCCGCCTGGACCACAAGTTCGACCTGATGTATGCCAAGAGGGCGTTTGTGCACTGGTATGTGGGTGAAGGCATGGAAGAGGGTGAGTTCTCTGAGGCCCGGGAAGATATGGCTGCTCTGGAGAAGGATTACGAGGAAGTGGGCATGGATAGTGTGGAGGGGGAGGGAGAGGAGGAGGAAGGGGATGAATACTAGATGAGTCCTGGGTGTTCATCCTAAATAAAGTGCAGGGCTTACTGTCGCACACGTGTCTTTTTCTCTTGGGGAAAACTATGGGGAAGGGCTCCTCCTCCAAGAGGGATGGGAAGGCGTGTGTCTAGTCTGGGTTCCCCAGAAAGGAGATCTGATTTCTGAATTTATTTAGGAGTGGAATTCCAGGGAGCAGAATTGGGGACGAGGTGGATAGATCAGAGGAGGGAGAATGCACCCTAGAGAAGACACAGCCGAATAAATAAATTTCCGAACAAGACGGAACAAGCAAGAGGGTGGAGGTGGGAGAATTTATCCACTGGCTTTGTTCTTCCCTTCACCCCATTGAGTGTTAACTTCCCTGCACTTCTGGGTTGCACACACTTGGGCTGCAGCATCAGCGGGAAAGCCCTGGGGCAGGGGGAGAGGCACCATCCCTTTGTACATGTGTGAAGTTGATCTGAGCCCACGCAGAGCTGCAAGAGACTGGTGGGGCCAGGAGAACCCGAAGAGGTGTATCAGAGTAGTCAGACATAACAGGTGATCAGGAGCCCACCCTACAGGCTCTGGGCGTTTGTCTGCTCCAGGTGGGAGGTTTGGGCATAGGGAGTCCGTAAGTTGGCTCCACAACAAATGAGGAATGGTTGGGAGGGGGGCCTACCTCCTGGTGATCTCCTCAACTCACCACTTTCGGATAAAGACAAGTGACATTTTTTCAGTCCTATGCCATGTGCTATTTATGCAAGCATGGCTTCAAGCCCCCAGTTCCAAACCAGACGGCTGCTCCTAAGATCCTTTCACGTGGACCTTCTGTAGCCCCTGCTGGGCTGGAGGAATAGTTTAACCACTGGAGGTTTAGGAACTGGGATAATGCCACCTTGCCCCCAACCCAGGAGAGATTCAGTTCTTAGTTTTGCCCTCAGCTTTGTCCTTCTACATTCTCCCTTTCTCAGTTCCCAAGGACACACTTGACTTCTTTTCCCTCACTGAGGTGGGTGGGCTTCTGGCAGCCATGCTGGTACAATGCGACTCTGTCCCCTCTCCAGGAATTTGGCATTTGGAGGGACAGAGAATGGAGTTGAGTGCAGCTTGAATTATGACATGAACTTGGGAGCCGAGGGAAGGGAGTCTTGACTCACCATGTGGTTGGGAAGGCAGAAAGGAGAGGCTTATCAAGATACCTGGCCCCAGGTGCTGGCTCCACCTGTGGTCTTATCCCTCCTGGGGTCCTGTGAGCCTCCCCTTCCCCTTCTTGCCCTGTGATACTCATCATACACGCCCGTGTTTCCATAAGCCGCGGGCTGATTTCTATCACTACAACCAAAGGAATTCTAACCTCAATGTGCCTGGTTCCCAGTGGCCAGCCTGGCCTGGGTGACCACGGTCAAGTCCTCTGTCCTTGGTCCAGTGGTCCATAGGGTGGTGAGTTCTCACATGCACCCCGCCCTCAACCACTGTTCTCTGATTCTATGCTCTTTGCTTAGATGTATTTCCTGGCTGGGCCGGGAGGCTGTCCCAGAACCTGAAGGCAAGAATCAGGCTTCCCTGGAGCTTATGTGTCCTTTGCCAGATCCTTCCAATCACCAGAAGCCTCTTCCTGAACCCTACTGCTTCAGAGTCCCAGATCTGGCTGCCCGTTTACCTTCTTGTTTCCAGGAGCCTCCAGTTCTCTGTCAGTGTGCTAAGGAGTGGTAACCACCCTGAGCCCAGGGAACAAGCAAGCTGTCCTCACCTTGAGAAATCAACTCAACCTGCCTCATCCAGTTCTTCCTGATGTCTCACTTGGGGAGGCCTTTTAAAACCCTCCCCCTCTCCTGGGAAACAACACAGGCAAGACAGACAAACCCACAAGCAATCAAGAGAGTCATCTCCTAGGAATGCTGGGTGCTTTCCCATAATCGCCAAGAGGATCTTTCTTTGTCTCACCTGAGGACTGCCCTGAAATTGGCTGGGTCCAGCTAGGAAAGCAGAACCAAGGCCAGGCGATCCTGTAGAGAGCATTTAATGTTGGGGACTAGTTACAAAAGCTTGGGAAGAACTCAAAGGCCAGGTAGGAGATGAAGAGGCAGCCCAGAGGTTAGCAATACCAGGAAGCTGCTGTCACCCCCAGGGCTGGAGAGGAATGAAGGAATGAGATGGTGATACTGGAGCCTCGAGTTGGGACCACTGGGTGGGAGCTGGAACCACACCAGGGCCACCTGGAGGGATCAAGGAGAGGCCAAGGAGGGAGGGATGTTTGGCAGGAGTTGGGGCCACGGAGGAGGCACAACCACTGCTGAGATGCCACCTGATGGAGAGAAACACCCAGCATCTTCCCTTTGTCCCGCCCTCAATCTCCAGCCAGCGGCTCCCACTGGCTAAACTTAGACGGAAGATAGTGGACAAGAGGACAAGAGGGCCCAGGTCAAAAGTGTGCAGCCCTCCCAGCAGGGCAGGGAAGGTGGGGGGTAGATCTCAGGGGAAACAGGCAGTAACCAGAACATACCCCCACCTCGGTCTGGCACTAGGATGCCATTTGGGGCCTGATGTAGGCAAAAATGGAAATGGAGTAACTCCCTCTACCCCTTTCCCATCTGATCGCATTCTCCTGTCTCTGTCACTCTTGTCTTAATAACTAACCTGTAGTAAGTAGAGGATGGGGTGGAAGCAACAGGATGGGGGGAGGGATTAGAGAGGAAACTGGGCATGCCCACCTCAGCGCCTTCCTCCTTCTCTTCAGGAATTATTTACCCAGAGACAGCAGGTATTCTTGAGTCCTCCTTGAGAATCTAACATACCAGGACAGGCTCTGTACTCTGAAGAGAGAGGTTTGCAGTCGCGCTTAGGGGTGGGAAGTGGGGGGCAATTTAATTCAGAGAGAGTATTCAGAAGCCCATCTTGGCTGAATATCTCAGCCATATCCTCCAATGCACCACACACACACACCAAAAAGACTGAATATATATCCATCAGTCCAACTCCTGGGTCTCTCTTTCTCTCAGCTAGTTTCAAACTTAGCTAGGGCAGATGGGACATTTGGGGCAACTTTTCAAACCCCAAGAAATAGGTGTCATTTATTGAGCACCTACTATGTGTTGGGTCCTGTAACCAGGTGATCTTGTTTAATCCTGAGGTAAGTACTATTATTATACCCACCAGAATGGAAGCTACGTGGGAATATTTCCTAATACATATTAGACATTCACTATTTGGTGGATTAACTTCTTGAATGAATGCCTATTGTACAGATGTGGAGACTGAGGCTGGGAGGAGTCATGTGACTTGCATATGGTTACCTAACAGGGAAGTGGAAGAGTCAGGATTCGACGCCAGGCCTTCTGGGCCCAAGCTTATGCTGCTGCCCCGCCCTTTCCTCGAGTTCTCTCTCCTTCCCACAGCAGTTCCAGGCACCCTCCAGACGCCACCTCTTCTGGGCCTGCCAGGTCCCTGACGCCCAGACAGTGACTCAGCCACCTGGAAGGCAGGGAGGAGGTGACGCGTGACACTCCTCTGCCCAGGCACTGTGGTGGAGGGTGCGCTGAGGGCATAGAGGTGGAAGGGCTGAAACCCAACTTCTGGGATTGGACAGAGGGTAGAGGTTTCTTTGGGACCAGGTTTTGGGGCTGTCAGTGCTCCCTGGAAAGGGTCCCTGACTCCTGAGTTGGGGCGAGGGCCTGGGGGAGGCCAAGAGAGAAGTAGAGAGGGAGGAGAGGTCTCCACCTGCCAGGATGGCTGCTGTCTCCCCTGGGTGGCTGGATGGCCAGCTTATAATTCTGCTAGCAGGCACTGGGAGACCCAAGAATACTGGGTGCCATGCACGGGGGGTGGCCACTCAGACCTCCACGGGGCAGTGGGAGCACCACCAGCCTGGCTCCTGGGGGCTCCCTCCAGCGCAAGGGAATGCTTTCATCCCTGACGCTCCTGAAGCCAGGGTACACTTACCTCCTGCAGACAGACAAGAGACAGGCTCCCTCCTTGGATTCTACCCAACAAATTCATTCCCCTGTCTCTGATGTGCCAGGAATATGCCATGCCCCCAATCCCGTGTTCTCCCCATTCCCTCCTTCTGGAACGCCAACTCCCCGTTTGTCTCAATGTTGCCGTTTCTTCCAGCAGCTCAAGGCACAGTCATCCAGAGCCCATGCTGTCCTGGGGATTCTCCCAGCACCCACCGCCTGTCTCTATCACTCATTTGGCACTTGGCATGGGCTGCCTTGCCCGATAGCACTTAGTTTCTTGTAGATGTCCTTTTTCCCCAACTAGATATTTAAAAATTATATATGTATTCGAACAGTTATTACATGCATGTGCTTCAAAATTCAAATGGGAACCAAAGAGTATTTATAAATGGCAAAAATAAGTCTCCTGCCCTTCCTGGTCTCCTAGGCTTCTTGTTCCCTTCTTGGCAGCCACCATAGTTAATGACTTTATTCATGTTTCCTTCCAGTGATATTCTACATATATCCAAATGTGAGTATGCACATTTAATTTACTCTTTTTTCTATGCTCTGCTTTTACCAATTAGTAAATCTAGAAGATGGTCCATATCTGTATATATAGATATGCCTCATTCTTTTTGATGACTGTATAATATTCCATTGCATAGTGTACCATCACTTATTTGACCAGTCTGCTCTTAATGGGTATTTAGGTTGTTTCCAATGTTATGATATTAAAAAAAAAAAAGATGCTGCCTTTGACCTCGTACATACTTCTTGGCACACACACCTTCTTAGAATTGAAAACCATACTTTCTTAGAATTGAAATTTCTGGGTCAAGGCAATGTACCTTTAATTTCCATATGCTCCATATTGCTCTCCCTAGAGGTTACACAAAGTTAACCTCCCATTCTCAGTGTAGGAGAATGCCTGTGCCCACCGACTTGTTCATATAATGGAATAAATTTCTCATCTTTGTCAATCCTCTAATAAGTGAAACAAAGTATTTTGTTGCAACTGTTACATATAATTCTCTCATCATGCATGAGATTGAGCATTTTTTATATGTTTAAAAGCCAGTATTTCCTCTTCTGCAAACTGTCTGTATATGCCCTTTGTCTGTTTTTTATAGGATTGTTTGTTCTTTCTTATTAACTTGTTGGACTTCTCTGTGAACAAAGGAAATTAGCCCCATGTCTGCTAGAGTCATTCTGTCAAATTAGATGAAATTAGAGAAATTATTCCCCAGTAGTCCTGTGTCTATTTCCCAACTAGATTTTCATCTCTTTGAGTCCAGGGGCAGTGATCTTATCCTCTTTATATTCCTATTCTCAATAAATACCCCATAGATGGTAGGTGCTCGACAGATGTCGTTGAGATGAGAAGAAAGGCAGAGATTTGCAAGATTTTGTAGTGATCGTGATCTAACCTAACCTACTCCTTCCTCTGATATCAGGTTTAAGCCCTACTTTTTGGGCTAGTCAGGACTCTTGCTGTAAACAGCAAAAACTAACTCTGGCAAATTAAAAAAAGGAAAAGAAAAAAAGATGTTAGAGAGATATCAATGCGAGGACCAACAAACAAGTCTCGACAAACACGCAGGCACAAAGGAAGCTGGACAACCGGCACCACGGTCAAGGGCAGAGACCAGGACAGCCTGCTTAGAGACCCCTGACCTCTCTGCCCCCTGCAGTGAACCCCCTTTCTATCCTGGCACCGATTCTGGCACTTCCTCCTCCTCCTCCCGACACTGGAGGGCGCTGCCGGCCCTGCTGCCACTAATGCAGAAATACATTCTCAACTGCCCTGCTTCTGGGTGACTTGCTCCAGATTCAAAGTCCCAGTTGGAGCATCCAATGGCAGAGCTTCTGTCTTGTCTGTATTCTTACACCATGAATCTGGGAGAGCAAGAACTGAGGCTTTGTGGCAAATGGTGGCCTGCCTCCCATCAAGGTCTCTGCAACGGGAATTCCCCAGATGTAGGCAGGAGCTCAACCCCTAGACAGCCAGGAAAATGAGACAAAAGCACACCACCAACTCCCTCATTTTCAGATCAATCCCTTCCTTCGGGTAAGTCTTAGGTCACCCAGCCTAAAATCACTTTTCTGGACTTGCATAACCATTACAGCATGGGCAAATCATAATGCCAGAGAAGCTTTGTACTAACAATAACACTTACCCTGTACCATATTTCTTCTGACTTTCAAACAACCCTATGTGTTGCTATAATGATTCCCATTTTATAGGGGAAAAATCTGAGTCTTTGGAGGTTGGTCCAAGTCATACAGCTACTAAGTGGCAGTGCCAGGTTGCAAATCCAGGCCTGTCTGTTTCCAAAGTAGGTTATGTTGATGGGCTGGTATCTCACCAAGCAGGAGTGTCGTGAGGGCAGGGACTCAGCCATGTTCTTTATACCTCCTGGCAGCTTGTAGCAAGGCTGTGGGCTGGACTAGATATCAAGCAGGAGCCAATTTTGGAAGGTTCCCTAACCTTCCCATGAAGCCTGAAGCCAAAAATCATTTTGAAGCAGCATAGGTCCACTCAAGATCAGTTTGGGAAGAAAAGCCTCAAATCTGGGGAATTCTTTTTCAGTGCCCCTTTTAACCCCACTTCCTCCAAATGTGTCAAAACTGTCAATGGAGTTTGTTCCTGAGGGAGACAAATCGATACATGATTTAATCACTTCACAGATATTTTTTAACCTGACTACTGCCCTAATAAACTAGTGAGAAAAAAGCAGACAATCTCTGCCCTGTGGGGTTTACATTCTAATGGGGGAGGCAATGTCAAGGAAATAAATAAATGCTGACTTGTAGCTCTGACGAGTGTGATAAAGAGGCAGGTCTGACCTAGTCGAAGTCTTCAGCGCAGCCTCCGGAGCACGTGGGCTGGAGCAGGGACCTGAGAACGGGGAGAAGTTAGGCCCCAGGGGAGTCTGCGAGTCCCTGATCCCCGAGAACACTGAAAGTAAAACAGCCGAGGGACCAAAGCAGCTAGCTTGCTGGCTCTCCCTGCTCTGTGCTGGCGCTTCGGGCTGGGACGCCGCCGGCCGCGGTCCCCCGGAAGGACCTGGAGAGTGACGTCATCCTCCAAATAGCCGGCACCGCCCCCATTTCCCGGCAGCCTCCGCAGCATCGTCCCTCAGTCCCCGCCTCCCGCCCGGGGTGACAGGCCGAGCCGGCCTTCTGTCGGTCTCTAGTAGTTTCCGTGGCGCTGACGCATGCTTGCTCGCCCAGCTGGGCCGGGCGCGTTCTACGCAGCTGCTGCGAGCCGGGCTGCGGGTGCCAGACGGTTCCCGGCGGGCACAGGGGCGGGGCGCTGCAGGAGGCCAGGGACTGCGGGCGGAGGAGGTGCGGGCGGGGGGCCCAGGGCTGGCTGGGGTCCCTGGATCGGGCTGCTGGAGCGAGGGGGCGCCGATAGGGCTCCCGGGGCTCGGGCACCGAGTTAGCCCGAGGCCCCGGCCTGCGCCGCAGGTGAGGCTGCCTGAGGGAGCCTAGTCACCGGCCGCAAGCAGAGAGCCCAGGAGCTCGGCTTCTACCCGGGAGCGTCCCCCCGCCACCCCGGGAGGGCTCTTGGTTCTAATTGCCTGACTCTCCTCTCCTGCAGCTCCGAGGAAGCCCGCCTGACGACTGACGAGTTGCCATGGCATCCTACTACGAGATCCTGGATGTGCCGCGAAGTGCGTCTCCTGATGACATCAAGAAGGCGTAAGTGCCTCCGCTGTGCATCAGAAAACCTCTTGCGGCTCACATATTCCCTGGGGCCCACCACCCACGCCCACCACGACCGCTGGGGCCCTCTAGAAGCAGTGCTGAGGGAACCAGGTCTTCAGATTGAAGGGTCACCTCAGACAGTGAAACCTATAGGGAGGGAGAAAAACTCTGGAAAAGTCCAAGGAGAAAGTTCGCGGAATGAAGTTCTGCTGGGAGCCAGCTGTGAGTCATTCTCCAAAATTCCCTTCCTTCCGTTCCCCTCCCATCACCCCTCGCCCCTGCCCCACTCCCTAGGTGGGGGCTGTCTCAGGGTGCAGTGCCAGCATGCCCCGTCTCTGCCCCCAGGAGAGACCAATGGCTCTGTTCCTTCCATAGCCTCATGTACCCCCAAGCTGAGCCCCAGGGAGAGGTTAGGGTTGGGACTTTCTCACCCCCATTATCATCAGCTAATACCTGTAATTTTGCCACTGGCCTGCAGATGGGAGATATAGGGACTTGGAGGCAGGGCGGCTCTAGCAACTGGGGTGGGTGGGACCTGGGTGGTAAAGGGAAAATGGTGGGTTAATGAGAAAATGGGTCATTCCGTTCCCTGATGGGAAGTGCCTGCATTTGTCTCCTGACCCTCCCCTCTGGGCCCCCTTCCCGCAGGTATCGGCGGAAGGCTCTCCAGTGGCACCCAGACAAGAACCCGGATAATAAAGAGTTTGCCGAGAGGAAGTTTAAGGAGGTGGCCGAGGCATATGAAGTACTGTCTGACAGTAAGGGCCAGGGCCAGGGCAGGGCATGGCCCATCACTTCCACTTGTCTCACTTCTTCCCCAAACCATGCCTCCATGCCTTTTTCCAACCTGGCATTCTAGGTGTCCCCCTCCCAGAGGGACTTCTGGACTGTTTTCTTTTCTTGCTTCAATTCAGATAAGCACCTATGATGTGTAAAGCACCCTCTCATTTTTCTACTAATCTCCTGTGCTCCGTGCCTGCCTCCAGGGTCCTGACAAGGGGAAGGAAGCAGGGCAGGTAACCCTTGTGCAGTGAGCCTGCTCCCAGCCAGATACTGGAGAGGGCTTTTACATGCAATCTCCATGACTCCTGACAGCCCTCCTGTGAGGCTGGCTTTATCACCCCCATTTTACAGGCAAGGTAACTGACGCCAAGGGAGGTGAAGTAAACTGTCTCAAGGCCACACGGAGCTGGAATATGAATCCAGGGCTGTCTTTTATTCATGCATTCGTTTACATGTTCAAAAATGTTCACTGAATATTTGCTGTGCCGGGTACTTGTTGGGTCCTGGGGAAGCCGTGGAGGACAAGCAGGCACTGTCCTCATCATGATGGATTTACTGTATTCTGGTTGAGGAAGTCCAGTAGTAACCCCGTATACATTCATAGACAAGATTATAGATTAAGTATTCCAAAGAAAGTGACAGGGAGATGTGATAGGGAGTCATGGGCCCCTGTTTTTGTTAGGGTGTGCAGAGAAGGCCTCTCTGAGAAGGCAATATTTAGGCTGACCCTGAATAATAATAATATAATCATAATTAGCTAACAGAATTGAGTATTTACTCTGTGCCAGGCACTGTGCTAAGCTGTGTACATGGCTTCCCTCAGCTAATCCTAGCAACAACCCTATGAGGCAGGTGCGGTTATGTCCATGTTACAGATGAAAAGGGCCCAGCCATGTGAAGGGCTCAGCTGTCGCTAAACCCATAGTCCGTGTCTCCTGTGTACCCTGCCGCCCCCAGAAAGTCAGTCTCAGGGCAGTCCTCTGAGGGTCCAAGCCTGGGAAGGGAGGCGGGTCAGCCCAGAGAGAAATAACCTAGTTTCTCTTTCCAGAGCATAAGCGGGAGATCTATGACCGCTATGGCCGGGAAGGGCTGACTGGGGCAGGTAGGTGGTGCGGTGGGTGCAAGGATGGACATGAGTCAGGGGGTTAAAGGGGAGGGAGATTCTTGCAACAGATGCTCTCTGAGTCTCCTGACTCTGCTGGGGTGGGGAACCCTGGAGTAGGACAAGAGGCACACACCCCACTTCCCCCGACCCGGCCTTGCCTCCAGGAACTGGCCCCTCTCGGGCGGAAGCTGGCAGTGGTGGGCCTGGCTTCACCTTCACCTTCCGCAGCCCTGAGGAGGTCTTCCGGGAGTTCTTCGGGAGTGGAGACCCTTTTGCGGAGCTCTTTGGTGAGTGGACTCAGGAGGCCCTGGTCCTCCTTCCCTTGGCCAGGAGCCCTTAGACAGGAGGCTCAGAGGGAAGCTGAATTCCACAGACAGAAAGATTTTGTGGGGGTGGGTCCAGTGAAAGCCAGGACAGAACCCCACACATGCCAGGACACACGTGACCCTATAGAGACACTTCAGAGAACTGCCTTATTCAATGACAACAACAATAATATATTGTTAGACCTTCACAGTAACAGCCAGGAAAGGGAGACTGAAAGCATCACGCGATGGTAGTAATAACATTACAAACAACAACAGATGACATTTTTTTCGAGTGACTAATATGTGCCAAGTATTTTATATCCTTCAATTCTCTAATGCACCCTGGGAGGTGGGTAATTTTATCCCCATTTACAGATAAGAAAATGGAGACACAGTCGGTAACTTGCTTTGTTACACAGCAAATGGCCAAGCTGTGTCTGGCTGACATCACACGATGTTTATCTGTCTATCCTGAAGGAGTTCTCTGTCCTCCCTTGCTCCTTCCTGGGTATTTTTTATTGTGGACAGAATTAACCAGTTAGCTTTTCCATGAACAACGTTTAAAAGACATTTTAATTTGTAAATAAGCCCGTGCCCCCCCCCCCCAAAAAAAAATAAGATTGGAAATGTACTCAGTTGCTTAGCAGCTTATATTTCTGGGATAAATAAATAGGGTTCAGGGGTCACTTTTTTTTTTAAACTGTTCTCCAGATGACTGTTAATCTGCTTACTTGTTGTAGATGACCTGGGTGCCTTCTCAGAGATTCAGAGCCGGGGTTCTCGACAGTCAGGCCCCTTCTTTTCCTTCTCTTCCTCCTTCCCTGGACACTCTGGTAAGTGCTGCCCCTTCCTACATTTGCCAGCCCTGGCCTCAGCTTGCTCTTTTCAAAGCCATCTTCTTTTTTGTGTGTCTCAGGCAAGGCAGCTTACAACCTCTATCTAATCTCTTCTCCTCTTCCATTGCCCCCAATGCCAGATTTCTCCTCCTCATCTTTCTCCTTCAGTCCTGGGGCTGGTGCTTTTCGCTCCGTTTCAACATCCACCACCTTTGTCCAAGGACACCGCATCACAACCCGCAGGTGAGGGCTCCTTCGGCAACCCTGAAGGGTGGAAGGGTCTGGGGGCTAGGAGAGAGGGGTGAGGGTTGGAGGGGAGAGCTGCATACTACCAGAAGGCAAGCTCCTTAAGGGCAGGGCCCTGTCTATCCTGTTCACTGCGGTCACTCCAGAGCGTGATCCTGTGCTTGCAGGACTCAGTAAACGCTTATTGAATGAACTGTGCTGTCTCCCACAGAATCATGGAGAATGGGCAGGAACGGGTGGAAGTGGAGGAGGACGGGCAGCTGAAGTCAATCACAATCAATGGTGAGGCACTGCTCCACCAGCCCCCCCAGCAGGAGGGCCCAACCTAGGCCCCAAGGCTCCCTCCCCAAACTGTTCCTCTCTGAACCCCTTTGGGGCAGGGAGGGAATGGCAACCCCAGGCAGCCTGGCCGAGTCAGAGATGGTGATCCTGGGACAGGGAGCAGAGGCAAGAAGTGAGGAGTCTCTAAAAGGTCTGGCTAATCACCATCATTAGTGGGGTGCCTTACATTGGCAAAGTACTTGATTATTTTTAAAGCTCTTGCGCATATACTGCATTCCTTTTATTCTCAAAACATCCCAGGGGAATGAGCAAGGCAGATGGTATTAGCCCTATTTAAACACACACACACAGAGAACTTTATTTTGAAACACTTTCAAACTTACAGGATATTTGCAAAAACAATACAAAACCCATACAGAGAACTTGAACATACCTTCCTTCCTATCTATCTATCTATCTATCTATCTATCTATCTATCTATCTATCTATTTATCACCTATCCATCTCTCTTTCTAGCTCTCTACCTGCCTGCCTAACTGTCTGGCAATCTGGCTATCTATTTATCTCTTTTCTGAACATTTAAGAGTAGGTTGTATACATCATGCTCCTTGAACATTTAATACTTCCATATACATTTCCTGAGAACAAAGATACTTATATAACCACTTTAAGTACATTTATCAAGGTCAAGTAATTTCATGTTGATATCAGTTTACAGTCTATATCCCAAGTTTTTCATATGTCCCAATAATGTCCTTTTGGGCCTTTTTGCCTCCATTATAAGTTCCAATCCAGGATCATGGATTGCATTCAATTGTCATTGTCTCTTCAATCACTCTTTTTTTTTCAATTGTGGAAGCATATATACGATATAAATTTTCCCATCTCAACCAATCCCAGCCATTCAGTGGGATTACTCACAGTTACAATGTAGCAGTACCCTCACCACCATCCATTACCAGAATTTTCCCATCACCCCAGTAAGAAACCTGCACCCATTATGTATTAGTTCTGTTTTTCATTTGAGGAGACTGAACCTCAGCAAGGTTAAGGGACCCTAACTTCCAAGTAGCCCCAGGCCCTAGGAAGGGGTAAAGCCAGGAATCAGACTCAGGATGGATGATTCCTGGAGCTGACCTCTTCCCACAGCCGAGATGCCTGCGTGCCAGTCCAAAGTGGGAGCCAGACATGATCAGAGCTGTTACAGTCTGAGGGCATGGCAGGGAGTCCTGGTCTGGATCAGGGGGCTCACAGTCGACGGTAGCTGTAATTCTTGCAGGTGTCCCAGATGACCTGGCGCTGGGCTTGGAGCTGAGCCGCCGTGAGCAGTTGGTCACCTCCAGGCCTGGGGGCACACAGGTCCGGCAGGCCCCTGTCACACACCCCTCGGACAGCGACCTCTCTGAGGATGATGAGGACCTGCAGCTTGCTATGGCCTACAGCCTGTCAGAGATGGAGGCAGCTGGGAAGAAACCGGCAGGTGGGCGGGGGGTGCAGCAACGACAGCGGGGGCAGCCCAAGGCCCAGGACAAAGATCAGGGCATGGGGGGGATCCATGAGTGTGCAAAGGGTGAGGCAGCCAGGCCCAGCCCCTCCCCAGAGGAGAAGTCCTCTCGCTGCCTCATCCTCTGAACCCCAGGCCCGACCCAATCTGCTTCAGTTGTGACTGGGGGTCTGTCAGGAAAGCAGAGAGGGGCATGGCGTGAGGTTGCAGAAGCCCCTCTCCAATTCCTTGCTCCCTTCACAAGTTACCCTTCTGGGCTCCACTCCCTCTAAGCGTGGACTTGGGATTTGCTGTGCTCAGTCCAGGACTAATAGATCCTTGGGGGAAGCCCAGGGAGGGGGCCTCAGGGCAGGGAAAGGGCCCCAAGAAGCCAGCATGCGCTTATGGGATGGGGGGTTTCAGAAGGGTGTTAGGGGTTTGGGTTGGGGCTTTTGTGCCCAGGTCCCATGCTACCTATGTTGCTGACAGATGTCAAGGAAGGAGGATTTGGCCTCGGGTTCTCTGAGCCCGAGTTGGCAGCCATGCTGAGGAGCAGTGCAGGCTGAGTGGAGTCTCCCGCTCTCCTTGTCCAGCTGCACTCCCCCCTGCCCTGGTTTCTGTGCAGCATTGATCTCTGACTGTCTCTGTGCTTCCCTGCTGCGGCTGCGGCTCCTCCTTCCTCTCACTCTTCTTTCTCCAACTCCCTGCGGGCCGTGTCACTTGCTTTCACTGCCATCTGCCTAGGACTCCCTTCTCCTCCTTTTCCTCTGCTGCCAAGGCCTCAGTGTGGCGAGGAAGATGCAGGGCCGGTAGGGCCTTGAGGTCTTCAGGGGAGGCTAGCTGGGTGGGGCGGGAGCCTCTCAGCCCTCCAGATTCGGAACCGGAGTCCACTCCTCCTCCCTTCCTCTTGCTGCCTCAACTTGCCCCCGGCCTCAGGACTAGGCAGAGGTGAGGCTGGCTGACCCTGGAGAGGTGGGATAGGGCCAGGGTGACCCAGAAGGGAGGCCTAGGAGGGGCCCATACCCCATGTTACTACCCCCCTGCATTGGGGCTCAGGGAGAGGCCACAGGGCTACCCCAAGCTTCTATGCTCGGCTCCACCCTCCATGGCTTGCTGCTGACCTTCTGTCCTGTCATCTGCTCCTGCTCTCTCCCCAGATGTGTTCTGAGTTGGAAGTCCGGGACCCAGAGTCGCTGCACAGTTCCAGCGGGACAGCGCCCACCCCGTGCTCTGGGAGGGGACCCTCTTCCTCTCCCTCACCTGTACCAAGTGTAGAGCTGGGGTCTGGGTGGTGGGTGGGGGCCAGGTGGGAGGCAGTGGTTAGTAGTCTTAGCCTGCAAACTCTTCCCTGGGTGTTTGGTAGTCTCCTGAGGACTACAAGTTCCAGAATGCAACACACCCTGCTTCACTTCTGATAGCGCATGCTTGGGGGAAGTGGTGTGTGGTTATGGAGCTGTGCATCTTGGGACTAGTAGTTCCAGCCCGGGTCAGCAGTCACTTGCTGTGAGATGGAGAGATTTTGTCATTTGATTTGTCCCTGGCGAGGGTGGCAAGAATGTGGATGAAGGGGTAATGGTCCAAGCCTCTGTTCCCTGACACCTCTTGCTAGCCTGGGGTTGGAGTGTACGAATCAAAGCCCTGAGGCACCTGGGAGGGGCTGTGGGCCCAGCTAGGGTCTGAGTAGCTGGCCAGGGCAAGAAGGCCCTTCTGCTATGCAGGGCGTGGCCCTCAAAGGCTGGCAGAGCATAGGGAAGGGAAGGCCACCCTCATGGGGGTGTGTTTGTGACAGGAGCTCCGAGCATGTTGCTGCTTGTATGGCTTACTTTGGCCTCTGACCCTTCTCCCATTCTTTCTCTCCAACATCACAACATCGCAGACAAGAGCCGCCTCTCCTCCTCCCTGCCTGGGGAGCCTAGTGGCCAGGGAGGGGAGTGGTGGAGCGGGGGTGCCAGGCCCTGTAACAGCCTCAGAGACCAATCAAAGCCAGCTGGGCTAAGCTCAGACCAAGAGGGAGACACTGGAAATCAATAAAGCTGAGTTCTGAGAGCATGGTGGTGTGCTGTGTGCTATGTTCCTTCTTTCCTGGTGACACGCAGTCCTGACACCTTCCTTTATTGCCCAGATAGCTAGAGCTTTAAGCCTCCCAGCTGATGGTAGGAAGTCCCCTTTTTACCAGGTTGCCCTCCCCAAGTACATTGTGGGATCCCGAGATTGTGTATATTCTGCATCATCCTTTGGGTCTCCCAACTGACCTCCCCCAGGCAGTCATGTTCCCCTGATGCAGGCATTGCTCAGTACTCCACAGCACAGCTGGGACAGGCTGACTTGACTGAAAGCACAGGGACAACAGAAAGCAGTTACTCTGTGGTGAAAACCTTTAAAACCTCCTCCTAGGCCCCTCCACAGGCTTCATTAGCTCACAGCCAGAGGTGAGTTTCAGAGGCTTGTCCCCCTCACCCACCATCTGGAGGGACCTCATACTACCCAAGGTTTAGGCTGCAAGCTGCCAGGGGCCAGGGTGGAAAAAGCCAGTTACCCCTTCCCCTTCAATGTCCAGATGCCTGCAGAAGTGCCCTTCCACCCATGGGAAAAGCACCTATCCATGGTCAAGAGGGCAGCACAGCTCCCCATCAACTCTCCCTGCCATTCCAGAACAGGTCCAGGACAGGAGCTCAGCTTCTTTGCATAGCCAAAGGGCCTGTGATGGACTTTTCTCAAAGCAGTGGAGCAACCTGCCCTGAAAGAGGAATTCAAGCCTCCATCTCTATAGAAAATCTGCTGGGAGTTTATAAGATGGCTGTTTTCCCCACTTGTATAGCCTTTACGATGTCAGGCATACTGGTGTTGAGTCTCTGCAGAGCAGGGGGAGACAGCAGGAGGGGCCTGTTGTCTGCTAGCTGGCCCTTCTTCACTCCCTGCTTAGGAGGTTGTGGCTGAGAAGAGGAGAGAGTGCCCCTTACCCCCAGGTGAACTCTGTAATGACATGTCACAGGCCCGGCCTCTGCGTTGGTATCAGAAAGCCTGGAGTAACAGGACAGCCCAGGCTGAGGGGTTGGTGTGTTGCCAGGGACAAAGAGGCCACAGCCAGACAGGAGGGGAATGGCCTGGCCCATGTCCCATCACTGCAGGCATCACTGAGGGCCGGAGGTGTGGCAGGCACTCTGCCTAACTGCAGTCCTGCATGACATCCGTCTTTCTTGTTGTGGCCCAGGGAGCTGAGGCCCAAACGCACCAAGCAGCCGCCCAAGTCCGGGGCCTGTGCCGCAGCCCCTTCATCTGTGAAATGGGGCCAGGAGTGTGCGGTAGGGTCATCGTGGAGCCCCTTGGGGGCTGTCTGCCCCATGGGATGCACTCTCTAAAACGCTACTGCCTGATCGCCCATGTTCACACCTGGGAGAGCTGGATCCCATGCCCTGTGCTCTCCCGTCACACCTGTTGGTGGCTGCAGCAGGGCCAGGCTCCAGACCACAACTTTTGAGATTGGAAGCAAAGCAGACAGAAATGCTTCGGAGCCCGGGTTGCAGCTGCACAGACGATACACTAACTTTATTCACGTTGATACAAAAGTAGATTTTTTTTTCTAGAAATGCTCTCTTGTGCCAGGGGGACAGGGGATGGGTGGCGAGGGGCAGGAGGAGGCCTGAGGGTGGGGACAGGAAGGGCTTGCGCCCCAGCGAGGGTCACAGAAACGAGACTGCGGCAGGGGCCACGAAAGCTGAGGAGCTGAGGTCTGGCGATCCCTCCACCCTGTTCTGCCCACACTGTGGCGTCTGGGGGACTCAGGCAGGCCAAGGCCTGGACAGAACAGCTCTCTGTCCTTTCCTCTCGTCCTGGCCGGCTGCCCCTAGGGGATGCCCGGGGCTCCGGCCTGCAAGGCCAGGGCAGGCCTGCCCCTTCCCACTTCCCCTTCCTTATACTCTCCTCTTAGAAAGGCTGGGCATGCCCAAGAAGGACCAGGGTGGCAGTTGGGGGAGTCAGGAGTGGGTACAGATAGCTGCTCACAGGGCATGGAGGGAACTGAGGCCAGGCTGCCTGCCGAGGGGCCCACGGGGGGTCACTGGGGAAGGGCCTTGAGGATGGCATTCACCTCCTCTGCCACAGCCGTCAGGGCAAATTCAAACTGGTCCTGGGGAGGGGCAGCGAGAAGAGAGTCATAGGGAGCCCATCCTCCACTCCTGCCCCAGCAGGGTCTTTGAGGGGGTACTGGGAAGGTGCCCGGGGAAAAGGGGAGCAGGCTGGGAAGAGGCAGGCAGGAGGGGCCAGGCTGGATCCCCAGGGTGGCTGAGCAGGGGGTGCTGGGGGAAGAGTGGCCGTGAGGGTTGGGGCAGGAGGCCTGGTCACCTTGGAGCGGACGAGGCCAGGCCGCTGGTCTCGGACATGCTCCAGGGTGGCAGCGATGTCGATCTCCTTCACTCCTGGGGGGGTTGGGGGGAGCAGAGGGCTGCTCAGGACCCAGAAAGCCTGGGACATCCTGGGGTGGGAGGCTTGGAGGCTGGGGCAAAGCCTGGAGGTGTGACAGCCTGCCTCCTAAAAGCTCCCTGGCCCTGCGTGCTAGGGAGACTTAATCTGGAGCCGGGGGCTGTGGGAGCCGGGGACTGTGGGTGCCGCGGGGAAGAGCCTTACCTTTTGCCATGCGGTTGAGGACCATGTCGATGAGGATGTAGGTACCAGTCCTCCCCGCTCCGTCACTGAAACGGGATGGTGACAGGCTCAGCTCAGGAACCAGCAGGAAGGGGCAGGGACAGAGGAGACATGGGGTGGGGGGCTGGCGGGGTGGGGACAGGTTGGTCAATCCCATAGGGTTGGCTTGGGGAGGGCATGGTGAGCTGGGGGTGAGGGAAAAGTTGTATCACCTGGCCTTGGGAAGTGGCCTCCAGTGGGGAGCCTGTGACATGTGGGGAGTCACTTGGGCAATAGGACAGTCAAAAAGGAGAGCCCTGGCTCAGCCCTGAGCAGGGAGGGGGGCAGGAGGAGGGAAGGGGGTGTGACCCTCTCCAACCTCTGGCCAAAGCTTTTCTTCAGCAAACTTCATGTGTAAAAGGCCAGGTAGTAAATATTTTAGGCTTTGCAGGCAACATACAGTCTGTGTTGCATATTACTTTTTTTTTTCCCATTAAAAAATGTGAACACCATTCTTAGCTCATGGGTCATTGAAAAAGCAGGTGGTGTGCCGGATTTGGCCTTCGGGCTGTAGTTTTCTGGTATCGAGGGGACAGGCAGGTGATGGCATGGAAGATGTGCACAGGGAGGGGCCCACAGAGAGGGGCGGGAACCAGGAGTGCCCCACCAGGGCCCTTCCGTCCCCACTCCCAGCTGAGCCCCTCCCCACACACCTGCAGTGTACGATGACCGGGCAGGAGCGGCCCCGGTAGCATTTATTCACCTTCCTGCAACAAGAAGTAGGTGTGAGGACCAGTGAGGACCAGAAGGGGTACCAGCCAAAATACACAGCTGCTGGCCTCTCTTTCCTCCTTTTCTCCCCACATGCTCAGGGCAGGGGAGGGAAGGGGGTTGGAGGGAGCAGAGTCAGGGCTGCAGGCAAAGAGCCAGAGCTGGCACAGTGGCACTGGGCTTGCCTTGTCACTGACGAGCTATGTGCCCAAGCTCTGTACCTGGATCAACTGATTTAACCTCTTTGGGTCTTAGTTTCCTTATCTGTAAAATGGGGGTGAGAATAATAGTAACTTTCCTCTTAGGATTCTTACAATGATCACATGAGATCGTCCATATAAAGAGCTAAGCACACAGTCTGTCACATAGTAGGTGCTCAATAAGTGGTAACTCCTACTAATGATAATATCTTATAATATTAACGGCCACCTCTGCCAGAAGTCCAAGGGGGATGGGCTTTCTGGTGACTTCCAGGGCGTCACTCTTGCCACATCCTGCATGAGCTCTACCCCTCTGCTCTCTTCTACAACCACCAGGCTGTTCTCCTTCCTCCTCAGGCTCCTTGTGGTCCTCACCAGCTGTGATGTCAGGTATCCCTGGGCACAGTTTCTCTGGCCAGGGAAGGACAACCCCTCAACTCTGAACATTGTGCTGCTGCCTGTATCTCTGGGCCAGCCTCACCTTAGCACAGGAGCTGTGTGGCTGGATCATATTCAGATTTGGGGTCCACTTGGATCTGAGACTCTTCTTTGCTGATTCTGACCACAGCTCAGCAAGGAGCAGAGGGTTTATCTCCTCAGTGGCTCAATCCAGCTTTCTCTTATCTCCTGTTACCTTCCTGCTTTGAGTCACCTGCAGACTCTTGATAACCACTCTGGGCCTGAACTGGGGAGGAACTTCTTAGGGGTTATCAGATCAGGGGAAGCTTGGAACTTAGCAATCCTCTAGTTTGGCTTCCCCAGACTTGCAGAAATCAGGTATCTTTGAGTGGTTTTACAGGATCCACAATGATTCTGCATTGCCTGGAAAGTCAGAGTGACTGGGTTGAACAACAGCCACAACAGTGGTTCCCAATCATTTAATAAGAATGACAAACAGCAGCTAGAATTCATTAACTGAGCATTTACTCTGTGCCAGACACTTAAGTTAGATTTTACATGCTTTCTCCTAACTCTTCCAACAAGCCTCTAAAGTATGTGTCATCACCCTCATTTCACACGTAAGGAAACAGAGGGAAGTCAAGGAACTTGTTCATTCTAGGGCTTCTTTTATTATTTCGCTGTCCCTCTGGTGGACCTTCACCAAACTGCATTTATCGATCAGTTCCAGATGTCTAATTAAACACACTGAGTTTACATAATTTTAGCCTAAAGCAAAGAAACATAACCTTTTAGCTTACCTGTGCAGCCTTAAAACAGATCCATGAACTAGTCCTATCAGGGTTTTTAAAATGTGGAAAACAGTAAATGGCTTTGATACACCTGGCATTGCTTCAAGATGTCTATGCTTCAGGTCCCAGGGACCCCAGTTAGAAACCATTTTCCCGAGGCTAAGAAACTATAGCCAGGTCCCCACCCCCAGCTCTGCTCCTCTGCTCTTTGCCCAGTACCTAGAACCTCAGCCCAGCCTGGAAGAGGGCAGAGAAGCAGTTTGGGCCCCCACCCGTGGCTGCAGGCTTCTCAGCTGCCTGTCTGGGAAGAGGAAAGGCAGGTGCTGGAGGACTGTCCTGAGTGTGGGTCTGGTGTCAGGACAGGGTAAGTCCCTCAGTTAGCTTCCTGTCCCAGCCCCCACGCAGTTCCACAGAGTCCCCAAGAAGCCAGGGATGCGTCCACACTCCCTGCGACAGTCTGTCTCTCCCCAGTCCCCAGCTCTCCCAGCAGGCTGCAGAGAGCCCCCTGGGGCCCACATGTCCTGTCTGTTCTGTCCATGTAGCAGCCACACCTGCCAGTGATCACTTTTGTGACTATGCAACTGGAGTGAGAATACTAGCTGCAGATCACAAAAATGACACTGGCAGCTGTGAGGGAAAGTGGAGGAGAAAGACAGGGAGGGAAGGAAGGAGAGGGAAGGACAGATGGGGGACAGACAGAGGGTGGGACAGAGAGGGACAAAGAGAAAAGTGAGACAGACAAAAAGAGACACAGCTATAGATCGGGAGATACAGGGGAAAGAGAGAGAGGGGAAGAGAGAGAGAGGAAGAGGGGGAGACAGGAAAAGGGAGAGGTGCAGAGAGGGACCAAGGGATCCAGAGGGAAAGAGTGACAGGGAAACAGCCAAAGGGAAAGAGACATGAAAAGGAAGGGAGAGAAGGAGGAGAGAGAATGGAAGAGAGGGAAGAGAAGTAGAAAGAGAGGCAGAGACAGGGAGAGGGATAAAGGAGGGGAGGTGGGGCCGGAGGGCGTGAGAAAAGGAGAGGAAAAAGCAGGCAGAATACTGCTGGAGGAGAGGAGAGCAGGAAGCAGGGGACAAGAAGCATAGAGAGGGAGGGAGGCAGGGGAGACGGGAGTAAGAAATAGGTGAGCCGCTCTTGGGGGAGGGGTAAAGGAGAAGCGCGAGGGAGGGGGAGTGGAAACATCGGAGCGTGGGAGGAGCGCCTTGAAAGGAGGGCGCGGGAGGGAGGCCGCAGAGAGAGCCCGGAAAGCGGGGATGGGGGTGGGTGATGGGGAGACGGGCGCAGCAAGACAGAGCATCAGTCCTGGCGGGGGCGGGGCGTCTTGAAGAGGGCGGCCAGAGGTCAGAGGCTAAGGCTCCAGGTCAGCGCATAAACTGGGTCAGCGTATGACCCACGGACCCCTAGCAGTAGGTGGGCTGGAAGGGGGAGTCTAGCTCCCGGCCCCCTACTCGGGTGCCGCGCTCTTTCAAGACCCCTGGGAGCCTGCCTGATCCCGCCCCTCCCCTAGCCTCGCCCACCTCCCCTAGCCCCGCCCCTCCCACCCTAGCCGCGCGTCTCCCTAGCTCCTCCCTCTACTGCCCCGCCCCCTGCCAAGGCCGGCCCCGCCCAGCCCCTCCCGAGGCGCTGCGGACCTGCGGAAGTCCAGCAGGGGCCGCGTGGAGGCCGGAGTGCCCTCTGCCGGCCAGCTGAGGAAATGAAACTGCGTGAGCGTGCGCGTCTCCTGGGTGTGCACGTTCTTCAGGTAGAAGCTCCGCACCAGAAAGTCTTCGCACCAGATGTGCTCCGACACCAGGTTCACCTGCGGAAGAGTGGGCTCTCCAGCTTCCCCAGCTGCGTGCACACCTGGCCACCGCACCTTCTGGGCCTCTCCCAGTCCCCCCAGCCTTCCAGGCCAGTTCACATTCGTCATCCTCAGGGAAGCCCACCCACTAGCCACCCCAACTGTTCTAGCTGTCCCCCAGAACCCGGTGTCAGACATCAGGACAACGGGCGGCTCTTCCATCTAATCAGGTCTTATCGCAACTATTAGTATGAGCTTCTTGAGGTCAGAGTTTCTCCCTCATCTCCCTCACAGGGCCTAGCAAAGTGTCTGTGCCACATGCACCATAAACTTTGATGAAATTCTCTAATATTTGATTTTTTCTTCTTTAACCATGAGCAAGAGCAATAAAAAACTTCAAGAAAAAAAAAAAAGAAAAACGGCTGTTGGGTGCTTATCTGGCAATAAGCTTCTGATGTGGTCCTGATGTTTCCTGTCTTAAAGAAGGGTCACCATTTCCCATTTGTCCAGAATCTATTGCCATATGTTGCTTCTTTCTTTGCTTTGGCCTCTGGGAAATTCAGAGCCAAGTGAGACTCAACTGAAGTAGGTCTGAATCCTGGTCTTTGGGTATACTTACCTTCCCTGTCTCATTTACTCTTGGCAATTAGTTTCTTACCTATGTTTTAGTGGTTTTGTAGTTTTATTTTTGTACCTTTTATCATAAGCCTACAGATGCTTTTTAAAGGCCATAGACAGGAGACACATGCACATATATGTATGTGTGTGTGTGAATATATGTGTGTATGCACATATGTATCTATATACACGTATGTATTCATATATGTATAAGGAGGCCACCATGCACCATTTCCCATGGCTTAGGGTCCTGCTGACCTCATACACATGGTAGAGGGAGGAGCCCTCATCTGGCCAGTAGCGGTCACACTGCTTGATGCCATCTTCCACCAGCGGGGTCAACATGACGATGACGGTGCAGCCATTCTCCCACACCATCTAGGGGCAGAGGCCCAGGTAAGCTCCACCCTCCCCTCCCCGGGACCTGGCTGGCCCTGGCTGGCCATGAGGCCCCAGTCCCTAGAGAAACCCTCCCTCCAAGAGCCCACCTGCCAGAAGTCTGCGATGGTGTGGGACAGCGGGCCCTGCGTGGCTATGTAGGCTGGCATCCGAGGGTCATGCTCTATCTGGGGGCAGGAAAGATGCAACATGAGCCAGAATGGGAGATGCCACCATGGAGAGGCTTGGTCAAAGGAGTGGGAGGGGGCCAGCACCCCCACCTTTCCATGCCAGGGTTCAGGCCCCACAATTCCAGGGCCTTGGGTGGTAACCTCATGGGAATGGAGTTTATGGCATGACTAGGGGAAAGAGAGGATGGGGATTGGGGAGAGGGGGCGACTGGAGCCAGGGCCACTCACAATGGGGCTGGCGTTGATGTAATCACTCCGAGAAGGGCTGCTCTCCACCTTCAGCTTGATGCGGGCGTGGTCATCTGCACAGACCCCCCGCATCCCACCCAGATGCCCCCCCGGTCATCGGGGTCCTGGCACCGCTGCCTCTTGGCCCGAGCCAGGAGCCAGCCCCTCTCCCCAGGCCCTCCAGAGCTCCCAGCAGGGCTCACTCACAGGGCAGGAAGTCAGGGTGGCGGTTCTTTTTGATGTTGCCCTCCCCCTGGGCGGCAGCGCAGGTGTTCGGCTCTGCCTGGTAGGCGCACAGGGCCTGCCACTCCTTGGCCAGGCGGTCCCGGTTCCGCAGGTGGTCCTCCATGTATGCCTGCGGGGGCACCACAGCCTGGCTCTGACCCACACCCTGCCCCTCCCTCCATTGTTCCCCCTCACCCCAGGGCCTGGCCCTGTCCTGACCAGAATCATGTGCCCCGTGGAGATGTCCATGTTGGCCTGGGCGGGCTCCTCGCACCAGGACGGGGTGCTGCTGTGGGAGCTGGGACTGGCCTGGGCCGCGTCGCTGAACTGGGAGGACACGCTGCTCACCCGCGAAGGCTCGGGCGGGCCCTCTGCCCGGTTGAACAGGGACTTCGTGGCCATGTGCTGGCGGCACAGGTCCTGCAGAGGAACAATCAGGTGGGGGTCCAGGGGTCCCCTTGAAGCCTTCCAACAGGGTCCTGGGCCCTCAGGCCGGTCCTTAGTGACTGATTTTAAATGGAACCCGTTCCTCTGGAGTCGAGCCTCTGCCCTGGCCCTTGTCCTTCTCAGGGTGGCACTGCTTGGGTGGTGCTTACGACAACCTCGGATATTACAGAGTAGAATCCCAGAACCCCAGATCTCAGCATTGGGGAGATCCTTAAGGAATTGTCTGCCCTCAATTCCCATCCCACAAAAAATGCCCCCACAACACCCCTAAGGGGGCTTTTGCAGCCTCTGCCTGGACATTCACAGGTGGGAGCTCACTGTCCATTCGCCTGCCTGTCCCCACCCCATGCAAATCCGTCCCCACCCCACGCAAATCCTAGACTCCCAAGCCCCTTCCATTTCCTCTCCTCAGCAGGCTCTGGGGCTGCACACCTGGTACTCAAAGGTAGTGTCGCCTTGGGCCCCCTCGGGCCCCAGGGCTGCCAGGCGCTCCTTGTCCCGCTGCCGCGCATGCTGCCGCACACACAGAGCCACCGCCAGAGCCACCAGCAGCCCGGCCACACCCGCCAGGGCCACCAGAGCGAGCAGCACCGAGCGCAGGGGCGAGGAGCTGTGGGCCGGCCGGGGAAGGACGGCAGCTGCCTCCTCTCTCTGTGGGAACAAGGCCAGAATCAAGGGCGGCAGAGGATGTGGGAATTTGGGGAGTTTCAGAGCTGCTCCTCGTCCCGCTCCCAGGCCTCCGCTCCCTGCTGGCACATTCCCTGGAGCAAAGCTGGGAGGGTGGAGGCAGGGGGTACGGGCATAAGGGCCCCGATGGACCTACGATCCTCCTCCTCGATCCCCAGCAGACCAACTCAACCTCACTACAGTGCCAGAGGCTTAGTGGGTGACCCCGGCAGGAGTATTTGCATTTAAAAATGGCTGTTGAAGGGAGAGAAAACAGTGCTTTACCCAAAGGGAGTGAATAGTGGAATGTGAGGCTTCAATGTTGGATGCAGAATAGAATATATTTTGAGCATAATGTCTTTTCTGTGCCATTTTTCCCCTTGGAATTTAGAGACTTGCTCCAGAAGGCTCTGTTCTTGCCTAGAGCACTGCCTTCCTATAGAAGGCCGGTCCCGCAAGGTGGAGGAGCCACCTGCGCCCTCTGCTGGTAGGAAAGAAAACTGCACCGGACAGGGCTGCTTTGGCGAAGCCAGGAAAATGAAGCTGAGGTTTCAGCTCCAGTTCTCCTGCCAAGTTTGCCTCCAGCATTTGAAGGCAATGTCAGTCCTCTGGGGCTCTGACTGACTCATACCTGTCCCACTCCGGTCTGCAAGATCCGGAGCCCTGTCTGTGATTCCAGTTCCGTCTGCACCAGCCCTGCAGGGAGAAGGTGGGTCAGGCTCTGTCCAGCCAGGCGACAGGCAGAGCCCATGTGGACTAAGGGTATATCAAGGGAAACATCAGCCACAGACCTGGGTAAGTCCCACTAGGGCTGGGGCTGGGGCCAGGCCTGAGGTTGAGGTTGGGGCAATATTTACCAGCTTGCTGTGTCACGTCAGCCAAAGACAGGTTCCGCTCATTGTGCCGGATGCGGAAAGTAAGGGCAGGTCCCACCACACTGCCAAATAGGAGCTATGTTACTGCCTTGCCCACCCCAGACCGAAGACTCTAAAAGAGAGGCCAGCTCTGGCCTTCTCCCCATCAGAGGATGGGGCTAGAGGAGATCAGTGATACCCTGGAGGGGGCCTGAAGCCAGGAAGATACTGGAGGGGGTCAACAGCAAGGCAAGAGGTGGCTGTACCTCCAAGATAGGTGGGAGCATATCTCTGACCCCACTTTGGCACCTTCCTGTCCTGTATCCCTCCCTCCTCAAGTTGCCTTCTAGATGCCTACGCAAGAAACCAGCCCCACCTGATGTTGATGAAGCTGCCCGAGGACACGTGCACATGCTCAGCCAGGATCTCCAGCAGCTTCACTCCTGCAGCCAGGCTTAGCGGCCTGGGGATGGGGAGCAGGCAGAGGAAGGAATGTGGGTGCCCCCTCAACCACTGTTTCTTGAAACAGGCCACCCCTAGAGGTGCAGACCACCTGCCCACTCCCTGTCTCCTTCACATCTGGATTTCTGTTCTCTCCTTCCCTAGGGGACTGGAAGGCTCCCCCAGCAGGAGCCCTTACTTCTGGTCAGTGACGATGTAGCCATACTCCTCTGCTGACGGCTGAGCTGAGGGCTGCCCTCCCTCTGTGGGCTGCCTCTGGCCCAGTGGACTTTTCTTCTCCAGGAGGACAGGTGTGGCAGGAGGGCTGATAGCCTTGGGGAGCTCGGAGGAGCCAGCGCTCAGCACCTGCTGGCCTTTCTCGGAGGTGGGGCTGGCAGTGGGGTGTCCAGGCAGGGAGGGCGTGGGGGGAGGAGGCTCCGCTGTATCTCTGCCCTGCATCTGCTCCTCCATTGTCTGTTTAGAAGAGAACCGAGAGGTGTGGCCGAGCCTGGTACTGGACCATGGAGGGGCTGGGGAGAGGAGGTCTGCACCCTGGACTCTGAGCAGTCCCCAGTGGAGTTTAGGACCCGTTTATCTTTCTACTCCCAGGGTCCAATGCCATCATGGGCATAGGCAGGGCACACAGAAAATGTGAACCAAGTGGATGGATGAAAGAATAAAGGATTGAATGAATGGGACAGTCTGCAATAATCCACAGGATGGGGCTGGAGTCAGGGAGAACCTCTGGAGCAAGGGAAGCTGGCATTAGGGTAGAAGATGAATAGGCAGGCAATGATTTTTAGACATTTGTTTAGCCACAAAATGTTAGAAGTCCAACATGTGAAACAGATAGAAGGAGACCTCTTCCAGCTATAAGGGGTTGGGAGCCTCCCTGCTTGCGACTCCCCTCTTCCCTGACTCCTTAGAGCATGATCTGAAATGACCGCAGGGAAAAGAACAGTGAACCAAGAATTCTGGCTTCTGGTCCCAGCTCCACCATCAACTTCATGTGACTTAGACAGTGACTTGCAGTCACTGGGACTTGGCTTCCCCTTTTGTAAAATAAAGGGGTGCAGGGTACAGATTCTGGGTCCCCATCCTGAAGTTTAGATTTCAGCAAGAGGGAGAGCTGCCAATGGGGCACTTTCAGGTCAGGAAAGTGCTGGGAACTTACTTTCTTGGTGTCAGCTCCAACACTTACAGCTCCTCCTGTAGGGACAGGGAAAACAAGACTCTGGGCAAAGGGTCAAGGCCAAAGGCCACACAACACAGATGGTAGAAGAGGCCAGAGACTCTGAGCCTGTTATATTTGCTGTGTCCTTTCTCCCCGCTACTGACCAAGCCTCTATGACTGGTCTCACCCTCAGCATGGCCTTATTTCTCTTTGCTTCCTCTTTGTAATTCATTGGTTTATTAACTTCTCCCTCAGGCTCTGGCCACAGCTCTCAAAGCTATTCTTTGTTCAGTCCTCCCTCTACTCCTTAATTATTGGCTCGTCCTTAACACTGGCCATGCCCCTCCATGGGTCCTCATTATCCTTGACCACGCCCATCTTGGCACCAACTTATCCTTGCTCACACCTTCTGTTGGTTTCTTTTTCCACTATTTTCACCCTCCCATCCTTTCCTGGCCTGACCCCTCAGCTCCCCACCCCACCCCTTGCTCCTGGCCTTCGCTGGCAATGAACTTGGATCTCAAAAGAATGCCCTTCCTTTGACCTTGACCCTTCCCCTCCAGGCTGCTCCATGTGGTTATGAAAGGTGGTGCAAGAGGCCTCTACGGAATGGGGTGTGGATAGTCTCTTCCTGGACACTCACCCAGATTTCTTCCTACACCTTTGGGCAGCAACTGCAGCAGGTTCAAGAGGGTGGAGAACTGCTCAGGAGTCAGCTGACGCAGCTCCACCCCATAGCCCGCCAGCACAGCTGCCAGTCTCTGCAGAGTCACATCTCCTGGGAGCCAGACACAGAGCTTAGGGCTGACGGTGGAATGAACTTGTGGGATGCAGATGGGTGAGTGGTGGGTGGGAGGGCACTAGCACATTTATGAGATTCTCAAACACTCAGACATTGATGTCCTCCCCTTCCCAGCCCTTGTCCACACGTCAGGGAAAAGCCTTTCTAGGGCAAAGACCAAACTTCAGGGCCACCATGGACTTCTGACTCTTCATCCAAAGAAGAGTCATGCCAGCTTCACTCACCACTGTATCCCCAGTGCCTACTAGTGCCCGGCATAGATCAGCTTATCAGTAAACAGTAGTTAAATGAATGAATAGCTTTAAGGACAGAATAAGAAATGCACGGATAGTCAGGGAGGAGCCCCGTGGTTCCCCAAGCAGCCCCCACAGGCAGGGAGGTGGATGCTGAGGCCTCCATTACCTGGCTGGACTGCGGGGGAAGGAGGCTTCTCCCCACGACCCCCTTGTCCTTCCACCTCATAGCCCTCTGAGGAATCCTCTGCCCGACTGCTGCCCCCTTGCTCTGGCAGCCTTGGCATCCTGGCTCTGCTGGGCACTGGCAGCTCCTGGGCCAGGTAGAGCAGCCCTGAGTCCTGGTAAAGCTGAGCAGGTGAAGGCCCTGGAGGATCTCCATAGGTGTGGCCAGGGTGGGCCCCAAACATGCCCTTGGAGGCAGCTCTGCTGAAGAGGGCAGGGGGTTCAGCCTTGGGCAGGGGGCCAACACTGACCACTGCTTGGGAGCTCTCTGAGCCCTGGGAGCCATCACGGGAACCAAACTGTGGGAAACCAGAGATCCTGATAAGAGGAGTAGTCAGGGCTGGAGGATTGGGGTTGGGGTAGGGCTCGAGTCTAGGGCTCACCTGCTGGAACAGGTAGGGCTGCAGCAGGGCAGGTTCATAACTCAGAGCAGAATGGGGGGTCTGTGGGGGCAGCAGCAGATGCTCCAAGAGAGGAGGCAGCAGCTCAGCCTGCAGAGGGGACAGGGAGGTGCCCACCCCCGCTCCACCCCCACCCACTGGAGGTTGAGGAAGCCGGTGCTGGGTAGCAGGGGCAGAGCCAGTGGGGAAGCCCTGTAAAAGCAGCTCCCCAGTGGAGGCAGGTTTCCTGTGCACGAAGCCAGATCTGGGGAGGAAAGCAAAGTGTGCATGTATGTGTTAGTTGTGGCAGCAAGCGTATAGAGAGCCTAGGAGGCAGAGATAGTGAGGTTAGACAGTCTCAGCAGATCAGACGGGCCTGACCTCCTGAGAAATGAGGTAGCTTCAAGGGAGGAGAGAGTAGCATAGGGAAGGGCTAGAGGGTGAAGCCTGGGACAAAAGTCATCTGCCTCCCTGGTAAGCATGCCTAGCACCCCCATAAAGAGCTGCAGAGGTTAGGGAAGAGTGAGGCTAGGGATGGAGAAGGAGAGAACAGAAGCAGGGGAGGGTAGCTGGGGACCTTTCTAGATAAACTGTGGCTGCAACTTGGAGCTTGCCTGTTGCTTTTGTGTGCCATCTTCCCAACACCTGGCCTTCCAAGTGTATGTTTGAACATTCGGGACTGCCCCTCCCCCACCACCTGTCTTAAACATCTTGGTATCATCACCTGAGCCCCATGGGCCTCATTTACTTCCCCTGCTTTAGAGGCCCTGACTACAAAAAGATAATAGTGCCTCCTGCTGTATGTAATTCTACACAGTAACAAAACTGAAGCATTAAACAACTCAGGTCCTACAAAATTCTAATTTGCCCCATGATAACTACCTTGATGCTTCTTTTGGAACACTAGATGTCAATGCTTTTCAGAGCAGTTTTTAACGTCCCTGTTCTACTGGATCTTCAGGAATGAGCTCAGCTTCTACTGGATGTGTGGCAGTGTCAGAGGGTGACCATTCATGAGTCTCTCTTACCTGTGCTCCAGCTCCACCCTGCTGGCCTTGACACCCACTTCCCTCCCCCTTCCCTTTGTCCATCAGGATGACCACAGACCCGCCAGCCTTGCCATGTTGGTGTTGTCGTTCAGAAAGGCTGCCTACCTGTCCCTCAGACGGAGGTCTGGAGAGTGAAGCCTGGGGATGCGCTCCATCTCCTGGGAGATCACATACTGGGTGAGGTCATCATGCCAGGACAATCCTACCAGTAGACAGGATGGAGTGAGATTGACTCCCAGGATAGCCTGAGGGCTCAGTAACAGGAACCAGCAGGAGATCAGAACTGTACTACCTCCCAGAAGTGCATTAAGTTTGACAGAACAGAGGGGCAGTGGAGGGGACTAGGGATCCAGTAGACGATCTGAGTTGTCTTCTTCCTACCCTCAGATTCAGATTTTGGAATCAGACTGCCTGGGTTTGAATCCTGCCTCTGCCACTTATAATAGTGTGGTCCTGGGCAAGTTACTGAACTTCTCTGAGCCTCAATTTTCTCGTCTGTAAAATGGGGATTCATACCTTCTAAGATTGTTGTGATTGTTAAAATAACCCATATGAAATGTTTGGAATGGTAACTGTTACATAGTGTCATCATCATCAAAATAATAATTATAACTATTATTTTTATTATTTTCATTCTCTTTGCTGATCCCCAACCCTAGTTTTCTTTATCTGTATGTAAAGTGGGAATATTACATACTCCTGTTGTGAAGATCAAGTAAGATCAGGGAATTGAAAGTGCTTAGAAAACTCAAAGTACTATACAAATGTTTTAAACACATCATCATCATCATCATCGTCATTGTCATCATCATTTTATCCTGAGGCAGGTCTTCTATTTGACTCTTTTCCCTCATGAAACTCTGTTCTTGGGAAAGGTCAGTTTTTATTACAAAGGAATCATATCCCACTTTCCACCCCCATTCTTTCTTTCCTGCTTCTGGACATATAATCTATGTTGCATGGCTATATCCAGTGGTCAAGTCTCAGACCTCATCTTAC
This sequence comes from Choloepus didactylus, assembly GCF_015220235.1. Lineage (NCBI taxonomy): Eukaryota > Metazoa > Chordata > Mammalia > Pilosa > Megalonychidae > Choloepus > Choloepus didactylus. Next base: position 112,306,425 of record NC_051315.1, read on the forward strand.
TTAACCTATCATCATCATTTGACACTGTTGATCACTGCCTCCTCCTTAATACACTTTCACTTGGATTATAGGAACCAAACACTCTTAGTTTTCCTTCTACCCCTGTGGCTTCCAGTCTCAGTCTCTCTTAATGGTTTCTCTCCTTCTCCTGGTTCTCTCAATATTAGAATTCTCTAGCACCCAATCCTTGGTCTTCTTCTTCATATACACCCAATCTTTTGGTGTCTCGTCCATGTCACAGCTTTAGTTACATCTATATGCCAAAGAATTCCAAATTTTATATCTCTACTCTAGAACTCTTCAAGTCTAATCTCATATACTCAACTTCCAACTCTACTTCAATGTCTAACAGACATTGTAATCTCAACATGTTCAAAACTGAATACCTCCCCAAGTTGATCCTTCTGCAACTTGCCCCATTTCAGTTGATGGAATCTCCTTTGTTCCAGTTGTTTAGCAATAAAACCTTGGTATCATCTTTGACACCTCTCTTTCTTTCACAGCACATATCAAATATATCAGGAAATCATGCTGACTACCTTAAACATATATGCAGAATTCTATTATTCCTCACTGTCTCCTTGCAATCACGCTGGTTCAAGCTGGCCTCATGTCTCACCTGAATATTGTGGTAGCTTTTAATTGGTCTCCCCCCCCCCCCGCTACCCTTGGCTCTCTACATTCTGTTCTCAACACAGCAACATAAGTGGTCCTTTTCAAGTAGAAGTTAGACCATGCACAGCTGTACTCAAAACCTTGTGATGGCTTCCTCTTTCCCTCAGTGTAAAAGCCTATGTCCATACATTTTCCTACAGGAGAATATAAGGCTGTATAATGATCTGCATACAGAAACACACACACACACACACACACACACACACACACACACACACACCCCATTACCTACCTCACTGAATCTTCTCTTTCCCTCCATTACTCCTCTACAACTACACTGACTTCTAAGCTATTCTTTAAACCAGTGCTCCTTCCTTAAGGCTTTTGTTCTAGCTGTTCTGCCAGCCTGAAACACTCATCCCCAAAATAATCTTCTGGAAAAATTTCTCATCTCTTCAAGTCTTTCTTTAAATTTCATAGTGTCAGTAAGATCTACCTTAGCCACCCAATTTAATACTTTGTATCTTCTCACTTCACCATTTCTGATCCCTTTTATCCTGCTGTAATATTTGATTTTTCCATGGCACTTATCACCTTCTGACATACTTATACTTTCTAATTTATATAGCATACCCCTGCCTCCATCCCTGAATGTAAACTCCAAAAGGCAAGGATCTTTGTTTTATATCCAGATATATCAAAATATCTGCCTGCCACATGGTAATAACATTTGCTGAATGAATTAATTGGATGGGTATATATTCCCCTGCCTGAGGACCCCAGGATTTATGACTCTGGAGCACTTGGTAGTTCCAGGGGGTGGGGCTGGTCTCAAGGAGATGGATGCTGGCCTCTTCCAGTGGCTTCTTCTAGAAGTGGATGTGATAGGAATGTTTCATGAAGAGATGTTTATGGTAGGAGAAAGCCTCTCCTCAGGTCAGGAAGCCTCTCAGTGCTCCATCCATAAATAACCAAGTTTCCTGTCTTTCTCCTCCAGTACACCCAGACCTCACCTTGGGACATGAGCTGTCGGAGCACACCTTGTAAACGTTGGAGAACTGGGGAGGTGACTTGCAAAAGAGGCCGGGCTTGCCCCATTCCCACCTGGCACTGTCCAAACAAGCCATCTAAGAGCACAAAAGTGGTGTCAGTAGGAGGCTTGGACAGAAGGCATCCAAAGTCAGGTTGCAAATGAGCAGAACTCTTTCTACTTTCTCTTCTGGCTTCAGAATTCTCTGCTCCTCCAAGACATTCCCCTTCTCCACAAGGCCAATGTCCCTCCTCCCTCCTGGTCCTCCTCCCTCCATTTCTTTTTTATTATGTCATCTCAGCCTTATGATTCCTATGCCTGGGCCTCCTCACTCACCCTGAATACAGACTTCAAGATGAGAGCAGAGCCTCCGGTCAAATAGACAGCCTGTAGGGGGACAGGTGAGCAGAGACTCAGACATCCACACACACATCAAATGGTCAGATGAACACGCTGAGCAACAGGGAAGCAGATAGTGTCCATTCTTTCACTCTAAGGAAAGCTCTAAGCCTGGAGGAGAGTAGAGAAGTGCCTAGAATTCTTAAGAGAAGGAAGAACCGGACCTTGCTTTGGATTTTTAGGATCTACCAGTCTAGATCTTTTTCCTAAAAGCCAGTTTGCTTAATTGACTAAGGGGGACAATAAGCGAGTGGTGGTGAAGGATCGAACACTTCTGTTCTCACTGGATTTTTTGGCTAAATTCTGGGGAATAGGGGACTTTCCTTCCCAAATCTCCAAAAGCACTGTAACTGTGATGGCCTGGAGCTCAAAAAAGTTGAAAACCCACACACACTCCGTGAGGTAATGGGATAGTGGGGTCTCTAAGGCAACCCTCCCCTCCCCCAATACCAAAAGGAAAGGGAGTGACTCTGGGTGCAGGCGCTACTGTTTGCGGGCCTCAGCGCATTGGGTGCTGTCCCCGGTGCTGAAGTTCTGAGCCTGGAAGGGCTGAGGGCTCGTCTGGAGGCAGTTCCGGGAGAGGAAGGGGTGACAGGGCGAGGAGTCTCCACAAGACCTCTGTCCCACCTCTCATGCACCACTCCGCTAGCCCACAGAGCCACAGGAAGTACTCTGTATTGGCCTCCAAGCCCGAGTGGGGAGAGGGGGCGCCAGACCGCGAGGCTCAGCCCCTCCCCCTTCTGGTGCCCCCCCCCCCCGCCCCCAGCCCATGAGTCAGCGCTGACTGTTTCTGTCCGCTCAGATGTGAGTCAGCACAGGGCCTGGCTGTGAGGAGGGGGACGGAAAGGGACCCTTCTCTCTTCATTCTCTTCTGCCCTCTTTCCCCGCTGTCCCTCTCTTGACGGAGATCAGATAGTAGCAAGGCTTAAAGAAAAACCCTGGCCCCTTCCTCGGCCCAGCCCTCTACCCGGAGCCGGGACCCCGATGTCCTCAGCTCAGGCTCCTACTGCCCGAAGATCGCGGTCCCTCCGCCCCCACCCGCTCCCTCCCCCTCAGCGCCGGTCGGTTCCACCTCCCTTGTGTCTCAGCGCGACTTGCTTCTCCCGTGGTCTTGTAGCCCGGCTCTAAGTCCCTTTGCCTATGTGCACCCCATTCCTCCTCCAGAACCCGCAATCTTCCCCTGAGCCTGCTGCTCTTAGGTCCCGCCCCCGGATTCCGAGCTCCACCTCCAGGCCTACGCCCCTTTCCTTCCAGATGCCCTCTCACCTTTCTCAGCAAGCAGTCTCCCTCCACCCCCACTCCCCTCAGACCACCTATCTGAGCTTCCCACCTTCACGGCACCCCACCCCTTCAGTCCCGGTTTTGCTTCCCGCCCCCTCCCCCGTCCCCACGGTTTCCTCCTGACCGTGGGCACTGACGGCACTGCAGCCCCCGGGACGGCTGCTCAGCAGCAAGAGGCAGAGGAGCAGCCGGAGACCCCCAGATCCTCCGGGACCCCCAGGCTGCCGCGGGCGCCGCATTCTTCCCGGCTCCGCGCGCTGGCTCCCCTGCTTGAGCCACAGCGACGCCGGCGGGAGCGGGTCAGAGCGGCCGAGGCGGAGCCTGCCTCTCCCCACCCACCCACCAGGCGGAGTCGGCCCGCTCCTCTCGCGGCAACTCCGCCAAGTACGAGCGAGTGGTGACGACACCCCCACCCCCGCTTCTTATGCCTACTTGCGTCATATATGGCGTAATAGCCCAGTGGTAGCGGGAAACCTACGCGAACCATCCTTCCCCACCAGATATAGCGCCTCACTAGAATTCCCAAGTGACCCCATCCCTTTTGGACATATGTTCTTCCCTAGAACCACCACCTCTGTCCCCCAGTCCCAGGTTTGAGGAAAGGGGTTACCAGTTGGGTGGGGGCCAGGAAAGATACGTGAGATGGCGAGTGTAAACACTGAGGTAAGGAGAAGAAAAATCTATAGGTACTCTTACGCATCGTCATTAATAGTTCGGATGTCCTTAGGAGAAGGAATGATTAGGCATGCGTGCTGGGATCCCGGTTCTAGCAATTCCACCCTCTTGGGGTATAACCTTTTGCTTTAACCTCTCTGCGCCCGTTTCCTGATCTCTAAAATGAGGGTGACCTCATAGGGTAGTTGTGAGAATTATATGCATTGAATGCGTGTGAATCACTTAGAAAAATGACTGGCCTGGAACATACTCACCTCTACTGTATACAAACTAGAGTTATTAACCTTGACTTTCTCTCTCTCTCTCTCTCTCTGTCTCTCTCTCTCTCTCTTTCCCTCACACACACACACCCGCAAAATATTTCTCACATCAGTCTACTTTTCTCCATACTCATCTAACCCACTGTATATTTTCATCATGACTATTGCAGTAATTACCTGGTTGGTCTTTCGCTTCCACTTTTGCCACCCTATGAGCTAGGGAGAGAGAGTTCTAAAATTCAAATTTGGTCATGTTACTCTCTTGCTTTAGTAGTTTCCCTTTTGTGCTGGTTTGCAGCTTTTATGTACTCTAGAAAAGATCATGTTCTTTTCTTCTATTTCTGTAGGTGCCATCTTATTGTGGGTGGGACTTTTTGATTAGGTTATTTCAATTGAGATTGTGACCCAGCCCATTCAAGGTGGGTCTTACTCCTTTTACTGGAGTCTTTTATGAGAGGAAAAAGGACACAGAGAGGAAGCCACTGGAATCAGGAGCTGAAAGCAATGAAACCTGGGAGCAGACACAGGCCATCTGCCTTCCTATGTGACAGAGGTGTCCCAGATGCCAGCAGCCTTTTTTCAGAGTCCAGGCATCATCCTGCTGGTGCCTTAATTTGGACATTTTCATGGCCAAAGAATTGTAAATTGTAAGTTAATAAATCCCCATTGTAAAAGTCAGCTGATTTCTGGTGTAATGCATTCTTGCAGCTTTAGCTTTAGTTTATTAAACTATTAAACACCATTAAACCCTGAAAACTTTTCACACTTGTATAAAAATTTTCCAATATCCAAAAAAGAAAAAGATAGAAGTGCATAGTAAATATTCATACACCCATCATCTAGAATTAACGGGTTATTGAAATTTTGCCATATTTGCATAACTTTAGTATTTCATAGTAAATTATAGATATCCTATTTTATTTATAAATATTTAAATGTGCATATCCAAGTAGCAAGGACATTTTTTCACATAACCAAAATACCATTGTGATACCTAACAAAATTTACAATAATTCCCTAATATAATTTAAGACTCAGTTCATATTCACTTTCTCAAATTGTTTAAAAAATGTCTTTTTTTCCCAACTGACTTGTTTAAAACAAAAGTACATCAAGGAAAAAAAAGTACATCACGGACCACCATTGCATTTTGTTATGTTTCTTAATTTTCTTTTAAATTAGTATAGATACCCCCAAGCCCCTATTTTTGATATTGTCTTGTTAAAGAGACCAGATCAGTAATTTTGTGGAATTCCTCATCTTCTGGATTTGTCTGATTCTTTGCGTGTTTACTTATTTCTCTATCCCTTGTATTTCCTGTAAACTAGAAGTCAGATCTAAAGGCTTGATTAGCTCTGGTTAAAAAAAATTTTAAGCAAAGTGCTTTATAGGTGATGCTGGATGCCTTCAATTGCGTCATTTCAGGAGATATATAATGTCTGGCTATCCCTCTATTAGTGATGATAAATTGATCATTGGTTTAAGGTAGAGACAGGCAGATCTTTGTATTTGTAAGGTTATGTTTCCTCTTGTGACCAGCATGTAGTCTGTGGGATGATTCTTCAGCATCCGGAGAATCTTTAGTTCCTTACCAACTTTTCACCTAATAGTTTTACCATTTGTTGATGATCCATGACTAAATCATTTCATTAGAGGGGATTTTTCTAAGTCTATCATTCCTTTTATGTTTATTAGCCAATACTGTTGGGTAAAGAAAAGCTTTCTCCCATCAACTGGGATTTGTTACTCCAAAATACAATTACTACCAAAATTCCTAGTTTTATTCTCTTTACCAATTTGCAGAATAATGAGTTGGTGCAGTTGTCACCTTCAACAATGGCAAATGACTTTTCTTTTGGAGTATTACTGTGGAAGTATTGATTTTTATATATTCAATATGTATTAATCAGTCAGAAGATTATTCTTTTTGAGTTCAAATTGTTCCATTTTAAGCTGGTAAAAGCTCCTTTAAACTGGCTCTGATGACCTTTTGAAAAATCCCATACATTGTTGAAAGCTCCCATGCTTTCTGTCACTCTAAAAGGTATTGGGTTCATTTCATTCATTGTTTGCCCCATACATGGAAGTAATCATTCCTTCAAAAAGACCTGATAGATTTTAGTAAGGACTGATTTTAGAGAACACAACCTGAGTTTTAGAGGTGTTAATGGCTGCTGAGGTGATGTTGCTTCTAGACCCTTTTAGTGCACAGAGCTAGGAGACAGACAGATACACATACACGTTGATCTTAACAATTAAAATTTAAATGTGATTTTTACTGAACACTTTTGATTTTATGCTTCATATCCCTTTATTCCTAAACTGAAAATTTTGGTTCCTAATAACATTGACATAATTACTTATATGTTTAGTCCTACAATATACATAAAATAACTTAAAAATAATAAAAGTTATTACTCTACTAATAAAACAATGGATTACATTTAAGTTTTTTTGGCAGTTTATTTTGTCCTTAGAATATAACCCCTAAGGAAATACCATCAAAATACTGTATTCTAGAGGGAGGAGCTAAGACGGCAGCATAGAGAGGAGTGGAAGACGGTTAGTTCCCCCTGGAATAATTCATAAATGACCAAAAAACTAGTAATAACCTGGAATAACTGCAGGGAGACAAACGTGACTGTCCTCTCATCATCCACCAACCTGAATTGGGAGGAATGCCGAAGATCGCAACATAAAATCTGTAAGTAAAACTGCGGACCTATGCTGAGAGCCGAGAGCCGTGAGCCCCTCCCTCATGGGCAGCACTCTCTCAGCCCAGCTCCAACTGGGTTTTTTTTTTTTTTTCCCCGATATTCTCTTTTTTTTTTTTTTTTCAATCTTCATTTTATTGAGATATATTCACATACCACGCAGTCATACAAAACAAATCGTACTTTCGATTGTTTACAGTACCATTACATAGTGGTACATTCATCACCCAAATCAATCCCTGACACCTTCATTAGCACACACACAAAAATAACAAGAATAATAATTAGAGTGAAAAGGAGCAATTGAAGTAAAAAAGAACACTGGGTACCTTTGTCTGTTTGTTTCCTTCCCCTATTTTTCTACTCATCCATCCATAAACTAGACAAAGTGGAGTGTGGTCCTTATGGCTTTCCCAATCCCATTGTCACCCCTCATAAGCTACATTTTTATACAACTGTCTTCAAGATTCATGGGTTCTGGGTTGTAGTTTGATAGTTTCAGGTATCCACCACCAGCTACCCCAATTCTTTAGAACCTAAAAAGGGTTGTCTAAGGTGTGCATAAGAGTGCCCATCAGAGTGACCTCTCGGCTCCTTTTGGATTCTCTCTGCCACTGAAGCTTATTTCATTTCCTTTCACATCCCCCTTTTGGTCAAGAAGATGTTCTCCGTCCCACGATGCCAGGTCTACATTCCTCCCCGGGAGTCATATTCCACGTTGCCAGGGAGATTCACTCCCCTGGGTGTCTGATCCCACGTAGGGGGGAGGGCAGTGATTTTACCTTTCACGTTGGCTTAGCTAGAGAGACAGGGCCACATCTGAGCAACAAAGATCCAACTGGGGTTTTAATGTTAACTGCTCAATACAGACAGTGAATCCTCAACAAGCAGACAGAAGCTTTTGGTATCAACTGACCTTGGGAGAGTTGGGGGACATATCTATCTCAGGATGGGGAGTCCAGAGGATTGGGTGCTATCCCTGGCTGACGGGTGAACCTGGGAGCTTTTCTGTCCCTTTCTCTTTCTGTGGAGAAAACCTCAGCCATTTTCAGCCCACAGTACTTTGCAGTAAAGACAGCCTCAGCCATTTTAAAATCAAAACACTTTGATCAGCAGAGTCAGAGAAACAAAGAACTTACTGATATGCAGATGACCTCTCTGGAGGGGGCATAGCTTCCCAAGAGGAAAGGGAAGGGCCCAGCTCTACTGCCTGCCTTTCTGGAACCAGACCCCAAAGCCTGGGGGAGGAGAGCCACAGGCCACATCCTCTTACACCAGCTGGTGACAGGGTGACGGGTGCACTTGCCAGGCAGAAAAGCACAGGTGTATCAATCCTCTAAAAAAAACCGTCAGGGAAACCAGATACTGAATATTTCCTCCTTATGTGACCTGAGCCTGTTCTTGTCTGGGAAAACCACATTGGGGTGGCCTAGGAGGCTAGATGCCTAGACAACAGAAAACTACAACCTACTCTAAGAAAAACGAAACTATAGCCCAGTCAAAGGAACAAATGTACACTTCAACTGAGATACAGGAATTTAAACAACTAATGCTAAATCAATTCAAAAAGTTTAGAGAATATTTCGCAAAAGAGATAGAGGCTATAAAGAAAGCACTGGGCATACATAAGGCAGAAATTGAAAGTTCAAAAAAACAACTAGTAGAATCTATGGAAATGAAAGGCACAACACAAGAGATGAAAGACACAATGGAAACATACAACAGCAGATCTCAAGAGGCAGAAGAAAACACTCAAGAACTGGAGAACAAAACACCTGAAAGCCTACACACAAAGGAGCAGATGGAGAAAAGAATGAAAAAATATGAGCAACGTCTCTGAGAACTTAAAGTTGAAATGAAGTACAAGAACGTACGTATCATTGGTGTCCCAGAAGGACAAGAGAAGGGAAAAGGGGCAGAGGCAATAATAGAGGAAATAATCAATGAAAATTTCCCATCTCTTATGAAAGACATAAAATTACAGATCCAAGAAGCACAGTGTACTCCAAACAGAATAGATCTGAATAGGCCTATGCCAAGACACTTAATAATCAGATTATCAAATGTCGAAGACAAGGAGAGAATCCTGAAAGCAGCAAGAGAAAAGCAATCCATCACATGTAAAGGAAGCTTAATAAGACTATGTGCGGATCTCTCAGCAGAAACCATGGAGGCAAGAAGGAAGTGGTGTGATATATTTAAGATACTGAAAGAGAAAAACCACCAACCAAGAATCCTATATCCAGCAAAGCTGTCCTTCAAATATGAGGGAGAGCTCAAAATATTTTCTGACAAACAGACAATGAGAGACTTTGTGAACAAGACACCCGCCCTACAGGAAATACTAAAGGGAGCACTACAGAGTGATAGGAGAAGACAGGAGTGCATGGTTTGGAACACAATTTTGGGAGATGGTAGCACAGCAATGTAAGTACACTGAACAAAGATAACTATGAATATGGTTGAGAGAGGAAGGTTGGGAGCATGTGAAACACCAGAAGAAAGGAGGAAAGATAAAGAATGGGACTGTGTAACTTGGTGAAATCTAGAGTGTTCAACAATTGTGATAAAATGTACAAATATGTTCTTTTACGAGGGAGAACAAGAAAATGTCAACCTTGCAAGGTGTTAAAAATGGGGAGGCATTGGGGGAGGGATGCAATCAATGTAAACTAAAGACTGTAACTAACAGAATCATTGTATTATGCTTCCTTTAATGTAACAAAGGTGATATACCAAGGTAAATGCAGATAAGAGGGGGGGATAGGGGAGGCATGTTAGACACTTGACATTGGTGATGTTGTCTGACTCTACTCTACTTTGATTTAAGGTTACTTTTCCTTTTGCTACTTCCTAGCTGTCATTTTTTTTCCTCTTTCTTTTGCTTCTCTACCTTCTTTGACTCTCCTTCCTGCCTTGTGGAAGAAATGTAGATGCCCTTATATAGATAGTGGTGAAGGTGGTGAACACATAAATATGTGACCATACAGAGAATCATCAATTCTTTACTTAGGATGGAATGTATGGTGTGTGAACAAAACCATCTTAAAAAAAAAATGGGTTGATGACAAAACCTCAAGGGCAATATACTGAGTGAAATACGCCAGACACATAAGGACAACTATTGCAGGGTCTCACTGATAAGAACTAATTATAATATATAAACTCATAGACATGAAATATAAGGCACCAAGATATAGGACGAGGCTTAAGAATGGGGAGTGGTTGCTTAGTATGAGCAGAATGTTCAACTAGGATGAACTTAAATGTTTGGAAATGAACAGAGGTGTCGGTAGCAAGATGTGAGAATAACTAACAGTGCCGAATGGCACATGAATGAGGTGGAAAGGGGAAGCTCAGAGTCATATATGTCACCAGAAGGAAAGTTGGAGGTCAAAAGATGGGAATGTATAAAACTGAATCCTATGGTGGGCAATGTCCATGATCAACTGTACAAATATTAGAAAGCTCTTCCATGAACCAGAACAAATGTATGACAATACAACTAGAAGTTAATAATAGAGGGGCATATAGGGAAGAAATATATATGTATTGCAAACTATATACTACAGTTAGTAGTATTTCAACATTCTTTCATAAACAGTAACAAATGTACTATACCAATACTACAAGTCAACAATTGAGGGGGGTTGGTTGGGGATAGGGGAGCATTAGAGTTTCCTTTTCTTTTTTTCTTTTTTCATCTTTCACTTTGTTTCTTGTCTGGAGTAATGAAAAAGTTCTAAAAATTGAAAAAAAAATAAGTGCAGTGATGGATGCACAGCTGTATGAGGGTACCAGGGGCAACTGATTGTATACTTTGGATCTTTGGATAATTGTATGGTATCTGAACAATCCCAATAAAAATTTTTAAAAAAATACTATATTCTGAAGTCATTTGAAATATTACTTTTATTTGTATATTTATTTTACCAGTTTGTTTGTTTTTGTTTTCAATTTTAGGGTTTGCCTTTTTACATAATTTTATTTTTTTGAATATGTAAAAATCTACATTGTTCAAAAATCTAAACTATATAATAAGATATTCTCAGGGACGTCTTCATTTCACCTTCCACAATTCCCCCTGCCATCTTTGTCATTTCATCCCATTTATTTCTTTTTATTTTGTTAACCTTTTTAATTGCGAAATAAAACAAAAAGACAAGCACATAAAACAAAAATGAATAGCTCCACAAATTATCACGAAGTGAACACCCATGTAACTCAGGTCAAGAAATAGAATATTTCTGCACCCCAGAAGCCTTCTTGTGTCCTCTAATCACTACATCTTCCCAAAGTCCATTCTGTTCTGATCGTATTTCTTTGCTTTTCTTTAAAGTTTTATCACCTAGGCATAGGTTCTTAACTGTTGATGGATTTTGAATTATCCACAGTCTTGGATTACCACTAACAGTGAGACTGTGTATATCCTCATACATGTTTCCTGGTGCACATATATGTTAGGGGAAGCAGACAACCTGAGATGACATCACAGGGAGGGAGCTAGGAGGAATAAATACCCTGTCTTCATTCTCCTCACTCCTTTCCTCTGATCTCTTGGGTGTTTCCATCATCCTAACCTAACCAGAATCCAGAGGAAGAGGGAGCTCACCAAAGTAGCCCATGCAGTTCAGCTTCCTGGGACAGAAAGGTAGTGAGAAGTTTCTAGGAGCAAACTTCACATATCATTTCACTTGCTCCACTTTTCCCTCTTTTTTTCCCAGAAGTCATCTGTCAGTATTACTGTTACCTTTTTGTAGGTAATCTGTCTTTGACTGTCAACAGTATTACTAGGCTGTGACCAGGTGGGATTTTCTTTTTATTTATTCTCCTTGGAAATCAAAGAGTTTCTTGAATATGTGGCTTGATGTATTTCATCAGTTTTGAAATATTCTCAGCCATTAGGTCTTTAAATATTGTGTCTCTCCCATTTTCTTTCTCCTTTCTCTCTGGAACTCCAAGTAAATATATGTTAGACCTTCTTATGGTATCCTCTCTGTTTCCACCTCATTTGTATTTTCCATTTTTTGTCTCTCTATACTTCTGCACTGGTTTGAAGCTGTTATGTACCATAGAAAACACCATGTTCTTTTAATCTATTCCTGTGGTGCGAGACTTATTGTGGGTGAGATCTTTTGATTAGGCTGTTTCAATTGAGATGTGACATACCCAATTCAAGGTGGGTCTTATTCCTTTACTGGAGTCCTTTATCAGAGGATAAAAGGCAGAAAAAGCCAAGAGAGCTTAAGGAGATAAACTCTGGAGATGGTAAGAGAGGACCCACAGAAGCTCAGAGAGGAGGCTACTGGAACTGGGAACTGAAAGTAATTAATCCCAGGAGCAAAGAGCCAGTGGACGCCAGCCATGTGCCTCGCTATCTGACAGAGGAACCATAGATGCCACAGCCTTTCTTCAGAGAAGGTATCTTCCTATTGATGCCTTAATTGGGACATTTTCATGGCCTTAGAACTGTAAATTTGTAAACTAATAAATCCCCACTGTAAAAGCCAAACCATTTCTGGCATATTGCATTCTAGCAGCTTTAACAAACTGGAAGAACTTCATTCTGGATATTCTCTTTTGAGCTATATTCCAGTTTACTAATTTTCTCTTCAGCTGTGCACAGTCTGCTGTTAAACCTGTGTACCAGTCTTGAACTTTGTCAGAAACATATGCTATACTCAGAGTAAATGAGAAGAGTTTAATGAAGGAACTATTTATAAAGGTATGGATAGAAAAGAGAATGCAGACCTTTGTCAACTCACAACTTTTCAGGAAGGGAGCCAGAGGAATACATACCTTGGCCTCTCTCTCCTTTTTACCTTTGGTCTCCTGTCAATACCTACAATTGGTCAGATTCAAGCAGAAGCCAGCAAGCAAGGGCCTCTGGTTGAGGCAGTCTGTAAACATCACAAGATGAAGACAGATAAAGCATGAACATGGATTAGAAAATGGGAACTCTCCATCTAAATCCTAGCTTCTACCCTTGTCCCTTGTTTAGAAAAAAATCTTCTATCCTTATCTAAGTGACCCTTATAAGAGACTGAATATACAAAGAGACAGCAGCAGACCATATATAAAAATAGAATCTTTAGAAACAAGTCTGGAAACCAAACCACTACCTCTGTAGCAATCGACCCCAAACAGTTAGGACTTAATAAACTCTACCTTGCCTAATTTTTAACCCCAGCTTCCAACTTAGGACCAACCAGAGAAAGCCAAATTGGTCCCTTAACCAATCATATAGAAAGCCCCGCTTCTACTTAGCTTGCCTCCAACTTCCCCATACTGACAGCCTCCAAACAAGGCATACCTAAAACTTCCCCTTTTCCCTCTATAATGCTTTTACACTCCCCTGTCTGCCTTTGAATCTCTGCTAAACACAAATGATTGTGACTGACTCCCTTTCTATAGCAAACTTTGAATACATATCCTTTACTTATTCTCATTTGGGTGGTCTTCATTTACTTCCACACTTAATTCAAACATACACCCATATGAATAATAAGAAATACTCCCATATGAAACCTAAGACATTGTCCAATGCCATTGCTTCTAATATAAATAGCAGGGAAGAGAAATGGGAGGAAGAAAAGAAATTTCCATGCCAAGTTAACTTTAAACACAGTTGCTACATTCTCTGCTTCTATAGATGGCCCTAAGGCCCAAGTTGATAATAATAACTTCCTTTTTCTCCCACCCATTTCATGGTCTCTTTTCTCTTGGTCAGCACCCAGGAGGGGAAGGGATGTTTGAACTGGTAGGTAAAGCAAATTCTTTATTTCTGCATGACCTGTGTCTTTGATGCTCCTGGCTTTACTGGGTGTCTGAAGTTTTCTTCTGACCCAGTACTACAGGTCATGCAAATACTGCAAAGAAAAACTCAAGTGAATCCCTTTGGTTCCAGTAATAACCTTTTTTGTCCCCATTTTATAGCAGAAACTTAATCTCCCCCAGTAATTGGAATTAATCACTGTGGCTATACCAATAGACTTCTCATGTCTGTCTATTGGTTTAGAGGCGTGAGGAACCCAAAGTGACCAGGTGGGATATGCAAACCCATCAGTCAAGGTGTGGGAAAAGAGGATGACTGATACAGACAGAATGGGTTATCTCATACACCTGATTATTGACAGGTTTTTCCATAGTCTTTGTCTTCCGATGGTCATTCATGCAAGAAACCATGACTATCTTTACACTCTTTGCCTGTTCCAAGTAATCCATCCTAGACGTCCTTGTCATGAATCTTCATATCTTGTTCTATCCAAGTCCCTGATTAGCCAATCAACTTGTTAGCCATAAACATTGTATCAGTATAGATCCATCTCTCAGAACTTCTTATCTTCAATTCCAAGTGGACAACCAGATATACCAACAAAACTCCCCACAATTGAGAGATAACAACAATCATCAAGTGAAGAGGGTGGTGAAGAGGGGATTTTTCACCAATATAATTCAGGGATACTTCTGAGTTGGGCTGCAATAAAGCAGCCTTCCTCTTCTGGCTGCATTTCACGCAGACTCATCTGTAAATTAGGCCTGTGCTTTTTCTTCCTCCGTTAGTTGGTAATAGAGAATTCCCTATGAGACCATATAAAAAATTGTGGGAGAAGCAGTGAAAGGGTAGGCATCTGAGATTCCTACTCATGCAATTTACTTGTTTTGTATAGACCTTCTTGGGCCCAGTCTCATATATACCATTTATATTTAATAATGGAATGCTGTGATGAACCCCCAGTGTCATGATTTGGTGGATCAGATAATACCCAGTTCATGATTACTTGTTGTTTCATGGCCAGGTGTTCAGTCTATACCAGGGCCTGGTAGAAAACCAGGAGCTGCTTTTCAAATGGAGACTATTGATGGCATGGTCTTACTCAAAATTTCTAGGGGTCTACATTGTGATTATTTTAATGGGGCTTGTCAATGGATTCATACAACATCTCTGTCTGCCACAGATACTTCCAACACCACTGGGACCCACTGTCTCATAATGATCAAGTAAAGGGACTGCTTGCATTGTAGCCTGGAACTGTTGCAGAACCTTTTCTTTCTTCAGGCCACACTAGAAGCCTGATGGATTGCTGGTAATGGGTCAAGGCAGAACATTTGCTGCCTCAAATTCCAAAGAGGCACACTATGTATTGTCTCTTTTTTTTTTGTGGTAGACTTGCAAAGTGAAACAATTTATCTTTCACTTTAGAGGCGGTTCTCAATATGCCATAGACTACTGGACCTCTGGAAACTTCACTAATGTGGCAGGACTGAATTTTCATGAGATTCTTTTCCATAATATGGCATGCATGTGCCTTATTTTGACATTTAAGGTACTTGCTACATGGTGTTCGCCATGTCTAATCAGCACAATATAATCAATATAACCATGGATCAGTATGATTACCTATGGAATATCAAAGTAACAAAAGTCTTTCTCTACTGTAGTTTTACAGAGAATAGGAGAGTTGACATAACCCTGAAGTAAGACAGGGTATACTGTTGTGTCTGCCATGTGAATGCAAGCTGCTATTGATGTCTTTCCTGAGAAGAAAAGAAAGTATTTTATAGATCAGTGTTATTCAGTAGAAATAGAATGTGTAGTTATATATGTAATTAAAATTTTTGTAGTAGCCACATTGAAAAATTAAAAATAAACAGGTGAATTAATTTTAATAATATATTTTATTCAACCCAATCTATCCAACATATTTCAACATGTAATCAATATAAAAAGTCATTAATTGCATTCTCTTTTGATACTAAGTCTTCAAAATCCAGTGTGTATTTTATTCTTATGGCACATCTCAGTTCGGACCAGCCATGTTTCAAGTGCTAAATAGTCACCTGTGGCTGTGGCCATCATTTTGGACAGTGGCCATCATTTTGGACAGACCAATGGCCGCATACCATGTGCCAAGGGCTTTGTTGATTTACTTTGCTGAAGCTATTTCATCAGGAACCGGAGCTGCAATTAGCATCACCAGTTGACCACGCTTATGTTCATCTATAGTTATTCTCCAAATTCCATCTGTCTATTTCTCAGGATAAATAGACAAATTAACTAAGGATATGATAGGAATAACCACCTCTGCTTCTTTCATGTCCTTAATGGTGGTATTAACCTCTGAAATTCCCCTAGAGATGCACAATTGCTTTTGGTGCATTCTTTTGGAAGGGGAAAGTAGTTCCAGGGGTTTTCACTGGGTCATTCCAAAATAGCCTCCATGAGGAGATTCTGCCAATTACTAAGTATATCTGTTCCCACGGGGACTGAGGAAATTACCACAGGATGAGTCCACAATCTCACTGGACTACTGTAAGACAGACAGGGGCCACACCTCCATTTATTACTGACATCCATAAGTTCTCACTCAGATGGTGACCATAATGGTATTTAGGGTCTTTGGGGACTTGCCTCTATTTAGAACCAATTTCTAATAACCCCAGAATGTTTGTATATATCCTTTTCCCCAGGGCACAATTACCTTTGTAAATGGCTGCAGATCCTTCTGGGGAAGATGTGAAGACTCACTTCATATACGTAATGCTACATTGCCACTCTCATCAAGGGCTTCATATCTGTGAACTGGCTTAGTTCTAGGAATTAGAGGAAAGACTATGAATTCCTACAAGTTCAAGGGAACTATCATACCCAATTCAATTGGTTCTTCTTTTTAGAAATGTCCCAGTGACAATCTCTGAGGTTCTGGGGCTTAGAGGGTTACAAGAAAGAGGCATTTCCTCACTTCTGCTAATCCAAATCTATACTTTACTCCTTCAAGTTAGATTGCTCCAGTACACCTGGTAAAAACTCACATGTGTTTGGAGCCTTATTTCTATCATATTTCTTCCAAATCAAGTGACTGGCCTGCATTGATGGAGCAACTATCCCTTGCCAAGAACTTATTCACCCATCCATCAGTACTGGCCACGTCATGCTGGGCCTTGGGAAGAGAAGCCTAGAGGTGCTGCCATCCTTGTTCCCACTGGACAGTGCCTCTTGAATGGAAAAAAAAAAACCTGGGTAGGAGTCAAGAAAAGGTTTCCCTTCTATCCCAAAACTCCTGAAAATGGTCCAAAAGAAGTATTTTTGCTTATTTTTAAAAAATTTATATAAATCAAGTCATATAAAATTATATTTTATCTGGCTTCTCTCTCTCTCTCTCTCTATATATATATATGTGTGTGAGTGTGTGTGTGTATATATATATATATACACACACACATGCACACACACACACACATACTTTATCCATATTGTTTTGTGAAACTGTAGTTTGTTCCTTTTCATTGCTGTAGTATTTTATTATGTGAATATGCTATAATTTATTTATCCTTTTTACTGTTAATGGACCTTTGGGTTGTTTCCAGTTTGGGATTGATATGTATAATGCTGCTATGAGCATTTTTGTACATGTCTCCTTGCTGCATATTTGTGTGCACTTCTCTAAGCCAGTGCTTCTCAAAGTGTGGCCTGGGTCAGCTGCATCAATATCATCTGGGAATTTCTTAGAAATGCTAGTTTTCAGGTTCCACCCCAGACTTATTGAATCAGAAACTCTGAAGGTGGGTCCCAATAATCTGAATTTTCAAGCCCTCCAGGTGATTCTAATGCATGGTTTTTCCAGTCTCTTGATACCTTTTGATCATATAGTCATAATTTAGTTTATCAAATGCATTGATCTTTTCCTTTATTTTTAGAACTGTTGTTTCCTCTTTAAGAAATCTTTTCCAACCCCAAGGATGTGAAGATATTCTCCTATATTATCTCCTAAATGTTTCATTGTTTAATCCTTCACATTTGGCCTATAATCCACATGGATTCTATTTTAGTGTATGTTATAGGTTATGGACAAAGGTTAATTTTTCTCTCGCTAGAATATCCAATTGTCCCTGAGTTGTCATTTTTTCTCTGTAGTGCCTTCATCATAAATCAAGTGTTCACATAGTTTTTGGTATATTTCTGGGCTTTATATTTTGTTTCATAGGTCTACCTGTTTATAATTGCATTAATTCTGTTGTCTCTTAATTACTATAATTTTCATACTAAGTCTTGATATCTGGTAGAGCAAATCATCCCATCTTGCTTCTCTTTTTAAAAACATCCTTTATTTATTCACCTTTTGCCTTTTTATTTAGAGGTGTTCATATTTATTATTTATTATTATTGAGTTATAACTTACATCCAGTAAAGTGTACAAACTTAAGTTTACAGCCCTATGTTTATTAGCATGTGTATACACACCCATAACCACTACCTAGGTCAATATATGGAACATTTCCGGAACCCCAGAAGTTTCCCCCATGCTACTGTCCAGTCAGAATCCCCCTAAAGATAACCGCTATTCTGACTCAATCCAATAGATTATTTTACCTCTTTTTGAAACTTCGTTTTAATGAAAGCACACATATGTCTCTTTTATGTCTGATTTCTTTCACTCAACATTATTGTCTGTAATATTTATCCACATTGTGTATATCAGTAGTATTTTCAGTACAGTGTAGTGTTCCATTGTATGAATATACCACATTTTATTTGCCCAACTGATTAACATTTGGGGATTTCCAGTTTGGGATTGATATGTATAATGCTGCTATGAGCATTTTTGTACATGTCTCCTTGCTGCATATTTGTGTGCACTTCTCTAAGCCAGTGCTTTTCAAAGTGTGGCCTGGGTCAGCTGCATCAATATCGTCTGGGAATTTCTTAGAAATGCTAGTTTTCAGGTTCCACCCCAGACTTATTGAATCAGAAACTCTGAAGGTGGGTCCCAATAATCTGACTTTTCAAGCCCTCCAGGTGATTCTAATGCATGGCTTTTCCAGTCTCTTGATACCTTTTGATCATATAGTCATAATTTAGTTTATCAAATGCATTGATCTTTTCCTTTATTTTTAGAACTGTTGTTTCCTCTTTAAGAAATCTTTTTTTAATCCTTCACATTTGGCCTATAATCCACATTATAGGCCAAATGTGGAATTATTGCATATACAATTTACCAAGAACATTTGTGTACATTGTGCATGTGTGTCTGTTTGATCTCGCATTCTCTTGGGCTACCCTTTTAACTCTACCCCTTTAACTCCAGCCAAGGGCATTGCCAGCCTCACCTGCACTGCACAGCTCTTGCTTTCTTCCCTGGGTCTTCTGATGCCATAGCCTTAGACGCCCATGTGAGTCTGCCCAGCCATCCTCATGCAAAACCTGGAAGTGGGAGGAAATTAACACCCATAGTGCAGCCCTTAATCCACTGTTTCACTTTTCCTATTTTCCCACTCTTTATCCTGTGATCTCTTCCCAAACGAAACTACCCCCATGCAAGCCTTATTTCAGGCTTTGATGTGGTGTGTGTGTCTCCGGGGGAGTCAGACTAAGACAAATTGTCTTCAGCAGGTGGAATAGTATGAACTACACAGTGCGCCATTGCCAGAAGCAGAAATTGAGAAAAAATTAAATATAGGAGATATTGCAGCATACTGACATGTTGATAAAAACAATTAGGCAGTGAGAGGAAAAATAATGAAGTGGGAGAGAGAGCAGAGAATTGCTATTGAGCTGTCCTTGAATATGCCTCTGGTTTTAACACTTAAGAGTAAATCAATGTTCCTTCCCCAGCCACTCCCTCTCCAGACGGCTCTGCTCTGTGAGTGACACTATTATTCTCCCTAGGCAGGATATCTCTAAATTCAGGCAAGCCTTCTCTCTTCAACAAAGTCCAGTCAGTTGCCAAGGTCTGTTAACTTATCCTTGAAAATATCTCTTTATCTATGTCCTCTTCCACTCAACTTCATGTCCTAGTGTGGCACACCCAAGCTATTGCAACTTAATATGGTACATCCAAGCTATTTCTGAAATGCTTCCACCATTCCCCTGCTCCCAAACCCATTCTTATACAGAAATATGAAAATGTTCTTCTTAAGTACAGCTCTCATTTTGTCGCTCCCTTGCTCAGAAACCTTCAGTGGCTCCCCAGTGACTATCAAATAATAAGATCCAAATCATATAACTTGGTCCTCTGCGATCACAACTAAGCCTACTTTCCTTTTTAAACAACTTCCATCTTTTCTACTCACTCACTGTGTTCCAGAATTATCAGATTGCTTAACTTCCACCTTACATGGGAGATGATCCCAGAAATCACAAATGAAGATTGGGAAAAATGAGGCAAAGAAGGAAGTCAAAGTTGATAAAAGTATGTGGTTGTGCAGGTTACCACTGTGGGAAACTGGCCTCATTCGCACTGTGGACCCTTGGAGGAATCATATCGAACTTGCCTCAGAATTGTCCGCAAGGGCCAGGAGTATTTTCCCAATAAACTCAGTCTTTAACTTGTTGAGGGTTGCCTCTGGGGGTATTAAATCACAGGCACTTCAGGGCAATCTGGTGTACAAGGAGGTGAGTTCCCTGGAACTCCAGAAAACTCACAGGAAGAGAAGCAGAGTGTCTTGTAGCTTGAGGTGGGAAGTTGTTAGCAAATACAGGAACTGTCCACTGCAGCTGCAAGTGAATGGAGAGGTGGGCAGGAGATATGGGGCAGGCATCCACGTCTGCTAAATCGGTAGTCAATGAATACCTCCTGAATGAAGTTATGGTATGTGTGACTTATTTCTCTGACTACAAAGGTCTTTGAGGACAGGAACCATATATACTCATAGAGGCCAGACACAGCGAAGCACAGAGCTCCGTAAATGTTTAATGAATGAATGAGAAAGAAAAATATGACATAGAATAGTGGGTGGATGGCAGAGGTTAACTGACTTAATGAGAACTAAACACAAAATCTTAAACGATTCGATTAGTATGAAAGTGCTTTGAGGAGTACAAAACTGCAAATAGAACAGTCTAGTGTTTGGTTGAACTGAGCATGGGTGGTTGGGTTACACACTCCATTTTAGGATTTTAAGCTATAGGGAGCACATGGAGTAGATAATCAAGTGGACAGGTGGGGTATGGAGAAGCAGGTGAGCTGCCTCTTAGGGAAGACTTTGAAGCCTGGAGGGGATTAGGGAGGAGGCCTGGTTATGAGACAAGAGTCATCAAAATGTTAAATGTGCAAACACTTTGATTGTAGCACTTCTCCATGCTGATCCTTGGGGTTAGGATAGGCAGGAGAGCCCTAGCAGGACCCTAATGCTGAAGGTGGAGACCTTCATAAAGCAGCAGGGTCTAGGCCTGTTTGACATGGGGGATGGAGAGAATGACCAGATGCCCATGGAGGCCACTTCCCCATAACATGAAAGGATGGGTGACAAGACCACAAAAGGTGGCCACGAATGTGGCTGGGGATGAGGGGTGGGGAGACTGCCATTCCAACCATGGTCCTACTCTGACTTGCCCCATGTCAGGAAAACAAGACAAAAGCTAGTCTTTTGTCAGCACAGAGGAGCTGTGCTCACCCTCTGCTCTGGTCCCCCTTCTCTCATTTGAGAGGCTCTGACTGGGCTCAAACACCATCTATTCTTCTTCAAGACAAGCTCACAGAATGAGTTTGCATGAAAGCATACTTGAATGATTACAGGTTTGGGTGATCTCAGAACTGCTCCTCTGCAGTGGAACAGAGGGGGGGTGCTGGGGCATGGAGGCTTTGCACAAGGTCTCAATCAGCTACAAGGCTGTGGCCCACAGTGGGCAGTGGCTCAAAGAATCCCTAAAATGAGGGGAAAAACAGGGATTTGAGATCAGTAGGTAGGAAGCACCTCTTTTCTCACCTACTGTCTTTCCCAAAATGCATAGGAGGCTGGAATAACAGCCGGATTTGAGCAAACCTTAAACATAGTTTAATCACCTCATCAGTTGTTTTGTTCCCTTGGCTTCCACATATAATTCCTTCTCCCTCCCATGATTTTCCCTTAAGTGCAGGGCTGGAGATTGGCCGCTTCTTGTTTGCATTCTCCGAAGCACCAGGACAACCAGTCCCCCACAGGTGGGTCTGTCACTCAGCTCTGATTATGTTGTCCCAGCAACCAGTCCAGGCTTGGAAGCCCAGCTGCCACATGACAAGAGTGAGAGCTAGTTTCCTTGGAGAGTATGAGGGGCTGGAACCCCCGAGTGCAGGGTGCCTCTGGATGGGGTGCACAGCCAGCTGGGGGAGCTCAGCTCCACTGCCACCCCCCAGTCCAAGCCACCTCAGTCTCCCTGGACCAGAATAATTGTCTCCTTACTAGTCTATTCATTTTCACTCTTTCTCTTCTCACAATCCATTTTCCAACATCACTAGGGTGGCCTTTTAAAATTGCATATTGCATTATGATATTCCTTCCTTAAAATCCCAGTTAACTTCCCACTGCACTTAGAATAAAATCCCAACCTTTTATCGTGACCCATGAAACACTCTATGGTCAGTCCTGGCCCAACTTCTCCAATCTCATCTTCTACCACTGATGTTTCCGTCTAACATGCCATGATATTTTCATGTCAGGATATTTCTAGTTGCAATGCTCTCTGCCTGGGAGGCCCTTCCTTTGTATCTTCCTCTTGCTGCCATCTTCTTGTCATTTAGGTCCTAGTCCAAATATCATTGCCTCATAGAGGCCTTCCTCAATGTTGAATGAGGAATCTGATGTTTGGAGTGGTCCAACCCCCACTGGGGTAGTTGAGAGGAAGGGCAGAAGCTATGCAAGGGAAAGGACTTGGAATCAGGAGTCCTTGGTCCACCTTAGCTCCACCATGAACACACAATGTGGCTTTCCCCTTGCCCAGTGTGAGAGACTCTGGGCTACTTTCTCCCATTTATCCAAAGCAGCTTTGCTATCACCCATTATATATTAGGAAATGTGGGGAGGAGAGAGAGGTCTCATGTAAGATTCTATTAGCAAAAAGGAGGATCTTCTATTTAATTTTTGAAAACTCTGCAGTCCCTTCAAACTCAATGCTTACGTATGATCTTATAGATTATTTCTTCCTTGAGGGTCCTAACACCTGCATCACCCTCTTTCCCCCCTGTCGAGCTCTCAAATGGATACCACGGGGAGTCTGTGAGATAGACAGGAGAATGGGGACACCATCTGATCAGAAAATGAAAGATCTTTTCTTCAGCTTAGCTGTTTACACTTCTCAAGGATGGGGCACGTTGACATCTGGGACACTCTCACTGGTCTACTTCCCCTCCCTCATACTGCCTCCCTCATTTAAACTGACCCTTGTGAGTCCAACCTCTCCAGAAAAATCCAGTCCCTCACCTTGACGGGGTTGGCCACCTCTCATTTCAGGGCCTTGGAAGCCACTTTGGACATGACGCACTTATCCCTGCTCATCTTGGCCATTGGGCTCTGTGAGGAGGGAGTTCAGTAGTGAAGATGGACACAAAAAAGGGTGACAGGTCCCCAGAGGGAGACAGATGAGACTCAAAAGGTAGGGATTCACAGTTCCTGAGAAGACACATGAGTTTCACCTTGGAGAATAAGAGTCAAAGTTTCTTCTCTTTCTTGCCCCTAGAAGTGAAAGGGGTGGTAGACAGGACCCAGGCTTGCCAACCCCCATCTCCCCTCCCTTCGCTGATATCACTAATGGATCCTAGACTTTTTCTCTGCTGATTCCAGGCAGGGCCTCAGAATCATCCTCCTTTTAGTGCTCCTGGCAGCTCCTACATTCAGTTTTTATTTTTAATAAATTCAAAGTTATAGGAACAGTTGCAAAAACAATGCAAACCCCATACACAAAACTCCAGCATTCCCTGACCCCCCCTCCCCCGATACCCCGATCCACTAACTTTAACATGTTGTCAGACTGCTATTTCTTTCCCTCCCTCCCTGCCTCCCTCTCTCCCTATCTATCATCCATCATCTATTGCTGTCTTCTGAATATATGAGAGCTAGCTGCACACATCCTTGAACAAACACTATAATTCACATATACAATTCCCATGAACAAGAACATTCTTTTATGCAATCCGTTAAGTGCAACTAAGAAGTACAAGAGATTCATCAATGATACAAAGCTTGCATTCTATATTTCCTTTTCCTTATGTCTCAACTGTGTCCCTTTGAGCTTCCTGTCCTCCATCCTCAGATCCCATCCAGGGTCATCCTTGGCATTCAATTGTCATCTGTTAAGACTGTCTTTTTTTTTTCTCAATTGTGAAAACATATTCAGCCTAAATCTTCCCATTCCACCCCTTCCCTAGCATTCCATTAATGGGATTAATCACATTTAGAATGTTGTAATGCTATTGCCTTCCCACCATCCATTACTAGAAATTTCCCTTCACCTCAAACAGCAACCCTACACTCATTTCTTAACTCACCATTGCCCCTTACTCCATTTCTCTTAACCCATACTCTACTTTTCATCTCTATGGTCATATTCTCTGATAATTTCTTTGTGTTTACTGTGGGGCTTAAAATTAAACCCTCAAATCCATAACAATCTTGTTTTTCTTTGATACCAACTTAATTTCAATAGGACACATAAACTATGTACCTATACTCCTCCATTCCCCCACCTTTATATAGTTCTTGTCAAAAATTACATATTTTACATTGAGTTCAAAACCACTGATTTGTCATTAGAGTTTGTGTATTTTATATCATGTAGGAAGTAAATAGTGGAGTTACAATTCAAGAATTATTGACTTCTATTTGTATTCCATTGTGGTCAGAGATTGTGCTTTGAATATGTTCAATTGTTTTTGTTGTTGTTTTTTTAATTTATTGAGGCTTGTTTTATGTCCCAGCATGTGGTCCATTCTGGAGAAAGATCCGTGATCACTAGAGAAAAATGAGTGTCCTGGTGATTTGGGATGTAAGGTTCTATATATGTCTGTTAAAATTCTCTATATCTCTTTCTCCTTTCTTTGTTTCTCTGTTGGTAGGGCTCCTTTAGTATATGAAGTAAGGCAGGTCTTTTATTGGCAAAGTCTCTCAGCATTTGTTTGTCTGTGAAAAATTTAAGCTCTCCCTCAAATTTGACGGAGAGTTTTGCTGGATAAAGTATTCTTGGCTGGAAATTTTTCTCTCGGAATTTTAAATATGTCATGCCACTGCCTTCTCGCATCAATGGTGGCCGCTGAGTAGTCACAACTTAGTCTCATGTTGTTTCCTTTGTATGTGGTGAATTGTTTTTCTCTTGCTGCTTTCAGAACTTGCTCCTTCTCTTCAGTATTTGACAGTCTGATCAGAATATGTCTTGGAGTGGGTTTATTTGGATTTATTCTATTTGGAGTTCGCTGTGCATTTATGCTTTGTGTATTTATATTGTGTAGAAGGTTTGGGAAGTTTTCCCCAACAATTTCTTTGAATACTCTTTCTAGACCTTTACCCTTCTCTTCCCCTTCTCGGACTTCAATGAGTCTTAAATTTGGACGTTTTATTTTATCTGTCGTATCCTTGAGATCCTTTTTGATTTTTTCAATTTTTTTCTCCATTCTTTCTTTTGTTCTTTCATTTTCTGTTCTGTGGACCTCTAGGACACTGAGTCGTCGTTCAACTTCCTCTAATCTTGTATTATGAGTATCCAGAGTCTTTTTAATTTGGTCAACAATTTCTTTTATTTCCATAAGATCTTCTATTTTTTTATTTAATCTTGCAATTTCTTCTTTATGCTCTTCTAGGGTCTTCTTTATGTCCCTTTTATCCTGTTCCATGGTCTTCTGCATGTCTTTTATATCCTGTGCCATGTTTTCATTCCTCTATTGTGATTGTTTGATTAATTGTGCCAAGTACTGTGTCTCTTCTGATATTTTGATTTGGGTGTTTGGGATCGGGTTCTCCATATCGTCTGGTTTTATCATATGCATTAAGATTTTCTGTTGTTTTTGGCCTCTTGGCATTTGCTTTGCTTGGTAGGGTTCTTTCAATTTGTGAAAAAAAAAATACCAATCTAATTTTTCAGAAATACAAGTTGGTGGTGTACACTTTCTCCAGTTTACCAGCAGATGGCGTCTGTGAGTCACCTGTACCCCTCAAGTCAGTTCTCCCCAACTCTGTCTCTGTGGTGTGTCAGGAAATGATTTTTGTGGGGTTCAGTTGGTGAACTCAGTTTGGGTTTGTTGTTGGAGCTGTCCGCCCTGAACGTGGTGCGTGTGTCTGGGTCGTCAGGGAGGCAAGGCAGCTTTAATATTCAAACCTCCCAGGTGTTCCTGGAGATTCAAGGCCGCTGCGAGTCTAAGCCTTCATTTCAGTTCTGCCCCAGAGCCTCTCTGTCACTGACCCACAAACCACCGGCATTGATGTAGCGTCCCTGGGTTTTCTGAGCGGGCCCCTCTTCTCAGTTGTGATTTTCCAGGACCTCTGCTGAGGGAAGGCTGTGCTACGTCACTAGTGAGCATTGTCCCTAAGGGGAAGCCCTGGGCTGCCAGGCTGTGCAGGGGCGCTCCCAGCCCGATGCAAAGATTACCCTATAATTCCTGACTGGTAGAAGTTCTGAATGAAAGGCAGGTAGTAGAGCTTGGCCCCAGCCCTTTCCTCCTAGAGAAGATAGACGCCTTAGGGGGAGGTCATTAGCATTTCAATGGTCTCTCTCTGCCTGTGCCACACCCCTGTCTGGGTCACAGAACTGGGAACTGAAAATGGCCAAAGCTTTCTCCACTGATTTGAAAAAGGAACAGAGCTAGTCCGAGGTGACCCTCCAGCTCTCCAAGGTCAGTCGTCACCCAAAGCCTCTGTCTACTTGCTGGGGATTCGTACCTCATAGTGAGCAGTTCACACTCGCTAATTAAAACCCCTAGTTGGAGCTCAGCTGAGCTATATTTGCTTGCTGGGAGAAAGTGTTTCTCTGGCACCACGACACTTTGTAGCTCAGGCTGTGGAGGAGGGGTCTCCCGATTTGGATCTGCAGTTCTTACTTACAGATTTTATGCTGTGATCTCGGGCATTCCTCCCAATTCAGGTTAGTGTATGATGAGTGGACAGTCATGTCTGTCCCCCTGCAGTTATTCTGGATTATTTACTAGTTGTTTCTGGTTTTTTTTAGTTGTTCCAGGGGGACTACTTAGCTTCCACTCCTCTCTATGCCGCCATCTTAGATCCATCCCCATTCAGTTTTATAAACCATCCCCCTCTGTTCTGTCTGTCCACCAGGCAGCATGGACTGATCACAGGCTTCACACACCTCATCCCAGTGGTTTTGGTGGGAAAATTTGCTTTCTCATCCCTCAGGTAGGGATCTTGGGAGTGGCGTCTGGTGATGTGCTCCATCTTTTGGGTCATCATATCCTGGATGATGTCATCCTTCCGGAACAGTCCTGCAGGGTTAAAGGATGGGGCACGTTGACATCTGGCATACTCTCAATGGTTTACTTCAGGGGCCAGAGTGAGATAAACACTTTCCCTCTCCCTAAAAGTGGATATGGAATCATATATGGAGAGAATTAAATAAGATGGTGTATAAAAGTTGCTTAGCACAGTGCCTGGCATATAGTAAAAATTCAATTAAGAATATGATAATACTCTTTTTGTTTATTCATTCAATACCGTCATGAAGATTAAATGAGGTCAGAGATGTAAAGAGTTCTTAGAAAACTCTAAGGTATTGATTCTAAACTTTACTGGCTATCAGAATCTCCTGCACGACATATTAAACAGATTGCTCTTCTCTACCCCCAGAGTTTCTGATTCAATAGATCTGGAGTGAAGCTCAATAATTTGAATTTCTAACAAATTCCCTGGTGTTGCTGATGCTGCTTGTCCAGAGACACACTTTAAGAACTACTGTTCTAAGGCATTGTGCACATAGTAGACATGATGGTTATTAGTAGTAATATGAATTTTCCCTGTGGCCTAATCAGAGTCTGAGGTGTATGTGTATGTGAGTGTGTGTTCTCCTAGTTAAGAACCCCAGGATTCCAAGCCCTGGAAGACCTCAGATAGTACCAAGGGTTGGAGCTGGTCCCCAGGAGTTGCATGATAACCTCTTCCAGGGGATTCTTCTAGAAGCCTCTGCTGGGTTTTTCCAGAGGGTTCATGTGCAAACAAACCATTACCACTACCTGTCTTTCTCCTTCCTTCATGAGGTGAGATGATGGGAAAATTTCAGGTAGAGACATTTGGGAAAGGAGAAAGCCTGCCCTCAGGTTAGGTAGCCCTCACTACCAGCCCTTTCAATTGGACCAGCCCCCAGCATCTCTCCCAGACTTACCGTGGGGCACAATCTGCTGAAGCACACCTTGCAAGTACTGGAAGACTGGGGTGATGAGTCCTTGGAGGGGCCAGAGCTGCCTCACTCCCACTTGTCCCTGTCCGTCTAAGGGTACAGCAGTGATGTCAGCAAGGAGCCTGACCAGAAGCCCTCCAAAGTCCCAGCTTCATCCACTGTCACTCCTGGATCCCCTGGTCTCTTCTGCCACTTCACCCCCCCAACAGTGCCCCATGTCCTTCACGTCCTCCTCCTTCTCATTTTCCCTCCTTTCATCACCTTCTTCATCCTTGGTTCAAGCTTCCAGGTAAGAACCAAGCTTACAGGCAAAGAGCAGTCTGTGGAGGTTCAGGTGAGCAGAGGATCAGATAGATATGCACATGGAATAGGCAATCTGGTGGACATGTGGGGGATGGGGACTCAGGTGAGCTGCACCATAATGAAGGCTTTGAATACTGGAGTGTCCTGGAATCCTTAGGAGATGAGGGTAGTAGGGTGTACAGGTTTGGGTGTCTGATCTTTTTCCTGCAAGCCAGTTTGCCCAACTGTGAAATAGAGGATGGACAGGGTGAGAGGGGTTAAATCCTACTGCTATACATAACTTCCTTTTTTCCAAGTTGGGATAGGGTTGGAGGAGATTCTAACATTTCTTAGAGTGGAATTACCACGAGTCATTTTGGACAGGTTTTATGAAAAGGGAATTCTCCTCCCCCATCAATTGGATCCTAACAATTTCCTGGCTTTAGGGAGAACCGGAACCTCCAGCACAATACCAAGAAGGAAAAGAGCATCGGGGAGAGGAGATGGTTCACCGAGGCAGCGCTCCCAGGACTCATGGGAAGGCGTGTGAGGTGGACACGTGCTGAGCTGGGTGCCCTGCGCGGCTGGCGCTGTCCGTGGTGCTGAGAGGTAGCAGAAGTCTGGCGTGGAGGCGGCTCTGAAGGGTGAAGTGGCGGAGGTATCTCCTGCTACCCTTCATTTGCCACCAGGCCTCCCCCCTCAGGTCTCTGAGTTCTCTGCATTGACCTCTAAACCCAAGAATAGGACGGGGAGAGTGAGCATCAGACTAAGACATGTGCCTTTTTCCCCACGCGCCCGGCGCGGGAATTTCGGATTCTACGTAGCCTGCCTCTGCCCATTCAGAGGTGAGTCAGCACTGGCTCTACCCGGAATGGCGCAGGGGAGGAAGGGGAGGAAGAAATATGGACCTTTTCCCCCTCCGTTCTCTTCTGACCCAACTGAGCCTTCCCCTTCTTATCGGAAATTGGATCGCAGCTACCAGGCTCTGTGGGTTTATAAAGCCCTGGCGTGTCTTTCGGCCCAGAGGCCTTTCCGGAACCAGAACCCGGATACCTGCGCCCCTGTTTCTACTGCGAGAGATCCTGGGCTCCTCCCGATTTCTTCCTGGGTGCCTGGGGCGAAATGCTTCTCCCGCGGCCTCACAGGCCAGCTCTACTTCCCTCTGCACATTTGTCTTCCTTTCCTCCCCCCGAATCTTTCTAGATCCTATTATACAGACCCGCACCCCAAGCTTTACACTTCTCCGAGACCCTCTCTACATTTCTCTCTTCCCCCAAACACTTTTTTTCTTACTTCTCCCAAGTACTTTTTTTTTCTCCTGGGTTTCCTAACCTTGAGGTCCCTTGAACAATTTCTCTCGCCCCCTGCTACGCCCCCACCCCCCAGGTTTCCTCCTGACCATGGGCACTAACATCGCTGCAGTGCCCCAGGCGGCTATTCAGCAGCAGGAAGCAGAGGAGCAGCTGGCGTCGCCCGGAGCCCGCAGGCCAGCGCGGGGGCTGCACCCTCCCGGGCTTAGCTTGCTCTGTCCACCGCCTAAAAGTTGAGAGCTGGTAGCGACCGCGGCCAGAGGGGCTGAGGTGGGGCTGTCGCTTTCCACCGGTTGACCCTTCTTTGGCACCTCAGTCAATCGCGGGCGGGCAGCGCTTTACCCTCATCAGCGTCAATGTCAGGTGTCAGAGCCCTGCTCCTGCGGACGCCTACCCAACACCACCCCCCCATCCCACCCCTGCCCTCGCATCCTAGAATTCCCAAATGACCCTGCTTCTTTTTTTTTTTTTTTGTCAGTCAGTTTATTTTATCCACAGCTCTTCCAATAAAAACTATTTAGAAATGTTGATTCTGAAAAATATTCAAAGAATTATTGATGGGAGTCAAAACATCATGCTTTCCAATCCATCCTCCATGAACCTCTTATAAACTGTCATAAGTTTGGCCACAAATGTTTCCAAGTGATAAATGGCTTTGCTCCCCTGCTGTAGCCGGTGTTCATGGTAAGCTGCCATCTGGGCCACTTCCCCTTTCAGTTGTGCACACAATTATGTAATGGTTCTGAGAAAAGGCCCTTCATTATTATCTCAGGAGGAATACAGTAAGTTAAAATTCATACAGTCTTCCATTACCCACTCCTTTTTGACATAAGCTGGGTCCCAAAACCTACCACTGCCTCCATCTCCAGTCCCAAGGTTGGCAAAATAGATTGAAGTTATGGAAGTTGGAGGGGTTGGGTAAGATAGGCCAGTTCAAAGGTGAGACAGATGCATGTAAGATGTGGGTGTGAATTGTACCTACATCACAGGTTTGTTGTAAGAATTATATATGAACAGTGATGGACAGTAGGTGCCAAATAAATTTAGTCTATTTTTATTATCTTGGATGCTCCTTTTACCTTCAACCTGCCTCCTTTGACCTACCTAAGAATTTTCAGCAACCATATGGCTTCAACTTGGGAAATACAATGCACATCAATTTTCTTCTCTTCACATCCACTGACATCACCCTAAAGCAAACTGTTGTTCTCTTTTTAATAGAGCTATTGCAATAACTAACTGGCTTCCTGCTTCCATTCTTTCTACCTATAAACAAATGTGAGAACTTTCTAGACCCCAAAAGTGGCATTTCAATCTTTTAAAAATTAAACTAAAATATTATTTATGAAAATTTCAGTTGTCTAAGAATAGTCATTAGATATTTCTCATAAAACTATCACCCAGACTTAACACTTTTTAACATTCTGCCACAATTGTTTCTTTTACTGCTGAAGCATTCAAAAGTAATTTACTGACATCATGACATTTCACTCCTAAATAATTCACTGTGCGTCTCTTAGAGTTAATGATAGTTTCCTATATAATCACAGTACCATTATCATATCTGTGGCAGGTTGACTATTGAGCACTCCACCCCCAGCCCTCAAAGATGTCCACGTCCTAATCCCTGGAAACTGTACCTGTGTTGCCTTACATGGTGTGGCAGCCCAGGACATGGCACCCACGCCCTCCCTTTGGGAAAAGGGTGGAGACTTGAGCACACAGCGGCCCACGTGACCAGTGCACAGACATTGAAGTTCATTAAGCTTAATCACTGTTGGTAATCAATTTCAGGAGACTTAGCTGAGGTTTCTTTGTAACCACATCTAGTGAGGCTCTGCTGAGCTATATAAGACACTCCTCTTCCTCTTTGCGCAGATCATTGGTTTGCTTTTCCCAAAGTGCCACCATTGGGAAAAATCCTCCTGTAAGTTCCTATCAAAATTCGTGGGAAACTTTTTGCCTGATGTGTTCTTTGGTCTTGGGTTGAGTCAGGCTGGAGCACATGGTCAAAAGGACTTTTCAAGTGTAAAATAAATATTTTATATTGTAGAATGTAGGGGACATACAGATAGACAGCAACTAATGAAGGGGGAACATAATCTAATAAGAACAGATAAACTATTGAAAGTAATCTCAATGTTATGGGAATGCTCAGGAATGATTATGGTTTGCAAACTTTCTTGGGTATGGTAGGATCATGTTGGAAGCAATGTAGTTATTTTAGGTTATTTTTTTTTCTTATTCCTTTGTTCTGTTAGGGTTTGTTAATTTTCTTGGGGTATGGTAGGGACATGTTGGAAGCAATACAGTTATTTTTGGTTATTTGTTTTTCTTAATCCTTTGTTTTGTTTTGTTTGAATTTTTTAAATTTTTTGATAAAGTAAAAAATAAAAGCTATTGCATTAAAAAATTAGCTTCAATGTAGTTATTTTAGGTTATTTGGTTTTTCTTATATTTTGATTATGGTTTGTCAATTTTCTTGGGGTGTGGTAGGAACATGTTGGAAGCAAAGTAGTTACTTTAGGTTATTCATTTTTCTTAATCCTTTGCTTTGTTTTGTTTGAAATGTGCTTTTTTGTTGTTGTTTTTTTTTTATAATTTTTTTCCCTCCACTTTATTTTTATTTATTTATTTATTTTTTTTTTTTACAAAACAAATCATACTTTTGATTGTTTACAGTACCATTACATAGTTGTACATTCATCACCTAAATCAATCCCTGACACCTTCATTAGCACACACACAAAAATAACAAGAATAATAATTAGAGTGAAAAAGAGCAATTGAAGTAAAAAAGAACACTGGGTACCTTTCTCTGTTTGTTTCCTTCCCCTATTTTTCTACTCATCCACCCATAAACTAGATGAAGTGGAGTGTGGTCCTTATGGCTTTCCCAATCCCCTTGTCACCCCTCATAAGCTACATTTTTATACAACTGTCTTCGAGATTCATGGGTTCTGGGTTGTAGTTTGATAGTTTCAGGTATCCACCACCAGCTACCCCAATTCTTTAGAACCTAAAAAGGGTTGTCTAAAGTGTGCGTAAGAGTACCCACCAGAGTGACCTCTTCCTTTTGGAATCTCTCTGCCACTGAAGCTTATTTCATTTCCTTTCACATCCCCCTTTTGGTCAAGAAGATGTTCTCCGTCCCACGATGCCGGGTCTACATTCCTCCCCGGGAGTCATATTCCACGTTGCCAGGGAGATTCACTCCCCTGGGTGTCTGATCCCACGTAGAGGGGAGGGCAGTGATTTCACCTTTCAAGTTGGCTTAGCCAGAGAGAGAGGGCCACATCTGAGCAACAAAGGCATTCAGGAGGAGACTCTTAGGCACAAATATAGGGAGGCCTAGCCTCTCCTTTGCAGCAACCGTCTTCCCAAGGGTAAAACCTGTGGTAGAGGGCTCAACCCATCAAACCACCAGTCCCCTATGTCTGTGGTCATGTTAGCAACCATGGAGGTGGGGTAGGCGAATACCCCTGCATTCTCCACAGGCTCCTCAAGGGGGCACTACATCTTTTTTTTTCCTTGTTTTCTTTCTTTCTTTTTTTTTTTTTAACTTTCCCTTCTTTTTTAAATCAACTGTATGAAAAAAAAAGTTAAAAAGAAAACAAACATACAATAAAAGAACATTTCAAAAGAGACCATAACAAGGGAGTAAGAAAAGGCACAACTAACCTAAGATAACTGCTTAACTTCCACATGTTCCTACTTTACCCCAGAAAGTTACATAATATAGCAACCTTCTGTGAACTTGTTTCCTACTATATCCATCAGAAATTAACAGACCATAGTCATTCTGGGCATCCCCAGAACGTTAAATAGCTTATCTTTTCTTCTTGGAATATTGTTCCCCCTTCCTTAATTGCTCTCTACTGACTAGTTCCCCTACATTCTACATTATAAACCATTTGTTTTACATTTTTCAAAGTTCACATTAGTGGTAGCATATAATATTCTCTTTTTGTGCCTGGCTTATTTCACTCAGCATTATGTCTTCAAGGTTCATCCATGTTGTCATATGTTTCACGAGATCGTTCCTGCTTACTGCCGCGTAGTATTCCATCGTGTGTATATACCACATTTATTTATCCACTCATCTGTTGAAGGACATTTGGGTTGTTTCCATCTCTTGGCAATTGTGAATAATTGCTGCTATGAACATTGGCCGTGCAGATATCTGTCGTGTCACTGCTTTCCGATCTTGCAGGTATATACCGAGAAGTGCAGATCGCTGGATCGAATGGTAGCTCTATATCTAGTTTCTAAGGAACTGCCAGACTGACTTTCCAGAGTGGCTGAACCATTATACAGTCCCACCAACAATGAATAAGAGTTCCAATTTCTCCACATCCCCTCCAGCATTTGTAGTTTCCTGTTTGTTTAATGGCAGCCATTCTAACCGGTGTTAGATGGTATCTCATTGTGGTTTTAATTTCCAGCTCTCTAATAGCTAGTGAAGCTGAACATTTTTTCATGTGTTTCTTGGCTATTTGTATTTCCTCTTCAGAGAACTGTCTTTTCATATCTTTTGCCCATTTTATAATTGGGCTGTCTGTACTATTGTCATTGAGTTGTAGGATTTCTTTGTATATGCAAGATATCAGTCCTTTGTCAGATACATGGTTTCCAAAAATTTTTTCCCATTGAGTTGGCTGCCTCTTTACCTTTTTGAGAAATTCCTTTGAGGTGCAGAAACTTCTAAGCTTGAGGAGTTCCCATTTATCTATTTTCTCTTTTGTTGCTTGTGCTTTGGGTGTAAAGTCTAGGAAGTGGCCGCCTAATACAAGGTCTTGAAGATGTTTTCCTACATTATCTTCTAGGAGTTTTATGGTACTTTCTTTTAAATTGAGATCTTTGGTCCATTTTGAGTTAATTTTTGTGTAGGGGGTGAGGTAGGGGTCCTCTTTCATTCTTTTGGATATGGATATCCAACTCTCCCAGCCCCATTTGTTGAAAAGACCATTATGACTCAGTTCAGTGACTTTGGGGGCCTTATCAAAGATCAGTTGGCCATAGATCTGAGGGTCTATCTCCGAATTCTCAATTCAATTCCATTGATCTATATGTCTATCTTTGTGCCAGTACCATGCTGTTTTGGTAAACTGTGGCTTTATAATAAGCTTCAAAGTCAGGGAGTGTAAGTCCTCCCACTTCGTTTTTCTTTTTTAGAGTGTCTTTAGCAATTCGAGGCATCTTCCCTTTCCAAAAAAATTTGATAACTAGCTTTTCCAAGTCTGCAAAGTAGGTTGTTGGAATTTTGATTGGGATTGCATTGAATCTGTAGATGAGTTTGGGTAGAATTGACATCTTAATGACATTTAGCCTTCCTATCCATGAACATGGAATATTTTTCCATCTTTTAAGGTCCCCTTCTATTTCTTTTAGTAGAGTTATGTAGTTTTCTTTGTATAGGTCTTTTACATCTTTGGTTAAGTTTATTCCTAGGTACTTGATTTTTTTAGTTGCTATTGAAAATGTATCTTTTTCTTGAGTGTCTCTTCAGTTTGTTCATTTCTAGCATATAGAAACATTACTGACTTATGTGCATTAATCTTGTATCCCGCTACTTTGCTAAATTTGTTTATTAGCTCTAGTAGCTGTATCGTCGATTTCTCAGGGTTTTCTAGATATAAGATCATATCATCTGCAAACAATGACAGTTTTACTTCTTCTTTTCCAATTTGGATGCCTTTATTTCTTTGTCTTGCCGGATTGCCCTGGCTAGCACTTCCAGCACAATGTTGAATAACAGTGGTGACAGCGGGCATCCTTGTCTTGTTCCTGATCTTAGAGGGAAGGCTTTCAGTCTCTCACCATTGAGTACTATGCTGGCTGTGGGTTTTTCATATATGCTCTTTATCATGTTGAGGAAGTTTCCTTCAATTCCTACCTTTTGAAGTGTTTTTATCAAAAAGGGATGTTGGATTTTGTCAAATGCTTTTTCAGCATCTATTGAGATGATCAATTGATTTTTCCCTTTCGAGTTTTTAATGTGTTGTAATACACTGATTGTTTTTCTTATGTTGAACCATCCTTGCATGCCTGGAATGAACCCCACTTGGTCATGGTGTATGATATTTTTAATGTGTCTTTGGATTCGATTTGCAAGTATTTTGTTGAGGATTTTTGCATCTATATTCATTAGGGAGATTGGCCGGTAGTTTTCCTTTTTTTGTAGCATCTTTGCCTGGTTTTGGTATTAGATTGATGTTAGCTTCATAAATGAGTTAGGTAGTGTTCCATTTTCTTCAATGTTTTGAAAGAGTTTGAGTAAGATTGGTGTCAGTTCTTTCTGGAAAGTTCGGTAGAATTCCCCTGTGAAGCCATCTGGCCCTGGGCATTTATTTGTGGGAAGATTTTTGATGACTGATTGGATCTCTTTGCTTGTGATGGGTTGGTTGAGGTCTTCTATTTCTTCTCTGGTCAGTCTAGGTTGTTCATATGTTTCCAGGAAATTGTCCATTTCTTCTACATTGTCCAGTTTGTTGCCATACAGTTGTTCATAATATCCTCTTATAATTTTTTTAATTTCTTCAGGATCTGTAGTTATGTCAGCTTTTTCATTCATTATTTTGTTTATATGGGTCTTCTCTCTTTTTGTTTTTGTCAGTCTAGCTAGGGGCTTGTCAATCTTGTTGATCTTCTCAAAGAACCAACTTTTGGTGATATTTATCCTCTCTATTGTTTTTTTGTTCTCTATGTCATTTAATTCTGCTTTAATCCTTGTTATTTCTTTTCTTCTACTTGGTTTAGGATTGGTTTGCTGTTCATTTTTTAGCTTCTTCAATTGATCCATTAGTTCTTTGATTTTGGCTCCTTCTTCCTTTTTAATATATGCATTTAGCGCTATAAATTTCCCCCTTAGCACTGCTTTTGCTGCATCCCATAGGTTTTGGTATGTTGTGTTCTCATTTTCATTCGTCTCTATATATTTAGCAATTTCTCTTGCTATTTCTTCTTTAACCCACTGATTGTTTAGGAGTGTGTTGTTTAACCTCCAGGTATTTGTGAATTTTCTAAGTCTCTGATGGTTATTGACTTCTAATTGTATTCCACTGTGGTCAGAGAATGTGCTTTGAATAATTTCAATCTTTTTAAATTTATTGAGGCTTGTTTTATGTCCCAGCATATGATCTATTCTGGAGAAAGTTCCATGAGCACTAGAAAAGTATGTGTATCCTGGTGATTTGGGATGTAATGTCCTGTATATGTCTGTTAAATCTAATTCATTTATCAGATTGTTTAGGTTTTCAATTTCCTTATTGGTCTTCTGTCTGGTTGATCTATCTATAGGAGAAAGTGATGTGTTGAAGTCTCCCACAATTATTGTGGAAACATCAATTGCTTCCTTTAGTTTTGTCAGTGTTTCTCTCATGTATTTTGTGGCACCTTGATTGGGTGCATAGACATTTACGATTGTTATTTCTTCTTGCTGAATTGCCCCTTTTATTAGTATGTAGCGGCCTTCTTTGTCTCTCAAAACATCCCTGCATTTGAAGTCTATTTTATCTGAGATTAATATTGCTACACCTGCTTTCTTTTGGCTGTAGCTTGCATGAAATATTTTTTTCCATCCTTTCACTTTCAGTTTCTTTGTGTCCCTGTGTCTAAGATGAGTCTCTTGTATGCAACATATTGATGGTTCATTTTTTTTGATCCATTCTGCGAATCTATATCTTTTAATTGGGGAGTTTAATCCATTTACATTCAATGTTATAACCGTGAAGGCATTTCTTGAATCGGCCATCTTATCCTTTGGTTTATGTTTGTCATATTTTTCCCCTCTCTCTATTAATATCCTTTATTGTACCCATACCGAACCTCTTTAGTAATGAACCTTTTTCCAAGTCTCTCTGTCCTGTCTTTGTTTCTCTGTCTGTAGGGCTCTCTTTAGTATCTCCAGTAGGGCAGGTCTCTTGTTAGCAAATTCTCTCAGCATTTGTTTGTCTGTGAAAAATTTAAGCTCTCCCTCAAATTTGAAGGAGAGCTTTGCTGGATAAAGTATTCTTGGCTGGAAATTTTTTCTCACTCAGAATTTTAAATATATCATGCCACTGCCTTCTTGCCTCCATGGTGGCTGCTGAGTAGTCACTACTTAGTCTTATGCTGTTTCCTTTGTATGTGGTGAATTGCTTTTCTCTTGCTGCTTTCAGAACTTGCTCCTTCTCTTCTGTGTTTGATAGTGTGATCAGTATATGTCTCAGAGTGGGTTTATTTGGATTTATTCTATTTGGAGTTCGCTGAGCATTTATGATTTGTGTATTTATGTTGTTTAGAAGATTTGGGAAGTTTTCCCCAACAATTTCTTTGAATACTCTTCCTAGACCTTTACCCTTTTCTTCCCCTTCTGGGACACCAATGAGTCTTATATTTGGATGTTTCATATTATCTATCATATCCCTGAGGTCCATTTCGATTTTTTCAATTTTTTTCCCCATTCTTTCTTTTATGCTTTCATTTTCCATTGTGTCATCTTCCAGGTCACTGATTCGTTGTTCAACTTCCTCTAGTCTTGTACTATGAGTGTACAGAATCTTTTTAATTTGGTCAACAGTTTCTTTAATTTCCATAAGATCATCCATTTTTTTATTTAGTCTTGCAATGTCTTCTTTATGCTCTTCTAGAGTCTTCTTGATTTCCTTTATATCCCGTACTATGGTCTCATTGTTCATCTTTAGTTCTTTGAGTAGCTGCTCTAGGTGCTGTGTCTCTTCTGATCTTTTGATTTGGGTGCTTGGGCTTGGGTTATCCATATCATCTGGTTTTTTTCATATGCTTTATAATTTTCTGTTGTTTTTGGCCTCGTGGCATTTGCTGAACTTGATAGGGTTCTTTTAGGGTTTGTAGACCTATTGAAGTCCTTATCTCTAATTTATCAGATCTACAGCTTCGTGGAGTACACTTTCTCTAACTAACCAGCAGGTGGCGTCCACGAGCCACCTGTTCTCCACAAGCCAGTTCTCCCCTGCTTAGCCTTTTGGTGAGTGGGGGAGTGAGTCTTGTGGGGCCCAATTGGTGTACCAAGCTTGCGTGTGTAGTTGGTGTTGCCTGCCCTGTATGTGGGGCGTGTTTCTGGGCAGTCGGGGAGGGGGTGTGGCCCTAACAATCAAATCTCCCTGGTGATCCTAGAGTTTTAAAGCTGCTGCAATAGTCTAATCCTTCAGTTCAGTCCTGCCACAGTTTGTCTCTGCCACTGACCCACACGTCCTCGGTATTGGCGTATGGCTCCTGAGACTTGCAAGTGGGCCCCTCTTCCAGGCTGTGCACCCCGGGTCCTCTGTTGAGGGATGACTGTGCTATGTCACAGGTGAGTGCCGTCCCCCCAGGGCAGTTCTGGGCTGCTGGGCTGTGTACGGAGGCTCCCAGTCTGCTCAAATGATGGCTGAATGGGGCTTTGTTAATTCACACTGCTCTACCTTCCCAACTCTGGGACAATCAGCTGAGGTTGCAGGGAAGGCTAATGTCCACGCCCAGTTTTGTGGTGTGTGCCTGTTATTTGAAGCACTTCCGTCACACTGGGTTGTCTGGGGCAGCTCTGGGCTATGGGGCTGGCGATGGGCAGGAGTGTTTCCTGTCCACCAGGATGGTGGCTGTGAGCGGACACCCCCCTTATCTTGGGAAGTTGTGGTGTTTAGTGAATTTTCTCAGCCACTGAATTATTGCCTTTTGTCTCAGAGCTCTCTTAGTTCTGCTCTTGACTTGACGTGCCCAAATTGAAAGTCTCTGAAGCTTT
This sequence comes from Choloepus didactylus, assembly GCF_015220235.1. Lineage (NCBI taxonomy): Eukaryota > Metazoa > Chordata > Mammalia > Pilosa > Megalonychidae > Choloepus > Choloepus didactylus. The sequence goes on from NC_051315.1 coordinate 112,345,815, forward strand.
CTGTATTGGGCTTCTTAGAGTAATTGTTTTAGAAAAAGAAAAAAGGATTAAAAAAAAAAAAATGGTCCCTCCTCAGAGATCTAATGGGTTATTGAAATGCTAAGAGATAAAGCAACCAGGGCCATTAAGGAAAGGTCCACAGGGCAGAGAGATCGGCTTTTCTTCGGGATTTGCATATGCGCCTTAGGGCCTGAGCTCCGCCCTTCCCCTTTCTGTGTTCACCAGAACTCCAAAAATCCTCTGCTTTTATTTTGGAGTTTTTCGTGTTGTTTTTTTTTTTCTATGCCTGTCTCCTCTCTGCTGGGCTGGCTGCTCTCAGATTCTCTGGTGTCTGGTCTCAGTCTATCTATGGTTGGATTCTGGATCAGTAGAATGAGTTTCCGATAAGAGCAGCCACTGCAGTTCTCCCTTCTCCTTCCTGGAGCTGACAGCCCCTCCTCCCACGGGACTGAGCCTGGGAGGGAGGGGCGCGGGTCCCCTGGCCGCAAAAACTTACAGATTTCGCTGATCTCAGCAGTTCGACATTTTCATGAGTGTTGTATGAAGTATGCCCAAAGACAGATTGCTCTGTGGTGTCCAGTCCACACAGTTCCTGGCTTTCTACCTACTTTCCTGGAGGAGTAACTAAAACATACAGCTCACCAGTCTGCCATCTTGCCCCGCCTCTGTTGTTTGTTTTAATTTTTCAATAAATAAAGTTTAAAAAACTTTTAAGAAAAAGGACTTTTCAGATGTGATTTAAATTAAGGATCTTGAAATGGAAAATTATTCTGGTTTATCCAGCTGGACCCAGTATAACCATAAGGGACCATGTAAGAGGGAGACAGGAAGATCACAGTCAGTAGTAGGAGATGTGACATCAGAAGCAAGAGCCTGGGGTGATGCAAGGAAGGGACCAGGAGCCAAGAAATGCAGAAGCCCCTAGAAGCTGAATAAGGCAAGGAAATGGATTCTTCCCTGACATCTCCAGAAGGAACACAGCCCTGTGACAACTTCTGACTTCAGAACAGTAAGGAAATTAATCTGTGGTGTTTTAAGCCACCGCATTTGAAGGGACTTGTTATAGCAGCAATAGGAAACTAATACAACACCTAAAATTTTACAGTAATTCCCTAATTTATAATAATTCTCTAATACTTCTGGATGCAAGTCCTTTATCAGATAAATGATTTGTGAATATTTTCTCCAATTCTGAGCATTTTGTTTTAATTTTCCTAATAGTGTCTTTTGAAGAGCAAAAGATTTTAATTTTGATGAAGTCCAATATATTTATTTTCTCTTTTATGGCTTAATGCTTTTTGTGTTCTGCGTAAGAAATGTTTGCCTAACCCAAATTCACAAAGATTTTCTTTTATGTTTCTTTCCAAAAGTTTGGTATACTGGTCTCAGAAAATCAGTTGGAAAGCAGTCCTTCTTCCTTTGTGTTCTGAAAGAGTTTGTGTATGACTGGTATTATTTATTCCTTAAATATGCTTGGGCCTGGACTTTTCCTGTGGGAAAAATTTTTATTACAAATTTAATTTCTTTAGCTCTTCAGATATTCTATTTCTTGTGTGTCGGTCTCAGAAACGAGTTTTTCAGAAAATTTGTCCATAGAATCTAAATGATCATATTTGTTAGAATAAAGATGCTCATAATATCTCTTCATTAATGTTTTAATAACCATAGACATTGAAGTAATTTAACTTTTTACATCCCTAATCACAATAATTTGTATTTTTCTTCTTTCCTTTGTCACTGTAGCTAGCGATTTATCAATTTTATTGATATTTTTAATGAACCAACTTTTAGTTTCATTATTTTTTTTTCCATTGTTTGCCTATTTTAGTTTTTCCATACTTATCTTTATTAAAATTATTTCCTTTGGGTTTCATTTCTTCTCTTTTTCTAACTTTTTGAGGCAATAGCTCAAATCATTGATTAAAATTTTTTTTCTTTTCTAATAAATGTATGTAAAGTGACTCATTTCCCTCCAAGCACGACTGTGTACTTTTTATTGTCATTTGATTACAAATATTTTCTGTTTTCTCATGACTTTTTGACCCATGGGGTATTTAGAAGGGTGTTGCTAATGAGGATTTTCTAGTTATCTTTTTGTTATTTATTTGCATTTTAATTTCAGTGTCATCTGAGAATATGTTCTATATGACTTCAAATATTTTGACTTTATTTATTTTTATGACTTAGGATACACTTTATCTTGGTGACTGTTCCATGTACAAGTGAAAATAATATTCACTCTGCAATTGTTGGTTTTAGTGTTTTATGAATGTCAAGTAAATCAGGTTGATTAATAACGTTCATTTTTTTCATATCTGTATTAATTTTTGTCTGTTTGATATATCCATAATATTCAAATATATCTGTGGAATTATCTATTTTTCCTTTAGTTGTATCAATTTTGCTTTATGTTTTTGAAGTTATGCTCTTTGATGTATACACATTTAGGATTGTTATGCCTTCTTGAAGAAATGACCTTCTTATCATTATAAAATATCCCTCTTCATCTCAGGTAATACTGCTTAAGTCTATTTATTATGATATTATGATAATCACAACAGATTTAGGTTGGCTAGTGTCTTTATGACATATCTTTTCTCATTATTTTACTTTCAGTTTATCTCTCTCTTTATATTTAAAGCATAATTTAAAGATATAGTAGATTCTGATTTTTGTTAATCCATCCTGACAATATCTGCCTTTTAATTGGAGTGTTTAGTCCATTTATATTTAATGTAATTATTCATATGTTTGTGTTTGATTCTGCTATCTTGTTATTTTTTCTTCTGTCTTGCCTGTTTTCTTTGTTTCTTCTTCTCTCTTTTTTCACAAGAATCAAGTAATTTTTAGTATTCCATTTTATTTTATCTATTGACCTTTTAGTTGTAACCCCTTTGAATTATTTTTAAGAGGTTACTTTAGCAATTATAATAAGCATGATTAACTTATCATATTTACTTTAAATTAATTTTATGCCACATCACTTACAATGTACAAATCTTGGAAACATTCATTTACTCCTCACAACCCATGTACCATTGTTATGTATTTTATTTCTACGTACTTTATAATCAACACAATATTTGTTATACTTATTTTTGCCTTAATCAGCCAATGGACACTTAAAGATATTAAGAAAAACTAGTCTTTTATAATACTCACCTATTTACCATTTGTGGTGCATGGTCTCTGTGCCAGTTTGAATGTATTGTGTCCCCCCAAATGCCATTATCTTTGATTTAATCTTGTGTGGGCAGACCTATCAGTGTTAATTAGATTGTAATTCTTTGAGTGTTTCCGTGGAGATGTGCCCCACCCAACTGTCGGTGATGACTCTGATTGGATAATTTCTGTGGAGGTGTTGCCCCACCCACTCAGGGTAGGTCTGAGTTAAACCACTGGAGCCATATAAATGAGCTGACAGACAGAAGGAACTCAGTGCAGCTGAGAGTGACATTTTGAAGAGGAGCTACAGCCAAGAGGGACACTTTGAAGAACACCCAGGAGCTGAGAGAGGAGCTGCAGATGAGAAACAGTTTGAAGATGGCTGTTGAAAGCAGACTCTTGCTCCGGAGAAGCTAAGAGAGGACAAATACCTCAAGTGTAACTAAGAGTGACATTTTTGAGGAACTGCAGCCTGGAGAGGAACATCCTGGGAGAAAGCCATTTTGAAACCAGAACTTTGGAGCAGATGCCAGCCATGTGCCTTCCCAGCTAACAGAGATTTTCCGGATGCCATTGGCCATCCTCCAGTGAAGGTACCCAATTGTTGATGCATTACCTTGGACACTTTATGGCCTTAAGACTGTAACTTTGTAACCAAATAAGCCCCCTTTGTAAAAGCCAATCCATTTCTGGTGTTTTGCAATCTTGCAGCATTAGCAAACTAGAACAGTCTCCAAGGAATCTTCCTTTATATAAATAACTCAATTTCTATCTGGGATCATTATCTTTCAACTTGAAGAACTTCCTTTAGCATTTTTTGTTGTGTGGTCTGCTGGAAATGACATCTTATATTCTTTGTTTGTTTAAAATTACTCTATTTCAATTTCATTTTAAAAAGATGTTTCCGTAATGTAATTTTGTGTTTACTTTCTTCTTCCAGCACTTTCAAGATATCGTTCTAATGTCTGTGGCTTCTATGATCTAAAGACAGTCATTTTTAGTGTTGTCCTGCTGAATACAATATGTATTTTTTCTCTGTCTGCTCTTAAGATTTTTCTCATTCAACACTTGGTTATGATGTGTCTAGATGTGGTTCCTTTTTTTGCATTTATCTTGGATGGGGTATGCTGATCTTCTTGATCTGTGGGTTGATGTACTTAACCAATATTAGAAAATTTTTAGTCATTACCTTTTCAAACATTTTTTGTTCCCCATTATGTCTCTTCTCCCCTTCTCTAATTCCAATTACATATATGTTAGACTATTCGATATTATTTTACAGGACTTAGGTTCTCTATTATGTTCAGTTAAAATTTTTTTTCTCTCAGTACATCTGTTTGGATAATTTCTATTGGCCTTATCCTTTCTTCTGCTGTGTCAAGTCTGCTACTTGACTCATCCAATGAATTTTTCATTTCAATTATTATATTTTCAATTTTTAGAATTCAAATCTGATTCTTTTTAGAGTTCTTATTTTTCTGCTGAGGTTCTCCAATTGTTATCCATTCTGTCTGTATTTTCTTATAAATTATTTAACATATTTATAATAGCTGTTTTTAATTCCTTGTCTGCTAAAATCTGGGTCATCTATAGGTCTATTTCTATTGGCCATTTTCTCTTGATTATGATTCACATTTTCCTGTTTCTTTGCCATATGACTTTTTATTGTATACTGGACATTCTGGTTAATGCATTGTAGAGACTCTAGATTGCATTATCTTCCTTTAAAGAGTTAAATTTTTGGCAGAAAATCTTGCTCTTATGGAGACCTAGTTAGGGCCTGGTTATGTTCTGCCCTAGGTTGTATCCCTTAGTCCTGTGACATGGTATTTATGCCTAAGCTGTGGTCTTTCTGGGATTTCAGTGAAAACCCCAAGTGTTTATGAAGGTCCTCTAGCTTTCTGGGTCCCTAGCCCCAAACTTGGTCCCCCTGATGCTGAGGCAGCTGCCAGAATACTCATATATTTGACTTTCCAGTTGCTCCTTTCCACTAGGATCTTCAAGTCTCATCCTGCAAACATTCCAGTTAGAAGATAGTTAAGGGTCCAAGCGGAATTTGTATACAAATTTTGGGTTTTCCCCTTTGTGACTCACTCATTTCCCAGATGTTTCCTCAAATAGAGCTTTCTAATTGAGCTCTATCTCCCATGCTATAGCGAGCTATGAAGTATCTCAGGGAAAAGCCTGTCAAATGCAGAACTCACCTGCTGAGTGTTGCTTTTTTCAAGGACTATATTCCTTCTAGTTTTTCTTTCTTTTGCTTGGTCTCCATGCCTTCATACAGTTATTTTTATGTTTTGTCCAGAGTATGTATTTATTAATAGTAGGAGGGTTAGCCTGACACAAACTATGTTGTTCTGCCAAGAACTATAAGTTTATCTGGCTATCATTGATTGTGGTATACATAGTATTTTTTAATTATTTGCAGAAATAATTTAAGGCCTAGGATCAAATGAGTATGAAACTGCTTCGAGAAGTATAATGCTCCAAGAAAAAGAGACATGTTGGTCTTCGGGTAGGCTGAGCAGAAGTGGGTGTGCTTCCTTCTTTTAAGATTTCAAACTGTCAGAGAAATATCTTTTAAAATGGTAAATGTGCACATGTATTGATAATGCACTTATTTTTGAAATTCATTGTAGGTGAGATTAGGCGAAATCTCTGAAGGGTGTCTAATGTGGTCAGAAGACCAAGCAGATTCCAAGGCCTGTTGGACCAGAGGTCCAGAGGGAGGAATTCCTTCTCCAGGAAAAAAAGAGATACCATAGAGTATGTGTGATAATAGGGTGGTGTGCCAGTTTCAATGTATTTTGTCCCCCCCAAACACCATTATCTTTGATGTAATCTTGTGTGGGCAGACCTATCAGTGTTAATTAGGTTGTAATTCTTTGAGTGTCTCCATGGAGATGCACCCCACCCAACTGTGGGTGATGACTCTGATTGGATAATTTCCATGGAGGTGTTGGCTCACCCATTGGATGGTTCTGAATTAAATTATTAGAGCACTATATAAGCTCAGACAGAAGAAGCCAGCTTGCCACAGCCAAGAGGGACACTTTGAAGATGCACAGAAGCTGAGAGAGGAGCTGCAGATGAGAGACAGTTTGAAGACGGCTGTTGAAAACAGACTCTTGCTCCAGAGAAGCTAAGAGAGGATGCCCCAAGAGCAACCAAGAGTGACATTTTGAAGAGGAGCTGTGGTCTAGAGAGGAACATCCTGGGAGAAAGCCATTTTGAAACTAGAACTTGGAGCAGACGCCAGCCATGTACCTTCCCAGCTAACAGGTTTTCCGGACACCATTGGCCATCCTCCTCCAGTGAAGGTACCCGATTGTTGATGCATTACCTTGGACACTTTATGGCCTTAAGACAGTAACTGTGTAACCAAATAAACCCCCTTTATAAAAGTCTATCCATCTCTGGTGTTTTGCATTCCGGCAGCATTAGCAAACCAGAACAGGTGGTATATGGGGGTCATGTATTTTATGTATAATTGTTCTGTAAACCCACAGTTTCTCTAATGAAAGGAAAAGTGTGGCTGGGAACAGTGGGTAAGACTGCCAATTCAGCTGTGGTCCTCCTCTGCCTTACATCCATTTTAGGAGTCATGTCCAGAAGGAGAAAGGGCTCGGAAACCAGGGTACCATCTGCACCAAGAGCTGTGCTATACCTTACCACTGCCACGGAACATCCCCTCTGTTCTGGGTCTACATATTTCACTTCAGATGCTCTGGATAAGCCCGAAGCCCACCTATCCTGCCTCCAGACAAGCCCACAGGAAGAATTTGCATGAAAAACTATGCTAAAAAATCCAGTAGTGGGTCATCCTAGAACTGTCCCTCTGGAGAGCAATGGGAGTGGGGTGGGGTGAGGGAACAAGGAGGCTTCTCTCTGCTACAAAGTGCTGCCCAGAGAAGGAAACAGCTCAAAGAAACTCTAAAGTGAGAGGTAACATGGGATTTGGAATTTGTGTGTCTATGTGCTGGGGGACTGCCTCTCCATTATGTAAACTCCCTCTTCCCCAAACACATAACAGACAAGCCTTGAAGCATAATGACTTAGCAACCGCCTGACAGCTGGCTTCCCCTTGGCTCCCTGATCTGATCATCTCTCTCTCTCTGTCTTTGCATTGTTCCCTTAAGTTTAGAATGTCCAGGACCGACAGGACAGAGAGACTTGGAGAAAGGTTCAGTACTAAAGAGATTCGATATGGGTACAATAAAGGATATTAATAGAGAGAGGGAAAAATATGGCAAACATAATCCAAAGGATAAGATGGCCGATTCAAGAAATGCCTTCACGGTTTTAACGTTGAATGTAAATGGATTAAACCCCCCAATTAAAAGATATAGATTCGCAGAATGGATCAAAAAAAATGAACCATCAATATGTTGCATACAAGAGACTCATCTTAGACACAGGGACACAAAGAAATTGAAAGTGAAAGGATGGAAAAAAATATTTCATGCAAGCTACAGCCAAAAGAAAGCAGGTGTAGCAATATTAATCTCAGATAAAATAGACTTCAAATGCAGGGATGTTTTGAGAGACAAAGAAGGCCACTACATACTAATAAAAGGGGCAATTCAGCAAGAAGAAATAACAATCGTAAATGTCTATGCACCCAATCAAGGTGCCACAAAATACATGAGAGAAACATTGGCAAAACTAAAGGAAGCAATTGATGTTTCCACAATAATTGTGGGAGACTTCAACACATCACTCTCTCCTATAGATAGATCAACCAGACAGAAGACCAATAAGGAAATTGAAAACCTAAACAATCTGATAAATGAATTAGATTTAACAGACATCTACAGGACATTACATCCCAAATCACCAGGATACACATACTTTTCTAGTGCTCACGGAACTTTCTCCAGAATAGATCATATGCTGGGACATAAAACAAGCCTCAATAAATTTAAAAAGATTGAAATTATTCAAAGCACATTCTCTGACCACAATGGAATACAATTAGAAGTCAATAACCATCAGAGACTTAGAAAATTCACAAATACCTGGAGGTTAAACAACACACTCCTAAACAATCAGTGGGTTAAAGAAGAAATAGCAAGAGAAATTGCTAAATATATAGAGACGAATGAAAATGAGAACACAACATACCAAAACCTATGGGATGCAGCAAAAGCAGTGCTAAGGGGGAAATTTATAGCACTAAACGCATATATTAAAAAGGAAGAAAGAGCCAAAATCAAAGAACTAATGGATCAACTGAAGAAGCTAGAAAATGAACAGCAAACCAATCCTAAACCAAGTACAAGAAAAGAAATAACAAGGATTAAAGCAGAAATAAATGACATAGAGAACAAAAAAACAATAGAAAGGATAAATATCACCAAAAGTTGGTTCTTTGAGAAGATCAACAAGATTGACAAGCCCCTAGCTAGACTGACAAAATCAAAAAGAGAGAAGACCCATATAAACAAAATAATGAATGAAAAAGGTGACATAACTGCAGATCCTGAAGAAATTAAAAAAATTATAAGAGGATATTATGAACAACTGTATGGCAACAAACTGGATAATGTAGAAGAAATGGACAATTTCCTGGAAACATATGAACAACCTAGACTGACCAGAGAAGAAATAGAAGACCTCAACCAACCCATCACAAGCAAAGAGATCCAATCAGTCATCAAAAATCTTCCCACAAATAAATGCCCAGGGCCAGATGGCTTCACAGGGGAATTCTACCAAACTTTCCAGAAAGAACTGACACCAATCTTACTCAAACTCTTTCAAAACATTGAAAAAAATGGAACACTACCTAACTCATTTTATGAAGCTAACATCAATCTAATACCAAAACCAGGCAAAGATGCTACAAAAAAGGAAAACTACCGGCCAATCTCCCTAATGAATATAGATGCAAAAATCCTCAACAAAATACTTGCAAATCGAATCCAAAGACACATTAAAAAAATCATACACCATGACCAAGTGGGGTTCATTCCAGGCATGCAAGGATGGTTCAACATCAGAAAAACAATCAATGTATTACAACACATTAAAAACTCGAAAGGGAAAAATCAATTGATCATCTCAATAGATGCTGAAAAAGCATTTGACAAAATCCAACATCCCTTTTGATAAAAACACTTCAAAAGGTAGGAATTGAAGGAAACTTCCTCAACATGATAAAGAGCATATATGAAAAACCCACAGCCAGCATAGTACTCAATGGTGAGAGACTGAAAGCCTTCCCTCTAAGATCAGGAACAAGACAAGGATGCCCGCTGTCACCACTGTTATTCAACATTGTGCTGGAAGTGCTAGCCAGGGCAATCCGGCAAGACAAAGAAATAAAAGGCATCCAAATTGGAAAAGAAGAAGTAAAACTGTCATTGTTTGCAGATGATATGATCTTATATCTAGAAAACCCTGAGAAATCAACGATACACCTACTAGAGCTAATAAACAAATTTAGCAAAGTAGCGGGATACAAGATTAATGCACATAAGTCAGTAATGTTCCTATATGCTAGAAATGAACAAACTGAAGAGACACTCAAGAAAAAGATACCATTTTCAATAGCAACTAAAAAAATCAAGTACCTAGGAATCAACTTAACCAAAGATGTAAAAGACCTATACAAAGAAAACTACATAACTCTACTAAAAGAAATAGAAGGGGACCTTAAAAGATGGAAAAATATTCCATGTTCATGGATAGGAAGGCTAAATGTCATTAAGATGTCCATTCTACCCAAAGTCATCTACAGATTCAATGCAATCCCAATCAAAATTCCAACAACCTACTTTGCAGACTTGGAAAAGCTAGTTATCAAATTTATTTGGAAAGGGAAGATGCCTCGAATTGCTAAAGACACTCTAAAAAAGAAAAACGAAGTGGGAGGACTTACACTCCCTGACTTTGAAGCTTATTATAAAGCCACAGTTGCCAAAACAGCATGGTACTGGCACAAAGATAGACATATAGATCAATGGAATCGAATTGAGAATTCAGAGATAGACCCTCAGATCTATGACCGACTGATCTTTGATAAGGCCCCCAAAGTCACCGAACTGAGCCATAATGGTCTTTTCAACAAATGGGGCTGGGAGAGTTGGATATCCATATCCAAAAGAATGAAAGAGGACCCCTACCTCACCCCCTACACAAAAATTAACTCAAAATGGACCAAAGATCTCAATATAAAAGAAAGTACCATAAAACTCCTAGAACATAATGTAGGAAAACATCTTCAAGACCTTGTATTAGGAGGCCACTTCCTAGACTTTACACCCAAAGCACAAGCAACAAAAGAGAAAATAGATAAATGGGAACTCCTCAAGCTTAGAAGTTTCTGCACCTCAAAGGAATTTCTCAAAAAGGTAAAGAGGCAGCCAACTCAATGGGAAAAAATTTTTGGAAACCATGTATCTGACAAAAGACTGATATCTTGCATATACAAAGAAATCCTACAACTCAATGACAATAGTACAGACAGCCCAATTATAAAATGGGCAAAAGATATGAAAAGACAGTTCTCTGAAGAGGAAATACAAATGGCCAAGAAACACATGAAAAAATGTTCAGCTTCACTAGCTATTAGAGAGATGCAAATTAAGACCACAATGAGATACCATCTAACACCGGTTAGAATGGCTGCCATTAAACAAACAGGAAACTACAAATGCTGGAGGGGATGTGGAGAAATTGGAACTCTTATTCATTGTTGGTGGGACTGTATAATGGTTCAGCCACTCTGGAAGTCAGTCTGGCAGTTCCTTAGAAAACTAGATATAGAGCTACCATTCAATCCAGCGATTGCACTTCTCGGTATATACCCGGAAGATCGGAAAGCAGTGACACGAACAGATATCTGCACGCCAATGTTCATAGCAGCATTATTCACAATTGCCAAGAGATGGAAACAACCCAAATGTCCTTCAACAGATGAGTGGATAAATAAAATGTGGTATATACACACGATGGAATACTACGCGGCAGTAAGAAGGAACGATCTGGTGAAACATATGACAACATGGATGAACCTTGAAGACATAATGCTGAGCGAAATAAGCCAGGCACAAAAAGAGAAATATTATATGCTACCACTAATGTGAACTTTGAAAAATGTAAAACAAATGGTTTATAATGTAGAATGTAGGGGAACTAGCAGTAGAGAGCAATTAAGGAAGGGGGAACAATAATCCAAGAAGATCAGATAAGCTATTTAACGTTCTGGGGATGCCCAGAAATGACTATGGTCTGTTAATTTCTGATGGTTGTAGTAGGAACAAGTTCACTGAAATGTTGCTATATTATGTAACTTTCTTGGGGTAAAGTAGGAACATGTTGGAAGTTAAGCAGTTATCTTAGGTTAGTTGTCTTTTTCTTACTCCCTTGCTATGGTCTCTTTGAAATGTTCTTTTATTGTATGTTTGTTTTCTTTTTAACTTTTTTTTTTCATACAGGTGATTTGAAAAAAGAAGGGAAAGTTAAAAAAAAAAAAAAAGAAAAGAAAAAAGACAAACAAGGGAAAAAAAAAAAAAAAAAAAGATGTAGTGCCCCCTTGAGGAGCCTGTGGAGAATGCAGGGGTACTCGCCTACCCCACCTCCATGGTTGCTAACATGACCACAGACATAGGGGACTGGTGGTTTGATGGGTTGAGCCCTCTACCATAAGTTTTACCCTTGGGAAGACGGTTGCTGCAAAGGAGAGGCTAGGCCTCCCTGTATTTGTGCCTAAGAGTCTCCTCCTGAATGCCTCTTTGTTGCTCAGATGTGGCCCTCTCTCTCTGGCTAAGCCAACTTGAAAGGTGAAATCACTGCCCTCCCCCCTACGTGGGATCAGACACCCAGGGAAGTGAATCTCCCTGGCAACGTGGAATATGACTCCCAGGGAGGAATGTAGACCTGGCACCGTGGGACGGAGAACATCTTCTTGACCAAAAGGGGGATGTGAAAGGAAATGAAATAAGCTTCAGTGGCAGAGAGATTCCAAAAGGAGCCGAGAGGTCACTCTGGTGGGCACTCTTATGCACACTTTAGACAACCCTTTTTAGGTTCTAAAGAATTGGGGTAGCTGGTGGTGGATACCTGAAACTATCAAACTACAACCCAGAACCCATGAATCTCGAAGACAGTTGTATAAAAATGTAGCTTATGAGGGGTGACAATGGGATTGGGAAAGCCATAAGGACCAAACACCACTTTGTCTAGTTTATGGATGGATGTGTAGAAAAGTAGGGGAAGGAAACAAACAGACAAAGGTACCCAGTGTTCTTTTTTACTTCAGTTGCTCTTTTTCACTCTAATTATTATTCTTGTTGTTTTTGTGTGTGTGCTAATGAAGGTGTCAGGGATTGATTTAGGTGATGAATGTACAACTATGTAATGGTACTGTAAACAATCGAAAGTACAATTTGTTTTGTATGACTGCGTGGTATGTGAATATATCTCAATAAAATGATGATTAAAAAAAAAAAAAAAAAAAAAAAAAAGAATGTCCAGGACCCTGAGCCTGGAAAAGAGGGGCAGATTCTTGTTTGCATACTTAGGAGTGCCATGGCAACCAGTTCTCATTGTGAGGATCAGTCACTTCGTGCTGCTGCTGTCACCCTGGCGACCAATCTAGGCAGAAGAAGCACAGCTGCTCTGGTGAAGTGAGAAGCAGTTTCCTTGAAGAGCAGGAAGGTGTGGCGACCCCCTGAGGTTCAGGCTGCCTTTGGGAGAGAATGCACGCTCAGCCCCACTGTGGCTGCCCAGTCCAAGCCACCACAGTCTCCCCTGGACCAACATAATACTTCCTAAGAGGTCTCTCTGTTCCACTCGTGACCCCTAACAATACATTCTCCCAAAGCTCTAGGGTGGTCTTTCTAAGTTGTATGTCACATCATGCTATTTCCTTCCTTTAAATCCTCAATGACTTCCCTCTGCATTTTGAATGAGATCTAAGCCCTCTGTATGTATATGTACCTAACAGCAGAGCTTCAAAATGTGTGAAACAAAAATGGACAAAACTGAAAGGAGAAATAGATGAATCCACAATTATATTTGGAGACGTCAACACTCCTTTCTCAGTAATTGAGGGAATTAATAGACAAAAAGCAAGCAAGGATGTACAAGAATTGAATCACGTCATCAAACATTTGGTTCTAACTGACCTTTAAAGAACTCTCCACCTAACTACAGCAGAATAAACATGCTTTTCAAGTGCCCATGGAATATTGCCCAAGAGAGATCATATCCTGGGTCATAAAACAAACCCTGGGTCATAAAACAAATCTTAGTAAATCTAAAAAAAATTAAAATTATAAAAAGTATGCTTTCCAACAATAATGCAATTAAACAAAAAAATCAATAACAGTGAAGTCTCCAAACACTTGGAAATTAGAAACACTCTTCTAAATAATCCATGAGGCCAAAAGGAATTCTCAAGTGCAATCAGAAAATATTTTCAACTGAACAAAAATGAAAATATATCAAAATTTGTGACTTTGTGAGATGCAGCTAAAACAGTCTTAAAGCAAAATTTATAGCATTAAATGCTTATATTTTAAAAATCATCAGAAGAAATATTAAAGAGGAGAAAAAATAAAACTGACAACAGGAAAACAATGCAGCAAAAAGTTGCTTCATTTGAAAACATCAATAAAATTGATAAACCTCTAGCACAACTGACAAAGAAATAAAAAGAAAAGACACAAATTACTAATATCAGGAATGAAAGAGGGGATACCACTACCAATTTGAGGTCACTATTGCCTTGCTACCAAAATCAGGAAAAGACAGCACAAGAAGACTGCAGACCAATTTCACTAATGAATGTGGATATGAAAGCAGTCAAAAATATTAGTAAATTGAATCCAGCAATATATAGAAAGAATACTACACTTGACAAAGTGGGCTTTATTCTTAAAACACAAGGCTAGTTCAATATTTGAAAATCAATCAATGTAATCCATCATTTTAACAGTCTAAAGAAAAAAACACATGACCGTATCAATGGATGCAGAAAAAGTATTTGACAAAATTCAGCATCCATTCATGTTAAAAATAAAACAAAAACTCTTAGCAAACAAGGAATAGAAGGGAACTTCTTCAATATGATAAAGGGCATCTGGAAAAAAACATGCAGCTAACCACACTTATGATGAAAAGCTGAATGCTTTCCTCCTAAGATGAGGAACAAAGCAAGTATGTCTACTCTCACCACACCAATTCAACAGCATACTGAAAACCCTAGTATAAGGCAGAAAAGGAAATTAAAAACATACTGATTGGAAAAGAAAAAATAAAACTGTCTCCATTTGCAGATGATATGATTGCCCACATAGAAAATTCCAGAGACATTATAATAGAAAACTCAAAGAACTGATAAGTGTGTTTGGTAAGATTAAAGAATATGAGGTCAACACAAAAAATCAATTGCATTTCTATTTCTTTATCTAGCAAAAAGCAATTGGAAATAGAAAGTTACTAAAACAATACCATTTACAAAAGCTGAAATAAATGAAACACTTAGGCATAAGTCTAACAAAACATCTATTGCATCTGTATGCTGAAAGCTACAAAATGCTAATGAAAGAACAAAAGAAGACAGACCTCGTTCGTGGATTGAAAGACTCAATATCATAAACATCAATTATATCCAAATTGATATATAAATTTAATGCAGTTCCAATATAAATAGATACATGTAAACTGGTTCTAAAATTTAAATTGAAAACGAATGTAGTGTAGCCAAAGCAATTTTGGAAAAGAAGGATAAAGTTTAAGAAATCACGCTACCTGATTTTTTTAACTTTTTGTTATGCAACTTTACTGAGCTATATTCACATACCATACACTCATCCAAAGTGTACAATCAGTTGTTCACAGTATCATCACATGGTTGTTCATTCATCACCACAATCAATTTTTTGAACATTTTCATTACTTCACAAAATAAGAATAAGAATAAAAATGAAAATAAAGAACATCCAAAACATCTCATACTCCTTTTCCCCCCTATTATTCATTTATTTCTTGTCCCCCTTTCTCCTACTCATTTGTCCATACACTGTGGTACTCATTTGATAAAGGGAATGTGTGCCACAAGGTTTTCACAATCACACAGTCACACCGTATAAGCTATATAGTTATATGATCCTCTTCAAGCATCACAGATACTGGGTTGCAGTTCAGCAGTTTCAGGTAGTTCCTTCTAGCTATTTTAGTACACTAAAAACTAGAAAGGAATATCTATATAATGCATAAGAATAACCTCCAGAATGATCTCTTGACTCTAATTGAGATCTCTCAGCCACTGAAACTTTATTTTGTTTAATTTCTCTTCCCCCTTTTGGTAAGGAAGTCTTTCTCAATCCCACAATGCCGGGTCCAGGCTCATCCCTGGGACTATCTGATTTTAAGATTTTAAGATTTACCATAAAGTAATCAAGACACTGTGGTATTGGTGAAAGATAGACACATAGATCAATGGAACAGAATAGAAATTCCATAAATAAACCTACACGATTATAGCCAATTTATTTTTGACAATAGTTCAAAGGCAATTCAATATAGAAAAAATAGTCTTTTCAATAAATAGTGTTAGAACACACAAAATGGATCTTATGTCTAAATGTAAAACTATAAAACTTTTAAAAGAAAACATCGGAGAAAATCTTTGTGACCTTGAGTTAGGCAGAGTTCTTTGACATGATATCTAAAATACAATCCATAAGAGAAAAATTGATAAATGGGACTTTATAAAAATTAAAAGCTTTTGTTGTGTGAAAGACATCGTTAAGAGAATAAAAAGACAAGCTACAGACTCAGGATAATATTTTCAAATAGCATCTGACAAAGGATATGTGTCCAGAATATACAAATTGTCAACACTTAACTTGTGTGTCAACATAAGAAAATCAATTAATGTAATACACCACATAAATACAACAAAGGATAAAAACCACATCATCATCTCGATGTAGAAAAGGCATTTGACAAAATCCAGCACTCCTTCTTAATAAAAATACTTAGAAACCTAGGAATAGAAGGAAATCTCCTCAACATGATGGAGAGCAAATATGAAAACCAAAAGCTAACATCATACTCAATGGTGAAAGACTGACATTTCTCCCTCTAGGATTGGGACAAGACAGGAATGCCCAGTGTCACCATTGTTATTCAGCATTGTATTGTAAATTCTAGCCTGAGCAATAAGCCAAGAAAAAGATATAAAAGGTATCCAAATTGGAAAAGAAGAAGTAAAACTTTCCTATTTTTCTATATACAGAAATATAGAAAAATGCATATTTTAGAAAATATGCTTATAGAAAATCCTGTATATAGAAAATCCTGAAAAATCCACAACAAAACTGGAGCTAATAAATGAAATAGGCATAGTAGTGGGGTACAAAAACAACACCCAAAATTCAGTAGTGTTTCTATATATATCAGTAATGAACAATATGAAGATGAAATCAAGAAAAAATTCCATTTACAGTAGCAACTAAAGAATCGGATGTATAGGAATAAATTTAACCAAGGATGTAAAGGATTTATACACAGAAAAGTACAAAACATCACTAAAAGAAATCAAAGAAGAGCTAAATAAATGCGAGGATATTCTGGATTCATGAACTGGAAGACTAAATATTTAAGATGTCAATACTACCCAAAACGATTTACAGATCCATCCCAATTCCAATCAAAATATCAACAGCCTTCTTTGAAGAAATGGAAAAGTCAATCATCAAATTCATATGGAAGGGTAAGCGGCCCTGAATAGCCAAAGCCACCTTGAAAAAGAAGAAAGAGGTTAGAGGACTCCCAATTCCTGGTCATAGAACTTAATACAAAGCCACAGTAATCAAAACATTATGGTGCTGGCACAAGAACAGACATATAGACCTATGGAATCAAATTGAGAGTTAAGAAATCAACCCTCACTTTCATGGCCTACTGATTTTTTGACATGGGTGCCAAGTCTACTCAACTGGGAACAATTGCCTCTTAAACAAATGGTGCTGGGAAAACTGGCTCTCCATATACAAAATAATGAAGGTGGACCCCTCCCTCACATCATTTACAAAATTCAACTCAAAATGGATCAAAGACCTAAATATAAGAAACAAAACTATAAAATTCATAGAAGAAAACACAGGGAAGCATTTCCAGGACCTTGTGTTAGGCAATGGTTTCTTAGAATTTATACCCAGAGCACAAGCAACAAAAGAAAATATAGATAAATAGGACTTCATCAAAATGAAAAACTTTTCTACATCAAAGGACTTTATCATGAAAATGAAAAGACAATCTACACAATGGGAGAAAATAATTTGGAAATCATATATCCAATAAGGATTTACTACCCAGAATATATAAAGAAAGCCTACAATTTAACAACAAAAAGATAAACAACCCAATTTAAAAAGTGGCTAAAAGACTTGAACAGACATTTCTCCAAAGAATATGTACAAATGGCCAAAAAGCACATGAAAAGATGCTCAACTTCATTAGCTATTAAGGAAATGCAAATCAAAACCACAATGAGATACCGTTTCATACCCACTAGTATGGCTATTATTAAAAGCATGGAAAATGTCAAGTGTTGGAGGGGATGTGGAGAAATAGGAACACTCATTCATTGCTGGTGGGATTGTAAAATGGTGCAGCCACTAGGGAAGACAGTTTAGCAGTTTGTCAGAGTTAAGTATAGAATGAGCATTTGACCTGACAATCCCACTATTAGGTATATACCCCAAAGAACTGAAAGCAGGTTCTTGAATGAATAGTTGCACACTGATGTTCATAGCAGCATTATTTACAATTGCTGAAAGATGGAAGCAACCCAAGTGTCCATCAAGAGATGAATGAACAAAATGTGGTGTATATACATAATGAAATATCATTCAGCTGTAAAAAGGAATGAAGTTCTAATACATGTGGCAACATGGATGAACTTTGAAGACATCATGTTGAGTGAAATAAACCAGACACAAAAGGAGAGATGTTGTATAATTTCACTGATATGAAATAATTAGAATAATCAGATTCATAGAGTAAGAAACTGGAATACAGCTTACTGGGGTCCAGGTTGGGGGGTAGGGAATGGGGAGCTTAACTGGTACAGAGTTTCTGTTTGGGGTGATGGAAAAATTTCGATAATGGATGATGGTTGATGGTACCACAATATTAGGAATGTAATTATCAGCACTGAATCATATATTTAAATGTAGTTAAAAGAGGGAATTTTAAGTTGTATATATGTTACCAGAATAATAATTTATTAAAAAGCCACAGGACTGAACAACACAATGAACTCTAATGTAAACTATGGTTCATAGTCAATAGTATAGTTATAATATTGTCTCATCAGTTGTAACAAAGCACCACACTAATGCAAAGTGTTAATAATAGGGAAAAACCATACATATGAGCAGGGGGTATATGGGAATTCTGTATTTTCTGCATGATTTCTTCTCTAAACCTACAACTTCTTTAATAAAAAAAAAATAAACTCAACTGTTAGAAAACATACAACCCAATTAAACAATGAGCAAAAGACTTCAACTAACACTTCACAAAAGAGCATATATGGATGGCAAATAAGTACATGAAAAATATTCAACATCATTAGCCTTCAGGGAAATGAAAATTAAAACCTTCTTGAAATACCACTATCCACCTATTAGAATGGCTAAAATAAAGAAATACTGGCAACACCAAGTGCTCACAGGAATTCAGAGCAATTGAAACACTCATATATTGCTTGTAAGAATGCAAAATAGTGTGGTCATTATGGAAAAACATTTTGGCATCCTATAAAGTTAAACGTACCACTGCTATATGACCACAGTCCCACCCCTAAGTGTTTACCCTAGAGAATGTATGTGTTTGTGCATGGGTGTGTGCTTGTTGTGGATGTGGGTGCATGTGTAAATGTGTGCCAGCACACATGTGCAAGCTTGGACATGTCACCTGTCATGTGGAAGAAAGCCAGGAACCAGGAATGGGGGGACCCAGGGAGGAGTACCTCTTATTCCTGAGATAGCACATGGAGGGAAGTTATCGAGAACCTGGAGAACAAGCTCTCTCTTGTGTCCAGTTCTGTAGCGCCACGGTCCTCTCTGCATTTGGCTCCCCTTTGTCATGGTGTCGTTGTTTTTCTTTGAACATTTCAGCTTTCAGCTGTGCAATAAGGGAGCTCTATTCCCTGGAAACTGAGATTTCAGTGGAGAGCAGCGCCCTCTGGAGCAGGCCTGGGGGAAGCAGCGGGAGACTCACAGGGGAAGGGGACTTTCCTGGGGACAGCCAATGACCGTCTCATCTATTCTCTGCTCAGGGCCGGTCCTGGAGCTTCTGAGTGAATTGGGCAAGAAGGGGGCATTTCTTTACTTGTAGTAATCAAATCATTTTAGAAGCAACTCCTCTCCTCTTTCAGTTAACATGAGTCTGATACCAATTTTCACGTTTGGAGTCTTTTCCTGCTTTTTTATTTTTCCCTTTTAAAAAAAAGGTACTTTTATCTTATGATTGTGAAAAATAATATGGATAGACAAAAGTGGATAAAATATACAGGTACCACTTACCAAATAACTAGAGAGTGGGCAACCACATGACATTATCCGGGCAACACAACACTGCCAACAAAAACACCCCCTACCCAGCACTGTGGGATTGAGAGGATCTCCTTGACCAAAAGGGGGAAGAAAGATGATATAAGGTTCCAGGGGCTGAGAGATTTCAGATGGAGTAAAGAGGTCACTCTGGAGGGTATTCTTATGCGCTACATAGATATCCTTTTTTAGTTTTTGGTGTGTTGGAATGGCTAGAGGGAAATAGAAGCTGTCAAACTGCAACACCATGACCCTGATTCTTGAAGACGATTACATAACTTTGTAGCTTGCACAGTGTGACTGTGTGATTGCGAAAACCTTGTCGCTTGCACTCCCTTTATCCAGTGTATGGCCAGATTAATGGGAAAATGGGAACAAAAATTAGTTGAATAATAGGGTGGGATGGAGGGGATGGAAAGATCTAGGCATTCGTTTTTGCTTTTATTTTGATTTTGGAGTGAGGAAAGGATTCAAAAATTGATTCTGGTGATGAATGCACAAATGTATGATGGTGCTGTGAATAACTGATTGTACACTGTGGGTGAATATATCTCAATAAAACTGTATTTAAAAAGTAAATGAACAAGGTGGGGAGGGAAAGGGGATGTTTTGGATCCTCTTTTTACTTTTATTTTATTTTTTGGAATAATGAAAATGTACAAAGATTGACTGTGGTGATGAATGCACAGCTATACGGCTATACTGTGAGCAATTGATTGTACAGTTTGATTGCATGTTATGTGAATATATCTCAATAAAACTGCATTCGAAATTTATGGGGAAAAAAAGGAAAAAAAAAAAACCACCTCCCTGGTCCCCTCCAGATTACAAACCTTCCTCTCCCTTCCTGCCTCCCAAAGTTAACCATTTTCCTGAGTTTTGTGGTCATAACAAGCTTCCTTATTTGTTATTTTGCTATATAAGTAAGCAATTTTAAAGAGTACTATATAGAAATGTAATTATACAGTTTGTATTATTTTGTGCTAGCTTCTTTTATTCAACATTATACTTTAAATATTTATCCATGCTGTTGAATATAACTATATTTTATTCATTATCAGTGCTATATAATCTTCTACTGTATGATTGCCTTACATTAAAATTCAGAGTTGAATGTACCGTGAAGCTAATGAAACTTCAGCTTTGGGGTCCTAGATTTCACAGCCCTTTCCAAGATTCTGGGAAGAGTCTTAGCAATGTGTTCACATGATCAAATGTTTTTGCATGATTTGCAAAGTAATTTGTTATAATATATTTTCTCATTCTAACTATTTATTTTCCTTGTCTTCATTGCCCTGGCTCAAACCTCTGGTACAATGTTGAATAGAAGTGGCAAGAGAGGCATACTTGTCTTGTCCCTGATCTTATGGAAAAGCTTTCAGTCTTTTGCCATTAAGTAAGATGTTAGCTGTAGGTTTTTCATAGATGCCTTTTATCAGATTGAAGAAGTACCCTTCTGTTTCTATTTGTTGAGTATTTTATCATGAAAGGGGGCTGCATTTTGTTGAATGTTTTGTCTGTGTCTGTTGAGATGATCGTGTTGTTTTGTCCTTTATTCTATTAATATGGGGAATTGTACTGGTTGATTGTCACAAATTGAACCAATCCTGCATTCCTGGGATTAATTCCACTTGGTTATGGTGCATAACCCATTTTATTCATTGCTAGATTCAGTTTGCTACAATTTTGTTGAGGATTTTTGCATCTATATGCAAAAGGGATGAATTTTTTCCCTTATCTTGTGATGTCTTTGTCTGGTTTGGGTATTAGGTTATTACTGTTCTCATAGAATGAGAAGGGCAGTGTTCTTTCCTATTCCATTTTTTGGAAGAATTTATGAAGGATTGCTGTTAATTCTTCTTTAAATGTTTGTTCTCATTCTAATTTAATATTTGTGTTTATACCAACTTTTTGTATTTGCGATTTTGTATTCTTTCACTTAAAAAGGGCCTCCAAATTATATATGCTTCAGATGGTCATTTGGATTTTCTCTTTTGTGAAGTGCCTGTACAAGCCTTTTGCTCATTTTTTTTTTTTTCTAGGTGTCTGAATTTCCTTATTGATGTGTAGGTCTTTGTATACTCTGAATATACGCCCTATATCAGTTATATGCTGCAAATATCTTGGTTCACTTTGTGACTTTTCTAATTATCTTAGCAATGTCTTAACTTTAATGTGGTCACATTTACCAATATTTTCCTTTATGCATAGTGTGTTCGTTTTTATCCTGTTAGTCCCCCTACAACACGGTCATAAAGATATTCTCCTACAATATTTTATAAAAGCTTTATGGCTTGCTATTTATGTTTAGGTCTAAAATCTAATTGCAATTGATTTTTTTAATTGAGATTGTTCACATATCATACGATTATCCCAAGATCCAAAGTGTACAATCAATTGCTCATGGTACCATCATACAGTTGTGCATCCATCACCACAATTAATTTTTTTTTCAATTTTTAGAACATTTTCCTTACTCCAGAAAAGAAATAATGACAAAAAAAGGAAACTCAAATCCTCCCATACCCCTACCCACCCTCCTTCCATTATTGATTTGTAGTTTTGGTATAGTATATTTGTTACTATTGATGAAAGAATGTTAAAATACTATTAACTGTAATATATAGTTTGCAATAGGTATATGTTTTTTCCTATATGCCTCTCTATTATTAGCTTCTAGTTATAGTGTCATACATTTGTTCTAGTTCATGAGATAGATTTCTAATATTTGTACAGTTAATCACAGACACTGTCCACCACAAAATTCACTGTTTTACACATTCCCATCTTTTAACCTCCAACTTTCCTACTGGTGACATATGTAACTTGGAGCTTAACCTTCCCACCAACTTTACACACCATTCAGCAATGTTAGTTATCTCACAACCTGCTACCATCACCTCTGTCCATTTCCAAACACTAAAGTTCAACTAGTTGAACATTCTGCTCATAATAAGCAACCGCTCCCCATTCTTTAGACTCATTCTATATCCTGGTAACTAATATTTCAAGTTTATGAGTTTATATATTGTAATTAGTTCATATCAGTGAGACCCTGCAATATTTGTCCTTATGTGTCTGACTTATTTCACTCAATATAGTGCCCTCAAGTTTTCTTCATCAATCTATGTTTTTTAAGATGGTTTTGTTAACACACCATACATTCAGTCCTAAGTAAACAATCATTGGTTCTCTGTATAGTCACGTATTCATACATTCAGCACCATCGCCACTATCTATATAAGGACATTTCCATTTCTTCCACAAAGAAGGAGGAAGAGCGAAAAAGGTAGAGAGACAAAAGAAAAAGAAAAAGAGAGAGAGAGAGAAAGAGAGAGAGAGAGAGAGAGAGAGAGAGAGAGAGAGAGAGAGGGAGAGAGAGAGAGAGAGAGGGAGGAACATGACAGCTAGAAAGCAACAAAAGGAAAGATAGCATTAAACTAAAGTAGAAAAAAAGAGTCAGGCAACATCACCAATGCCAGGAGTCCCATACCCTTCCCCTATGCCCCGCCCCCCCATATGCATTTAGCTTTGGTATATTGCCTTTGAGGTATTAAAGGAAACATAATACAATGTTTCTGTTAATTATAGTCTCTAGTTTGCATTGATTGTATTTCCCCCCCAACACTACCCTATTTTTAACACCTTGCAGTGTTAATATTCATTTGTTCTATCTCATGTAAAAACATATTTTTACCTTTTATACAATAGTTGAGCACCCTAGGTTTCCCTGAGTTATACAGTCCCAGTCTTTATGTTTTGTCTTTCATTCTGGTGTCCCACATGGTCCTAACCTTCCTCTTTCAACCATACTCACAGTCATCTTTGTTCAGTGTACTTACATTGTTGTACTACTATGTCCCAAAATTGTTTTCCAAACCTCTCACTCCCATCTTTTCCTTTCTGTCTGCAGTGCTTCCTTTAGTGTTTCCTGTAGAGCAGGTATCTTGTTTACAAATTCTGCCATTGTCTGTTTGTCAGAGAATATTTTAAGCTCTCCCTCATATTTGAAGGACAGTTTTGCTAGATATAGGGTTCTTGGTTGGTGTTTATTCTCTTTCAGTATCTTAAATATATCATCCACTTCCTTCTTGCCTCCATAGTTTCTACTGAGAAATCCTCACATAGTCTTATCAAGCTTCCTTTGTATGTAATGGATTGCTTTTCTCTTGCTGCTTTCAGGATTCTCTTTATCTTTGACATTTGATAATCTGATTATTAAGTGTCTTGGCATAGGCCTATTCAGATCTATTCTGTTTGGGGTATGCAGCACTTCTTGGATCTGTAATTTTATGTCTTTCATAAGAGATGGGAAATTTTCATCGATTATTTCCTCTATTATTGCTTCTGTCCCTTTTCCCTTCTCTTCTTCTGGGACACCCATGACACATACATTCCTGCATTTTATTTTGTCCCTAAGTTCCTGGAGACATTGCTAATATTTTTCCATTCTTTTCTCTATCTGTTCTTTTGTGTGTAGGCTTTCAGGTGCCTTGTTCTCCAGTTCCTGAGTGTTTTCTTCTGCCTCTTGAGATCTGCTGTTGTATGTTTCTATTGTGTCTTTCATCTCTTGTGTTGTGCCTTTCATTTCCATAGATTCTGTCAGTTTTTTTTAACTTTCGATTTCTACCTTATGTATGCCCAGTATTTTCATTATATGCTTCATCTCTTTTGCCATATCTTCCCTAAACTTTTTGAATTGATTTAGCATTAGTTGTTTAAATTCCTGTATCTCAGTTGAAGTGTAATTTTGTTCCTTTGGGTCATAATTTTGTTTTTCTTAGTATAGTTTGTAGTTTTCTGTTGTCTAGGCATATGGTTTCCTTGGTTACCCCAATCAGGTTTTCCCAGACCAGAACGGGCTCAGGTCTTGGAAGGAGGCAATAGTATCACGTCTCCCTGAGGGTGTGTCTTAGAAGATTGGTGCACCCTGTGAGGCCTCAAGTCACTGTGCTTTTCCTCTGAGATCTGGTTCTGAATGGAAGGCAGGTAGTAGAGCTTGGCACCAACTTCTTCCTCTTAGGGAAGATACACCCACTATGGAGAGGTCATTTACATTTAAATAGTCTCTCTGCCTGGGCTATCTCCACCCTTGTCTGGGTCAGAGCACTGGGAACTGAAAATGGCTGAGGCTTTCTCCAATGAGCCAAAAAAAAGGGACAGAAAGCCCCATTCAGGGCCAGTCCGCGGCCACCCTCTGGCTCTCCAAGGTCAGTTGTCACTAAAAGCCTCTGTCTGATTGTTGGGTAGTCATAGCTTGTATTGAGCAGTCCATCTTTGTTAATTAAAACCCCAGTTGGAGCTCAGCTGAGCTATGTTTGCTTGCTCAGATAGTGCTGCTCTCTAGCACCATGAGGCTTTGCAGTTTGGGCCATGGGGGGAGGGGGCTCCCGGCTTGGATCCACAGTTTTTACTTACAGATTTTATGCTGCAATCTCGGGCATTCCTCCCAATTCAGGTTGGTGTATGACAAATGGACAGTCACATTTGTCCCCCCGCAGTTATTCCAGATTATTTACTAGTTGTCCTTGGTTGTTTATTAATTGTTCCAGGGGGACAAACTAGCTTCCACTCCTCTCTATGCCGCTATCTGCTTCTGTCTGCAATTGATTTTGTGTATGGTGGGAAGTAGGGTTCCAATTTCATTTTTTCACATGAATATGCAATTGTCATTGTATAATTTGTTGCAAAACCCATCTGAACTAACACTTTTATCATAAATCAAGTATCCAAATACTTCCTGGGTCTCTATCATGTTCTATTAGTCAGTATATTCTTTTTTTTTTTTACTTTATTAGTTTTATTAGTTTATTAGTTTTATTAGTTTTTTACTTTATTAGAGAAGTTGTGGAACAATCATGCATAAAATAAAGGATTCCCATACACCACCCTACCACCAAAATTTTGCCTTGGTGTGGAGCATTTGTTACAATTGATGCCACATTTTAATAATTGTACTATTAATTAAAGTCTCTGGTTTAACTTAGGGTTCCCTGTTTGTGTATGTAGTGTAGTTCCATGGATTTTTAAAATATTTTATTCTGTTACCATATATACAATCTAACATTTCCCTTTTTAATCATATTCAGATATATATTTCAGTGCTGTTAATTGTGTTCACAATGTTGTGCTACCATCACAAACATCCATTACTAAAACATTTCCATCATTCCACAAGAACCCTGTACATTTTAAGCCTTAACTTCCTATTCCATATCCCCACCCCAGCCCCTATTCTGGATTCTGACTCTGTGAGTTTGCTTATTCTAATTATTTCAAATCAGTGAGATCATATGATACTTGTCCTTTTGTGTCTGACTTATTTCACTCAACATAATGTCTTCAAGGTTCATCCATGTTGTCATATGTATTAGGACTTCATTCCTTTTTACAGATGAATGATATTCCATTGTATGTATATACATTTTATATATCCATTCATTTTACATATCCATTCATCCATTTTATATATCCATTTTATGTATCCATTTTATATATCCATTCATCTCTTGCTTCATCTTTTGGCAATTGTGAATAATGCCGCTATGAATATCAGTGTGCAAATATCTGTTTGAGACCCTGCTTTCAATTCTTTTGAGTATATTCCTAGTAGTGGGATTGCTGAGTTATATGGTAGTTCTGTACTTAGCTTTCTGAGGAACCACCCAGCTGTCTTCCACAGCAGTTGCACCAGTTTACATTCCCACCAGCAATGAATCAGTGTTCCTATTTCTCTGCATCATCTCTAACACTTAATTTCCACTTTTTAAATAGCAGCCATGCTAATGGATATAAAATGGTATCTCATTGTGGTTTTGATTTGATTTTTCCTGATGGCTAATGATGCTGAGGAATTTCATGTGCTTTCTGGCCATTTGTATATATTCTTTGGAGAGATGTCTATTCAAGTCTCTTGCCCATCTATTGGTCAATATATTCTTGAACCACTAATATACTGTCTTAATTATTACAGCTTTATAGTGAATTTTGATAACTGGTAGATCAATCCTTGTACCTTTTCTTCTTAAAAGTGCCTTGCATATTTCTAAATATATTATAGAATCAGCTTGTCAACTCACACAAAAAAGGAGGAGGCGGAGAGAACCTGTTGACATTTTTATTCGGATTGCATTGCATCTATATGTCAATTTGGAGGATAAATGACATTTTTATAATATTGAGTTTCACAATGAATGGGACATATTTTCCAAATTATTTGGATTTTCTTCACCTCAGTATATTATAATTTTCTTTGTAGAGATCTTGCGTATCTATTATATTTATTCACAGGTACTTGATTTGTATGCCTTATACAAGTAATTTTTTTAAATTTCATTTTCTAACCATCCATTGCTGGTGTGTAGAAATATGATTGATTTTTTGTATATTGATTTTTCAGCCAGCTATCTAGCTAAACTCTCTATTAATTCAAATAATAAATCTTTTGGATTTTCTACATAATCAATTATATGAAAAGGAAGTTTGATCCTTCCTTTGCAATCCTTCTTTTATTCTTTTCCTCCCTTCCTCCCTAGCTAAGGACTTATAGTACAATGTTGAATAGAAATGGATAGGAGGCACTTTGTCTCATTCTCAGTCACAAAGGAATTCTGACTTAATTTGGGTCCCCCCAGAACTAGACCCTGAGTCAAGGATCTGAGTTCAGGTATTTTATTTGGGAGGTGAAGGAATACACTCTTGGGGAACACGGAAGGAAAGGCAACCCATAAATGAGTGTGTTGTTAGGCTTCATTCTGGAGCTGATTCTCACTGGAGAGACTCTGGAAGGAAAGGCAACCCATAAATGAGTGTGTTATTAGGCTTCATTCTGGAGCTGATTCTCACTGGAGAGACTCTGGGAGCCAGTGTAAAATACACACTTCAGAGTTATCTCACCCAAGATGTGAGGGACCTGGAGTTATTTATACAAAAACTCTTGTCAGTCACTGGCGAGGGCTGCTCTGGTGATACAGCATTAATTTCCTGGCACTTCCAGCTGCCATGTGAGTGGAAAACTTTGGTCAAGCAGCAAATGAAAGCCCTCGGGTAAAGAAGTGCAGACATTGGCAGTTGGTAACGGGCCCGTGTACAGTGAAGTAATGGATACGGGTGGGGTGCTGACAGGGTTTTCTACAAACTCCTGCACATTTTACTATTACAAATAACATTTGCAGTTCCCACAGGATAATAGCAGCTGCATAAATCTAAATCTCTCTAGACATCCTAGAAAAGTCATTCAACTCAACAAAGGGAGAAAGAGGGAAAACACACCACCATCGTAACCCATGCTTATAGCATAATCAGGAGACAAAACACTTCAAACTCGTACAGTTAAGTGCCACTACCTGGACTCTGCTATTCTGAGGTCCCACCATCACCATTATACTAGGGAGCTGAGCACCTCAGCAGCGTTCCCTCCATCAACCCTGGCCTCCAAAGGACAGCCAACAACGGTTACTCGGAAATGAGAATCTTAGTAATTGTGATACTGCAGCGTGCCAGAAATTACTACCACCACGCCAATCACTAACAAATAAAATAAAAATGCTGGTATAAGCTACCAGCTAACACTCAAGAAAAAAAGGAGAATGTACAAATAGAAAAAGAAGGGAAGGAAGAGGAGGAGGAGAAAATGAACGGATGACTAAATGACAGGAGAAATTAGCATCAAACTGAGGGGAAAAATTAATAGAAGAGTCTTCTCATTCTGTCAATTACTGAGAGAGGTACATTGAAGTTGCCTATTTTGCCTGTGGGATTGTCTTTTTTCTCCTTGCAGTTGTCAGCATTTGCTTTATATATTTTGAAGCCATGTTATCAGTTGTATACAGTATACAGGGCTGCTAGTTGACTTAAACAACAGGAATTTATTGTCTCATAGTTTGGGAGGCTACAAATCCAAAACCAAGGTGATGGCAAGGCCGTGCTTTCTCTGAAGTCGATAGCATTTGGCTGGTGGCTTGCCAGCAGTCCGTAAATCAATCTCTGCCTCCATCACATGGCCATCTCTCTCTTTCTGTCTGTCCTTCTGTCTCCTCCTGCTCCTGCGTCCGGTCTCCTCTGCTTATAAGGATTCCAGTCATATTGAATTCAGGTCCACCCTGATTCAGTTTGGCCTCATTTTAATAGGATCTTTGAAGCTCCAGTTTACAAATGAGTTCACATCTACAGGACCAAGGGTTATGATTTGAACACGTCTTTGTGGGGGGCATGATTCAATCCAAAACAGCAAGCTTTTATCATCATGATGAGACTCTCTTTATCTTTACTAACACTTTTTGCCTTAAAGTCTATTTTGTATAATATTACTATGACAATGTCTTTGTCCTTTTGGTTAGTGTTTGCATAGTACCTTTTTGCTTTCTTGTATTGTCAATCTTCTGTGTCTTCGTCTTAGCTGTGTCTTTAGTAAACAGATATAATTTTTTATATCCAGTCTGGGAATCTTTGTATTTTTAGCTAAAATATTTAGTCCACTTTTAAAAATAAAAGCTTTATTGAGATATAATTAGTCTACTTTTTCTTAATGTTATTAATACTAGGTATATTTGGGTTTCTGCCTACTATCTTATTAAGTGCTTCCTATAGCTTCGCCTGCTTTTTTTTTCTCATTTCTTCTCTTCTTGTGGATTGCATTTTTAAAATCTATCCCATTTTTATTGTAAAAACGTTCAAACAGACAAAATATTTGAAAGAATAGTACAATGAACACCCAGAGTCCTTCCACCTAAAGTCAGTACTTTACATTTTACTATGTTTATATCACATACATTCACACACACACACACATATACACACACAGTTTTGCCCAACCATTTGAAATTATGTCTCAGAATGAACTAAATATTTTTTATTCCATTTTCCTCATTTGGTTAGTTTGGAAGTTATATACGCTTTTTAAATTCTTTTAGTGGTTTTCCTATAAATTACAACATGTATCCTTGACTTATCAAATATGGTATTGATTCCTTCACTTTCTTCCTGGACATTCCAAGAACCTTACTGTACTTTAACCCATTTACCTCCTCCCTGGTTTTATGCTACCATGGCCATATATATTTTAAACCACACAAGACATTATTATTATTGTTTTATACATTTAATGGTCACTTAAATTTACCCAACATGTTTGCCAATTTTTTCTTCTTTTTTCCTTTCTGCATATCCAAACTTCCATGGTCAGTCATTTTCCTTTTCCCTGATGAATTTCCTTTAGCAAGTTCTGGTTGTGAATGTTCTCAGTTTTTGTTTAAATGAAAATGTCTTTGTTTCACCTTTATTCATTAAGGATCATTTTCATTGGCTATAGATGTCTATCTAGTTTTCTTTCAGCATGATAAAGTTATTTATTCCATCATCTTCTGGCTTCCTTTTTCTATTGAGAAATTAGCTCTTGGTCTGACTATTGCTCTTTTGATGGTAACCTTTTTCTTTGGCTACTTTCAGGTTTCTCTCTTTCTTTGTTTTTCTGTGGGTTCATTATGTTTAGTCTTGTCTCACATTTGGAGGTGCTACCAATCTGGGACCATCTTAAGCCAAGTTCAAGACTTGAGATTTTCCAAAACAGTCAGATGATGCAAAGGTAGCTTATTTCTAGTTTTCATTCACTCCTTGGATTTAGCCCTTTGGTACATGGATTATCTGGGTCATGGTGCATGGAGAATCTGGGTCACAGACCTTGGGAAGCCTTACTCCAATTTTTGTCCCCCAGTGCCTCAAGCCTGTCGGAATCACACTCAGTCCCTTGACTGCCGTTTTTCGGTTGGCAAACACTTCCAGGGCCAAAGCTCCTCAGTGCCTGGCTGACTCTCTGGATTCGTGATCTCTCCCTATTTGCAGCCAGTAGTAATTTCTCACTTGTTACTTCTTTGATGCTTTAAGAAGATCTTAAAAATAATTATTCCAGCTTTTTCAATTGTCTTCAGTAAGAGGGTTGGTCTAAACTATGTAGGCCACCATCAGAAGCTGATGTCTAGCCTTTATAATTTTCAAATATCTCTTACCTCACCTTTGCTTCCCACATATTTCTATTCCCTTTTAGAGGAAACAGAAACCCATTAAAATCAAATGATTTACCTGAATTGATGGGACAACCATTTTTCCCCAAGGCCACAGCAAACTTTGGTAGAAGCTTCCAGGCCTCTGGCAGTGCCAAGTGGTGTGTGTCATGTGGGCACCTCCTCGTGGAAGGTGAAGGCTGGCAGAGGCTAAGTTCCTGAGGACGGGGCACAGGCTGTGGCGCCAGTCCCTGGTTTGGGGTAGGGTGGGGGCAAAGGACCACAAATCCGGGGAGAAGTACACTCTGATTTTAACTCCTTTTCCTTCCCAAGTGCAATCCTTCCCTAGTCATTCTGGTCTTTGAGCAGCACCATCGTTCTCTCAGGTAGCTGCCCCTACACTTCAGACCAGGATTTTTATGGGGAGGAAAACCCAGAGGTAGATGCCCGGGCCAGTCAAGCCATCCTTCAACAACTTTTGCAAACCAGGCCCCTTTCTATTCCCTCTCCCACTACTCATTTTCAGAACCTCATTATGGTAGGTCCAAGCCCTGCAACAGTCTTCCAAATGGCTTCTTGCTCAGACTTTCCACCCAAATAATCCATCCTTTACAATGATGTGGAGTTATTCTTCCTAAAGCATGGCGTTGATTGTATCACTCTCTTGCTCAAAAATCTTCAATGGCTCCTGCTGCCTATTGAACAATAAAGTCTCAATCCTATAGCCTGGCTGTCCACCACCCTCATCTCCTACTGCCCCATCCCAAAGCCTGGTTTCCAGAATTACCAGAATATTTGGTTTTTCCTCCTTCAAATTTTGTGCCTTCTAGCCTCTGCATCTTTGTTGATGTTATCTCTTCCCATTAACATTCAGACCATGAGGCCTTCTCAGACCCCTCCAGTCAGAAATCCTGGATCATAGAATGTCCCATATGGAAGGAATGCTTGTGCCGGCATAATCCAGGGTTTACAAAGGAGCTACTGAACTCCAATAGCTCTTCGCTTTGCATCAGCAATTTAAATACAGTTTAGCAGTATTTAGTCAGTACCCTTCCTGGGGCAGACACAGTGCTGGTCCAGGGATATGCCCCTCTGAAAAAGATGGGCCATTTCAATGCCCAGTGTGCCATACTAAGAGGTGGCCCAGAATTTTCCCAGGGAAGGGATTAACCCTTTAGGGTGGGGTAGGGGCTGGAATGTTAGGACAGTTTCATTAGCCGAGGCAATAATTGAGTTGGGATTTGAAGGAAAAAAAATGACAAGACAAGTGGGAGGTGGTGATAGGAGGCACTCAAGAGGCCGGTGGAACTTCACCTCCATGGGCCTGGGGCTATAAGCCCCCCACATCTGATCTGGATCCACAAGTGAGATGAACTGTCACACCTTAGGGGGTGGACCAAAGGCGGGAAACACCCAGTGAGACCAGAGAAATTGGCAAGGCAGCTGTCCTGAAGGCCCTGCGGGTTAGATGAAGTACTTGGACTTTGTCCAGGAAGCAGCAAGGTCAGGAAACAGTTTGGAGGAAAGTAACATGATCCATCTGCCTCCAAGCAGATGAGGGCAGGATTTTTATCTTATCACTGCTGTGTTCCCAGTACCTAACTAAGGTCGTGCCCGATATCAACTGAATGAATGAAGTGACTGTCATGTAATTTTATTATCAGTCACTTCCCTCCCTTCTAGACTGTAAGAAACTGGAGGCAGGGACTGTGAGCTATCCACAGCGGTCTGGGGCAGGGAAGCACAGGGCTCCATAAAGACTTGTTGCATGAAGGAGAGGGAAATTTATGCTGCATAGATTTGCACATCTGTGCAGGCATCACAGGGGTTATGCAGTCTAACCAGACTAGGTACACGTAAGTACGGCTAGTCCAAGGTTGGGTCTGGCCATCCTTGGAAGCGTGTGGAATGGAGAAGGCTCCCACGGAGGCATCCCTGAGTCTCTGTGTTATGCCCTAGTCACCTAACTTCTTTGGGTTCCTTAATGTGGTGGAATATGCTATGGTTAAATCTCAATCCTTTAAGAAACTAAGATGGCAGCTAGGTGAGACAGGGCAAAAAAACACCTCCGTGAAAAACACTAGATAAAAACCAGAAAGTGACCCAGAATACTGCTTACAGCGATGCGCCAGCTGGATGAGGTCTGCTAGTACCACAGGGGCCATATACTTGGTGAAACCGGGAGTCTGCATTCTGAAACAAGTGAGTAAGCTGGCTGGAAGACCTGCAGCTGCGTGGTGGTGTGGGGAAGCCAGGGGTTGGCAGTTGGAGATTGATTCTTTTTAAAAAAAAAAAAAAAAGTGAAAAACCCAGGAGCGGCTACAGTTGTGACAGTGGGAACCACGCAGTAAAACACAGCAAGGGGGGCTAGGCCGGCCTCTCAGTGTCTGGCCTGGAGGATAGCCCACTGCAGATACCCTCGGGGCCGGGGGAACGGAGGGGAGAGCCGGGAGCAGAAAGAAACCCTGCGGCTAGCAGCTGGCTCCCCGGAGGGCTGGATAAACTCCTGCCCGGGGCCGTGCCCACAGCCCAGAGCCCCACCAGTTGTCCCTGAGCTGGGAATGAGGAACTGTGCAAGGAGGGGGGTTTGAGACACCCCATTCGGCCATCTTTGCATCAGGCTGAGAGCGCCCCTGCACGGCCTGGCAGACCGGGGCTTCCCTTGAGGGATGGCACACACTTGTGATGTAGCATGGCATTCCCTCAGCAGAGGTCCTGGAGGATTGCGGCTGGGAGGGGGGGCCTGCTCGGAGAACCCAGGGACACTACGCCAAGTCCAGTGGTTTGTGGGACAGCGAGAGGGAGGGTCTGGGGCTGAACTGAAATGAAGGCTTAGACTCTTGCGGTGGCCTTGAATCTCCAGGAACCTGGGGGATTTGAATTTTAAAGCTGCCCTTCCTCTCTGGCCACCTGGACACATACCCCACATTCAGGGCAGATGGTTCCAGCAACACACCGAAACTGAGTTCTCCAACTGAACCCCACAAGAATCATTTCCCCACACACTGTGGGGACAAGGTTGAGAACTGACTTGAGGGGTATAGGTGGCTCACAGACGCCATCTGCTGGTTAGTTACAGAAAGTGTATGCCACCAAACTGTGTTTCTGAAAAATTAGATTGGTATTTTTTTTTTACAACTTGAAAGGATCCTATCAAGCAAAGCAAATGCCAAGAGGCCAAAAACAACAGAAAATCTTAATGCATATGATAAAACCAGACAATATGGAGAATCCAACTCCAAACACACAAATCAAAATATCAGAAGAGACACAGTACTTGGCACAATTAATCAACGAACTACAATCAAGGTATGAAAACATGGCAAAGGATTTAAAGGACATCAAGAAGACCATGGCCCAGGATATAAGCAACATAAAGAAGACCCTAGAAGAACATAAAGAAGACATTGCAAGAGTAAATAAAAAAATTGAAGATCTTATGGAAATAAAAGAAACTGTTGGCCAAATTAAAAAGACTCTGGATATCCACAATACCAGATTAGAGGAAGTTGAACAACGTCTCAGTGTCCTAGAAGTCCACAGAACAGAAAATGAAAGAACAAAAGAAAGAATGGGGAAAAAAATCAAAATGGATCTCAGGGATACGACAGATAAAATAAAACGTCCAAACTTAAGACTCATTGGTGCCCCAGAAGGGGAAGAGAAGGGTAAAGGTCTAGAAAGAGTATTCAAAGAAATTGTTGGGGAAAACTTCCCCAATCTTCTACACAATATAAATACACAAAGCATAAATGCCTAGCGAACTCCAAATAGAATCAATCCAAATAAACCCACTCTGAGACATATTCTGATCAGACTCTCAAATACTGAAGAGGAGGAGCAAGTTCTGAAAGCAGCAAGAGAAAAGCAATTCACCACATACAAAGGAAACAACATAAGACTAAGCTGTGACTACTCAGTGGCCACCATGGAGGTGAGAAGGCAGTGGCATGACATATTTAAAATTCTGAAAGGGAAAAATTTCCAACCAAGAATACTTTATCCAGCAAAACTCTCCTTCAAATTTGAGGGAGAGCTTAAATTTTTCACAGACAAACAAATGCTGACAGAGTTTGCCAATAAAAGACCTGCCCTACTTCAGATACTAAAGGAGCCCTACCAACAGAGAAACAAAGAAAGGAGAAAGAGATATAGAGAATTTTAACAGACATATATAGAACCTTACATCCCAAATCACCAGGACACTCATTTTTCTCTAGTGTTCATGGATCTTTCTCCAGAAGGTACCATAAGCTGGAACATAAAACAAGCCTCAATAAATTAAAAAAAAAAAAAAGTTGAATATACTCAAAGCACATCTCCAACCACAATGGAATACAAATAGAAGTCAATAATTCCTGAATTGTAACTCCACTACTTACTTCCTACATGATATAAAATACACAAACTCTAATGACAAATCAGTGGTTTTGAACTCAACGTAAAATATGTAATTTTAGACAACTATATAAAGGAGGGGGAATAGAGGAGTATAGGAACAGAGTTTATATGTCCTATTGAAGTGAAGGTGGTATCAAAGAAAAACAAGATTGTTATGGATTTAAGAGGTTAATTTTAAGCCCCACAGTAAACACAAAGAAATTATCAGAGAATATGACCATAGAGATGAAAAGTAGAGTATGGGTTAAGAGAAATGGGGGAAGGGGCAATGGGGAGTTAAGAAATGAGTGTAGGGTTGCTGTCTGAGGTAAAGGGAAATTTCTAGTAATGGATGGTGGGAAAGAGCATTACAACATTCTAAAGGTGATTAATCCCACTAATGGAATGCTAGGGAGGGGGTGGAATGGGAAGATTTAAGCTGCATATATGTTTCCACAATTGAAAAAAAAAAAAAGTCTAAATAGATGACAATTGAATGCCAAGGACGAACCTGGATGGGATTGGAGGATGGAGGACAGGAGGCTCAAAGGGACACAGTTGAGACATAAGGAAAAGGAAATATAGAATGTAAGCTTTGTATCATTGTTGACTCTCTTGTACTTCCTAGCTGTGCTTAATGGGATTGCATAAAAGAATGTTCTTGTTCATGGGAAGCGTATATGTGAATTACAGTGTTTGTTCAAGGATGTGTGCAGCTTGCTCTCTTATGTTCATAAGACAGAGCAATAGATGATGGAACATAGGGAGGCAGGGAGGAAGGGAGGGAAAGAAATAGCGGTGTGACAGCATGTTAAAGTTGGTGGATTGGGCTATCAGGGAGGGGGGTCAGGGTATGATGGAGTTCTGTTTATGGGGTTAGTACTGTTTTGCAACTGTTCCCATAACTTTGAATTTATTTCAAAATAAAAAAAAAATGGATCTAGATGGGGGAAAAAAAATCTCAATCCTTTAAAAAGTCTGTGAGAATCAAATGGGCTAAGTATGAAAGTGCTTTGAGGACAGTGAAGCCCCTTGAAAATGGGAGATTCTGTGGTTCAGGGGAGCTGAGCCTCGCTGTTTGTACTGACCCCTCCTTCTAAGACTTCAAGCTACCAGGGACCACGTGACAATATTTCTCAACATTATCAACATGCATACCCTTTGATTCCACAGTCCATTTCGGGAGAAAATTAGTATACAAGGGTACGATGATAAATGTATGAAGATATTTATCCCCATGTTGTTTAGAATTGTCAACAAGTGGGCAAAAATATGAAGGGTCTATCAGTAAGGGATTGATATAAAATGGTACATCTATACAATAAAATATGGCACCACAATTGTAAGGATAAATATAGTTTTAAGGTAAAACAAAATTGTATAAGTAATATATGAATATATTGTCGTATAGAAAAGGAAAATATCACAAATACGGCTGAGGCCCTTTTCTCACTCCCATCCCCAGAAAATCATTGTTAAAGTTTGATGTCTATTTTCTCATCTTTTTTCTATACATACATACATGCATATTTACATACCCATAGAAAATACGTAACATTTTGTGGGTACTAGGGCTTTGCACAAATTGCATCATACTCTGGATAATTCTGCAACTTGTTTTTTCCATACAACAGAGTCCTTGTGATCTCTTCATGTTAGTACATGTGATTTACCTTCTCAACAGCTAATTAGTATGGACTAGCTTTGCCCTTAGTGGTAAACCTTTATGATTCTGATTTTTTGCCATTGCTAAGTTAAATTTGTATGTATTGATATGGAGACATCTCTACATCATCTTAAGTTTGAAAAGAAGCTTATGGGGTCATATTTACGTAAAAACTAATTTTTAAGTGGCTATCAAAAAATTTGGAAGAACACCAGTTAGCATAATAATCATGGTTGGGAGAGTGGAGGTTGGTTTATAGGCAGATTTACAATTTTCCTATTTTAAGTTTTTCAATGACAATCTTTTTATTCTTGGTAATATATTAATGAGAAAATACATCAGGCGCTGCTGAGAAGTGGAAGAGGAGGAGGATGTTAACACACAGGCTGCCATTCTCTTTGCAGCTCCTGGCAGGGGCAGGGAAGGGGTGGAGCAGGTGGGGAAAGGGCCCTGGCTGCCCAGGTCTCTGGGAGGGCCTGATGCTGAGCGTGGAGACATCAGAGGGCCAAGCTGGGCTCTGGGCTAATCTGGCCTGAGGAATGGAAGGGGGAAGAGCACTGAGGCCACTTCCCAAAGGAAGGGAGGACCAGGGGTAGGAGAAGAAATGATCTTCACCCACTTTCAATCCCGGGCTCAAGAAAGAGAAAAGAGATTTGAACTTGGGCCTCCTTGGCAACCAGAATTCATGGCCTGCACCCCATTTCCCCTCTGTGTTGGTTCCCGAAGTTCAAGTCAGGCTGAGCCCCCACCCCCACCCCCACCCTACAT
Organism: Choloepus didactylus; assembly: GCF_015220235.1. Taxonomy (NCBI): domain Eukaryota; kingdom Metazoa; phylum Chordata; class Mammalia; order Pilosa; family Megalonychidae; genus Choloepus; species Choloepus didactylus. The sequence goes on from NC_051315.1 coordinate 112,383,368, forward strand.
TCTGCAAACAAGCCCAGTACAGTGAGTTTGAGTGAAAAATTCATTTTAATAATCCAGTTTCAGCTCAGCTGAGAACTTCCCCTCTCAAGGGCAAAGAGGAAGGAAGGGAAGTCTTTCCAAGAAGCTTCAATCCACTAGGAGGTTGCGGTTCAGAGATGGGAACAGCTCAAAGAAGCCCTAAAATAGGAGGCAATGTGGGATTTGGAATTGGTGGGTAAGCAGATGGAGGTACCCCACCACTCATTTCCCACCAACACAGGCCCCAACAAGAGAGCACAGTTGTGTCACCAACTGCTTGACAATTGCCCTAACCTTCCTTTCTCTGATCCCCTCTCCTCCCCTCATTTTCCTTAGGGGCCTGGTCAGGGTCCTTACGCCTTGAGAAGAATGGGGGGCCCTTATTTTCCTACATGGTAGCACCACGACAACCAGGTAGCCCCCATCTCCTCGGTCAGCCACTTACTGATGGTGATGTTGGCATTGGAGGGGGAAGGTGCCCAGTGCCAAGGTGGGTGGGGTGGGGTGGGAGTTACCTTGAAGAGGGTGAGGGTCTGGAGTACTCCCGTGGTGCAGGCTGTCTCCCGGATGGAGTGCATGGCCAACTGGGGGCTGCCCAAATCCAGGACCCGCAGCCCGAGCCGAGAAGCCAAGATGGGTCCAATGGTGGTGCCACAGGGCGAGTCATTCCGGACCATGAGATCCTGGGGAGAGGGGCGAGGCTGATGAGTGATGAAGTATGTGCACATGAAGGCCAAGGAGGATGTTGCCTTAGAACAGGCTGAAAGGGCCTGGGAGATGGTCCAGTTCTACCGCCTTGGCGAGCAGAAGTGATTGGTACAAAGTCACAAAGCCAACCCTAAATGGTAGAGCCCAAGTACATTATATTCTGAGTTGGTCCAATTCTCTCCATTGGCACTGACACTACCCCCTTAGTTCTTGCCTCGTGGAAATAACCCATTGTCCTCACAACAGCCAAGTAGATTAAAAAAATAAAAAAACATTCATCCCTTTATGCCACCCTCTTGTTTTAACAACCCCCCGTAAAAGAAAAAGCACTCGGTAGTTTTAGTGCTTTTTAAAATACTGCTACTGGGCTGGATATCTTGATTGGGTGGGGATTACAAAAGAGTACACATTTGCTGAAACCTTAAAATGGGTGCATTTTATTATACTAAATTATTCCTTGAAATAGTTGATTTTTCAAAAGCACTCTCAACTTAGAAGGCAGAAAAGGTGATGTACTCTGAGAAATTATGACTTAAAAAGTAGTTCTAATAGTGACAAAGACATAGAAATCACAGAATCACATAAAGAGTTTCAACACAATGACTGGAAATGTGAGGATGCAAAAAGTCAATATTTGTATGTTGTTCATATATTGTTTTAAATGGTATGTAATTTAAAATATGTATAGTAGCTAAATTTTTATTTGTGAACATTTAAAAAAAATTATTGCTATTGGCATTCTGAATCTATTTTCTTTATATCATGGTAAAAAGTAAATAAGACTATCATAATATTAGGTTTCAAGATTTTCAGTGTAAAAGAATAAAATCAACTAAATGTTCTTATTCTTTGAATAAGAATTACAATATTAACTCCTGATTTTAAAAATACATTTATTTTTTCCTAGCTATGTTCATGGAAGTGGCCCCAAAACAATGCACCCCCCCCCCCAATAATTATAAGCACCTGTGACACCAGACCACTCTCCAATATCACTGTCCACTAAAAGCTACCGAGTCTGGGGAGAGAGAGAAATTAACAAGAGGAGTCTGCGATTTCTTACCGTGCCAAATAGCAAGAAAACTTTCAAGAGTCTAGTTAAAAGGACTCAGGGTTACAATGAAAGGGCTTCCAGTGGTCCAGATTGTGGAACGTGAGCATCAAAATAATGACAGTGGACCCAAGCCACAGCGAACTGATGAAAGCTGTGATTCCATAATGATGTTCAAAAAATAAGGAAAACCAAAACAAAACAAAACTTTTGTCACCAATTGAAGGGCGATTAAAACACTTCACCTTAAAAACTGGTTGTTATAGGCTTCATAGCAGAGTGTGACTTTGGATAGTACAAGCATTTTGGTGATGATAGATTTTACTTTGATTACTGTATTTCTGTGTATTTACTTTGATTTTTATAATGCATTTTATTTGCTTCCAGTTGAAGTCCCCTTTTTAGAAAATTATTTGATTCCATTTTCCTGTGAATGTTAGCCCCAATAGCGTTTCGGCTTCCTTGACGTACTCCACAAGCACCAATAAACGTAAATGTCGATTAAAAAAACAAAACAAAACAAAACAAAACTGGTTATTATAGGGAAAAAATTATGCATTTATCCCACCTTTCCAGTACCAAATAGAAGTCACAATGACCAAATAGACCTAGTTGATAGCAAAAGTTCTACTTCACAGAAGAAGAGCAACTAAAATGTGGAAAACACAAAAGAACTGGAGGGGGAGGGGTCAATAAACCCTAATGGAACTGATTACGGCAAGATTATCAATTGATGTTAAAACTCTCAGGCATCTGGTTGGTGGTGAACTCGTCACTTGTACAGGTCACTGTCCAGTCAGAAGAGGAAACAACCATAGGATAGGGGGATCAGACCGATACCCCCAATCCAGTGCCAATCTTGGCATCGCTAAGGAGGCATTAGATGAACAGCATGTGTATGATGCAATATGAAGCACATGGCCACAGTGTCTTTTGGCCAAAAATGCTTAACTTGAACTTGTCCAGCCTTTAGATAGAAATTCCAGTTCACAGGAAATATGGGGGGGTTAGAGAAACAAGCTGGTGATACCACAAGGGAACCACCACACAAATCCAGGAAGTGAGACACTGCACGAGACAATCAGCCTGGATTCCTCAACAAGTCAAGTGTCATAAAAAAGGGGGCTGGAGAGGCGGGGCAAGATGGCAGACTGGTGAGCTGTAAGTTTTAGTTACTCCTCCAGGAAAGTAGGTAAAAAGCCAGGAACTGCGTGGACTGGACACCACAGAGCAATCTGTCTTTGGGCATACTTCATACAACACTCATGAAAACGTGGAACTGCTGAGATCAGCGAAATCTGTAAGTTTTTGCGGCCAGGGGACCCGCGCCCCTCCCTGCCAGGCTCAGTCCCGGGGGAGGAGGGGCTGTCAGCTCAAGGAAGGAGAAGGGAGAATTGCAGTGGCTGCTCTTATCGGAAACTCATTCTACTGATTCAAACTCCAACCATAGATAGACTGAGACAAGACACCAGAGACTCTGAGAGCAGCCAGCCCAGCAGAGAGGAGACAGGCATAGAAAAAAAACAACACGAAAAACTCCAAAATAAAAGCAGAGGATTTTTGGAGTTCTGGTGAACACAGAAAGGGGAAGGGCGGAGATCAGGCCTTGAGGCGCATATGCAAATCCCGAAGCAAGGCTGATCTCTCTGCCCTGTGCACCTTTCCTTAATGGCCCTGGTTGCTTTGTCTATTAGCATTTCAATAACCCATTAGATCTCTGAGGAGGGCCGTTTTTGTTTTTTTTTTTTTGTTTTTTTTAAATCCTTTTTGCTTTTTCTAAAACAATTACTCTAAGAAGCTCAATACAGAAAGCTTCAAAGAATTGAAATTTGGGCACGTCAAATCAAGAGCAGAACTAAGAGAGCTCTGAGACAAAAGGCAATAATCCAGTGGCTGAGAAAATTCACTAAACAACACAACTTCCCAAGAAAAGGGGGGTGTCCGCTCACAGCCACCATCCTGGTGGACAGGAAACACTCCTGCCCATCGCCAGCCCCATAGCCCAGAGCTGCCCCAGACAACCCAGTGTGACGGAAGTGCTTCAAATAACAGGCACACACCACAAAACTGGGCGTGGACATTAGCCTTCCCTGCAACCTCAACTGAATGTCCCAGAGCTGGGAAGGGGGAGCAGTGTGAATTAACAGAGCCCCATTCAGCCATCATTTGAGCAGACTGGGAGCCTCCCAACACAGCCCAGCAGCCCAGAACTGCCCTGGGGGGACGGCACTCACCTGTGACATAGCACAGTCATCCCTCAACAGAGGACCCGGGGTGCACGGCCTGGAAGAGGGGCCCACTTGCAAGTCTCAGGAGCCATACGCCAATACCAAAGACTTGTGGGTCAGTGGCAGAGACAAACTGTGGCAGGACTGAACTGAAGGATTAGACTATTGCAGTAGCTTTAAAACTCTAGGATCATCAGGGAGATTTGATTGTTAGGGCCACCCCCCCTCCCCGACTGCCCAGAAACACGCCCCACATACAGGGCAGGCAACACCAACTACACACGCAAGCTTGGTACACCAATTGGGCCCCACAAGACTCACTCCCCCACTCACCAAAAAGGCTAAGCAGGGGAGATCTGGCTTGTGGAGAACAGGTGGCTCGTGGACGCCACCTGCTGGTTAGTTAGAGAAAGTGTACTCCACGAAGCTGTAGATCTGATAAATTAGAGATAAGGATTTCAACTGGTCTACAAACCCTAAAAGAACCCTATCAAGTTCAGCAAATGCCACGAGGCCAAAAACAACAGAAAATTATAAAGCATATGAAAAAACCAGACGATATGGATAACCCAAGCCCAAGCACCCAAATCAAAAGACCAGAAGAGACACACCTAGAGCAGCTACTCAAAGAACTAAAGATGAACAATGAGACCATAGTACGGGATATGAAGGAAATCAAGAAGACCCTAGAAGAGCATAAAGAAGACATTGCAAGACTAAATAAAAAAATGGATGATCTTATGGAAATTAAAGAAACTGTTGACCAAATTAAAAAGATTCTGGACACTCATAGTACAAGACTAGAGGAAGTTGAACAACGAATCAGTGACCTGGAAGATGACAGAATGGAAAATGAAAGCATAAAAGAAAGAATGGGGAAAAAAATTGAAAAACTCGAAATGGACCTCAGGGATATGATAGATAATATGAAACGTCCGAATATAAGACTCATTGGTGTCCCAGAAGGGGAAGAAAAGGGTAAAGGTCTAGGAAGAGCATTCAAAGAAATTGTTGGGGAAAACTTCCCAAATCTTCTAAACAACATAAATACACAAATCATAAATGCTCAGCGAACTCCAAATAGAATAAATCCAAATAAACCCACTCCGAGACATATACTGATCACACTGTCAAACATAGAAGAGAAGGAGCAAGTTCTGAAAGCAGCAAGAGAAAAGCAATTCACCACATACAAAGGAAACAGCATAAGACTAAGTAGTGACTACTCAGCAGCCACCATGGAGGCGAGAAGGCAGTGGCACGATATATTTAAAATTCTGAGTGAGAGGAATTTCCAGCCAAGAATACTTTATCCAGCAAAGCTCTCCTTCAAATTTGAGGGAGAGCTTAAATTTTTCACAGACAAAGAAATGCTGAGAGAATTTGCTAACAAGAGACCTGCCCTACTGGAGATACTAAAGGGAGCCCTACAGACAGAGAAACAAAGACAGGACAGAGAGACTTGGAGAAAGGTTCAGTACTAAGAGATTCGGTATGGGTACAATAAAGGATATTAATAGAGAGAGGGAAAAATATGGCAAACATAATCCAAAGGATAAGGTGGCCGATTCAAGAAATGCCTTCACGGTTTTAACGTTGAATGTAAATGGATTAAACTCCCCAATTAAAAGATATAGATTCGCAGAATGGATCAAAAAAAATGAACCATCAATATGTTGCATACAAGAGACTCATCTTAGACACAGGGACACAAAGAAACTGAAAGTGAAAGGATGGAAAAAAATATTTCATGCAAGCTACAGCCAAAAGAAAGCAGGTGTAGCAATATTAATCTCAGATAAAATAGACTTCAAATGCAGGGATGTTTTGAGAGACAAAGAAGGCCACTACATACTAATAAAAGGGGCAATTCAGCAAGAAGAAATAACAATCGTAAATGTCTATGCACCCAATCAAGGTGCCACAAAATACATGAGAGAAACATTGGCAAAACTAAGGAAGCAATTGATGTTTCCACAATAATTGTGGGAGACTTCAACACATCACTCTCTCCTATAGATAGATCAACCAGACAGAAGACCAATAAGGAAATTGAAAACCTAAACAATCTGATAAATGAATTAGATTTAACAGACATCTACAGGACATTACATCCCAAATCACCAGGATACACATACTTTTCTAGTGCTCACGGAACTTTCTCCAGAATAGATCATATGCTGGGACATAAAACAAGCCTCAATAAATTTAAAAAGATTGAAATTATTCAAAGCACATTCTCTGACCACAGTGGAATACAATTAGAAGTCAATAACCATCAGAGGCTTAGAAAATTCACAAATACCTGGAGGTTAAACAACACACTCCTAAACAATCAGTGGGTTAAAGAAGAAATAGCAAGAGAAATTGCTAAATATATAGAGACGAATGAAAATGAGAACACAACATACCAAAACCTATGGGATGCAGCAAAAGCAGTGCTAAGGGGGAAATTTATAGCACTAAACGCATATATTAAAAAGGAAGAAAGAGCCAAAATCAAAGAACTAATGGATCAACTGAAGAAGCTAGAAAATGAACAGCAAACCAATCCTAAACCAAGTAGAAGAAAAGAAATAACAAGGATTAAAGCAGAAATAAATGACATAGAGAACAAAAAAACAATAGAAAGGATAAATATCACCAAAAGTTGGTTCTTTGAGAAGATCAACAAGATTGACAAGCCCCTAGCTAGACTGACAAAATCAAAAAGAGAGAAGACCCATATAAACAAAATAATGAATGAAAAAGGTGACATAACTGCAGATCCTGAAGAAATTAAAAAAATTATAAGAGGATACTATGAACAACTGTATGGCAACAAACTGGATAATGTAGAAGAAATGGACAATTTCCTGGAAACATATGAACAACCTAGACTGACCAGAGAAGAAACAGAAGACCTCAACCAACCCATCACAAGCAAAGAGATCCAATCAGTCATCAAAAATCTTCCCACAAATAAATGCCCAGGGCCAGATGGCTTCACAGGGGAATTCTACCAAACTTTCCAGAAAGAACTGACACCAATCTTACTCAAACTCTTTCAAAACATTGAAGAAAATGGAACACTACCTAACTCATTTTATGAAGCTAACATCAATCTAATACCAAAACCAGGCAAAGATGCTACAAAAAAGGAAAACTACCGGCCAATCTCCCTAATGAATATAGATGCAAAAATCCTCAACAAATACTTGCAAATCGAATCCAAAGACACATTAAAAAAATCATACACCATGACCAAGTGGGGTTCATTCCAGGCATGCAAGGATGGTTCAACATAAGAAAAACAATCAATGTATTACAACACATTAAAAACTCGAAAGGGAAAAATCAATTGATCATCTCAATAGATGCTGAAAAAGCATTTGACAAAATCCAACATCCCTTTTTGATAAAAACACTTCAAAAGGTAGGAATTGAAGGAAACTTCCTCAACATGATAAAGAGCATATATGAAAAACCCACAGCCAGCATAGTACTCAATGGTGAGAGACTGAAAGCCTTCCCTCTAAGATCAGGAACAAGACAAGGATGCCCGCTGTCACCACTGTTATTCAACATTGTGCTGGAAGTGCTAGCCAGGGCAATCCGGCAAGACAAAGAAATAAAAGGCATCCAAATTGGAAAAGAAGAAGTAAAACTATCATTGTTTGCAGATGATATGATCTTATATCTAGAAAACCCTGAGAAATCAACGATACACCTACTAGAGCTAATAAACAAATTTAGCAAAGTAGCGGGATACAAGATTAATGCACATAAGTCAGTAATGTTTCTATATGCTAGAAATGAACAAACTGAAGAGACACTCAAGAAAAAGATACCATTTTCAATAGCAACTAAAAAAATCAAGTACCTAGGAATAAACTTAACCAAAGATGTAAAAGACCTATACAAAGAAAACTACATAACTCTACTAAAAGAAATAGAAGGGGACCTTAAAAGATGGAAAAATATTCCATGTTCATGGATAGGAAGGCTAAATGTCATTAAGATGTCAATTCTACCCAAACTCATCTACAGATTCAATGCAATCCCAATCAAAATTCCAACAACCTACTTTGCAGACTTGGAAAAGCTAGTTATCAAATTTATTTGGAAAGGGAAGATGCCTCGAATTGCTAAAGACACTCTAAAAAAGAAAAACGAAGTGGGAGGACTTACACTCCCTGACTTTGAAGCTTATTATAAAGCCACAGTTGCCAAAACAGCATGGTACTGGCACAAAGATAGACATATAGATCAATGGAATCGAATTGAGAATTCAGAGATAGACCCTCAGATCTATGGCCGACTGATCTTTGATAAGGCCCCCAAAGTCACCGAACTGAGCCATAATGGTCTTTTCAACAAATGGGGCTGGGAGAGTTGGATATCCATATCCAAAAGAATGAAAGAGGACCCCTACCTCACCCCCTACACAAAAATTAACTCAAAATGGACCAAAGATCTCAATATAAAAGAAAGTACCATAAAACTCCTAGAAGATAATGTAGGAAAACATCTTCAAGACCTTGTATTAGGAGGCCACTTCCTAGACTTTACACCCAAAGCACAAGCAACAAAAGAGAAAATAGATAAATGGGAACTCCTCAAGCTTAGAAGTTTCTGCACCTCAAAGGAATTTCTCAAAAAGGTAAAGAGGCAGCCAACTCAATGGGAAAAAATCTTTGGAAACCATGTATCTGACAAAAGACTGATATCTTGCATATACAAAGAAATCCTACAACTCAATGACAATAGTACAGACAGCCCAATTATAAAATGGGCAAAAGATATGAAAAGACAGTTCTCTGAAGAGGAAATACAAATGGCCAAGAAACACATGAAAAAATGTTCAGCTTCACTAGCTATTAGAGAGATGCAAATTAAGACCACAATGAGATACCATCTAACACCGGTTAGAATGGCTGCCATTAAACAAACAGGAAACTACAAATGCTGGAGGGGATGTGGAGAAATTGGAACTCTTATTCATTGTTGGTGGGACTGTATAATGGTTCAGCCACTCTGGAAGACAGTCTGGCAGTTCCTTAGAAAACTAGATATAGAGCTACCATTCGATCCAGCGATTGCACTTCTCGGTATATACCTGGAAGATCGGAAAGCAGTGACACGAACAGATATCTGCACGCCAATGTTCATAGCAGCACTATTCACAATTGCCAAGAGATGGAAACAACCCAAATGTCCTTCAACAGATGAGTGGATAAATAAAATGTGGTATATACACACGATGGAATACTACGCGGCAGTAAGAAGGAACGATCTGGTGAAACATATGACAACATGGATGAACCTTGAAGACATAATGCTGAGCGAAATAAGCCAGGCACAAAAAGAGAAATATTATATGCTACCACTAATGTGAACTTTGAAAAATGTAAAACAAATGGTTTATAATGTAGAATGTAGGGGAACTAGCAGTAGAGAGCAATTAAGGAAGGGGGAACAATAATCCAAGAAGAACAGATAAGCTATTTAACGTTCTGGGGATGCCCAGAAATGACTATGGTCTGTTAATTTCTGATGGATGTAGTAGGAACAAGTTCACTGAAATGTTGCTATATTATGTAACTTTCTTGGGGTAAAGTAGGAACATGTTGGAAGTTAAGCAGTTATCTTAGGTTAGTTGTCTTTTTCTTACTCCCTTGCTATGGTCTCTTTGAAATGTTCTTTTATTGTATGTTTGTTTTCTTTTTAACTTTTTTTTCAAACAGTTGATTTGAAAAAATAAGGGAAAGTTAAAAAAAAAAAAAAAAAGAAAAAAGACAAACAAGGAAAAAAAAAAAAAAAAAGATGTAGTGCCCCCTTGAAGAGCCTGTGGAGAATGCAGGGGTATTCGCCTACCCCACCTCCATGGTTGCTAACATGACCACAGACATAGGGGACTGGTGGTTTGATGGCTTGAGCCCTCTACCATAAGTTTTACCCTTGGGAAGACGGTTGCTGCAAAGGAGAGGCTAGGCCTCCCTGTATTTGTGCCTAAGAGTCTCCTCCTGAATGCCTCTTTGTTGCTCAGATGTGGCCCTCTCTCTCTGGCTAAGCCAACTTGAAAGGTGAAATCACTGCCCTCCCCCCTACGTGGGATCAGACACCCAGGGAAGTGAATCTCCCTGGCAACGTGGAATATGACTCCCGGGGAGGAATGTAGACCCGGCATCGTGGGATGGAGAACATCTTCTTGACCAAAAGGGGGATGTGAAAGGAAATGAAATAAGCTTCAGTGGCAGAGAGATTCCAAAACGAGCCGAGAGATCACTCTGGTGGGCACTCTTACGCACACTTTAAACAACCTTTTTTAGGTTCTAAAGAATTGGGGTAGCTGGTGGTGGATACCTGAAACTATTAAACTACAACCCAGAACCCATGAATCTCGAAGACAGTTGTATAAAAATGTAGCTTATGAGGGGTGACAGTGGGATTGGGAATGCCATAAGGACCAAACTCCACTTTGTCTAGTTTATGGATGGATGTGTAGAAAAGTAGGGGAAGCAAACAAACAGACAAAGGTACCTAGTGTTCTTTTTTACTTCAATTGGTCTTTTTCACTCTAATTATTATTCTTGTTATTTTTGTGTGTGTGCTAATGAAGGTGTCAGGGATTGATTTAGGTGATGAATGTACAACTATGTAATGGTACTGTAAACAATCGAAAGTACAATTTGTTTTGTATGACTGCGTAGTATGTGAATATATCTCAATAAAATGATGATTAAAAAAAAAAAAAGGGGGGGCTGGACTAGGGTAAGTGAGAGTTAAGTGACAATATACCATTCTAGACTGGATACAAGGGTAGGACAAACAACTACAAAGAAAATCTGGGGATAACTGGGGGAAATTGAAAATCATCTGCATATTAGGTGAGATACAAATTTAGTGAAACAAAATTTTACTGAGTGGAAAGGTGTAGATGGCTGAATCAAAAAAGGTAACAAACCCGGCATTGTGGGATGGAGAACATCTTCTTGACCAAAAAGGGGATGTGATAGGAAATGAAATGAGCATCAGTGGCAGAGAGATTCCAAAAGGAGCCGAGAGGTCACTCTGGTGGGCACTCTTACGCACAATATAGACAACCCTTTTTAGGTTCTAATGAATTGGGGTAGCTGGCGGTAGATACCTGAAACTATCAAACTACAACCCAGAACCCATGAATCTTGAAGACAATTGTACAAAAATGTGGCTTATGAGGGGGGATAGCGGGATTGGGGGTGCCATGGGGATCACACTCCCCTTTGTCTAGTTGTGGATGGATGAGTGGAAAGGTGGGGGAAGGAAACAAACAAACAAACAGACAAGGGCGCCCAGTGTTCTTTTTTACTTTAGTTGCTCTTTTTCACTTTAATTATTATTATGGTTATTTTTGTGTGTGTGGTAATGAGGGTGTTGGGGATTGATTTTGGTGATGAATGTACAACTATGTAATGGTACTGTGAACAATCGAATGTAAGATTTATTTTGTATGACTGCGTGGTATGTGAACATATCTCAATAAAATGAATATTAAAAAAAGGTAACAAAAAGTATATCCAATAGGATTTCATTTTTAAAAAGTATAAGTATATGCATAGAAAAAATTCTGGAAGAATAGATACCAAATCTCCAGGGATTAAGTTTTACTTCCTCATTTCTATTTGTATTTTCTGATTTTCTAAAGTATACATGTCCTGCTTCTTCAATAAATTGTTAAAGAAAAGAGCTCCCGAAGTCTTCCTGCTGCCTTAGAATAAACCCAGACGCCCTTTCATGGCCTGGGAAGCTCCGTATGACTGGCCTGTGTGGGGTGTCCCCTCATGCCCTCCACTCTGGCCCTGGCTTTCTCTCCTTCTAACAGGTCGAGGGCTTCCTCCAGACCCTCTCACAGCTGCCTCCTCCTCAATCGGCTCAACTCTCACCTCCCCAGAGGCCTTCCTGAAAGTGGCACAACCCAGTTGTACATGGGGTGGCGCGGGGTGAGGGGTGCAGAGGAAAGAGTGCTGGGCTGGGAGTCAGAACGCCACGGTCCCAGTCCCAGCTCCACCAAGACTTGCTGGGCAGTAAGTCATTTGCCCACCCTGGGCCCCAGTCCCTACCACAGGGAGACGAGATGGGTGAGTTCTAAGGCAAAAGGGAAAATGAGTAGTTCGGACTCCAGGCTCCCCAGCCCTGAACTTCCCTTATGGAAGACCCCAGGGGACCTGGGGGTGCTGAGTGGGAAAAGGGCAGGACTAACCCACCATATGCCAGGAGCATCCCATGCCTTTAATCCCCACAGCAAACCAGGAAAGTAGCAAAGTTTCACCCCCATTTCACAGAGGTGGAAACTAAGACTCAGAGAGGTTAAGAGAATTGTCTGAGGTCACACAGCGAATACCATGGCAGAATCGGCATTGAACCCAGCTCTGTCCATATGCAAAACCCATGTTCTTCTCACTCTACCCCGCCCCTCAAGGTCCTCTACCAGGCTCCTTCCTCACTGGGGGCCCATCAGCTTGTACCCCAATGACCCAGGCAGGGCCCACCCTCACCTGCAGGGGTACCCCGACATGGTTGGCCACCTCTCGGATCAGGGCCTCTGAAACCGCATTTGAGGCGTAGCGCTGCTTGCTGTTCACCTTGATCACAGGCCCCTGGGGAGAGGGAAGACGGAAGTTAAGGGTGAAGTAGAGACAGGTGACAGGCCCCGAGTGATGGAGATGAGGCTCAGAGCCAGCTGGGCCTCCAAGTCCCCAAGGAGGCCAGAGCATCTCACCTTGTGGAATAAGGGCCGGTGGTTCTCCTCGTGCTTGTCCCTGCGAGAGATTGATTAGGGCCAGCGATGGCAAACTGGACCAGCCGGTCAACACCACCCCTCCCACGGCCGACATAACTAATGGATCACAGCATTCTTTCCTGCCCAGGCTGGTAGGACCTCAGAGTCCTTCTAAACACTGCAGCCTCTAGCAATAGGTGGAAATCAGTCCGTGAGACAGAGCCCATTCAATGAGCTGGGCCTTGGAGTGGTCAACCGGAAGTCCCTCCTAAACCCACCGGCAGAATGAGGAAGAAGGGGGAGGGGAAAGGCTGGGACCAGGGCCAAGGCAGGGCCTGAAGGCAGGCTGTGCTCAGGTCCCCGGGGTGAGACTATGCACTGGGCCTGGCTGACCAACTCACAGGTAGTTGGGGTGCACGGCGTGGGCCATGTCTGCGCTGATCATGTAGGACTTGGGTATGGCTTCCTCAAAGGCTGTCAGGTGCTGGGAGGAGGCCGAGATCCGCCGCAGAACCAGCTCCGTCAGCAGTGACTGTGCTCCCTGGGCACTCTCGGACCCCACCTAGCAACAGCGGAGACCTGACTCTGGGGGTCTGGAGTCGGGGGCCTGAGTTGCAGCTGAGAGGCCACAGAGAGGGGCCCAATGCCCAGAATGACCCAGGCCCTCACTGAGTCACTGGGTGGGGAATGAGGGGTGTTAGCAACTCCCCGATCCCAGAAACCTGGACCTGTGTCATCCCTGAAAACTGTGGGATGGGACCAAGGTAATTCAGGGTCACCTCGGGGGCAGAAACAGCAGTCAGTGGTGGGTGGGTTTCCCACATCCACCCCCCACCCCTCTCCCTGGCCCTCCCATTTGCTCAGCACTGGTCCTCACTGCACTGTTGATTTTCTTGTATGCATGTGACAGAGACTAACTGTCCACCAATGTCTCTTCTAGCAGAACATCCAAGCTGTAGCTAAGCACCTAACTACCCAGCTAGAGACTACATTCCCAGCCTCCCTTGCAGCTAAACTTGGCCATGCTAAACTCTAACTAGTGGGATGTAGGCAGTGATGGATGCCACTTCTGGATCAGGCCCTTAAAAGGCAAGGGTGTACACTTCCTCTCTGTCCTCTTCTCCCCTCCTAGTAATTGGGTGTAGACATGATGGAAGGAGCTAAAACGGTCCCCTGGATCCTGAGATGGAAGCCAGGAGTTATGGATGGCAGAGATCCATCCTGGACAGCTAACTCTGACCTGTGGAATTACATGAAAGAACTATTTGTTTAAGTCATTGTATTTTGGAATCTCTGTGTCTGCGTCTATGATGATATCGTAACACAAGCACGCACAAGGAGGAGCCTATATGCTAACCCTTGGCCTACAAGGATGAACTGGACATAGCCCATGCCCTCAAGGAGCTCACCATGTACCAGAGACAGAGATGGGAGATGTGGTTACATTGGAAGCAGATATACGCTGAGCCAGAGAGGGCTACCAAGGGATAAGGAGGCATGGGCAGCGTCTCCCCATCTTTGGAGCCTCCAGATTAGCCCTGGCTCTGGTGGGTGCCTGGCACAAGGTGGCTGGGAGGACTTGGCAGGGGGGCCCCTCCCCAGGGCCCTCCACGCACCTCTTCGTTGTCGTAGAGTGCGATCATGCGCACATGGGGGTCCGTGGCCAGGGAGGAAGGTTTTGAGCAGGAATCGATCAAGGCCTGTCCGGAGCAGAGACCAAGAGCACCGTCCTTACCCCTCCATCCTTGGCAACCCAGCCCACCCGACCTCGGAGGCTCAGACTCCCCTCGTGCCACCCACAGCCCTGCCCAGAGTGAAGTGGGCTTGGGCCTTCGCTGGCCTTCCTCTCTCAGGGCACGGTGTGGCAGAGGGTGTGCATATAGGGGGGATGGGGGTGCTTTTCAGCCGGGTCAGGGGAAACCATCCTTTGGGAGTTCTTCTCCCACACCTTTCCATGCAAAAGGCAGGAGGAGGATATGTCAGTTGGAGAGAAGAGCTGAGAATCCTGGAAAGTCAGAAGGACCATGGAGATCACATTGAATTAATTAGCCTCTGTTAAAAGATGAGTTGCCAAGAGTTGATGGTGACAAGACTGACTGGCAGGCCCAGGGTAGAAGCAGATGCATACCCCGGGTCTGGCTCTGGTTCTATGGATTGTACCCTAAAGCCTGTCTCAGTAAGAGGAAGAGAGGGGAAGGAGTAGAAAAGGGCAGAGGATGGGGCGAGGGCCAAAGGAGAGAAACAGAAAGAACTGACTTGGGTTGGAAAGAAGGTGGGGAATCGGGGTAACTAGGAAGGAGAGAGACCACTCCAGAGATGCCAAGGAACAGAGAGAAGGCTGGGTGGGCTTCAGCCTGGGAAGGGAAGCAGGGGGAGATGGATGATACCACCCTACAGATGGTAAGGTGGTAGGGCAGGCCTTTTCCTGGAGCTGAGGTTAACTCAAGGAAAAGCAGCAGGAGCAGGGTTAGAGCAGGATCCCGTGGTGCCCTAAGCAACTTCTCAGCCTTCCCCTTCCCTCATCCCCAACTCCAGGCCCGTGCAAGGATTCGGGCCAAGGAGAGCAAAGCTGAGCCCCTCAGCCTACCCACCCAGCACCAGCAGCCCTCTCTCACCACCTGCTGGGGCTTGAGGCAGCACCCCCACATTCAACACTCCACCTCTCCTGGGGGTGTATGCTGCCTAGGGGTGCCCCTGCGCCTCACCTGCAGGGCACAGTAGCAGCTGTGCAGATTGTCCAGCCGAGGGGCAAAGATGAACTCCTCATAGGCGCCACCCAGGACCTAGAGAGATGGGAAAGCCAGCCTGAGCTCCATCACGGCCCCCACACTCACCTGCTTCTTCTCCCTGCTCCCCTGGGCCTGAACTTGAACAAGGTGCCTTGATTTCTTGTGCCATCTGCCCCTGACCCCTGGTTCAGGGCACTATTCTCCCTGCTGTGCAGGGCTGAACTGAGAATGAAGAAGGGGCTGGTCTGGTGCTGAGGGGTGAGCCCTGATGGCTGGTGGGTGATGGCCCCTAGCTGCTGACCAGTTCCTGTGGGACAGGAAGAGGGAGGGGCTAAACAGCCACAAAAAGCAAAGGAAATAAACAGAGGAAGCCAGCCAAGAAATAAATGTAGGGCATGTTCAGAGGACAGAGCACTGAAAGAGTCAGCTGTCTTCTACTGGAGAAAGGAGGGGAGGCTCCAGAAATAGAATGGCCTCCTCCAGGCCTTTTGCCAGAGGTTCTGAGCCAGAGTGGGTATGGACAGGGCCCGCTTGCAGCCGGAACCTTTGGGGAATCTGTGAAAAGGACGATTCCCAGGCCCTACCCGCAGTGTCCAATTAGCAGGCCTGGGGTGGGGAACCTGCCTTTTTGAGAATCACTGTCCTGGAGGCAGAGGAGACAAGAGTGATTGGGGGCTTGGCTTCAGGGGACATGCTGGGGCAGGCTCGGAGCCCGGAGATCCCCACCACAAGTTCCTACCGCAGGCTGGGTGTCAGCAAGGCAGAGCTCCATCTCCAAGATGTCCTCAGGACTCAGCTCCAGATGGGCACAGAGCAGGGACATGAGGACTGTGTGGTGCCGGTCATCCTGCAGGACAGGAGGATTCTGGGAGGAGAGCCTGCACCTCTGCTTCCCTCCCCATGTCAGGGAACCGCCCCTTGCCCCTCTGCCCGCCCCTCCCCTGTGCTCAGAGGACTCTCTTACTGAAGCATTGAGAGGCCCTGGCTCAGGGGTCCCCTTCTCCAGCTCCTCCTGGACTGCTGTGGCAAGAATGGGGACCCTGTGGGGAGACCCAGAGAGGTGGTATGTGGGGAGTGCTGGGGGGCATGGCAAAGCGGGACACCCCTGAGCCCCTAATACGAACTGCCCTTGCCCTTCTACTCCCACCTGCTCCCCATGGGCAGAGCTGTGAGGACCCGTGGACACCAACTCGGTCCAATGAGGAGAACCTGACAGGGGCCATAGTTAGGTGGAGCCTCCCAGGTTCCACTGGGGTCCCTTCTACCATGTGGTGCCACCCTCTGCCCCTCCCAGCCACCACAGCCCCAGCCTCACAGGTGTATCTCCGTGTTGGGCCCAAAGTTCTCGTTGACATTTCGCTGCAGGTGGATGGCCAGGTGTGGGATGCGCAGAATGGGCCGTTCCACGTGCACCAGCCGCTGCTCCAGCCGGCCTGAGTTAGGGCACTGCAGCCCAGCAGCTGGGTCAGCCCAGGGAGCCTCCAGACCCTGCCTGGTAAGGCCCCTCCCCCAGACTCACCAAATCAGTGCCCCAAGGGGCTCCCTCCACACCCCCATACCCTAAAGGGGGGTGACAGTCAATCTTCAGGCAGCTGAAGCAGAGAACCCCACCCCCCAGGCTCCCCAACCTCAGTTTCCACCTTGACAATGACGCGTCCAGCCAAAGTCAGGTCACGGTCAAACCATGTGCTCCAGATTCCCCCACCGTAGGTCTCCACGCCCACCTGGTGGAAGCCCACCTGGCTGCGCCGAGACCGGCGTTTCACCTGAACGTGGAGATGGGGAAGGGCAAGTCAGAGAAGGCAGAATGGCGGGACGTGCTCATCTTCCCCCACCTGGTCTGACTCCCCACACCCATGGGGTGAGACGTTGAACCCTGGCCTTCAGGACTTTAGTTTCCTGTTGGAGATGAGACCGAAGCCATCCACAAGCTAAGGAACCCAGAGCCAAAAATATCAGTGCCAGATGAAGGGCACAAAGTGTACAGGAGGGGCAACAAGTCTACCTTCTCCCCTGCCCCAGGGACTAGGGCCCCCCCAATTTGCATCCCCTGGCTCTCTTGGCCCAAACTCCCCGACGCCCTTCCCCCCACCTTCCAACAGGCCGGCACCCTCAGCACAGCCCCAGTTTCTCACCCGGAGGCAGGGGCTGTCCGTGTGAGCCCCGATGACACTGAAGCCATTGCCAGGCACATACTGGCCTCCCACAGCAAAAGCGATGATGGTGGAGGAGTTCCTGGTCAGGAAATACTGGAGGTGGGGGGTTGAGAAAGATTAGCCAGCTGGCGCACAGGACTTTGAGCCCCAACCCTGGGACTTGCCTCTCCGTCCCCACCCCACCCCAGGTACCTTGCTCTCGGGTTTGATATCCCAGCTCTCAGTCTCCTTGAGTTCACGGAAGCCAGCCTGGAGGAGGCGGCTGCGGCACTCGGCCACGGCTGTAGAGAAAGAAGAACCCTCTCCCAGCGATGGAAACCGGAGGGGCTCACCGGCCCCCATCCTCCTCCCCTGTCCTGTCACTCACCGTGGAAGGGAGAGGGGCTCCGGTTCACGAACTTGAGTAGCTCCCGGGCCGCGGCCTGCACCGCCTCTCTGCGGGCCCTGCCGGCCATGGCCACCTAGGGGGAAGGGGCGCTCAACCTCCCGGGAGGTCCGGAGGGCCCCCGCCCCCAGACGCGACCGCTCCAAGACTCAGACCTCGGCTTCCGCCCCTTTCCCCACCAAGAGTTCCAGATCCTGGGCCGAACCATTGAAATCTAAGGCTCACAACTCCCGCCGCGACCTTCGCTCAGCAAGTTCAAGGCGGCCCGCCCCGCAATCCGAGCCTTGGCCGGCCCCACGTCCCTGCCCAGCTACGAAAACCGGGTCTAGTTCTCCAACTGCGAGCTCCCGAGCGGACCCCTCACTCTGGGCCGCTCCGCACCACGTGCGCGCCCCCTGGCCCTGTTCCCAGAGCCCCTAGTCCTGTCCCCGAGGAACACCCCACTTTCCCTTCTACCCACCCCTGCCTCTCGCGGCGGAACCCTTCCAACCCCGAAGGGGTCCGACCAGCCGGGGCTCTTTCGCTTTGGGTCTGACGCTCCCCGCTCGCCGGCGCAGTGCAGGGCGCAGGCCCGAGAGGGTGCGGGGCCGGGTCTGGAAATGAAAATTCAAGCGAGGCGGGCGACAGCCCCTGACCTGCAGCACCCCGCGCGCGGGGCGGCGTAGCTAGCGGGTTCGGTGCGCTCGGCCGGCTCCCCGACGCGCGGCCCGCGACCGGCGCCCTCTGCCGTCCGGGAGGTGCTAGGACCGCAGCGAGCCGCGAGCCGGGCCCCTGGCGGTGAGTCCCGGCGAAAACTCGCTCGGCAGGCTCAGCAGGTCCGACGCGGACGGTGCACGGAGCTCTTTCTCTCTACATCACCCTTGTGATACTAAAAGCCACGTGACTGGTGTTCACGGAGGACTCACGAGGAGATTTAGCTTTGGGATAAGGCTCAACGCGTTATCTTGTTTAATCTTCAGAACTTCTCTATTAACTTCGTACTTTTACTGTCCCCATTTTACCTGAGACAACCGAAATACAGAGACAAGTAGGCTGCTCTAGGTAGTTAGATGGCGGTGGTGCGATTTGGAAGCAAATAGTTTGATTCCAGAGGCCCAGAGCAACCACTACAGGCTTCTGAGATATTTCTGGGTCTTTTTCTCTACACTTTGGCAGATATTAGGTTACACAGGAGGTTCCTGAGGGACAAGAAGTTAATGACTTGCCCAAGATCACACAGCTGTTTGAGTGGATCTGGGATTTGACTCCGGTAAGTGTGCTCTTTCCCCTTCTTAAAACGACGTGGTGGGGGAGGGGAGAGCAGAAAACCTCTGTATATTCTTGGAGGCAGTTTCAATGTTCTTATGTCAAGAAGAGTAACAATTTTTTAATTAAATTCAGTTTTATTCAGATATGTTCACATACCATACAGTCATCCATCGTGTACAATCAAATGTTGATAGTACCATCATATAGTTGTGCATTCATCACCCCTGTCTATTTTTGAATATTTTCCTTACACCAGAAAGAGTAAGAATAAGAACAAAAAATAAAAGTAAAAAAGAACACCCAAATCATTCCCCCCATCTCATCCTATTTTTCATTTCGTTTTTGTCCCTATTTTCCTACTCATCCATCCATATACTGGATAAAGGGAGTGTGATCCACAGGGTCACTCTTTCTAAGCTACATTGTTATGCAATTGTCTTCAAAGAGCCAAGGCTACTGGGTTGGAGATTGATAGTTTGAGGTATTTACTTCTAGCTATTCCAATACATTAAAACCTAAAGAGGGTTATCTATATAGTGTGTAAGAATGTTCACCAGAGTGACCTCTTGACTCCATTTGAAATCTCTCAGCCACCAAAGCTTCATTTCATTCATCCTGCATCCCCCTTTTGGTCAAGAAGATGTTCTCAATCCCACAATGCTGGGTCCAGATTCATCCCCAGAGTCATATCCTGCATTGTCAGGGAGATTTA
This sequence comes from Choloepus didactylus, assembly GCF_015220235.1. Taxonomy (NCBI): domain Eukaryota; kingdom Metazoa; phylum Chordata; class Mammalia; order Pilosa; family Megalonychidae; genus Choloepus; species Choloepus didactylus. The sequence goes on from NC_051315.1 coordinate 112,403,343, forward strand.
CACCCCTGGGTGTCAGGTCCCACGTAGGGGGGAGGGCAGTGAGTTCACCTGCCAAGGTGGCTTAGCTAGCGAGAGAGGACCACACCTGAGCAACAAAGAGGTACTCAGGGGGAGACTCTTAGGCACAATTATAAGCAGGTTTAGCCTCTCCTTTGCAGTAACGAGCTTCACAAGGGCAAGCCCCAAGATAGAGGGCTCAGCACATCAAACCACCAGTCCTCAGTGTTTGTGAGAACATCAGCAACAATCCAGCTAAGGAAGTCCAACACTTCCACATTTTCCACCAGCTCAAGAGGAGTAACAATTTTTAAAACTCTATGCACCTGCCTCACTGTAAATTCTGATCAGGACTCTTGGTGGCCCCTAGGTTCATGATGGGACCAGCCACCTAGGCTGCAGTCAACATTCTGTGGATCGCAGATCTATGGAGCAATCTGTCCATTAGATTCTCGGCGGGGGTGGGGGGTGGGGGGGTGGATTAGGGAGTGGTTGGAAAGGTCCCACAGCCTTCACTTCAAAGGAAAAGATATTGGGATGGAGTAAATTCCTGGGATTCCCTAACCATTTATTGACATGCCATTTATGTAGAAAGTTTAGTGCTGAATCTGATGTGAGAGAATACTCTTGTCCTCTGAGGAGCCAAAGGCTGGCTGCTGAGAGGGGACGCATTCAAAAAGGACAGTGATAAGGGCTGGAGCATGGGTTCAATGTATAACGGAAGGAGGGTCTGATTACAGAAAGAGTATGTGTTTATGGGAAAAATTGAAACCACCAAAAAGCATAACTTAGAAAGTGAAAGTAAACATTTGATAAACTGAATATCCATTTTTTTTTACTTAAAAAAAAACAAAACAGGAAGAGAAAGGATAAAGGATATCTGCCAAAAATATATGGCAAACAGTTAGGAAATACAGTGTCGCGGCCCATGGGACAGTTATAAGGGTTTGAGACAAAGACATTCCTAAGGGTGCAAGCACAGGAAAAGAGTCTTGAGGCGGGGTGGGGATGGGGGTGGGGAGGGGTTGGGGGGTGATCAATAGATAACCACAACATTTGGGAGCCTAGATTAACATTTGACGGCAGGAGGTCTGGGGTACATTTACATCGTGCTCTTTAGTGAGACCAAGAGTTCCTCACCTTCTGCTTACTTTCTGGTTCACGTTTTAAAGTTACATTTTAAGGTTAATTTAGCCTTTTTCTCTTTACTGGCTTACAAAGATGATAGGTTAAACATTAGCTGCCTAGGTCACACAGACTGCTGTGCACCAAGATCTGCAGGCCTGTTTTGCTCAGCCCACGGGCTGCCACATACAGAACTGTTCCTATTCAAATCAGAAGTGAGACACTGTTGAGTTTTCACTCCTGATAGTCAGTGCAGACCTGTGTGACAAAACCAACAAAACAAAACAACTATGTATGTGCAAAAGTAAAACTTGTCATTATTTGTAGGTAATATGATTACCTTGCACTCCCAAGAGAACAAACTGATAAGCTGTTAGATACCGATAAGCTGTTAGAACTGTTTGGCAAGGTGGCTTGATTTTAAAAACCATCAACTTCCTTGAATAATAATCGACTAGAAAATGTAATAGTAAAAAGATCCTTTTGACAAGAGCTAGAAATACCATTAAATTCCTAGGAATAAATACATGAGAGGCCCAATCTCACCGTTACCAGGAAAATGCAAGTTAAAAATGATATACCATTTTGATTATTCAGCAAAAATGAAAAAGATTGGTAATAGAAGTGTTGGAAAAGGCTTGGGGCAACACATGCCTTTATATGCAATATTTTTGGTGTAAATACCATGTTGAAATCATGGCTGATTTCAACCTGCCAACCTGATGTCACTGAACAGGGAAGAGCTGTGCAGAAGCATTCCTTTATATAGATTTCCACCATACTGATAAAACAGACATCAATAACCTCAACACAGATTTAAAGTGTAGTAAAATAATTAGGACATGATTTTTTTGGTGTTTATTATGTCTGTTTTTAATATAATTTATTTACTTGTAGATTTATATAATTTAGTTTTTAAACAATGGCTGTGTTTAATTTAGTTTTTAACAATGGCTAGCTTGGAAAATTCCTGAAAATTTGACAGTCAGCTCCCATGAGCCAGTACCAGTTGGTTACAGCACACAACTGGCACCCATGTTCTACATCTTTGCTACTCAAAGTGTGTTCTGTTGACCAGGAGGTCAGCAACACCTGGGAGCTTTCTAGAAATGTAGAGCCTCAGGGCTCACCCCAGACCTACAGTAGCAGAATCTGCATGTTAGAGATCCCTAGATGATTCAAATGCACACTAAAGTTCCAGATGCAGTGTTTCAGAGTACCGTGTGGCAGTAATAAATAATGTGAGCTTGCCCTTTAAGCATTGTCATAGAAAGTTCCAAATATTTTGTTGAGTGAAAAAAAAAAAGCAATTTCCAAATTTCTAGAATAATATTTACAGGGCACAAGCATTTAGGAAAAACTCACATAAAGAGCTACATTTCTCTATTTTATATAAATCTCTATGTAAATGCGTGGAAACAGGTTTGAAAGGAAAAGGGTTACCTCTGAATAAGGGAATGATATTGGGTGGGAGATGGGAGGTTCAAAGGGGGACATTGGCTATCCAAAAAAAGTAACTGAGAATCATTCTCTCCCTCAAATCCCTGGGAAAATCTTCCCACCAGCCCTTAGCTAGTGTTTATAATGCTACCTACCATTACTGATTTATACTTTTGGTTTAAGAAATATTATGGTACAAGTGCTTGACTTAATACATCAATCAGTTGCATATACTTCAGAGTGAGTTGATTTGATATATACATGTCTTTTTGATCCATCAGTTTATGAGATCAGCTTTCTAAGTAGTAATTTATCACATAATTGTTAAGGGTGAATTGGGATACAGGAAACCAAAGCAATGCTGTAAGGAAGTGAAGGTGTAAGGTGTGTGTGTGTCCTGTGCCCCTGTCTGCTAAAATGAGAGCAGCAAGGACTGAATCAGATGATCTTGATTTCCTGGGTCATGACAGCCCTGCCCTGGGTAGCTCCTGCTGGTAGATATCCTGGTTGTTTAAATACTCAGTTTTTTAGAGATAAATACTTAACTTCTAGGTATAATGATAGGAACTCGTATAACATGGTACAATTTTTCTCTTATGTGTTGCTGGAGGGGCACGATAGTTTCTAACACATATCTTCTGCCCAAGCCCTGCTTTCCATACAGGACTCAACTGATTATGAACTACAAATCCCAAGATGCCTTGAAATGAGTAGTTCTTTGGCAGAGATAATTTCCAACCAATTATATTCTAGGAGGGAGGTTTGAACAATATTTTATGTGGTTGAAAAGAATAAGACACCTCTTTAGGTATTGAGAGAAAACAAAGGATAATAGTGAAAAAACAAGATGCAGAAAATGAAAATGCAGGACAGTAGTTATGCATGCTGCCATTTGTGTGTGCAAATATACTATGTATGCACATATGTATATGTGTATAAATGTGTGTTTATGGTGTGTGTGTACTTTAAAATGTGTCAGGAGTCACAAGAAAATGGTAACTGATTGCCTCTGGGAAGGAGAAATGGGGTGCCTAAGGGACTGAGGTGGAAGGGACACTGCCTTTTCCCTGTAAATCCTTTTGCACTTTTCAGTTTTTTTCCATGTGTGTGCATTACCTCCTTTAAAAAAAACTTTTTATTTTGAAATACTTTCAAACTTTCAGGACAGTTACAAAAATAACTCAAACTCCTTACAGAGAACTCCAATATACACCTACCCACCCCTGATATTCAGATCCACTAATTTTAACATTTTGCCAAATTTGCCGTATCATTCCCTCTCTCTCTCTCTCTCTCTCTCTCTCTCTTTCTCTGTTTGCTGAACACTTGAGTGCAGGTGGTATACATCATACTCCTTGAACATTTTATATTGCCGTGTACATTTCCAAAGAACAAGGATATTCACTTATGTAACCACCTTAAGTACAGTTATCAAGTTCAAGAAATTTAACATTGATATAAAGCTTACAGTCTATATTGCAATTTTTTCATACGTTCCCATAATGTCCTTTTGAGCCTTTTCTCCTCCCTTGCTAGATCCCACCTAGGATCGTGTATTATATTTGTTATTGTCTCTTTAGTTGCCTTTTTTTCAAATTATGGGAACATATATACAACATAAACTTTCCCATCTCAACCACTCCCAAGCATACCATTCAGTGGGATTAATCCTGCACAAAGTATTTTGGTACCCTCACCACCTTCCATTACTAAAAATTTCCCATCTCCCCAAACAGAAACCTACACCTCCTTTAAAAACCAAATATGTAAATTATATAAATTGGAAAGACGATCTTTAAGTGCTTTCTGTGGCCCTGCTTTTTTTCTTTTTCTGTACCCTGATTGAGCTGGTAAGAATTTGTTAGTTAGCATTTAACCTGAATGTCTTCAGTGAAATAATAGGAAATGTTTTTAAAATGCACACATAAAGCAATATTACCTTCTGATATGGAAATTGTGTCTACATGTGGAAGGGGAAGTAGATTTTATAAATGTTTCTTTTAATGTTGATTTTTAAAACAATAAATAAAAACGGATGACAGGGAAACCTTCAAATAAAGGTACTGCATGAATTCTTCGCCTACACACAGGAACACGGTTGAACATACCTCTTCCCTGTGTCTCACTCCCCTCCTCTTTATTTTCCCCCCTACTCAGCAGAAATCATATGCTCCATTATAATAATCCCTCCCAGCTTTCACCTTCAACTCTCTTGCCCTATCCCAGATTTGCTTACTTGCCTGGCAAACCCCAAGCCTGACTGCAGCCAGCTTCTCTCCTGTTCGACTGCACCCAAGTGCCTGGAGAAACACACAGCCGTGCTGACTGGTCTCACTTTAAAGTCATATCCACCAACCCAAAGTGAGTTCTTCATTCAGGCCAGAGGTCCTACTGCATCTCCCAGAAGATTCGGTCTTCCGCTGTCCTGGAAGGCAGTTTCTGCTGTCTCCTAGTCCATCCTCACCTTTAGCTGATGACCTTGGTTTCCATTTTACTCTGAAAATAAAATTTCCACAAGTTCCCATTGCCCCGTCTGACCTCTCACCTGCCTCTGAGCTCCATATTCCACTGTCCCTGCTTCTGTGGATGAACCTTTTGTGCTCCTATTTAAGGTCACACCCTCCCCTTGTGCACTAGTCCCACCCCTCTTGCTTACTCAGCAATTCTCTCTTTCCTCCCGCATCATCGGTCTCCCCAGGTCTAGGGGGCATGCCCATCCGCATGTACATAGGCTGTAATTTCTCCCATTAAACACGAATTCTCTCTTCAGAAACTAGAATGCAGGTAACCAGGGCCAAGGTGGGAGTAGGGAATGGGCAGTTAATGCTTAATTGATACTGAGTCTCTGTTTGGGGTGATGGAAAATTTCGGTAATGGATGGTTGTGATGATAGCACAATGTTGTGAATGTAATTAACACCCCTGAATTATATATTTGAATGTGTTAAAAGGGGAAATTTTAGGTTGTATATATGTCACTAGAATAAAAATTTAAAAATATATGACTATGTAAAGAAACAGTGAACCCCAATGTCTATAGTTAATAGTATAATTATGTAACATTGTTTTTCTGTTATAACAAAGTTACCAAACGAATGCAAAGTGTTATGAGAGGAAATGGTGGGGGTATGTGGGAACTCTGTATTTTCTGCATGATTTTTCTGTAAACGTACAACTTCTCTCATAAATAAAAAAAAAAAAATTGTCTTCTCAACCGCTAATCTTCCTCCAGCAATGGCCTTATTTTTCTGCACCCCTTTAAGTAAATCTCCTTTTAAAAAAGGAGTTATATATTACTATCTCCAATTCTTCTTCTGTTCTCTTGTAAACCCACTCTAAAGGGGTTTTCATCTCCATCATTCCACCCAAACTATTCGTCAAGGTCAAAAACGACCTCTGCAATGTTGAACCCAAGGTCAATTCTTGGCCTTTGTGGCACTTGACCCATGGGAAGTGTTGGACCACGTTTGCTGCACCCGCCTCCCGGAAACTGCTCCTCACTCAACTTCCAGGACACCTAGAGCCCCGGCTTTCCACACCCCTGCTGGCCATGCCTCAGCACCTCCTTTTCTGGCTCCCCCTCATCTCCCCATCTTAAATGTTGGAGTACCTCCAGGTCAGCCCTGGGAATTCTGTCCACCTCACTCCCTTGTCGATTGTCTCCACACTTGTGACTTTACATACCATCTACATCTCCTGGCTTTAAATCACATCCGACAGTTCCCAAACTTACATATCTCTAGCCTGAGAGGTCTCTTCTGAACGTCTCATACGTGCAGAATGCCCCAGTCCTCTGCTACCCCCTCCTTGCACTCGTGTCATCTGCAGTCTTGGTTCTACAGTAAGAGAACTCAGTATTTGTGGATTCAGAGTAACCAGAAGGTCCACGACATGTAATAATTTTTACTCAGTGCCTGTCACATAGTAGATATACAATAAATATTTATTGAATGAATGAAAAAGTTGTTCTTTGTGAAAAATGTCCCTCATGGTATACTATCCAGCAATAAAAAGAAATGAACTATTGATAAACACGACAACTTGGATGGATCTCATGGACATCATGCTGAGTGAAAAAAAGCCAGATGCGATATGTCTCATACTTTATATGATTCCACTTATAGAAGGTCACATACTATACGATTCCACTTACAGAACATTCTCAAAATGACAAAATTATAGAGATGGAGGACAGATTAGTGGGTGCCAAGGGTTAGAGATGGTTGGAGTGGGTGGGTGCATGTGACCACAGAGGGGTGGCCCAAGGATGTGCTATGTAGTGATAGATTAGCTCTGTCTCTCAGTTTCAGTTGTGGATACTTGAAGCAACACATGGAATAAAATTACTGTTGCCAGATAAAATAGAGGATGTCCAGTTAATTGAATTTCAGATAAAAGATGGATACATTTTTAGTATAAGTATGTCCCAAATATTGCATGTGTTAAATCCAATAAATTGGCCGCCTACATTGGTGTTACCAGGAGCAGTCCCCTTTTTCAGGAAGTGACAGGGACTTTCTAAAGAGTTAAAGATAAATGTTTCCCCAAAAAACTTTCTGAGAATATGGAACATACCCTGCAAAAGTTGCAGTTGAAGAAACAATTAGAAATAAGCTGATTTTAGTCCAATAGAAACAGCCTATCAGAAATGGACAAATACACTGTTAATAACCAATCTGGAGAGGCGGGGCAAGATGGCAGACTGGTGAGCTGTAAGTTTTAGTTACTCCTCCAGGAAAGTAGGTAAAAAGCCAGGAACTGCGTGGACTGGACACCACAGAGCAATCTGTCTTTGGGCATACTTCATACAACACTCATGAAAACGTGGAACTGCTGAGATCAGCTAAATCTGTAAGTTTTTGCGGCCAGGGGACCCGCGCCCCTCCCTGCCAGGCTCAGTCCCGGGGGAGGAGGGGCTGTCAGCTCCGGGAAGGAGAAGGGAGAACTGCAGTGGCTGCTCTTATCGGAAACTCATTCTACTGATTCAAACTCCAACCATAGATAGACTGAGACCAGACACCAGAGACTCTGAGAGCAGCCAGCCCAGCAGAGAGGACACAGGCATAGAAAAAAAACAACACGAAAAACTCCAAAATAAAAGCAGAGGATTTTTGGAGTTCTGGTGAACACAGAAAGGGGAAGGGCAGAGCTCAGGCCTTGAGGCGCATATGCAAATCCTGAAGAAAACCTGATCTCTCTGCCCTGTGGACCTTTCCTTAATGGCCCTGGTTGCTTTGTCTATTAGCATTTCAATAACCCATTAGATCTGTGAGGAGGGCCCTTTTTTTTTTAATCCTTTTTTCCTTTTCTAAAACAATTACTCTAAGAAGCCCAATACAGAAAGCTTCAAAGAATTGCAATTTGGGCACGTCAAGTCAAGAGCAGAACTAAGAGAGCTCTGAGACAAAAGGCAATAATCCAGTGGCTGAGAAAATTCACTAAACAACACAACTTCCCAAGAAAAGGGGGGTGTCCGCTCACAGCCACCATCCTGGTGGACAAGAAACACTCCTGCCCATCGCCAGCCCCATAGCCCAGAGCTGCCCCAGACAACCCAGTGTGACGGAAGTGCTTCAAATAACAGGCACACACCACAAAACTGGGCGTGGACATTAGCCTTCCCTGCAACCTCAGCTGAATGTCCCAGAGCTGGGAAGGTGGAGCAGTGTGAATTAACAAAGCCCCATTCAGCCATCATTTGAGCAGACTGGGAGCCTCCCTACACAGCCCAGCAGCCCAGAACTGCCCTGGGGGGACGGCACTCACCTGTGACATAGCACAGTCATCCCTCAACAGAGGACCCGGGGTGCACAGCCTGGAAGAGGGGCCCACTTGCAAGTCTCAGGAGCCATACGCCAATACCAAAGACTTGTGGGTCAGTGGCAGAGACAAACTGTGGCAGGACTGAACTGAAGGATTAGACTATTGCAGCAGCTTTAAAACTCTAGGATCATCAGGGAGATTTGATTGTTAGGGCCACCCCCCCTCCCCGACTGCCCAGAAACACGCCCCACATACAGGGCAGGCAACACCAACTACACACGCAAGCTTGGTACACCAATTGGGCCCCACAAGACTCACTCCCCCACTCACCAAAAAGGCTAAGCAGGGGAGAACTGGCTTGTGGAGAACAGGTGGCTCGTGGACGCCACCTGCTGGTTAGTTAGAGAAAGTGTACTCCACGAAGCTGTAGATCTGATAAATTAGAGATAAGGACTTCAATAGGTCTACAAACCCTAAAAGAACCCTATCAAGTTCAGCAAATGCCACGAGGCCAAAAACAACAGAAAATTATAAAGCATATGAAAAAACCAGACGATATGGATAACCCAAGCCCAAGCACCCAAATCAAAAGACCAGAAGAGACACAGCACCTAGAGCAGCTACTCAAAGAACTAAAGATGAACAATGAGACCATAGTACGGGATATGAAGGAAATCAAGAAGACCCTAGAAGAGCATAAAGAAGACATTGCAAGACTAAATAAAAAAATGGATGATCTTATGGAAATTAAAGAAACTGTTGACCAAATTAAAAAGATTCTGGACACTCATAGTACAAGACTAGAGGAAGTTGAACAACGAATCAGTGACCTGGAAGATGACAGAATGGAAAATGAAAGCATAAAAGAAAGAATGGGGAAAAAATTGAAAAAATCGAAATGGACCTCAGGGATATGATAGATAATATGAAACGTCCAAATATAAGACTCATTGGTGTCCCAGAGGGGGAAGAAAAGGGTAAAGGTCTAGGAAGAGTATTCAAAGAAATTGTTGGGGAAAACTTCCCAAATCTTCTAAACAACATAAATACACAAATCATAAATGCTCAGCGAACTCCAAATAGAATAAATCCAAAAAAACCCACTCCGAGACATATACTGATCACACTGTCAAACATAGAAGAGAAGGAGCAAGTTCTGAAAGCAGCAAGAGAAAAGCAATTCACCACATACAAAGGAAACAGCATAAGACTAAGTAGTGACTACTCAGCAGCCACCATGGAGGCGAGAAGGCAGTGGCACGATATATTTAAAATTCTGAGTGAGAGGAATTTCCAGCCAAGAATACTTTATCCAGCAAAGCTCTCCTTCAAATTTGAGGGAGAGCTTAAATTTTTCACAGACAAAGAAATGCTGAGAGAATTTGCTAACAAGAGACCTGCCCTACTGGAGATACTAAAGGGAGCCCTACAGACAGAGAAACAAAGACAGGACAGAGAGACTTGGAGAAAGGTTCAGTACTAAAGAGATTCGGTATGGGTACAATAAAGGATATTAATAGAGAGAGGGAAAAATATGGCAAACATAAACCAAAGGATAAGATGGCCGATTCAAGAAATGCCTTCACGGTTTTAACGTTGAATGTAAATGGATTAAACTCCCCAATTAAAAGATATAGATTCGCAGAATGGATCAAAAAAAATGAACCATCAATATGTTGCATACAAGAGACTCATCTTAGACACAGGGACACAAAGAAACTGAAAGTGAAAGGATGGAAAAAAATATTTCATGCAAGCTACAGCCAAAAGAAAGCAGGTGTAGCAATATTAATCTCAGATAAAATAGACTTCAAATGCAGGGATGTTTTGAGAGACAAAGAAGGCCACTACATACTAATAAAAGGGGCAATTCAGCAAGAAGAAATAACAATCGTAAATGTCTATGCACCCAACCAAGGTGCCACAAAATACATGAGAGAAACACTGGCAAAACTAAAGGAAGCAATTGATGTTTCCACAATAATTGTGGGAGACTTCAACACATCACTCTCTCCTATAGATAGATCAACCAGACAGAAAACCAATAAGGAAATTGAAAACCTAAACAATCTGATAAATGAATTAGATTTAACAGACATCTACAGGACATTACATCCCAAATCACCAGGATACACATACTTTTCTAGTGCTCACGGAACTTTCTCCAGAATAGATTATATGCTGGGACATAAAACAAGCCTCAATAAATTTAAAAAGATTGAAATCATTCAAAGCACATTCTCTGACCACAATGGAATACAATTAGAAGTCAATAACCATCAGAGACTTAGAAAATTCACAAATACCTGGAGGTTAAACAACACACTCCTAAACAATCAGTGGGTTAAAGAAGAAATAGCAAGAGAAATTGCTAAATATATAGAGACAAATGAAAATGAGAACACAACATACCAAAACCTATGGGATGCAGCAAAAGCAGTGCTAAGGGGGAAATTTATAGCACTAAACGCATATATTAAAAAGGAAGAAAGAGCCAAAATCAAAGAACTAATGGATCAACTGAAGAAGCTAGAAAATGAACAGCAAACCAATCCTAAACCAAGTACAACAAAAGAAATAACAAGGATTAAAGCAGAAATAAATGACATAGAGAACAAAAAAACAATAGAGAGGATAAATATCACCAAAAGTTGGTTCTTTGAGAAGATCAACAAGATTGACAAGCCCCTAGCTAGACTGACAAAATCAAAAAGAGAGAAGACCCATATAAACAAAATAATGAATGAAAAAGGTGACATAACTGCAGATCCTGAAGAAATTAAAAAAATTATAAGAGGATACTATGAACAACTGTATGCCAACAAACTGGATAATGTAGAGGAAATGGACAATTTCCTGGAAACATATGAACAACCTAGACTGACCAGAGAAGAAATAGAAGACCTCAACCAACCCATCACAAGCAAAGAGATCCAATCAGTCATCAAAAATCTTCCCACAAATAAATGCCCAGGGCCAGATGGCTTCACAGGGGAATTCTACCAAACTTTCCAGAAAGAACTGACACCAATCTTACTCAAACTCTTTCAAAACATTGAAGAAAATGGAACACTACCTAACTCATTTTATGAAGCTAACATCAATCTAATACCAAAACCAGGCAAAGATGCTACAAAAAAGGAAAACTACCGGCCAATCTCCCTAATGAATATAGATGCAAAAATCCTCAACAAAATACTTGCAAATCGAATCCAAAGACACATTAAAAAAATCATACACCATGACCAAGTGGGGTTCATTCCAGGCATGCAAGGATGGTTCAACATAAGAAAAACAATCAATGTATTACAACACATTAAAAACTCGAAAGGGAAAAATCAATTGATCATCTCAATAGATGCTGAAAAAGCATTTGACAAAATCCAACATCCGTTTTTGATAAAAACACTTCAAAAGGTAGGAATTGAAGGAAACTTCCTCAACATGATAAAGAGCATATATGAAAAACCCACAGCCAGCATAGTACTCAATGGTGAGAGACTGAAAGCCTTCCCTCTAAGATCAGGAACAAGACAAGGATGCCCGCTGTCACCACTGTTATTCAACATTGTGCTGGAAGTGCTAGCCAGGGCAATCCGGCAAGACAAAGAAATAAAAGGCATCCAAATTGGAAAAGAAGAAGTAAAACTGTCATTGTTTGCAGATGATATGATCTTATATCTAGAAAACCCTGAGAAATCAACGATACACCTACTAGAGCTAATAAACAAATTTAGCAAAGTAGCGGGATACAAGATTAATGCACATAAGTCAGTAATGTTTCTATATGCTAGAAATGAACAAACTGAAGAGACACTCAAGAAAAAGATACCATTTTCAATAGCAACTAAAAAAATCAAGTACCTAGGAATAAACTTAACCAAAGATGTAAAAGACCTATACAAAGAAAACTACATAACTCTACTAAAAGAAATAGAAGGGGACCTTAAAAGATGGAAAAATATTCCATGTTCATGGATAGGAAGGCTAAATGTCATTAAGATGTCAATTCTACCCAAACTCATCTACAGATTCAATGCAATCCCAATCAAAATTCCAACAACCTACTTTGCAGACTTGGAAAAGCTAGTTATCAAATTTATTTGGAAAGGGAAGATGCCTCGAATTGCTAAAGACACTCTAAAAAGAAAAACGAAGTGGGAGGACTTACACTCCCTGACTTTGAAGCTTATTATAAAGCCACAGTTGCCAAAACAGCATGGTACTGGCACAAAGATAGACATATAGATCAATGGAATCGAATTGAGAATTCAGAGATAGACCCTCAGATCTATGGCCGACTGATCTTTGATAAGGCCCCCAAAGTCACCGAACTGAGCCATAATGGTCTTTTCAACAAATGGGGCTGGGAGAGTTGGATATCCATATCCAAAAGAATGAAAGAGGACCGCTACCTCACCCCCTACACAAAAATTAACTCAAAATGGACCAAAGATCTCAATATAAAAGAAAGTACCATTAAACTCCTAGAAGATATTGTAGGAAAACATCTTCAAGACCTTGTATTAGGAGGCCACTTCCTAGACTTTACACCCAAAGCACAAGCAACAAAAGAGAAAATAGATAAATGGGAACTCCTCAAGCTTAGAAGTTTCTGCACCTCAAAGGAATTTCTCAAAAAGGTAAAGAGGCAGCCAACTCAATGGGAAAAAATTTTTGGAAACCATGTATCTGACAAAAGACTGATATCTTGCATATACAAAGAAATCCTACAACTCAATGACAATAGTACAGACAGCCCAATTATAAAATGGGCAAAAGATATGAAAAGACAGTTCTCTGAAGAGGAAATACAAATGGCCAAGAAACACATGAAAAAATGTTCAGCTTCACTAGCTATTAGAGAGATGCAAATTAAGACCACAATGAGATACCATCTAACACCGATTAGAATGGCTGCCATTAAACAAACAGGAAACTACAAATGCTGGAGGGGATGTGGAGAAATTGGAACTCTTATTCATTGTTGGTGGGACTGTATAATGGTTCAGCCACTCTGGAAGTCAGTCTGGCAGTTCCTTAGAAAACTAGAGATAGAGCTACCATTCGATCCAGCGATTGCACTTCTCGGGATATACCCGGAAGATCGGAAAGCAGTGACACGAACAGATATCTGCACGCCAATGTTCATAGCAGCATTATTCACAATTGCCAAGAGATGGAAACAACCCAAATGTCCATCAACAGATGAGTGGACAAATAAAATGTGGTATATACACACGATGGAATACTACGCGGCAGTAAGAAGGAACGATCTGGTGAAACATATGACAACATGGATGAACCTTGAAGACATAATGCTGAGCGAAATAAGCCAGGCACAAAAAGAGAAATATTATATGCTACCACTAATGTGAACTTTGAAAAATGTAAAACAAATGGTTTATAATGTAGAATGTAGGGGAACTAGCAGTAGAGAGCAATTAAGGAAGGGGGAACAATAATCCAAGAAGAACAGATAAGCTATTTAACGTTCTGGGGATGCCCAGAAATGACTATGGTCTGTTAATTTCTGATGGATGTAGTAGGAACAAGTTCACTGAAATGTTGCTATAGTATGTAACTTTCTTGGGGTAAAGTAGGAACATGTTGGAAGTTAAGCAGTTATCTTAGGTTAGTTGTCTTTTTCTTACTCCCTTGCTATGGTCTCTTTGAAATGTTCTTTTATTGTATGTTTGTTTTCTTTTTAACTTTTTTTTTCATACAGTTGATTTGAAAAAAGAAGGGAAAGTTAAAAAAAAAAAAAAAGAAAAAAGACAAACAAGGAAAAAAAAAAAAAAAAAAAAACGATGTTGTGCCCCCTTGAGGAGCCTGTGGAGAATGCAGGGGTATTCGCCTACCCCACCTCCATGGTTGCTAACATGACCACAGACATAGGGGACTGGTGGTTTGATGGGTTGAGCCCTCTACCATAAGTTTTACCCTTGGGAAGACGGTTGCTGCAAAGGAGAGGCTAGGCCTCCCTGTATTTGTGCCTAAGAGTCTCCTCCTGAATGCCTCTTTGTTGCTCAGATGTGGCCCTCTCTCTCTGGCTAAGCCAACTTGAAAGGTGAAATCACTGCCCTCCCCCCTACGTGGGATCAGACACCCAGGGAAGTGAATCTCCCTGGCAACGTGGAATATGACTCCCGGGGAGGAATGTAGACCCGGCATCGTGGGATGGAGAACATCTTCTTGACCAAAAGGGGGATGTGAAAGGAAATGAAATAAGCTTCAGTGGCAGAGAGATTCCAAAATGAGCCGAGAGATCACTCTGGTGGGCACTCTTACGCACACTTTAGACAACCTTTTTTAGGTTCTAAAGAATTGGGGTAGCTGGTGGTGGATACCTGAAACTATTAAATTACAACCCAGAACCCATGAATCTCGAAGACAGTTGTATAAAAATGTAGCTTATGAGGGGTGACAGTGGGATTGGGAATGCCATAAGGACCACACTCCACTTTGTCTAGTTTATGGATCGATGTGTAGAAAAGTAGGGGAAGCAAACAAACAGACAAAGGTACCTAGTGTTCTTTTTTACTTCAATTGCTCTTTTTCACTCTAATTATTATTCTTGTTATTTTTGTGTGTGTGCTAATGAAGGTGTCAGGGATTGATTTAGGTGATGAATGTACAACTATGTAATGGTACTGTAAACAATCGAAAGTACAATTTGTTTTGTAAAAAAAAAAAAAAAATGGAACACTACCTAACTCATTTTATGAAGCTAACATCAATCTAATACCAAAACCAGGCAAAGATGCTACAAAAAAGGAAAACTACCGGCCAATCTCCCTAATGAATATAGATGCAAAAATCCTCAACAAAATACTTGCAAATCGAATCCAAAGACACATTAAAAAAATCATACACCATGACCAAGTGGGGTTCATTCCAGGCATGCAAGGATGGTTCAACATAAGAAAAACAATCAATGTATTACAACACATTAAAAACTCGAAAGGGAAAAATCAATTGATCATCTCAATAGATGCTGAAAAAGCATTTGACAAAATCCAACATCCCTTTTTGATAAAAACACTTCAAAAGGTAGGAATTGAAGGAAACTTCCTCAACATGATAAAGAGCATATATGAAAAACCCACAGCCAGCATAGTACTCAATGGTGAGAGACTGAAAGCCTTCCCTCTAAGATCAGGAACAAGACAAGGATGCCCGCTGTCACCACTGTTATTCAACATTGTGCTGGAAGTGCTAGCCAGGGCAATCCGGCAAGACAAAGAAATAAAAGGCATCCAAATTGGAAAAGAAGAAGTAAAACTGTCATTGTTTGCAGATGATATGATCTTATATCTAGAAAACCCTGAGAAATCAACGATACACCTACTAGAGCTAATAAACAAATTTAGCAAAGTAGCGGGATACAAGATTAATGCACATAAGTCAGTAATGTTTCTATATGCTAGAAATGAACAAACTGAAGAGACACTCAAGAAAAAGATACCATTTTCAATAGCAACTAAAAAATCAAGTACCTAGGAATCAACTTAACCAAAGTTGTAAAAGACCTATACAAAGAAAACTACATAACTCTACTAAAAGAAATAGAAGGGGACCTTAAAAGATGGAAAAATATTCCATGTTCATGGATAGGAAGGCTAAATGTCATTAAGATGTCAATTCTACCCAAACTCATCTACAGATTCAATGCAATCCCAATCAAAATTCCAACAACCTACTTTGCAGACTTGGAAAAGCTAGTTATGAAATTTATTTGGAAAGGGAAGATGCCTCGAATTGCTAAAGACACTCTAAAAAAGAAAAACGAAGTGGGAGGACTTACACTCCCTGACTTTGAAGCTTATTATAAAGCCACAGTTGCCAAAACAGCATGGTACTGGCACAAAGATAGACATATAGATCAATGGAATCGAATTGAGAATTCAGAGATAGACCCTCAGATCTATGGCCGACTGATCTTTGATAAGGCCCCCAAAGTCACTGAACTGAGCCATAATGGTCTTTTCAACAAATGGGGCTGGGAGAGTTGGATATCCATATCCAAAAGAATGAAAGAGGACCCCTACCTCACCCCCTACACAAAAATTAACTCAAAATGGACCAAAGATCTCAATATAAAAGAAAGTACCATAAAACTCCTAGAAGATAATGTAGGAAAACATCTTCAAGACCTTGTATTAGGCGGCCACTTCCTAGACTTTACACCAAAAGCACAAGCAACAAAAGAGAAAATAGATAAATGGGAACTCCTCAAGCTTAGAAGTTTCTGCACCTCAAAGGAATTTCTCAAAAAGGTAAAGAGGCAGCCAACTCAACGGGAAAAAATTTTTGGAAACCATGTATCTGACAAAAGACTGATATCTTGCATATACAAAGAAATCCTACAACTCAATGACAATAGTACAGACAGCCCAATTATAAAATGGGCAAAAGATATGAAAAGACAGTTCTCTGAAGAGGAAATACAAATGGCCAAGAAACACATGAAAAAATGTTCAGCTTCACTAGCTATTAGAGAGATGCAAATTAAGACCACAGTGAGATACCATCTAACACCGGTTAGAATGGCTGCCATTAAACAAACAGGAAACTACAAATGCTGGAGGGGATGTGGAGAAATTGGAACTCTTATTCATTGTTGGTGGGACTGTATAATGGTTCAGCCACTCTGGAAGTCAGTCTGGCAGTTCCTTAGAAAACTAGATATAGAGCTACCATTCGATCCAGCGATTGCACTTCTCGGTATATACCCGGAAGATCGGAAAGCAGTGACACGAACAGATATCTGCACGCCAATGTTCATAGCAGCATTATTCACAATTGCCAAGAGATGGAAACAACCCAAATGTCCTTCAACAGATGAGTGGATAAAGAAAATGTGGTATATACACACGATGGAATACTACGCGGCACTAAGAAGGAACGATCTCGTGAAACATATGACAACATGGATGAACCTTGAAGACATAATGCTGAGCGAAATAAGCCAGGCACAAAAAGAGAAATATCATATGCTACCACTAATGTGAACTTTGAAAAATGTAAAACAAATGGTTTATAATGTAGAATGTAGGGGAACTAGCAGTAGAGAGCAATTAAGGAAGGGGGAACAATAATCCAAGAAGAACAGATAAGCTATTTAATGTTCTGGGGATGCCCAGAAATGACTATGGTCTGTTAATTTCTGATGGATGTAGTAGGAACAAGTTCACTGAAATGTTGCTATATTATGTAACTTTCTTGGGGTAAAGTAGGAACATGTTGGAAGTTAAGCAGTTATCTTAGGTTAGTTGTCTTTTTCTTACTCCCTTGTTATGGTCTCTTTGAAATGTTCTTTTATTGTATGTTTGTTTTCTTTTTAACTTTTTTTTTCATACAGTTGATTTAAAAAAGAAGGGAAAGTTAAAAAAAAAAAAAGAAAAGAAAAAAGACAAACAAGGAAAAAAAAAAAAAGATGTAGTGCCCCCTTGAGGAGCCTGTGGAGAATGCAGGGGTATTCGCCTACCCCACCTCCATGGTTGCTAACATGACCACAGACATAGGGGACTGGTGGTTTGATGGGTTGAGCCCTGTACCATAAGTTTTACCCTTGGGAAGACGGTTGCTGCAAAGGAGAGGCTAGGCCTCCCTGTATTTGTGCCTAGGAGTCTCCTCCTGAGTGCCTCTTTGTTGCTCGGATGTGGCCCTCTCTCTCTGGCTAAGCCAACTTGAAAGGTGAAATCACTGCCCTCCCCCCTACGTGGGATCAGACACCCAGGGAGGTGGATCTCCCTGACAACGTGGAATATGACTCCCGGGGAGGAATGTAGACCCGGCATCGTGGGATGGAGGGCATCTTCTTGGCCAGGAGGGGGATGTGAAAGGAAATGAGGTAAGCTTCGGTGGCAGAGAGATTCCAGAACGAGCCGAGGGATCACTCTGGTGGGCACTCTTACGCACACTTTAGACAACCTTTTTTAGGTTCTAAAGAATTGGGGTAGCTGGTGGTGGATACCTGAAACTATTAAACTACAACCCAGAACCCATGAATCTCGAAGACAGTTGTATAAAAATGTAGCTTATGAGGGGTGACAGTGGGATTGGGAAAGCCATAAGGACCACACTCCACTTTGTCTAGTTTATGGATGGATGTGTAGAAAAGTAGGGGAAGGAAACAAACAGACAAAGGTACCCAGTGTTCTTTTTTACTTCAATTGCTCTTTTTCACTCTAATTATTATTCTTCTTATTTTTGTGTGTGTGCTAATGAAGGTGTCAGGGATTGATTTAGGTGATGAATGTACAACTATGTAATGGTACTGTAAACAATCGAAAGTACAATTTGTTTTGTATGACTGCATGGTATGTGAATATATCTCAATAAAATGATGATTAAAAAAAAAAATAACCAATCTGTGGTCATTTTCTGCTTTGCGAGACCCTCCTTTATAATAAGGAACCTATGTGTCAACCAATTATTGTAACTTTCCCCTTGGAAATCCCCTAATTGCTTTAATAAGCCAATCTAACTTGCTATTTTGAGACACTTCGGTTTGAGATCTCCCTGCTTGAGCAGTTTGTCTTTCAATAAACCCACTGTATTATTGATTTTTTTTGGGGGGGGACAGTTTATTTTGAGACATGTGGCATACTATATTTTTATTTGCTAAATCTATCAACCCTAGATAAAATGGCATAGAATGACACACACACATTTTACCAATGACAGTTCACTGGATTTGTTATTGTTCTACAGTTACGGAAGATGAAATCATTGGAGGGAACTGGGTGAAGAGTACATAGGACCTCTCTGTACTATTTTTGCAGCCTCCTGTAAAGTATAATTATTTCAAAACCACAGGCTTTAACAATAGTCCTCAAACGAAAACCAACTTCTCCTGTTTGTGATGAAAACAAAGATGTGTAGGAAGCTGCTGGTTATTAACCTTGGAAGTTTTATGGAAGATTGTAAAACTGGCACTTACCAGAGGTCTCAAGATGTACCCCTCTTGAATGCCAATGATGTCATATAGTTATCGACAATATAATTGTTATGAGCAAGGGCTTGGGAATCAGACACACCTGACCTGACTTTAAATCCTGGCTCCTCCATTTATTAGCTGGGGGACATATTTGGGGTGGTGTGCTGGTGCCAGCTCACACGCCCATCTTTTCCCAACACTGCATTCAGGGAAGTCAGGTTAAGAACTTGAAACCCGCCTGGGAGTATTTATACTAAAGAGTTGAGCAAACGCTACAAATCAGGGCCTGTTTTGTTTTGTTTTCCCAAAAGAGCCAGTTGTTAAACATTTACCATCACACAATTGACTTGGAGCCTCAGTTTGCTCACCTGTAAACAGGGAAGATAAGGGCAATAAACTCATAATGTTATAAGGCTTAAGTGAGAAAATACGTGTAGAGTGCTATGGACTGAGCTTGTCAAACAGTAGCTGAGCAAGAAATGCTAGCTATTCTCTCTCGAATTAAACTGTGAGCCACTCAAGGGCAGGGCTATGCCTTACGCATCTTCAGTGACTGGCTAAGGGCCTGGTACACAGCTGGTGCTCAGTAGATATTTGCTAAATTAATGAGCAACTGGGCAAACAATAGTAACTTGGGATATTACAGCTCTGGAAAACTTACATCATATCAGAGGTCTTTTAGGACATGCGTCTTGATCTTTAATGATGGGGATTTTCAGGCCCTGTGGCAGGCTGCAGGGAGGTCTCCCAGTGCCCAGGGGTAATACCTGCCCTTCCAGGCCTGGCTCTCCCCAGGGCAGGATGCTGGAGCGCCCCCTCCTGGGGACATGGCAGGCCCACACCCCTCCTTCCTCCAGGAGCCGGGATGGGGCATTTCTAGCTCTGAGGCTGTCTCTGACTGGAGGTCATTCAATCCTCATTGGATTTGTCCTGTTTATTTTAGTGATGAGGGATGTTTACTTCCAGTTCGTATTTCTAGGGGCACTTGCTCATTTTGCTTCCCTTTTATTTACTCTTTGAAAGCACTGGGGTTTGAGTAAATATGTCTGTAAAGTTCCAGGGACTGGGTTACGCTGTGTCTGGTATTTTAATGGCCTTTAAACAATGTCTGCTCAGGTAAGCATTTTATGGATGGGTCGAAAAGATAGGGAAGCCTGTTCTCAAGCGGCCTCTGACTCCTTCCAGGCCAACAGCTGGCTGTCAGCAGTCTATGAATCATGGCTTTTCATCAGTAATAAAAATATCAAAAGCCAACACCCATCTAGAACAGAAACTGACCCACCTTGCCTTGGTGGACATGGAGCTTGGCAGTTGTGTTGGGTGCTTAAACTCTAGGGCAGTGCTTAGGTTAAGAATCACCTGGAATGCTTTTTAATATGCAGATCAATGTACCCCAAAACTGAAAATTGTGATTTGGAAGCTTTGGGCTAAAGCCTGGGATCTGCAATTTTAAATTCATGCTGCAAGTAATTTTTTTATCCTTAGACCTCAGAAATATGAAATTCTCAAAAAAAAAAAAAAAAAAAAGTCGTCCAATCACTGGGCTGCCCTTGTACTCACAGCCAGGTTGTTGGGCAACATGGAGAAAAGTTGGCGCACCAAATTGGAAGGACTAAATCAACACTGCCAAGGTGATGGATGGAGAGCATCGTCGTGTGAAGCCACTCACTCAAGGTCTCATCTGTTGGCAGCTTGAGGGCAGGAACTTCTATCCCCCACACTGCCTAAGACAGATCTCACTCCTTGGGGAGAGGTAGCTGTGCCTGCCCTGGCTTGGACACACCCACCAAGGGGAGAACTAGAGACAGGCCTGGGTTACCTCATGGTAGCCAGTGAAGCAGCTGCTGGGGATGGACAGGACAGAAACACTGAGCACCAGACTGTCCCGTCCACCTCCTCCCGAGGCCAGGTCTGTTGTTCTCGAGTGGGCACCGTGGAGACCAAGTGCCTTATTTTGCCAGCTCCTCCCCCTGCCCAGCTCACAGGGTCCTCAGTGGGCTCCATTATGACATCACCAATGCCATTTGAAACAGCAGTGACCTCACAGCACCGAAACTCAGGCTCCTGATGGCCCTGCGGAGTCCTGTATTCTAGGAGGCCACAGTTACCGACGTCCTTCCTCACTTGGAGAACTCCTTTCTCATTCTCTATCTCAGCGCTTTGTTTCCTTCCTGCCATCATCAATGTGCTAATTATTTTATTTGTGTCTGCACTTATTTATTATCAGTTTCCTCCACCAGAATGTTAGCTCTGCCAGAGCACAGCCCACTTCTGCCTTGTTTGCTGCAGGGTCCAGCAGGGTGCCTGGCATATATTAAGTACTCAGTTAAGAGTTTTGCGGTGAATGAGAACATGAATGAGAGGCTTCACTGCTCCCGTCATCCACTCATCGATTCATTCAACAAACACGTTTTGTACATCTTTGTGGGCCAGGCTCTTGTCAACCTGAATACCTCATTTTCTGCTCCTGAGTTGCTCCCTGCCAGGTGGCAGGATGCTAGAGCTACATCCTGTATAGAACGCACCCAACCCCTGACAAGGGTTCTCTCTGAGGTCTAAGGGGCAGGAGTCTACTTGGAGGAGCACACCATGGGCATGAATGGCTTATAAGCAAGAGAAATGGTGTCTCACCTCCACCTCCAGCCAGGGAACCCCACTGGCCCCAAAGCCTCTGCCTCTGCTGACAACTGGGGCTGCTAATATTGCAGCAGGATTCTTCTATAAAAGCAATCTATAAAACACCACTTACTGCCATCACTAAACCCCAAAATCCATCTCCATTGCTCACTCCCATCAACAAATATGCTTTGAGGACTCCTGAGTATAGGGCACAGTTCTAAGGTGCTGTGGGAGATAGAGGGATGAATAAAACTCAGGACTCTGCCCCCAGGGATTTCTAATCTTCCCAGAGGGAAAGAACGCATGGAGACAAGATGATTAACCACATGCGGTGACAGTGTGTGTGCCAGGTAGCCAACGAAGGCTTTGGAACAGCACTGTCCAGTATAGTAGCCGGTAGCCACATGTGGCTAGCGAGCACTTAAACTGTGGCTGGTCCAAATTGAGATGTAAAATAACATACTCATAGCATTACAAAAAAATAGGCAAAATGTCCCCATAATTTTTATATTGATTGCATGTTGAAGTGATATATTTTGGTTAAATTATATTAGATAAACTATATAATTAAAATTAATGTCACTTGTTTCTTTTACCTTTTTAAAGTGTGGCTACTAGAACATTTTAAAAATTCCTTATGTTGCACCCCTGATATTCTCTCTTGGACAGCACTGGCCTAGCAATTGAGAGGACTGAGCCGGGAACCGGAGGATGTAGCCTTGGAGCTCTGGGGTAAGAGCTGATGGAGACTGGGGATGAGAGAAAAGATGCTGAGTTGGGTCTGAGGGGCACTGAGCTTGAGGTGAGAGCAGGACGCTCAGCTCACAGATGAGGTGGGGTGCCCCACAGACAGGTCAGGGCAAAAGGCTGAGAGATTTGGGCTATTCTGGCAGAGGAACTGTATGAAGCTCTGAGTTTGAGTGGCACCTTCCAGGGGACAGAGCTTGTCCCATTTGCCCATATTCTTGAGGTCTGGAGAAAGATGTGCAGCCAGCAAAGGAGATTCAGCCAAAGTGGAGCAGGAGAACCAGGATGAGAATGACATTTCAAGAAAGAAGGGGAAAGCAACACAGAGCTGGGTCAAGGAAGGGTTTCTTGGGGGGAAGTAACATCATTCATTCATTCATTCATTCATTCCTTGAGTATTTACTGAACCACTAGTGTGTGCCAGGGCTTGTTCTAGGCCAGTCTCTGCCCTCTGGGGAGTTTACAGCTTAGTGAGAGAGATGGTCACTAATCAAACATACACTTAAGTCTGTAAGAACAAACTGTAGTCAGTCCTACATAGGAAGGGAGCCAGGAACTACCAGGGCATATAAGAGGGGCCCTAGTGGCTTGGGGGGAGGTCAGGGAATTCGCCTTTTGAGGAACTGACATTTGGAGTGGGGGTCAGGCTCAGCAGAGGGAACTGCACGTGCAACAGCCCCAAGATAGAAGGGAGCCTGTGCTATGCAGGTTGGAAGACTTCTGATGATTAGGGGTAGCAAGGGGAGAACTGAAGGGCTTCGGGAGGATGTTTGAGAAGTTTGGTCATGAAAGGAAGGAGAGAGGATGCAGCTCTTCCTCCCCTGCTCCTGCCGTCCTCCAGAAAAGCAGACCCTGGGCACCCCCAGGCACCCCCAGGCACCCTTCCCTGCGATGCCTTTAGAGTAAGTCTCCTTCATCGCAATCCTGGGTGATGGGGAATTGGCTGGAGGTGGCTGGTGAGTTGGGATTAGATGCTAAGTATCAGGTAGGTAGAATCCTTACCCAAATCATCCTTTGCAAGGGTGGGTTAAAAACACATCACCCCTCATTGACTCAGGGACCCAGATATGGGTGGACTGGGAGTGTGGTCAAGGTTGTGCTGGAACAGAGTGGCCCAGAAGGAGGAAGTCAGATGAGAATTATTTGTTAGGCGGCAGCCCTGAAATCTGGCCAGGGAAAGCTTCCCCTGTGGACGCATTTCATCGAGGGAAATCAGGCAGCATGGATGTGAGGTCGGTTTCTTTGCCCGTGTCCTCCCCCTTGGCCATGCAGAGAAGCTGTAAACACTCAGGCACGAGGATTAACTCTGCATGTGGTGTCTGGGACATTGTGAGCAACTCCTTGGCAGTGTTGTCGCTGTCTGTGTTGGATTGATCTTTTTAACCCCCAGCATCTGAGACGAGCGGCTTTGTACTCGCAAATGTTCAATAACGATTGATGAGTGAGTAAATGGATGAAGGAGAAAAGGAATACATGGATGAGTGAATGACACATCCGTCAAAGCCCAGAAGCAGATTCTAGGAATGTGGGCTAAGCTTGTTCGGTGCTAGATTTTTGGGTGTGGGCAGCAAGAGGGGTCTCGAGGTGGAGTTCCCTCACAGGCCAAATCCCACGATGTCCGGATCTGAGGAGAACTGATGTGAGGAGAGAGCCTTCCACCATCCTACCTCCCCCCTGGGGGGCCTGGGTCCTCGAGGTTTAGAGACACAGCGTATGTCCAGGCTGCAGCCTTCCCGGGCTAAAGCTCTGCCCCTTAGTCCCTCATCCTATTAGGTGCCTTTTAAAACTCTCTTAGGGCTACTGTAAAAGGAAAGATAATGTGAAGAATTCCAGGAGCATTGGATAAGCCTGGCACGGAGATGGGGGTGGACGAATTACTTCTGGACCAGCTAAGAAAGGGCTCTCCGCGCTCATCAGGAAGCCTGCAGTTTCCCCTTGGGCCGCTGGAGGGCACTTCAGCCACGAAATACCAGATCGTTTCCACATCTTCCAAGAGAGCCCTGATTCAATTCAACAAACGTTTTTAAATCATCACAATACTGATAGCTCTCGTGCATTGAATATCTGATATGGTACTAAACATCTTTTATATATATATTCTCGTTTAACACTCACTACAATTGCATGTTATTTTGTCTACTCAAGAAAAAAGCCAAGGCTTAAAGAAGTCAAAGAATTTAGGTAAGGTCACTCTGCTAAATAATCCCCAGCTTGAACCCAAGCCCTTGGGCTCCGACATGAACGATGAGAGCACTGTCCTGGGCACACGGAGCTGAAAAGGGGCTTTCTGAGTAGAAGGGGGTCGACGCATATACTACATACATACTGTTATTGTTGAACAATTTACACATATTTGAAATGGGAAGATGGCTTACAGACAATTTGTACATTTTATATGGTAATGTTTCTTTTTTTCCCTCTCTGAAATGATGTTATTAAATAAATGGAGTGTCTCACAATGTGTCTTAACTTGGAGGAAATAAGGTCATTGCAACACAAGGCAGGAAAAGATAGTTTTATTTAACACTTAAATTGCATTTACTATGTACCAAGAACTGTTCTAAGCACTTTACATAAAGTAACCCAATTAATCCTCATGGCAACGCTATGAGGAGGCACTGTCACGATTCCCACTTACAGAGGAGGACGTGGAGACTCAGAGAGAGAAGCAGCTTGCCTAAGGTCACACAGCTAGAAAGAGGCAGAGCTGGGGTTAGGGACCCAGACAGTCTGGTTCCAGAGTCTGAGCTCTGGACCACTTCACTGTGCTCACGATGTTGGCAGGTGTATTCTCTGGGCTCTGAGAAGGGAAGGATTTGGGAGCTCCTTCAGGAGGGAGGTGGGGAGGGGTTCCACCGGCAGAAATGCAGCATTGAGGCAGAGGGAATAGCACAAGCAAGCAGCAGAAGTTGGGCTGGCTCAGGCCATGGCCATGCAGAGGCCAGAGTGCAGATGCCTGTGCAGCCAGAGCTCCTCAGGGGCTCCTAGGGGTGGGATAAAGAAGAGGGTTGCAGCAGAGGGACAGGGGCAAGATGGGGGGATGGCGCCTGCTCCATCCCAGGGAAGAGCTGAGGCTAGCCTGCCCGGGCCCCCTCCAGGGCCCGGCAGTTTGGGAAGGGCAGTGTGTGCTCAGGAAGAAGCGGGATTGGATTACTGGGTAGATTAAAGGAGCTAAATCTGGCCTGGGGCTGGGGGAGGTGTCTGAGAAGGGAGCCGGGGAGGGCCAGCAGCCAGGAGAGGCCTCCTGGGAGCTGAGGGTGGGGGCAGGGAACCCACACCAGGCAGGAAGCCCTCCTGACCCCAGTGAGCTGGAATGTGGGGTCACTAAGCAGGGGCAGCCTCATCTAGATGGAGCTGGTGGGGAGGGGTGGAGGCAGAGCTCCAGAGACCAGAGAGGGTGAGCTGTGGGTGGCAGAGACCCAGAGAGGACAAGTCGGGGGAGCGAGCAGAAACTGAGAGAGGGAAGTTGGGAGTGTAGGCGCAGCCTGAGCCCCATCCCTAGACGGTGTCTGGAGCTCCAAGACTTATCCTGGCTGGGAAATGGGGGGCTCTGTACCACACTGAAGAGCAGCTGGCAATGGCCGGGGCCTGGGAGCAACCTTCCACAGTCCCAGAGTGTGCACACGCACATGCGTGCACGCACACGTGTGCACACACACACACACTCACACAGCCTGCCCCCACCTCTGTTTCCACCTCCTCCCCCAACCTGAGTGGCAGCACTGGCTGGGGCCCCTCCCAGCCCCAAGGACAGGTGGCCAGTGGTCTATTCCGGTCCCCAGGGTGCTTGGGGAGCCTGGGGGAGGGCAGAGGACAAGCCTGGCCCATCTCTTCGAGATGCCTGGGGAAGGGGCAACAGGAGGGCTCTTTGGGATGATTGGTTGGGGAGGAAAAACTCCCGCGCTCTGTTTTCAGCAAATTGTAGCTCTTGGGACCTTTCATTGGGCAGGGAAGGGAATCTGGGGCATCCCTTGATGACACTGGGGCTCAGGAGCCGGGGCAGTGGGAACCCCCAGCAGCTGACAATGGATCCCAGAGTCCCTTTTGAACCTTGAGGTGGAAGGATCAAGCCCAGCCCCAGCCCCAGCCCTCCAGCCTCTCCTGGACAGAGGTGTAACTGCTCCCCCAAGGCTGGCTCCCAGGCCAGTTGGGGGCAGTCTGGGGCCAGGGTGGACTTGGGGGTGCTTCTCCAGCCACTGGGGGAGCCCCAGTGCCTGGCTGTCCTGAGGAGAGCATAAGGCAGAGTGGCCCCCACTGGCCTCCTTATTCCCCTGTTGGAAAATCTTTAGTGACCCCCAGCTCCTGTGGGAGGAAGGCCAGACTCCTCTGCAATGGGGCTGACCTCCTGATAACCTCTCCCCCTCTGAGTCCTCCCTGCTCTCTGGAGGGGAGGGGACAAGGGACTACTGGGCAAGGGACTTTTCAGTGGAGATCCCCGGATAGGGCCAAGTTAAAAAGAGAAGGATCCAGGGCTGTGCTTGCCAAGTGGATCTGTGGTGAGGCCCTAGAGACCATACCAAGAAATGAGCAGGGCTTCTAGGAGCCAACAGCTAGGATTCAAATCCAGGCTCTTCTTTTTACTTGCTGTGCCACCTTAGGGTAATTATCTAACCTCTCTGATTCTAGTATCCATAACTATAAAATGGGGATAATAATGGTTATTTCAAAGCGTGAGGATTGGGGATAGAGTGATTTTATATTGCGGGTGTCCAGTATACCTGGCATACAGTAGGTATTTAATAAGTGGCAGTTACACTATTGTTAGAGGCAGCATAGCTGAGGGGAAGGATGAGAGCTTTGGAGTCAGGCAGTCCTAGTAATGAATCTTGTCCCTAAACCTGCTGACCTCAAGCAAGTCCCTGAACCTCTCTCAGTAAGTTTCTTTATTAGTCAAAAGGAGTTAAAATATTAGGAATGCTGGCATTTATTGGATACTCATTGTGTGCTGGGCACTGAACTAAGTACTTTTACAGATAGTTTCTTATTTAATCTTCCCAACAACCCTATCCTGTTCTTATCCTCATTTTATAGATGAGGAAACTGAGGCTCAGAGAGTTAGAGTAATGTACCCAAGAATGGTAGATCCAAGATTTGAACCCAGGCAGTGGTCCCAAAGTTCCTTCCCTTGCCCATACCACAGCAGAGTCAAATGGAGTTTAAGTCATTGGATGACTATCTGGACAGGTGTGAGAAAGTGGAAGGATGAAGGACCTGGGGCTCTAAAAACACTGAATTAGCACCCAAGAATGGGGAACCTCTGTAACCCAAGACTCAGTTTCATTGCGTACTTGGATGGTTCCATGAATAAAACATCCCACCCAGCAGCAAGAACAGGTCAGGGGCTGTAGAGCTCTGTGGTCAGGAGGATAGAGAAGGCCCTGGGGTCTCAGTGGACCCCTATCTCAATGTGACTCAGCTGACTGGAGGAACAGAGGATGAGCCTATACAGCTATAAATAGCAATGGTGCATAGTGGCCCTGTGAGGTCATTGCTAGCCTGCTCAGGCCCTGTTTAAAGTGCTCCACAGCCTCAGAGGGATGTAGGAAACCTGGAGAGGGCCCAGGACACTCAGGATATAACCAAACTGGAGGAGCTGAAACTAAAAAAGCCTATGAGGAAAGATGAAAGGAATGGGGATGAATCAGAGAGAAGAGAGGGCTGAGTGACAGCGCTAAGATCCTAGCAGAGAATTCCAGGGAGGGGAGGAAGCCACTTTTCTCCATGTGGGTTAAGGTCTAAGAGAGAAAGTAGGGGCTTACATTCCGGCAGGAGGGATTAGAGTTAGGCTCTGAGAGGCAGCGTCAGGTGTGAAGAGCCCGGGAAATCTCCTTCCTTGGAGGGGCTGCCAAGTCCACCATCCTAACCTGTCTAAAGCTATTACCTCACCCTGACCCTCCACCCAACCTGGGTTCTCAAATACCCCTTCCCCTCTTCTGCTCTCAAAACTAGTACCTCCAGGGCTGCACGGAGAGTTTTCTCCTTTTCCATTAGAGGTGAGAGAGAGTGCATCTCTGGTGGGGGGAGACAGTGTCTGTCTCTTCTGGAAATGGCTCAAGACTGGGTGGGATTTGGAGAGCAGAGGCATGGGGGGAGAAGTTCAGGGCCCTGCTGGGAATTGTGGGGAGGGGGATGGATGCAGGGAGGGGAGAGAAGTGGCTAGGATCCAGGCCTGGGTGAGGAGCCGGTGGGGAGGGGGCTCCTTTTGTTTTGCTGGGAAGGAAGTCACTGCTCAGACAGTGGGGGTGACTCTGAAGTCACAGCCTGGGGGAAGAGGAGAGAGGAGGGGCGGGTAGTGGGGAGGAAGCAGGGTAGAGAGGAAGTTGATTTGGTATCTGGGGTGGTGTAGTGGTACCTCATCAACATGACTGGGGGACTGGATCTCTTCTGGGGGACGTACCAACCCAAGCGCTGAGTCTTGCTGTACAGGGGGCAGGGGTCTGGGGTGAGCACAGAGGCTGCCCACTGGGCTTGCCCAGGGAAGAAATGAAGCTTCAGTTCAAAAGAAAATGGCCTCCTCTCTCCTTAGGACTGGAGTAAGGAGGGATATCCAAGGGTGTTTCTTTTTTCTTATTATTTTTTTTTTCTAGAGCAGTTGTATGTTTACAGAAAAATCGTGCAGAAAATACAGAGTTCCCATAACCTCCTTCCCCGCCCCCCCAGTTTTCCCTATTATCAACATTTTCCACTAGTGTGATATCCTTGCTACAACTAATGAAACAAGAATATTATAATTATACTATTAACTATAGTGCATAGTTCACATTAAGATTCACCCTTTGTGTTGTACAGTTCTATCAGTTTTTTATTTTCTTTTTATTCTGGTAACATACATACAACCTAAAATTGCCCATCTTATCCATTTTCAGATATACAATTCAGTAGTGTTAATTACATTTACAGTGTTGTGCCACCATCACCACCAGTTATCAAAACTTTTCCATCACTCCAAACAGAAATGAAGCATTAACTCCCATTCCCCACCTCTATCTGGCCCCTGGTAACCTGTATTCCAGTTTCTGACTCTGAGAATTTGCATATTCTAATTATTTCATAAGTGAGTTTATACAGTATTTGTCCTTTTTGTCTGGTTTATTTCATTCAACATGATGTCTTCAGGGTTCATCCATGTTATCACATGCATCAGAACTTCATTCCTTTTTATTGTCCAATAATATTCCGTTGTAAATATATGAAGGTACTTCATTTAAGCCAGGAGAAGCTGAGACCCAGAGAGGGGAGGTGAGCAGTCCAGTGTCACACAGCCCATCGCAGCGCTGGCCTAGCCTGACTCCCAGCCACATGCCTCTCCCCTGGGACCTTCCCTTAGTGCTACCACAGCCCCCACCCCACCCCACCCCACCGCCAACTTCTTTCCCCACCCTCCCTCCTCCCCACCTCTTACAGTATAACACCTGACACTGACATGGCATTAGAGTCCACAAAGCAATTTCACCTCCATCATCTCATAGCTCCTCCTCCTTGGTGCTGGGCCCACCCCCTGCTGACCTCCCCCTGGGGCCCAGACATCCTATCTGGCTGGAGAAGTTGGGGGCTGGAGGTGAGATTAGCCTCAGACTTCTCCTACTTTGGCAGAAAACCCACAGCACTGCATGTCTCTAAAAGGAGCGTAGGGCAGGACAGGGCTGGCGCCAGGGTGGTGGGGGCGGTAGGAGGAGGTGGAGGAGGGATTGTGAGAGCTGGGGGTGACAGACAAGGAAGGGGTCCGAGAAAGGACCTGGGGGCAGGGGAGAGGGAGACCCTGGTCCTAAAGCCTTAAACCAATCGGCTGAGGAGGGCGGCAGAGGCCAGGGCAGGGCCAGGGAGGGAGGAGACTGACACAGCAGGGGAGAGATGAGTTTCAGGGAGAATCCTGACGCCACCGTTGGGGCTGGGCCCCCCAACTCTCCAACCCCCACTCCCACCCCCTCCCGGAGATATCAGGGAGAAACAATTGCCTCTGGACATTCCTTCCCTTTTACAGTCACTCCCGGCTCCTCAGCACCCTGTGAAGGTTAAGCAGCTGCTACAGCTGAGGGAAAGGTGGATGGGGGAGTGGGGGGCAGGAGTGAGCAGCGTGGGAGGGGGCTGTTGGGGGAAGGAGGCTCTGGGAGGAGGCAAAGGGGAAGGGCTCCGCGAGGGGTGGGATGAGGGGTAGTGTGGGGGTGTTGGGGAAGGGGACTCTGGGATACTCACGGTTCCCACCTTCTGTGACCAGAGACTCAGGGTGTCAGAAGCCGAGTGCACCTTGGAGATGAGCCAGCTTGAACCCCTCTTTCACATCTGGGTCACTCCAGGGCCAGAGAGGAATGGGACTTTTTCCCATTTTCATACAGAAGGTTCGTTGGTGACCTGGCCAGGACAAGCACCCAGATCCTAATAAGCAATGGTTTACCCCACCCCGCATGCTTGTGTGTCATACCCCCATTCCCCCCACCCCAAGAGCCAAAGTTCATGGCCAGGTGCCCACAGTTCACATCTGCCATATACTCAGCGCAAGGCTGGCTCGTGCCCCAACCCAGCCTGGGATAGACGCACAAGTTCTCCCCTGGCAAACAAAAAGAGGAAGATGTGCCTTGGAGAAAGGGGCAAGATGCAACCCTGGGGGTGGGTGTCAGTCAGTGAAGGGAAGGGCACAGCCCTGGGAAGCGTCGTCATTGTCTCCCCACCTCGCATCTGGGGTAGACCTGGACCAAGTGAGGCCCTCCCAGATGGGGCAGGGTTGAAGAGCTGCTTCCAGTTCCCTCCTTTTGGTGTCTTAAGTTTTTCCTCCACTCAAATGCCCTGTGCTGTCCAGACCAGCATCCCACCCTAGCCATCTGCTCCCTGCCATCCATGGAATCTTGGGGGATCCTCCAGTAGCCAGGGCCCTTGTCTTCCAGAGCTCTCTGTGAGGTTCAGGAAGCTGCCCAGGATCAGCTCTTGTCCCCAAGACCTTCAGAAATGCAAAGGTCTAGAGACAGGAGAGAGCTTGGCAAAGTCACCAACAGAGAACAGGAGAGAATGGCTGAAGCCAGGTGAGGCGAGTGAGATGAGGTTGGCAAGGTGGGCAGGACCAGTCCTGGGGGGCCTTGGAGGCCACAGTGAATTGAGGGTTTGCTGGTTCAATAGTTGGGAGAAGGAGGAGATGCTGGGAATGCAGAAACAAGTGAAGTCTCTGAAAGACATGAGTGCTGCCCCCAAATATTTTAAGGCTAGGCCTGTGAAAGGGGGATTCTGTGTGTTTGGTTTGGCTCCCAGGTTAGAGAAGTGGCATAGCAGAGACACATCAAATATAAAGAAACAGTTCAAATATAAAGAAACAGCTTCTAAGGCAGAACTGTCCACTGTCCTACAAGGAAGGTGAGTGAGGTAATCATTAGTGCATCTGAAATGGAATGGCTGTCTTGAGACAGCGTGTTCCCAGGCAGTGAAGGGATTCAAGCTGGATAAGAGCATGGTGGGGTTGCAATAAAGAAGATGTAAGCCCTATCTGGGACTGGTGCACCTCTATAATCTGTGAATAAGGTGAATAATCTGGGAATATTTCAAACAGAGGGCAGGACTGACTCCCTTAATTCATCCACAAAATCTATTGTGAACACTCACTGTGCCAGGCACCATGCCTGTGTAGTTTGGATATATTGTGTCCAGCCAAAAGCCATGTTCTTTGATGCAATCTTGTGGGGGCAGATGTATTAGTGTTGATTAGATTGGAATCCTTTGAGTGTTTCCATGGCAATGTGACTCAATCAACTATGAGTGAAACATTTGACTGGATAATTTCCATGGAGGTATTACCCCACCCATTCAGGGTAGGTGTTAATTGGATCACTGGAGTACTTTAAAAACAGCCACGCAGGCCCAGAGCAGAGCAGCTGTGAGTGACATCTTGGAGAGCAACTGGGAGTGACATTTTGAAGAGGAGCTGCAGCTAAGGGAGGACAAAATGCCCCAAGAGCAACATTTTGTAGAACGCCATTTTGAAACGCAACCTGGGAACAAGCAGATGCCAGCCATGTGCCTTCCCAGCTATTTCCAGCATCAATGGCCATCCTCCAGTGAAGTTACCTGATTGTTGATGCCTTACCTAGGACACTTTATGGCCTTAAGACTGTAACTTTGGTGCTCGCTTCAGCAGCATATATACTAAAAGCCATGGGACTTCATTGTATGAGCATGCTGGGGTAATATCTGCTCTAGCCCAGCAAGCAGCTAAGCTAACCTTGACCCCACTGATATTCCTGTGGTATGTCTAGAATCAGATAATGGGAACATTATGATCCAGAAACACGATGGCATCACAGTGGCAGTGCACAAAATGGCCTCTTGATGCCTCGTATCAGTTCTCCAACCTTTCATAGGGACTCAATCCTACCTATGTTAATTATCTTTCGGAACTATTAAAACTCCAGTAGTTAGGCCATTCATTTAATGGGCATTGGGCATTTTTCTATTTATTTTAGAATAAGCTGCTTTTTGACACTGTGTGGATTGACCTGTCAAAATTTCAGTTTAGAAAGGATCATGTTTGAAGGAGCAGGTCCAGGTCACTTTGTGTATAGAATTTTGTTGTGTTCAATAAATCTAGTTGGAGGAAAAAAATAAAAAATAAAAGACTGTAACTTTGTAACCAAATAAACCCCCTTCATAAAAGCCAATCCATTTCTGGTGTTTTGCATTCTGGCAGTATTAGCAAACCAGAACAATGCCACATACACAAATTTATAAATTGTCCCTTTTTTCCCTGACAAACACTAAATGAAATGTTCCCTCTTAGTGAGCTGACCTGTTTCCAATATCAGTTGGCTAAATTATGAGGTATGACTGTAAAACAATGTGACAGTTCTGTTAAAAAAATTAAAAATTACCAAAAAAAAAGTGTGTCCCAAGGATGTTCATAGCAGCAGTGTTTACAAGAGCAAACGATTGGAAACTAAGACATCCATTAGTAAGGAATCAGCCAAATATATTATGGCAAATCCATATGGTTGAATACAAATGAAGATACTGAGAGGAATAGCTCAGCTGACATTGTACGAAAATGGAACGGTCTCCAAGACATATGTTTATTGAAAAAACCTTGGTTCAGACCAGTATACAAAAAAAAAAAAAAAAAAAAAAAAAAAAGTCCAAAACAACCTCCAAAAACCTGGTTGTCTCTGAAGAGGGGATGGGATGGCTGGGGTCAAGAGTGGGAGGAAGATCTACTTTTCACTTTGTAGCTTTTTGTATCTCTTGAATTTTGTACCATGTACAGTACCCATCCAGGTAAATTATCACTGTTGTGTGAGTGTCCAATTCTAAGCGGTCCTCTTGGGAGGCCAAACTCTTCTTCCAGTGGTGCTGCCTGCTCTGAACCTGTTTTGGGGTGCTCCTCTCTCACCTGCCTTCCAACCTTGGGGGTGTTGTTTCACTGCCCTCCATGGCAGCAAATCCTCAGGGGTGGAACTGACTTTTTTTTAAAATTCAGTTTTATTGAGATATATTCACACACCATACAGTCATCCATGGTGTACAATCAACTGTTCACAGTACCATCATATAGTTGTGCCTTCATCACCCCAATCTATTTTTGAACATTTTCCTTATACCAGAAAGAAACAGAATAAGAATAAAAAATAAAAAAAAAACCACCCAAATCATCCCCCCCATCCCACCCTATTTTTCATTTAGTTTTTGTCCCCATTTATCTACTCATCCATCCATACACTGGGTAAAGGGAGTGTGATCCACAAGGTTTTCACAATCACACTGTCACCCCTTGTAAGCTACATTGTTATACAATTGTCTTCAAGAGTCAAGGCTACTGGGTTGGAGTTTGGTAGTCTCAGTTATTTTTTCTAGCTATTCCAATACATTAAAATCTAAAAAGTGTTATCTATATAGTGTGTAAGAATGTCCACCAGAGTGACCTCTTGATCCATTTGAAATCTCTCAGCCACTGAAACTTTATTTCGTTTCATTTCGCATCCGCCTTTTGGTGAAGAAGATGTGGAACTGACTTTTGGAAACAGTCGCAAGTGGTTTGGAGCCAGGTCTGGTAGATGTTGATTTTGACTCGAGAATAGATAGTGTTGTTAATGTACTGGTTTTCTGCCTCATTTCATCAAGGAACTGAGGCCTCAGGCTGATCCGAAGACCAATTTCCTTATGGGGGCTGGGAACTGTTCACAGAGAGGAGCCCTAGAAATGTTCCATCCTCAGGAGCTTCGGGGAAATAGGTATACAGTCTCCTCAATCAGGAGTCTTTTTGACTGTAAGTGACAGAAATAATACAAAGTACCTGAAGTGAAAAAAAAGGGAGAGTTTATCGGCTTCAAAGCAGGAAGGTCACTTGGTAGAGCACCCAGATTCCAGGGAAGAGCTGCAGGAAGCCAGCGCCTGGAACAAGGACTTCATGCCCTGGAATTCTCCTCCCCTCCAGGAGTCTGCTTCTCCTTGCGTGTTGACCTCTCTTTCTTCCTCCCGCAGAAAGGCCACCTGGGGCAGGGCAGGGAACATGGCTACCGCGCAGTTTATAATCTCAGTCCCATCTACAAATTCCAGGGAAGGTCTCTGATTGGCCCTGCCAGGTCAAGGCTCATCCCTCGAACTGAACCGATCACTGCAGTAAGGCGGATGCAGGGACTAAAACTGGCCTGGATCTGAGTCATGTGGCCATTCCTGTGGGTGGGGAACAGCATTTGTTACCAAAATAAGGGAGTGGGAAAGAAAGCCTTCAGGCTGCTTTGAACGACAATGACAGGGCTGCCGGGGATCCACACGGCCTCCAAAATCCTCCAGGAGCCTAAAATCTAGCTTGGGAGATGAGACACAAAAATAACCGGAACACAACAGCTTGTGTTGAGCTTGAAGGCTGGATAAGAATATCTGAGACTCCTCACCCACCTCATAAGCTTGTCTCATGGATAAAAATTAGACATGTAATGTGAAAGGGCTTTGAAAAGACAGCAGTCACAATGCCCTTTCCAGTTCACCTGGTACATTCACACCCTGGTGGGGTCAGACCGTCCCAGCTTCCTCAGCTATAAAATGAAAATGATGCTATCTCCTACCACATAGGCTTGTTGGAGAATCGGGCCTCGTGCGTGTGACACCTTTAGCAGAGTGGCGCACAGTAGGGGCTCCATGCATTAGGGTATTATTACTACGTTATTTGCATTATTATC
This sequence comes from Choloepus didactylus, assembly GCF_015220235.1. NCBI lineage: Eukaryota > Metazoa > Chordata > Mammalia > Pilosa > Megalonychidae > Choloepus > Choloepus didactylus. The sequence continues at coordinate 112,439,126 of NC_051315.1, forward strand.
ACCCGAACCTCTTCCAACCCCTACGGGGTAGCACAGAGCAAAGCTGACCATCCCCATTTTACAGATGGGGACACTGAGGCTCAGAGAAGTAAAGGACTTGCCTGACACTCATTACTCCTGCTGGTGAGGGCAGAGCGGGTGTAGAACCAGCAGTGGGCTCCTAATCCAGTGCTCTATGTCAAGGATTTACATTACAAAAGAGTCAGGCCTAAGAGAGGCCTGTAGAGTGCCAGGTGGAGGTGCAGAGACATGCCCAAAGTTCATGAAGTGTGGAGGTGCCTAGGGGTCAGCGAATGCCTTGACTCAGGTGGGGTGCTGTGAAGACATGGGCAGGCACTCGGGGGCTTCAGCCCTGCTGGAGAGCAGTAAGCAGGTGGGAGGTGATTGGGGCTTGTCACCCTGAGCCTTCCCTCCACTATTCTGAGGCTTGGCCTCCTCAGGGACCTGCTCCCACCCCTCCCCAACATCCCCCCAGTGTTCCTCTTCTGTGTGCTTGTTTCCCAGGCCGATGCATTCTCCTCTATAAATACCAGCACTGGTATTTCGGGTTGGCAGCTGTTACTGCCAGGGAGATGGCTGGGTTGACGTGCGATTCCTGACAAAACACAAACCCCTGGTGTGTGTGGACGTGGGTGGTGTGAGTAGAGGGATGAACTAGAGAGGGGGTGGGGGCGGGCTCAAGGAGACAGGAGCCAGTGAATCTGGTGGTATGGAGGTGAGAGTGGACACAGCAATTGGAAACTTAGAAGGCACCAACCTCTGTTCCCGGAAATCACCCTGTTGTTTATAAACTCGAGGCCCTGCCCTTGCCCATGGAGGTGGGGGGTGGGGGTGAAGAAGCCCTTGCGCAGAGCCTACACCAGTCCAGAAAGAAACTGAGGCTCAGAGCTAGAAGCCAAGTGCCAGTGGACATCTGTGAGCAGGCAAGGCCAAGTTTCTTGCCTGGCTCTGGGTGAGCATTGCTCTCTGCCTGCAGGGTCCCTACCCACCCTCCCTGCCTACTTAGAGATGCCCTGGCCTCTAGGCCTGGCTGCTGGTGGCCTGGTCTTTGCTTGAGCTCACTTTCCCAAACCTCTGCAACTTCCAGAGAGTCTTTAGAAATAATGGGACTTGGGGCCATTCTTGGAACAGGCCTTCTCCTTTCAGGAAATGACCCAAAGTTTCCCTTTGGAGCTAAAAAAGGGGACCCTCAAACTAAATGGAAATTCAGAGCCTCTATCCCATTATCATATGTATGAATTTGTACAATTTCATTTTGGATAGGGATGAACTTTTGAAAAAACCCCCATGAGGTGTTGGCAGGCAGGCCTGTCCCCCTTCTGCCCTCCAGGGTGGGTCAGCTTCTCCCTCACAGCCTCCCAGGCCCCCCATTCGCCAGCGCAGGGGCGCAGGCCTCCCCGCCCCCACGGGCCAGCGGGCCGCCCTTTCCTGGCAGGACAGCGGGATCCTGCAGCTGTCAGGGGAGGGGCGGCGGGGGCTGATGTCAGGAGGGATACAAATAGTGCGGACGCCTGGGGGCCCTGTCTACCCTCGCCGCCTCCACTCTCCAGCCGGCCGCCCGCCCGCCGCCGCCTCCGTGTGCCCGTCCAGCCTCGCCCGTGCCGCCACCATGAGCCAGGCCTACTCGTCCAGCCAGCGCGTGTCCTCCTACCGCCGCACCTTCGGCGGGGCCCCCAGCTTCCCGCTCGGGTCGCCGCTGAGCTCGCCCGTGTTCCCGCGCGCGGGCTTCGGCACCAAGGGCTCCTCGAGCTCGATGACGTCCCGCGTGTACCAGGTGTCGCGCACCTCGGGCGGGGCCGGCGGCCTGGGGTCGCTGCGGGCCAGCCGGCTGGGGGCGGTCCGCGCGCCCTCCTCCTCCTACGGCGCGGGCGAGCTGCTGGACTTCTCGCTGGCTGACGCCGTGAACCAGGAGTTCCTGGCCACGCGCACCAACGAGAAAGTGGAGCTGCAGGAGCTCAACGATCGCTTCGCCAACTACATCGAGAAGGTGCGCTTCCTGGAGCAGCAGAACGCGGCGCTCGCCGCCGAGGTGAACCGGCTCAAGGGCCGCGAGCCCACGCGCGTCGCCGAGCTCTACGAGGAGGAGCTGCGCGAGCTGCGGCGCCAGGTGGAGGTGCTCACCAACCAGCGCGCCCGCGTCGACGTCGAGCGCGACAACCTGCTCGACGACCTGCAGCGGCTCAAGGCCAAGTGAGGGACCGTGCCCCCCCAGAAATGGGAGGCCAGACCTGGGAGGGTGGGGCCCAGCTGTCAGCACATGCCTTCTCCCAGGAGCCAGGGCACCCTCTCTTGCCCCGTGCAGCGAGAGGGTCACCCACCCGTGTCCCCCAAGGGAAGATGGACCCCAGGTCTCTCCCTTGTGCTTCCACCCTGCGAGGAGTTTTCTTGGGGAGATCATGGGGTGGAAGTGGAAGACCTTGTGAACACCTGTGCCCTGTGGGGTTCTTGAGGTGTTGGGTGATATTGATGGGAGTCAGGAAGGCAGGTGGATGCATAGGGAGAAGGGGAGGTTGCAAGGAGAAGGGGAGCTGTGGGGGCAGGCTGGGAGGGGCAGCTGCTGCCATCTTTGGTGACAGCCTGGCAAACCCAAGCAGCTCTCTCTCTTGGGTGCAAGGCCCTGGGTGGGAGCCGGAGCAGGGAGCTTGGCCCCTGGGCCTGGCTGAGGCTGTGCTGTCTCCCAAGGTGGATGGGATAAGCAGAGGGAGGCAGGCAGAGTGGCTGGGGGTGGGGTGGGGGGGCTGCAGCCTTCAGAAAGCTTGGGGGGATTGGAGAGTTGGCTCAGCCAGGCTCCCAGGACTAGAAGGGCAGCAAGTATAGAGCCCACCTAATGGAATCACCCTCCTCCTTCCAGTCACAGTTATTGAGCACCTATATGGAGCACACTAGGGCTGGGGACAAGGAACCTAGGTGGATAAAATGGACACAGTTCCTAACCCAGGGAGGTCACAGACTGGTGGGTGGGCGCAGAGACTTCGAGGGTGTGGTCCAGGGCAGACACTGGGCTCCTCCCACCCCACCCCTTTCTTGGGTGGGGCGGGGCCTCTGCCACTCCCTCTCTGGGCCCCGGTGTCTACCCAGCAGCCAAGTCTCCTCCTTCTGTCCTGAGCAGTTCCCAGCCAGTTGTCTCCACTGCCTGCTTTATTCTCCACTAACTGTCCTTCTGTCTGTCCTGGCCAGGCTGCAGGAGGAGATCCAGCAGAAAGAAGAAGCGGAAAACAATTTGGCTGCCTTCCGAGCAGTGAGCCCTCTTCAGACCCCCTACCCTCACACCCTTCTCCCTTCTGTACCTTCCTGCATGGCCCCTGTCCCCCTCTGCCCTGCCTGGGTGGACAGTGACCCTGTCCCTCTTGCTTGGCCTATTCCAGGATGTTGATGCAGCCACTCTAGCTCGCATTGACCTGGAGCGCAGAATCGAATCTCTTAACGAGGAGATCGCATTCCTTAAGAAAGTGCATGAAGAGGTATGCCCTCAACCCCTCTGTTCCAGATCCTCGGGCCCCAGCAAATGCAGACGGAGAGTGGGGGTGGTGCTGGGCTCTGAGAATGGCCCATGTGGGAGTGCTGTGTGGGCCTGGTGGGAGACTGACCCCCAGCCACACCCTGCAGGAGATCCGGGAGCTGCAAGCCCAGCTTCAGGAACAACAGGTCCAGGTGGAAATGGACATGTCCAAGCCAGACCTCACCGCTGCCCTCAGGGACATCCGGGCTCAGTATGAGACCATCGCGGCTAAGAACATCTCTGAAGCCGAGGAGTGGTACAAGTCGAAGGTGGGCGTCCTGCCCCAGGGACTCGGTGCCTCTGTGCCCCTCCATCATGGGTGCTGCCTGTGCCTCCATCTATGGGGAGGAGGGTGGGCCTGGAGTCTCCGTGCTCCCCTCCCCTCCCGGCATCCTGTGTCCCACTCTCTCAGGGCCCCTGTCTCTGCCCTTAGGTGTCCGACCTGACCCAGGCGGCCAACAAGAACAACGACGCGCTGCGCCAGGCCAAGCAGGAGATGATGGAATACCGGCACCAGATCCAGTCCTACACCTGCGAGATTGATGCCCTCAAGGGCACTGTAAGTCTCTGCCCAGCTGGCCCACCCAGCCCCTTCCTGACTGCAGCTCTGGGCCTCTATCCCCTCAAATCCACAACCACCAGGGTCAGAACAGATGAGTGGATTCCCCGTTGGGTTCTAAGGAATCAGAGGGTTCCTGGGGGCAGCTCCTTGCATGGGGGGGCGGGGGTGAGGCTGAACATAAATCCCACCCCCCCACTCCTCCCCCTTTAATCTGTTTAATTCTCTGAACTTCCACACAAGACTTCATTTGGGCTCAGGGTTCCCTGGCTAAGAAGAGTTTGACAGCTCCTGGACCTGACTATCTCCCGGTACCTCCCAGCCCTGAGGCTGAGTTTCTTTCCATCCTGGGCCCCTCGTGTCCTCCCCACTGACAGCCTGTCCTTGATCTGGATTCTCGGTCCCCTGCAGAACGATTCCCTGATGAGGCAGATGCGGGAGCTGGAGGATCGCTTCGCCAGCGAGGCCAGCGGTTACCAGGACAGCATCGCTCGCCTGGAGGAGGAGATCCGGCATCTGAAGGATGAGATGGCCCGCCACCTGCGCGAGTACCAGGACCTGCTCAACGTCAAGATGGCCCTGGATGTGGAGATTGCCACCTACCGGAAGCTGCTGGAGGGCGAGGAGAGCCGGTGAGGGGCGAGCCAGGGGCTGGGGGCGGGGCCCTGGGAGGTACCGTGGGGGAGGGCGCGTGCCTGCCGCTAGGGGTCTGGAGATCGCCTCCAGGAGACCTGGAAACACTTTTCTACAGGAGGCCACCATTCCATTAATTGCAGAGAATTAACTAGGGCCACCTGGGTAAAAAGCGATTTAATTAAGAGCTTGTGTAAAAAGAGAAATATAAATATTCCCTCATCCATCTTCAAAATTAAGAACCACCAACGTAAAACCATATTCAGCAACCGGTAATAAAGTATTACTGCCAGTCAAGGGAGAGATGAGAGCCGAGTGGGAAATGATGGGGGAGGAAAGGGAAAAGGGAGGGGGCAGATGGAGACAGAGACAGACAGAGAATGGCAGGAGCCTTGTAGACGGCTAGGCTAAGGGAGACAGCGAAGGGACTCGTCCACGCACACTCACGGGAAAACACACAGAACAACACGCTCAGAGCAACCCACTTCCAGACCCAGAAAACAACATCTGTCTGGAAGGGGGCACAAAGGAACTTTCTGGGGTGATGGAAATGTTCTGTTTCTTGACCAGAGTAGTGGTTACACGGATGTGGACATTGACCAAAAACTCATTGAAATGTATACTAAAGATCTGTGCATTTCACTGTACATAAATTTTAACCTTGATTTAAAGCTGGCCAATTATTTTTTTAATGGGGCCCACTGACACTCATAAAAGTTATGAAATCTGAAGTTAAAAAAAAGCCGCAGGCATGCTTAGGCATAAAGAGAGGCTCCAGATTTCACAGAATAACATCTACACATGATGGCCTTTTAAGGTAGCTAGAGTTGTGTTGCATTTTCACAGTGCTAGACATAAATGGAACTTGCCCACCTGGGTGGGCTAGCAGTTCCCAGCCTGGCTGGAGGGTGGGCACACAATGGATGTTTCTCAGAGCTACTATTGACACATTCTGCAATGCCAGGAGCAAGAAGGAAAGGTGCTGTGGGGATGGGGGTCTTGATGTCATGCCAGCTGGTCACAGATGGAATGGGTGGTCCTTCCAGAAGGGACAGTTCCTGGGACAGCTGGAGTTGGCCTTTGACCCCATCTCCTAAGCAATGTGGGGTCAGTGGGACTGAGACAGTTGAGGGTGGTTTTTATGGAAGATCAGGGAGAGCCCTGATGGGTGGCTATAAGGAGACATGGGGCAGGGGGAGAGTCCCTAACCATTAGGGCGCTTGGTCTCTCTCCTTTCAGGATCAACCTCCCCATCCAGACCTTCTCTGCCCTCAACTTCCGAGGTGAGTTGCTAGAGTGACAGGGAACAGGGGCACTGCCCAGGGTCAGCCAGGAGGGGCGGATAGAACTGTGGGGGCAGGACAGGGTGGAGTTTGGTGGGTGGGGGAGTCTGGATAGAGGCACATGAGTTACCTTTTGACAGAGAGAAAATTTTACTTTATTTCACTTTATTTTATTTACCACGTTCCCTGTACCTTCTGGGGGTACTGGGGCCTCAGGAAATAGCACCTGTGCTGCACCTAAACTCTGAAGGCACTGGGGTGTCCTGGAGGACCTGGCAGCAGGAGCATCTAGAATCAAACTCCTTGAGTGGAAGGCTCTCCCTGCCCATTGTCTGTTTGGCATGTTGCCAAGCACCCCCCTGGTTGCTTGTTGAACATTTCCAGTTTGATGGAGCAAGATGTTGGATGCACGTTTGGAAAATGAAGCCAAACCTTAGCAAAGCCAAACAATTAAAAGAACAAGCTCTTAGGGCACTTTGCCACTTCTGACATTAGTAATATGCCGATAGAGTGGCTTTCCAACCCCAGAGAGCAGAAAAACATGCTATAATGATACATTAGGAAAGGCAAGTTGGAGTCCTTGGCAGCTTCGCCATTCTTAGATCAAGCCTTTCATATCTTCGATGTTCATTTCCATCAGGACAAAATACACGCTGTGCTCCACTGGGTACCAATGTCCATCAAGGGCTGGTTGCTCACTAAGGAGATTCATAAACATCAGCTTGCATCATGCCAAGGACCAAAATTTGATCCTCCCTATAAGATGCAAAACCTGTCTTCAGTTAGTAGTTTATACAGACACAAAGTGCTAGTCTAGCATTTAAAACTGCTCCATGCTTTTCAGATTTCTCTGTGGCCTTGATAGGGTGGATATCACTGTTACCATTTCACAGATGAGGAAACTGAGGCACGGAGGGACAAGTGGCTGGTCACCAGCACAGAGAATCAATAACAGACTTCCAGCCTTTCTTTCATTGAAACACCACATTGCTCATTCTGAGTCTCAAGAGGGGCAGTACCATAAGCTCCTCCAACAGGGTATCCTGGGTCTGGGCTTTGGGGTCCCAAACTGTCTCGGAGGAGGGGGGTCCCAGGGTTCAAATTCAGGCAGGGCTGCCCTGGAGCCCGGAGATGGCGAGGAGGGGAGGAGGCGTGGGCAGTGCCAATGCCCGGCAGCCGGGGCCTCAGTGGTCCCCTGCCCTCCTGAACCAGCTGGTACCTGGAACAAATCTGTTGCTTCCTGAGCCCATCTCAACAGTGGGACTGGCCCCGGGATCGGTGGAGCCAATGACAGGCGATAAAGTCCATCTTGAGGGGGCTGGGAGGCCTCCTGGGCTCTGCCTGATGTGATAGGGATGGACGCACAGCCCCTCGCATAACCCAGGACTGGGCAGGCAGGGCTGGGCCTTCTGGGACTTGGTCAGACTGAGTGTCCAAATGGGTCTGTTACAGAAACAAGCCCTGAGCAAAGGGGTTCCGAGGTCCACACCAAGAAGACCGTAATGATCAAGACCATCGAGACCCGGGATGGGGAGGTGAGGAGCATTGGGGTGTGTCCACCTGGCTGGCAGCGGGGTGTCCTGCTGCCCTGGGGTGGGGGGCAGGCCTGGGGCTGGAGGCTGCACTCTCTGGCCACCACCGGGGCTGGACTGGGCTTCTCTTCTCCCCAGGTCGTCAGTGAGGCCACACAGCAGCAACACGAGGTGCTCTAAAGCCACAGACCCCTCTGCCGCCAGAGACCGTCCTCGCCCCTGTCCTCCCTCACTGCCTCCTTCCGTCCTCGGGCACCTCCCCCAGCCACCGGCCTCCCCTCACAGCCTCTGGCCCCTCCTCACTGACCTCCCCGCCATGGTCCCCACCGGGAACGTGGCCCATCCCTGCCTACCCCCAGGGGTGCCCCAGCTGCCCCTGGATGTTGGAAGGCTTCTGGCTGCCCTCCCTCTCTGCCCCTCAGGGCCGGCCTCTTCCGGTCAGTGTCCTGGGCCTGCGGGATGGAGCCAAGGCCAGAGTGGTGACCCCGCCCCTCCCACCTCCAGCTGTAGCTCTGGCTTCAGAGAGGACCCTAGAGCACGGCATTGGGACACCCCAGGATCAGGAATGAGCCCTGTGTACCCTCACCACTCCCCAGCCTGGGTCAGAGAGAAAGGGGGCCGCTTCCTCTGGAAGCCAGGCAGGTAACCAGGGGGACCAGCCCCCTGTGGAGACTGGGGGGCTTGAAACTGTCCCCTATCGTCCCTTAACTTTCCCTTCCCCCTTCCCACCCTCACCCAGGGTGGGCTTAGATAGCAGGGGCTACAAGAGGGAACCCCCGAAGGTGCTGGATGTGGGAGCAGGAAATTCAGAAGGAGAGAGGGTGGGTGAGATGCTGGAGAGGAGAGGAGAGGAGAGAGGCAGAGGGTGGTCTCAGGAAGGTGGGAGGGGTGCCCACCTCCCCGTGCCAGCCCCTCCCCCGCTGCCGGGCTCTGGACAGAACAATAAAGAGAAGCACAAGCCTAGCCCGCCCCCCGCTGTCCTCACTGCCTGGTCTCTGGGGGCCCCAGGGCCCTGTCATGCATGGACTGTGTGCTCCCTCCTGCTCCCTCCTGCCCAGCCAGGCTGTCACCCGGGCCTCTCACATGGTCCCACTCCCAGAGCCCCCCATCTCCCAGTGTGTGTAGTGATGGGGGTAGGGGACTTTGCTGGGGAACCACAAAGACTTCCTGTTAGGCCCCAATTCCTGGACCACCCCCTCCTGTCCCCCCACCCCACCTTCGGATCAGTAGGGCCCAGGGACAGTGTCACTGCCCACAGCCTGGCTCTGAAGAAGTTAGCTCCCAGCCCCCTCCCCAGAGAAACTTCCAGCCTCTTTTCACTAAGCATGCCTTGAGTGCCTTTTTTGCACAAGTGCTAATTCAGGAAAAATAACAGTTAGGAAAAATGGAAAGATCTATCTTGTTCTTGGATAAGAAGGTTCAATCCTCCAAATATGTCCATTTTTCCTACATTAATTTGTAATTTCAATGCAGTCTCAGTTAAAACACTAATGGGAAATTTGGGGAGAATGTGTAAACACGATACTAAAGATTGTCCAAGATGGAAGGGGGGTATGGGACGTATGAAAAAAAAAATTAGGAAATCCTAGAAGAAAACATAAAACTAGGATAACTAAAATGAATTTCTTAATGAAGAGGAAATATGCAAACATTATTGGGATGTAACAGGATGTTTAGAAAAAGACCCAAGTACATCTGAAACTTTAGTATACAAAAGGAAGCATTTTAAATCTGTGGGGAAACAAATTCAATGTATGGTTTAGGGGCAACTGGAGGGGCAGGGGTAAAGTCTGTTGTCTCTTTTCACTCCTTCCAAAAAATAAATTCCAGGTGGATCAAACATTTAGGAAGTCTGAGGGAAGCACATATACCTTAAAGTGGCTTCTCACAGATTTAAGGGCTTATACTCCTAAAGGCAATGAGAAAAGGATAGAGATCACAAAGATAGTAAACTCAATCTACAGAGGAAATAAACCTGAAGGATTTTAGCCTTAAGGTCCCTGGTCTCACTTTCCAGACCGGCTTTTCTAGAAACTTCCAAAAGCCCCACCTCTGTCTGGTGTCTCTCTCTCCGCCTCCTTTTCTGCGGCTCTTGCTCACAAGTTGCCCCTTCCTCTCTAGGTTGTGTGCCTCCTTCCCTCTAAGAGGGACCCCTTCTCCCAGGTGTTCTTTACCTTTGCCCTGGGGGGAGCTAGGGGCTATACCCCAGGCCCCCACCCTCTACTACCGGGTGACTTCTGCTATTTCTTCCCCCTCCGGGGGGGCTGCAATGGAATGAACCTGCAGATCCCAGAACTTTCCCAAGCATCCTGTGGAGAACTTCAGCAGCCGTCACAATAAATGAAGCAGGAAGCAGCATTTCCAGGGTCTTCCCACTGGGATAGAGGAGGAGGGCTGGGAGTGGGGCTGCTTCTATCCCCTTTTATCCTTGAGCATGGGGGAAGGGGGCGGGGGTGGGATCTGAGCTAGCCGCCCTGTGACGAGAGCCCCAGGTGGGTAAGGGGTGGTGTGTGTATCTGGGAGTAATTTCTGGAGCCTCTTGGTGTTTTCTCCTTTCCCCTGGGTTATGTGCACTCCTCTCCCCCACAAAGGATAAAGGGACACGCAGGTTAGGGAAGGTTTTGGAGGCACCCTCCCAAAAGCTTAAGTGCAGACTGGTCACTAGGCTGGAGGGACAGTGAAGCCCCCCTGGCAATGGCCCCCATAAAGCCTTGTCCCAGCATCCTTGACAAGCAGTCTTGATGCCCTGTTGAATGGCTCTGCGGTCAGAGAACTCACTGGGACAGCTCTGAAGGTCAGAAAGTCCCATCTCCAGCACACATTTGGCTCCTGTGACAACCACCAACTTGTGCTCAGAGAAGACAAGAAGGCCCAGAACACCTGGTGACCCCCAGCAGGGGAAGCACTCTCTGAGCAGAGCCTTCCTGGGACCAGAAATTCTGGTCTAAGCCCCAGCTTTGTCTGTCTCCGAGGAAACTAGGGCAGGGGAGATGGATGTGGGCACCCCAGAGGACGGACAAAGACAAACCAAAGAAGATCTGGGTCTCATGTGGTAATACACATACAACCAGACCGTTACTGCATCCCTCCCACATACTCTCATCACCTCTGTAGCAAACCTTTCCCAGCTCTGCGGGGTACTCTGGTGGCTTTTCTTTCACGGCTATGAACATTGAGAGAGAAGAGAGCTCACTGAGGGCTGGCTACCTTCCCGCTGGCCCCAAGAGACCTGGTGGAGACCTCCTCAGACACCATCTGAGGGAGTGGAGCAGGAAGGACTGGGGAGGAGAAATGTCCCCAAGCCAGGAACTGAGGGTTCTCTAGGCACTTCCCCACCTGTCTGTCCACTGTGGCTACCCCTGCACCCAACCCTGCCCCTTGAGACTATTTCTCCCTCTTTCCTCCCATTCTATTTCCTCTCACCGCAAGCTTGCCCAGGACACATATGCAAATACATCAATGACCATTGACACCTAAAATGCCAGCTACCCAAGGTCAGGGGTTTTTAAGCTGTTTTGTTCACTATTGAATCTCTGGTCCCTGGCACATAGTAGGTGCTCATGAAATATTTAAATAACTGTTTCATGAATACCCACCAGGCACTTCTACTTACTTTTTTCTAAATTTAATATTCATGAGGAGGGGCTGATGGTCCCCACTTCAAGCCCTGATCCAACAAAACATTTACTGAACTTTCATCATGTGCCAGACACACGGTGAGTCAGTATGACTTGGAGGAAACATCCCATGGCCCAGAGAAGTGGGGTGACCTGTGAAGGTCACACAGCATGTTGTGGCCGAGGAGGATCCAGCCCCAGGATCCTTGGCCTCCGGAGCCCAGATCTCTTTCCATGACACCATAGGCTTGTGATCGCAAGGCAGGGCAGCCTGGCAGCACACACACCCAGCCCGGCGCCAGGCCGTGGGGCACTGTGGGGCCCAGGCCGAGGGACAGACAGCGCCTGGCTGCCAGCTGCCCTGGACGACAGGCCTGTAAGGGCCCGCCGGCGTCGGGCTGCTGTAGCTGGTGTGGACTCCTCAGGAGAGGGCGCCAGCGACTCACACCGCCCGAGCCCTCCCTGCCCAGTCCCCATGCCCCACGCATACATCAACGAATGCCCCAGTGTGGACACACAGAAGCGGGGACACGCAAGGCATGTTCCAGGCTGTATGCCAGGCCCTTTTAAATAGTTAATATTCATTTTAATATTTAATATAATAATTTAATGCCATCACAACAACATAAGTCAGTTCATGTAACTCCTCTGCTCAAAAGCCTCTGAGATGACTTCCAGTTTCACTAGGAGTAAAAACACCCTGGCCTACAAGGTGCTGGGTGACCAGGACTCCGCTACTTGACTGACCTTATCTCACTCTCCTCAGCCGCACTGACCTCCTGGCTCTTCTGGGAGCCCTCCGTGCACACTCCCACCTCTCCCGGAAGCAGTCCTTGGAGGTCTGCATGGTTTGCTTCCTCACACCTTCAGAGTTGGCTCAAATGCAGCCCCTAAGGTCCACTCCAACCACCCCATTTAAAAGAGAAATTGCTCACCACACTGCATCACCCTTACCCCGCTTTTTTCCATAATACTTACCGCCTTGTAACAATCTTTAGAATTTCCTTATTTATTTATATGTACTGCTTGTCTGTCTTCTAGAATGTAAGCAAAAGGGGGCATGAATTCTTGTCTGTTTTGTCCACTGTTCTATCTCTGGTGCCTAGAAGTATGCCAAGCACATAATAGCGACTCAAAAATGTTTGTTGAATGAATGAATAAGCCCTGGATGAAAAACTGAGGCTTAGAGATTTTAAGTGATTTGCCAAAGACAGCACAGTTCATTTATTCAATCGACCAACCAGCCAATATTTACAGAGCACCTATTCCATTCAGGTAATTGTTAGGACCTAGTGCTAGGTGGCTTTGGGTTATCAGTTTTAAAAAGCAGTCTCTATTCCTTTGCTCTTGATCTTCCATCTGCTTGCAGTGCCTTCTACAGTTTTTACCTGTTACAATTCAATCTGTCGTCAGTGGCTGCCAGGGGTTAGTGGAGGGGGCGTGACTGACTACCAAGCAATCGCACAGGTGAGTGTTTAGGTTGATGGAACTGCTTTATATGGTACTGGGGCAGTGGAGGCATGACTCTATGTGTTTGTCAAAACCCAGAGAACTGCACATCACAAAGAGTGAGCTTTAACGTCGGCAAACCAAAAAAAAAAAAAAAAATTCAGTTCATTCCCCACAGCTCTGAATCCCTATGGGCATAATTCAGTGTTTAAATAGTTTCTTCTGTAGCCTTTCCACACACACACACACACACACACACACACTCATTCACTTTTAATCCAGTCTCTGAGACTGAGGGTGGAGGGTGAGGAGGTAAGATTAAGAGTACCCTTCTCCATCTCCAAGGACTCGTGGCTCCTCCTTTGGTTCTTTTCAGCCCTTGCCATATCATGGTCCCCAGGCTTCAGCTCTCAGGCTCAAGGTCAGGCCTGGTTCTGTCACCTGTTTGTTGGTTTGTTTGTTTTTTAACTTTTCATTCTGGGATAATTGTAGATTCACATGCAGTTATAAGAAGTAAAAGTCATCCTCTTAGCCTTCACTGAGTTTGCCCTGATGGTAACATCTTATATAACTGTAGGACAATGTCACAAACAGGAAAGGGATATTGATACAGTCCGCCAACCTTACTCAGCTTGCACTAATTTTATGAGCACTCATCAGTGTGGTGTGTATGTGTGTGTACATTTAGTTCTATGCAATGTTATCCCAGGTGTAGATTTGTGTGACCACCCGACCACCCCCACAGGAGCCTGGATCTCCATCACAAAGATCTCACTTTGATTTTTAAAAGCAGTAATGTCCTAACTTGATGTTTCTGAAAGTGCAACCCTCAGACGCATCAGAGTCACCAGGAGTGGCTTGTTAAGCATGCACATTCTGGGACACCCCATTACCACCACCAGAGTCCCTGGGGGCAGGGCCTTGGAATCGGTAGTCCTAACTGGCACCACACTTGGAGAACCATGGCTCTAACTGGCTTCCTGCTCTCCCGTCTCCAGCCCACCCTCCATACTGTGGCTGCCAGAGGGATCCTTCCAAAACACATCTCTGATTATGTTATTCCCCTGCTTAAAGCTCAGCCTCAGCCCTGATGCTCTACTCCTTCAGGATAGAGATTTTAGCAGGCAAATCCCTGGGGGTCAGGCCCCACCTCCCTTGCCTCCACTCCCCACCCCCCACGCTGCGATTCTGTCACTCCAATCTCCTCTGACTGCAGGAACACCATCTACTTTCATCAGGCTCTGATTTTGTTCAGGCTGCTCCTTCTGCCTGGAATGTCCCTCCTACTCATTTTTACAGATGAGTCCATGGTGGTTGAGAGAAGTTAAGGGGTCATGCAGCAAGTAAGAGCAGGACCAGCTGAGAGCCCGAATCCACCCAGGCTCCGGGCTCCTGGTCTTACTGATGATCATGGAGGTGCAGGGCCGCGGCAACTGGTCCCTCTTCCCCTGCCTTCTACTCGCCAACTCTGGGGCCTGCCTTCCCACCTGCCCCTGGGCACCTCACCCGTGTTCACTGTTTCCTCTTCCTGTCCCTCGGCCCAGCGGGGCTGGGAAGCAGGGACCTGAGCAGAGGGGGAAGGGAAACGGGGTTGAGCCCAGGGGTAACCGGACTTCCCAACTGGGTCGGTTAGGGGAGCTGGCGCACCACCGGGGGAGGGGGCCTGGAACAAGTCCCCAGGGACCCTCTAAGCCTGGGCGGGCGATGGGGGCTCCTGGAAGGAGGGAAGAAGCAGAGTGGAGGCCCCTCCTCTGCTGCCCCCTCCCTCCACCGCTCTCTCGCAACCCGAGCCGGGGGGCCTAAAAATAGCCCCCGAGGCGCAATCTGCAGCCGCCCGCCCTGGTGACCTTCTGGGTAGCGCAGGCCGAAGGCGGGCGGGCAGCAGGAAGGCAGGGCGCCGGCCCCCCACGACTCACCTGTCAGGCCATCACCTCCCCGGGTGCCCCGCCGCCCCCAGCTTGCAGAGGCCATGCAGAAAGCCCGGGGCACGCGAGGCGAGGACGCGGGCACGAGGGCACCACCCAGCCCCGGGGTGCCCCCGAAGAGGGCCAAGGTGGGGGCCGGCGGAGGGGCCCCGCCAGCCGCGCCCGGGGCGCCGGTCTTCCTGCGGCCGCTGAACAACGCGGCGGTGTTTGCCGGCAGGGACGTGCGGCTGCGGGTGGTGGTGAGCGGGACGCCCGAGCCCAGCCTCAGCTGGTTCCGGGATGGGCAGCCCCTGCCCCCGCCGGCGCCTGAGCCCAGCTGCCTGTGGCTGCGGAGCTGCGGGGTGCAGGACGCCGGCGTGTACAGCTGCAAGGCCCAGAACCAGCGGGGCCAGGCCTCCTGCGAGGCTGTTCTCACAGTGCTTGAAGTCGGAGGTAATGGGGAGGTGGGACCAGGGCCCGGCCGGGGTGGGGTGCTCAGAGGTAGAGGAGGCTGCCCAGGCCACGTGGGGGAGGTACCTGTACTGGTGCATCCCACATGCCTTCTTCCCAGGTGCCCTGGTTTCTCAGCAGCTCTGAGCCAGAAGTGCAGATCCGGAAGAAAGTGCTGGCTCCCACAGGAAGGTCAGAGGTCGAAGGTCAGCCCTTAGTAAGCAAATCGGATTTCCACTCGGGACTCTCTGGGAATTCCTTAATGGAAGCCCTCCTGGTTCCCCTATATATAGAGAGAGACCTCCTGGGGGAAGCGTATCATCTTCAGCTCCAGTGATTTAAACTTGAGACCCCTGACCCACCCCTTGCTGATATGTGAATGTCTGAGGAAGGGGGCACAGCTCCCCTGGTACAGGCTGGGATCTTGAGGGCCTGGGTCAAGCCTCCTTGTAGTCCATTGCTATGGCCAGGTTGGTGTGGTCAGCCCCAGGCTGGATGGAAGAAGCTGGAGGGTGGACAGTTATGAGCAGGTTGCATCAGGAGGTGGACTAGGGTTAGGGTTCTGTGGGTGTGCATGGAGGTGGGTGTTCAAGACTCTACATGTGAGCATGTGCTTGTGCATGTGTGTGCATGTGGGCTGAGGTGGGGTCTGGGCCATGCACAAGCAGATGTGTATGTGGGGTTGGTGTGGAAAGCCCATGGGCCAAGTCTACTTGAGGTTGTGGAGAAGACATTTAGAAAGGATAGAACAGGGATGCTCAGGGCTGGCCCTTGGGTGCCTGCCATGTTGGAGTAGACTTCTAGGCTCAGGTAGGAAGGGATGGGTGGTGGTCTGAGGCAGAAGGGCAGGGGCAGGAGCCTGGCCCAGTGCTCATGGTCCTGTCAGGCTGGAGTGGGTGCCAGGCCAGGGCCGATTCTCCTTGGGTCAGTTTGGGGGCTTCCTTTCTTATATCCTCAGCCAGTATGTCAGCCAAATGGTCCTTCTCGCGGCCAAAGACAGAGCCCTGGGCAGACTGAGCTTTGGAAAGATGGAATTCAGAGGCAGCAAGCTGCAATTGGGAGAAATGGCAAAGAGCTTGGGGGTCACAGAGTCTGTCCTGGGCATTTTCAAGTCACCCAGAAAAGCATCCCCCAGGTAGCTGTTGAGAAGAGAGACTTCTCACTCCAGCTGGATTTAGGGGTAAATCCTTGGGGGCTGGGAGGGGACACAGGTAAGAAGGATCTCAGCAGCTGGAGGGGAAAGAAGGCTCCAGGGTATAGCTGAGTCAGGGGATGTAGCTGGGGCGCAGCCTGCCTCTGTCACCATCTCCTCCCTCCCCCTGCCCCGCCTTGCCCACCCTCCTAGAGTCTCCAATGACTGGTTCCTTATTGTCCCCATAGACCAGGCCTGGGCCAGAGAGGGCCAGGGAGGGGCAAGGCTGTCTTCTCCTGGTTGGCCTAGTTATTACCTGGCCAGGTAGGGGCTCTCCTAGACTGGGGGTGGGATCAGGGGGTGGGGAGGGTCCTGGCAAAGCCCTATGCTGGGGAAGGAGTGGACTCCTTGGCGATCTTAACTCTGGACCTCTCAGGGGCTGAAAATAGAGAGTACATCTAAAAGCAAGATAGACAGATTGATGAGAATACGAATGGGGAAGAGAGCTATTACCAGGGGCTGAGAAGGAGAGTGGTGCTTAGAATGTTTGTGTAAAGCTGGAAAGGACCACAGAGAACTGCTGCTCCAAACACTTCCTTTTACAGGTAAGGAAAATGGCCCAGAGGGGAGGGAGGCCAAAGATAAACAGCTAGTCACAGCCAAGCAAGAACTAAGAATCCAGACATTCTGGCTTTGGCTCTGGGTGCTTTGTACTACCCCAGAAGTTTTTGAGGGAGGAGTCGGAGGGAGAGGGAGAGCTGTCCAGTGTGGGGGGCATAGCTGCTATATGACCTGGCCCAGGCCTGGCCTTTCTGAGGATGAGTGTGTCCTGGCCTGCCCTAGCCTCCTAAAGTGGGGAGAGGAATGGGGTGCTAGCCCCTCTGTAACCTGGGTGGCTGGGCATACCTAGACAGAGGCCAGGGGGAACAGTTTCCAGGCTGGGTTGCTTGGGTAGAAGTACAGGCCTGAGAGGCTTGGAATGCAAAAGGGGCCCTGGGTGCTGTGAGTCTGGCTTTGGGGCCTTTTGACATCCATATTAAAAGAGGACGCCTGCAATCTGGGTCATCCGTGGGTTGGAAGAGTGGTTGGGCTGCAGCAAGTCACATTTGAGAACTTTTTCATACCAGTGCAATCTTCATCCCCAAAGCAGCCTTATTATTAATTGGTAATAATTCTTAGTAGCCACTTATAATAAAATGAATAGGTGCCGTTTTTTAATTGCTATAATGTGGCAGATAATGTGCTCTCATTTACTATGATTTGATATATCATTTAAGTTTCACAGCAGTCCTGGGGAAACTGAGGCCCAGAGGGATTAAATGACTTGTCCTGTTTGTACAGACAGAAGGTAGCAAAGCAGAGATCAAAGGACCATGTGCTTTACTGTCACACTAATCCCACAGGATTTGGGTGGAGATGGGGCTTTGCTTTGGTAATGCTGGGGACTGACTGGTGGGTCTGGCTTCCTCCCCATCTTTCTGTCCGATCCCCCACCCCCACCCCAGCCTCTGCCCAGTGACAGTTCCTGAGTCAGGGCAGCTGGGGAAGCAGTTTGGCATTTCTTAGACTCACTCACGGAAATCAACAGCAGGAAGACTTCAGGGTACTCCAGGAAGCCAGTGGCCAAGCAAGGACCTGGCTGCAGAGGGAAGGAGGCAGCTTCCTGGCTGGGATTGCCATCTGGCTTGGCAAGACGGGTGATGCTAAGGTTCCTGGCACTACTGAGGCCTGAGATGCTAGCTCAAGGATGGCAGAATATTGGCATGGCTCTGAGAGGTTGAGGCCCTGAGGAGATGAATGGGTTGCAGGCTGGAGAGTGTGGAAGATGTGAAATAGGGGGTGGTAGGCAGCATAGAAATAAGGAAAGAGTAGAAAACAAAGAAGGTGAAGATGGTGGAATGCAGGATACCTGTAGAATTTTTAACATGTATAAAGAAAGCCCTTTCTTTTACCTGATCTCACTGAATCATTTAATCTTCCAAGCCCTGGAGGACTATTATGACCATTATACATATGAGAAAACTTGGGCTCAGAGAAGAAATTTACCCAGTGGCTAGTATAAGGTGGCAGAGCCAGCACTGGAAGCCAGGTCTCTGGGTCTGGGGCCATGTTGCCTTTGGGAGTAGAAAGAGAAGCATGGGAAGACTAAGTAAAGGATCTGTTGCCATAACCAACTTTCCCCTGTCAAAATCCCCAAACCCATCTCTGGTCCAGTCTCCAAGACAGGTGGGCATCTATCTCTTTCAACACATCAGGCTCCCACCTACATTGGCCCAGGAGCTCTGTGCAAATCAAGTGACCAGAGCAAGTGCCAACCTCAAAGCTTAGGGCATGTTTGATGATGCTCACCATGTTTGTTTGTTGGAGGTTTCAAAGTCAAGGTCTGAAGACTCTGGGGTCAATCAGAGAGGTCAAAAGCCAACAAATGGAATGAACCATTCCTGGGGACTTGAAGGCATGGAATGGAAGGGTTAGAGCTAGGGAGAGAAGGCCAGTTTAGGCAAGAGGAAGGAGGGGAATACATCAGAACATGCACCGACAAATAATCTGCATTCATCATCTTTTTCACTTGGAATCTGCAATTTATAATGTCTGGATGAAAATCCAGGAGGAAACTAATATGGAGTTGGGAATGTGTATAGAGGTTGTCACCATCCGTTCAGTCTAGTGACCAGTGGCAGGCCGAGACCCTGTGGGGGAGAGGAGGAGAGGCCAGAGTGGGAGCAGTGAGGAGCCCTGGGAGGGAGGAGAGAGGGGAGCAGCGAGGCCCCAAGTCAGCCAGACTCTTTCCTGAAGCCAGGCCAGGATCTTTCAGGAAGGTCCTGAATGGAATAGGGAGATGGTTACCCCAAGTACCACTTGCCTAGCTGTCTTCCTGGAAAAAGGTCCGGGTGTGGACAGAGAATGAAAGAGGGCTGGCTGGCTGGAGCTCTTCCAGGATGATTTACTCCCCTCACCCCCACTCCCCTCATCCTCTCCCCCACCCCATCTCTACCATATGCACCCCCCGTATTTATTGAGTGCCTACTATGTGCCAGCCCCTGTTCTAGATGCTTAGGATACATCAACAGAAAATAAAACAGACCAAAATTCCTGCCCTCCGGGAGATTACATTCAAGTGAGAGGACACAGACATTTACTAAATGTAATAATGAGTAAAATTAAATAGCATGTCAGAAATACAGAGCAGGGTAAACAAGGGAAGAGAAGGGAGAAACTGAAACACGAGGCGGGAAAGAGAGGAGGCAACGGGGAGGGAAGGGAAAGTGGATATGTCTGGCTCAGAGGAGGGTCTGTGTGAGACATTGGGCAAGGCAGCAATGGCCTGGGTTTTCTTTGTTGAAGGGGAAATGCTGGCTGGGCAGAAATTGGAAGACTGGGTTTGGGGAAGTAGCAGGGGGGCACAGCTGCCAAGGCATGGGGAAAGGAGGGGGGTGGCAATCCAGGGCTGGCCAGGGGAGGCCCACCCTGACAGCAAGTCCCAGGGCGATGCAGGCCCAGGACAGGAACACAGAATCCTGCAGGCCCCAACTCGGCCCAGCTGTCCCGTCACTCACACCCGCTACCCATTGGTTATTTTTGCTACGGAATGTGCCAGCCCCTTGGATTCTCCTGGAGAACAGGGGCTCAAGTTACCCCCTGTCCTCTCCCCACTCAGCTACCCCATCTGTGAGTGGGTGTGTTTGGGGGGTGGGCAGGGAAAGCACCTGTAGGTGTCCAGGGTCCTCTGGCTGAAACTGGTGTGGACACACGTGTGTACCCTCTTGGTGCACGTCCTTGTGCATGTGTCTGTACATGCCACATTTGCCTCTAGGGGTCTGGGAGAAGGGGCCACCTGCAGAATGTACAAGACATGACCTTCAACTTTAAACTATAGGGGCCACAAATTCAAATGACTTCAGGGGCCACGTAGGAACTGTAAATGAGTGAGGTGTTGCTGTCAAGGAACTGGAGCATGCCTGCCCCACACAAAACATCTTACAGGCCAAACAAAGCACATCAGTCTGCACCTGTATTTATGTTAGACCCAGGCTTAAAGGGAGAAAGTCAGGAACCCACTGGCCAATCAGCACGTGTGGCTTTAGGGCACAGTGGGGTCAATAACCCAGTCAGAGGGCTGGGGTTAGAATTCTGGCTCCTCCAATTATTGTCGATGCGGCCTTGGTTAAGTAACCTCTCTGTGCCTCAGTCTCCCCCTTGTTGTCAGGTTTTAAATGAGTGTATTCATATCCAAAGCTTAGCACAATGCCGGGTGCATAGTAAGCATGCAGTCAGTGTTACTAATAATTACTTAATAGTCACAGCTTGGAAACTAGGCACTACCTGGGCATGTGGGATGGGAATTCGGATCTGGAGGCCACGTAGAGTCACAGAACCTGTGTGACTGGCTAAGTGATCAGACTTCTTGGAGCCTCAGTCGCTTTGTCAGTTAATTGGGCAGGGGCATGCTCCTAAGGGTTTCAAGGTCACAAGGTGGTTATGAATGGATATCATTTATACAATGTCCGGCACGTAATAAGTGCTAAAGAAACAGACGTGTAATGATTTGTTTGGGGGGTAGAATTGTGTGTATGCACAAAATAGTTTGATGAGTCCAGCTTGTGAATGAGAAGGTAGGGTGAACCTGTGGATAACAGGAGTACCTCCGGGCACCTGAGCAGAGGTGTGTTACTGTGTGTGCGCATGTGTGTGGATGCTGAGGCACAGGGAAAGAATAACCACACTGGAAAAACTCCGGCTCTCTCTGGTTTTCCTGAGGAGCCTGGAGCTTTTCATGCCCTGGGTCCCGTTAGCAAGGAGCCACCACCTGGGACCCTGGAGGTATGTGTGACCTAGGTGCCCCCACCTTTCCCCCGCGCCCTGCGGCGTGTCAGGGCTGTGGCGAGATGGGTAGTGCCCGGCACCGGGTGCGTGTGTGCATGTTTGTGGAGTGAGCAAGCCGAGATGCTGCTGACCCTCTGGAGCGGCCCGTGGGCAGGGGTGGGGGTGGCGAGGAAGCCACGCTGGGCTGCCAGGGAGCGAATGATTTCAATTAGGAGCCACTGCAGCCTTCCCTGTGCCTCAGTTTCCCCACGTGCCCAGGTCCCGGGAGGCAGACGAGGGGTGGGGGTGCGGGGCTCCCAGCGTGGGCACGTGAGTGGTGGTCGGGCTGGGCGGCAGGTGAGCGCCGCCCCAGGGGGCGCAGGGGAGGGAAGGGGCGCCAAGTGGGGTGCAGGAGGGCGTGGGAGGGGCGGGCTCTGGGCGCCGCCGCAGCCGCCGCCGCCTTACCCTCGCGCGGGCTCCCGAGGCCGGGAGGCTCCTTCCGCCTCCCGCGCCGCTTCCGCCCGCCCCCCGGCTCGCCCCCGGCCCCGCCTCCGACTCCGCCCCGCCCCCGCCCGTCCCCTCCTCGCCCGGCCGCGGCCCGGCCCCCTCCCCCGCCATGAAGAAGCTGTGGGTGAAGAAGCGTTTCCAGGTGAGGGCTCCGGGGGCGGGCGGCGCCGGGAGGGGCAGAGAGGGCCGGGCGCCCTGGAGGGAGGGCGGGTCGCCGCGGCTGGGCCCCGGGGGAGGGGGCGCTGGGAGACGCGCCTGCCCCACCCGCGCCCCGCGGAGGGCGGCTGTCCGGGTGCGCTCCGAGGGCTCCTCGACCTGCGTCCTGAGCGCTCAGGCCCCTGCCCACGCTGAAGGGCGGCAACCCCCCGTTACCCTCCCCACCCCCGTCACCCGCAGTCCCGCGACCACTGCGGGAGGCCCCCGCCGCAGCCTTTGGCGTGGAGCGCCCACTGGCTCCTTGGCCATCTCGTCTTCTCTCGCCGTTGTCCGATCCCGTCCCCAGCCCCCCGCCCGGTTTTCCCCAGCCCCCTACTCTGGAGCCTTCCATCTCCCCGAGCTCCCGAAAGCAACGCACACGGATCCGCGCTGAGCTCAGTGAATTCTCCCAGCTCTGCCCTGTCCGCCGCATACCAGGGCCTCCTTTCTGTATTTATGAGGCTCCGGCCCTTTGGGGGACCTTGCCCTCTGCCCCCCATCACCCTTCCCCCGCCCTCTGGACACTTTTCCCACGTATCTGCCCTCCCTGCATTGGGAATCTGCGTCCTCTCCCTACATCCCCCACTCATGCTGAGTGCCCTTCCCCCACCCCTTCTCTACCTGGGCCGACTACCCTGACTCCTCTCCTCTCTCTCTGGGGGTGGTGCCTGGGTCCCAGTCTTCCCAGCGTCATGTCCAGCCTGGAGCCCCAGCGTTTGACCCAAAGCCTTGCTGTCCTCCCCTCCTTGCTCCCCTGGGTAGCCTGGAGCTCCAGCTGGGAGGGCTGAATGGGAAGGGAGATGTCCCCCATGGGAAAGTTGGCAGCCCTGACTCTGTCCATCCCCTGATTTCTGCTTGATATAGCAGGTTTGGATGAGAGGTATAGGTGTTCAGGGGTGAGCCTCCCCCTCAACAACTCACTCTGGCTTTTCTCTTTCAGAAAACCGGCCACTCCCGCCGGGCCTTTGGCCGACTCACCCATGGTGCGTGGACCATGGCCTCCCTGTTCTAGCCCATGCCCATTCCTCCTCTTGGTCCATGGCCCTTCATGAGGCCCCAAGGCCCTGAAGACCACCCATGAAACAGTCCAGATACACACCCTCACTCACCTACCCACCTACCCACCCACCCAAAAAAGCCCCTGGTGCCCTGCAGCTGAGAGAGGGCCTAGCAATGAGAACAGGGGGAGGAGGTGGGTGGTCAGCTCTCCCCACCATGGGCCTGGGCTCACTGTTCCCTGTCCGTGGGGCAAAGGTGGGCATGGGGGAGGGGAGTGGTGAGCTCACTGCCCTCGTTTGGCAACCAGTACATGGCCCCTGGTTCCCATGGCACCCATAAGGAAACTGAGGCACAGAACTTGACAGAATCTGGGAAAGCTGAAAATATGCCCAGGAAACTAGCCTAACTGCTGAGCATTTTTGAGGCCCATTCAGCAGTACAGGTGACAGGCAAATGGGGGTTGGTATGTAAGGGGTCAAAGCACAATGCAAATCTGGTGACAGGGGCTGACCCCTAATGAGAGAGGTGTGAGGTCTGTGGCTGAGAACAAGCAGGTGTGTGTGTGTGTATGCATGTGTGTGTGTGCATGCTTGGCCAGTGGGAACACAGGTTGTGGATACCTGCAAGCACCAGTAAGTACCGAGAGTATCAGAATCGCTGGTGAATACCCAGCAAGGTCTGTGGGAACCCAATGGGAACCCACAGGCCACTAGAGAATGACAGGCACTTTGTCCATCCCAGGTGTCTCCCTTCCTCCACCCCTGCCCCCACAGTGCATCTCTGGGCACTGGGTACCCTCGTGACCCCTGTGTCCTGCCTCCCCACCATGCCCTACCCCACAAACGCTCTGATAACAGTCTGTCCCTGTCTCTCTCCTGCTGCTCCTATGGAAGCGAAGTTTTCCGCTCCTGCAGAAAGCAAAGTTACGGTAGGAAACTGGCTCCTGCCCTGGCCCTCCACGCCCCCTCTGCCCCTGCCGGGCCCTAGCCACTCCTCACCCTGCCTCAGCCGTACCCTGATTTGCTCCTGCTGGTCTAGGGTACAGGATGGGCTGGTGGCGTGCCCTGAAAGTATGACTCTGAGGTGATCCCCCCTTTGTTCCTGAAGGACTGGAACTCAGAATTTAGAGCCTTGGAAACTGTGACCTTGTTGTTTGGGGGGCTGCACAGGGACTCAAGCTATCATTGAGAAGGGGAGGAGGCTGAGGGAATAAGACCTGGGAGATCAATTCAGTGTCTGGGAGAGGGGACCATGGCCTCGAGGGCTCCAAGGAGGCAAGGGTCAGTAGTCAGGGGCTCAGAGATGGAGCCAGGGCCTTGGCATGGGATGGGGTTCCCCAGAGCAGCCCAGGATGGGTGGAGCCAAGGGGGGGAGAAGACAGGATGCTGGAAGCCCTACCAGTGGCAAGATGGAGCCTGCTGGGGGGCAGGCAAGGCAGCTGGGGAAGAGTTGGAGGCAGAGGGAGGAGGGCACTGCCCACACAGACCCCTTTTTCCCCAGACTCGGAGACGGGTGAGGATGACATCAGCAATGTGCAAGGGACCCAGCGCCTGGAGCTTCGGGATGACGGGGCCTTTAGCACCCCTACGGGTGAGCTATCTGGGGTGCTCAAAGAACAGGCAGGCGGGCTTCCCACAGTAGGTGCCTGGGCCTGATGGTGCTCCTTTCTCTAGGGGGCTCTGACACCCTGGTGGGCACCTCCCTGGACACGCCCCCGACCTCCGTGACAGGCACCTCTGAGGAGCAAGTGAGCTGGTGGGGCAGCGGGCAGACGGTCCTGGAGCAGGAAGCGGGCAGCGGGGGTGGCACCCGCCGCCTCCCGGGCAGCCCAAGGCAAGCACAGGCAACCGGGGCCGGGCCACGGCACCTGGGGGTGGAGCCGCTGGTGCGGGCATCTCGAGCTAATCTGGTGGGCGCAAGCTGGGGGTCAGAGGATAGCCTTTCGGTGGCCAGTGACCTGTACGGCAGCGCGTTCAGCCTGTACAGAGGACGGGCGCTCTCGATCCACGTGTAAGTAACGGCCTGACATGGGCCTGCACCGTCCCACCTCACCCCGCTGTCCTGCTCTGCCCCTCACTGCTCCAGGCCTCCACCGACCATCTCACCTGCGCTCCCAAAGCCACCACCATGCATCTTTCTGTGTGCTTCTCTACCCCCGCCCCCAACTGCTTCCACTCCTGGCCCCCCGTTTCCCACTCCATCCTCTCACACTGCTCCATCCGCCTCCTCCCATCACCACCCACATCCTCCTGCTCCCACCTGTCCTGGCTCCCCTTGCCATCTGCACTGTCTCATGGACCCCTCCGTCCCTTCCTTGGCTCTTCCAAGATCTCCAGTTTCCCAGGGGCCCTCTCCCGCCTCACCCATTCAGGCTCCAGTTGTCCCCAGGATCCCCCCACCCTCGGGGGCCCCCTCCGTGCCTGCTGTCTCAGCAGCTGCTGCCTTTTTCATCTCTGCACATTCCTGTTCCCATGTGGGCCTTTTACTGGGAGAACGGAACCTTTCTGCACGGCAGCTCCCGGGAGAGCAGGAGAGAGGAAGGGAGCGAGCAAGACGCAACCAGGAGAGAGAAGAGAGCGAGGTGGTCAGGGGGCAGACGGGGCAAGGGGTCTGGGAAGGCAGGAGGAGGTTGTGGGGTGTGTGGGAAGCAGGGGGCTGGGGGAGGGAAGGCATGGGGACTGGGGACTGGGGCGGAGGTAGAGGGCTGGAGTGATGGAGGCAGAGGGCGAGTGAAGGGAAGACCTTGTGGGAAACACCCGAGGGTGGGGTGGAGGATTGTCCTGGGGTGGGGGTGGGGGGAGCTGTAAGGAGCGGAGGTCTTGGAGTGAGGCACTGGAGCCATTTTTGGAGATTTGGAGGCTGGCAGATAGATACAGGAGGGAGTGCTATCGCAGAAGAGGGGAGTGGCTGATGACAGGTATTGGGGGGCATTTGGGGAGCTGATAGGGGGCCTGATTTGTGATGGAGATGGGTGTGTGTGGGAGGTACCATCATGGAGAAGAAAAAAGGGGCCCAGTGGGAGAGGCCGTTTTCAGAATGGGTAGAGGGGCTAGGAGTGGGCAGGGGAGAAGGCAGGGACAGGGGCAGGCTCCCTTGCTTTATTTGATGGCATTAACCAGGTGCCCCTGTGCCCTGGACTTGCCTTTTCCTTCCCTGCCTTTCTTTCCCAGGCCCCAGCCAGAGCCTGGAGTTGCTATGGCAACTTCCGAGAAACCCATTTCCTTAGTAATGTCTGCCGTACAGAGGCTGGCCTGGAGCTGGAAGCTGCCAGCAGAGGCCTCCTCTGCTGTCCTCAATTTCTCTCCAGGCCCCACCCAGTTCCCAGAGGCCATCGCTCAGGGTATCTGCTGCCCCTGCCCCAGAGGAGACCCTGCCTCCCTGAGGTGCTGGCCGAGATTCTGCTTCCTCTGGGCCTTCTGTATTGCTGCCCTTCCCGCCCCCAGCCAGTCAGAGGTGGGGTTTGGGAACTGGGTGGCTGACCATCCTTACACTTAGGCACCTTGAGAACTTCTGCTCGTGGGTGACACCCTACGCTTTCTCCTCCCTTCTGTGCCCACAGAAACCTAGATATTTTTGAGGGAACCAGGACTCAGCAGTCAGACTACCAGGGTTTCCCTCCTAGCACCAACCATTTCCTGGCTGTGTCACCTCTTTAAGCCTCAGTCTCTTCATCTGTAAATAGGGGTAATAACAGTTCCTATCTCAAAGGTTTGTTGCAAGGATTAAATGATGCAATGCATTTTAAGTGCTTAGTACATGCCTGGCACACGGGAAGTACTCAATGAGCCATTTCACAAATTTTTATTAAGCTGCCTCTAATGTGTCAGGTATGATACTTATTCCTTTTTCATGCTAATCTTTGTTTAATGAACCGCCCCCCCCCCAGGGCCCAGATGGGAGAAACTGAGGCACCAGAGCCCTGTAGGTGGGAGGGTGCGGTACCCAGGGCTGACCAGCTCTTTCCCTCTTCCCTCCTCCCACACCGAATTCAGGTCCTCTTGGTAGCTACTTCTGAGCACACCCCTGTGGGGTACTTCTGTGCTTCTCAGAGGGGTTTCCAAGGACTTCTCAGGGGGGTTTCTTCGGGTGGGACAGGTTGATCACAGGGAGTTGGAACCTGAGTATCCTAAGCCCCCCGCCCTCAGCTGCCACATGCTATGTCCTATCAGCTGGTGATGGTGTAAGGATGGGCTCAGAGATCCTTGTAAGTGCCAGGCAATCACCGGGATGGGGCGTGTGCCTTATAGAAGAGGCAGTTGCTGTTCTTCTAGGAGCCTCAGTGAAGGGGGTGTGTCCCGCTGGATGGGCAGGGGTGTGGGGGCCAGCTGGGGGCAGGAATGAGTGGGAGGCTGCATTCCCAAAAGGGCCCCGCCCCACCCGACCCTCCCTTCTTCCCTCACCACTTCATCCTTTGGGTCCAATGCCTCATTCTTTTCTCTCTCTCTCTCTTTCACGCTCAGTTTTGTTTCTGCTGTTTCCCAGCTTCCTGGGCTGGGGAGAGGGGCTGGCCAGAGCCCCTAGGGCTGAGTCTGTACGGACCCAGCCTCTAGCCCAAGCTTCTGGTGCCAGAGCCGGCAGCCTCTCTCCCCCCAGCACCTGCTCTGGCTGTGCCCTCCTCTTGGGGGGAGGCAGGAGGGACTGGACCATGTCACCCCCAAGCCTGCCCAGCATGCCCCACCACCCAGTTCCTGTCCTAAGCTGAGGGTCGAGGAGGGGAGACCCCCTAAATCGTCTACCCCTCTCCATCTTGGTTCTGCAGCAGCGTCCCTCAGAGCGGATTGCGCAGGGAGGAACCAGACCTTCAGCCTCAGCCGGCCAGCGAAGCCCCGCATCGCGCGGCCCCACCACCTCCCTCCAAGTCCGCGCTGCTCCCCCCACCTTCTCCCCGGGTGGGGAAGAGGCCCCCGCCGGGACCCAGCGCCCAGCCCCCGGCCACCCCCACTTCACCCCACCGGCGCACTCAAGAGCCCGTGCTGCCCGAGGACACCACCGCGGAAGAGAAGCGAGGGAAGAAGTCCAAGTCGTCTGGGCCTTCGCTGGCGGGCACAGCGGAGTCCCGGCCCCAGACGCCACTGAGCGAGGCCTCGGGCCGTCTGTCCGCGCTGGGCCGCTCGCCCAGGCTGGTGCGCACCGGCTCCCGCATCCTGGACAAGCTGCAGTTCTTCGAGGAGCGAAGGCGAAGCCTGGAGCGTAGCGACTCGCCGCCAGCGCCCCTGCGGCCCTGGGTGCCCCTGCGCAAGGCTCGCTCGCTGGAGCAGCCCAAGTCCGAGGGCGGCGCTCCGTGGGGCACGCCCGGGGCCTCGCAGGAGGAGCTGCGGGCGCAGCGGGGCAGCGTGGCGGAACGGCGCCGCCTGTTCCAGCAGAAGGCGGCCTCGCTGGACGAGCGCACGCGGCAGCGCAGCCCGGCTTCAGACCTCGAGCTGCGCTTCGCCCAGGAGCTGGGCCGTATCCGCCGCTCCACGTCGCGGGAGGAGCTGGTGCGCTCGCACGAGTCTCTGCGCACCACTCTGCACCGCGCCCCGTCCCCACGCGAGCCCGGCGAGCCCCCACTCTTCTCTCGGCCCTCTACCCCCAAGACCCCAAGAGCCGAGGGCCCCGCCGTCGCCCAGACGCCCCCTCCGAGCGTCGCGGGGAGGCCTGGGGATGAGGCGGGGAGGCCCCGCAGCCGCGGGCCGGCGGGCAGGACGGAGCCGGGGGAAGGCCCGCAGCAGGAGGTTAGGCGCCGGGACCAGTTCCCGCTGACCCGGGGCAGAGCCATTCAAGAGTGCCGGAGTCCGGTGCCGCCCCTCGCCGCAGATCTCCCCGAGACCAGGACGAAAGCCCCTCCGGGTCGGAAGCGGGAGCCCCCGGCGCAGGCCGTGCGCTTCCTACCCTGGGCCATGCCCGGCCAGGAGGGCGCTGCAGTGCCCCAGACCTTGGAGAAGAACAGGGCAGGGCCTGAGGCGGAGAAGAGGCTGCGCAGAGGGTCGGAGGAGGACGGGCCCTGGGGAGCCTGGGACCGCCGAGGGACCCGCAGCCAGGGCAAAGGTCGCTGGGCCCGGCCCACCTCTCCTGAGCTAGGTAAGGCCGCAAGGAGTGCTGAGAAGGTGCCAGGACCTGGTGGTGGGGTGGGGCGCGGGGCAGGGGGTTTGAAGAGGCTGAGACTGCTCTGGCAGAGCATCCACTTTACCCTGGGTTTCTGGGGCAGTTTCAAGGTTCCAATTTGTCAGGGAAGGGGTGGACACAGGCTCGAGTGTGAGTGGAGGATTGTGTTAGAACCTTCCTGCTGGTAAGGCACAGAGTGTGAACATGTTATGGTGGAGACTGGGTGGGGCTGAGGTGTGAGCAAAGTCTGGGGCCTAGGAGCCTGCTGTAGGTCTCCTGGGTCTAGTGGCCTTCTTGGCTGTTGGCCAAAGACCAGGTGTGTGGGGACGCACTGGTGGGAACTTGAAGGAGCCCCTCCTCACTCCAACCCCTCCATGGGCGAGTATGAGATGGTAGTAGGTCTCGGTGCACGTACACTTGTCGAATCTCTGCTACAGGAAGCTTTGGGCCAACCAATTCTGCCCTACAATTTCCTCCCTGTTGCTGCACCATCCCCTAGTCCATCCTTGGCTGCTAAGATCTGACCCAGCTTCCCCTTTCTAGCCTCTTCTCTCCTGTCCTTGTGTCACTGCACCATGTAACTGACTGTGCTAGTCTGTGTGTGGTCTCCCTACCTTCCCATGCGATGCCCTAATGTCCCTGCCCCCCTGCTAACTCCTGCTCATCCTCAACCTGGGACCCATCTCTTGGAGAGAGGCAGAGGAAGCCATCCCTGATGCGCTTCGACTTTCAGCTGCTTCCAAAAGCAACATGCCGCTACCCACTGCCCTCGTGAGACCCTGTCAGCATCTCTTTCGTTGCACTTACCATCCTGTATTTTTCTTTATTTTCCATGTAGGAATTACCACTTCAAAATCTTTTGAGATGATTAGACGCTTGTCCATCGTCCTACTAGCAACCGTTATTGCACACACACAGTCATGTAGCAGGGCTTGTGTTAAGGAGGCCCTTGGGGATGTTAACTCTTTTTAATCTGTATGTCAACTCTGCAAGGTGTTGGGTTTTATCGGTTCCATCCTACAGATAACCAAACTGAGGTTCTGAGTGGTTGTCTAATTTGCCCAAGGTTATATAGCTAGAAAGCTGCAGAACTGGGTTCTCACTGCTCCTTTGGCTGCCTACAATGCCCTCTAGTTTATGGAATGTCAGAATTGGAAAATACCAGAGATCATGACACTGGCATTGTATGACCTCTTTGCATATGAGTATCTGGTAAGCAGGGACTGCATCTTACTTCCTATCATATCCCTGGTACTATCTCGGTACCTGGTATGCAGTAGGTGCAGTGTTACTTTTCGGGGAATGAAGGAATCAAAGCCCATTTTCACAAGGCCTCTCAGACCGCTGCAGAACCCAGCTGCTGCTCCCTCTTTTGATTCTGTTGGCATCTTGCTCACTTCACTAATTTGACAGTTCACCACGTGTTGCCCTGTGATACCGCTATTATTGCTGAAATCTTGGGTTGCTATCAGCTTGCCCTCTGTTGTCTTTTCTTCTCAGCTAGACTTTAAGCTTTGGAAGCTTGTTAAGTTCTCATGTCCCTCAAAGTGCCTTGCATGGGGCCTGGTATAACATACACAATGACCAATTTATAAAAAGACACATACAGCCCAGCCCCCGCCTTCCTCCAGAATCTGACATTCTGATGTGGATAAAGTTGAAGAGCAGCCTAACCATTGTGGGATTGCAGCTACCCTGTTCTATTTGAGGACCCCTGTCCTGTCTTTCTTCCCTGTCTTAGGATATGCAGGAGAGAGAACCCTCCCTTCCCCAACAGTCGCCATCTAGAAGCCCCTCTCTCTGGGTTTGGCTCCCTAGGCTGTGGGGCTCCCCCTGCGTCATCCCCACATAGGGGCCATGTCCCCTAATTCTATCACCTGTGGCTCCACAGAGTCTTCCGATGACTCCTATGTGTCAGCCGGGGAAGAGCCCCTGGAGGCCCCCGTGTTTGAGATTCCACTGCAGAAGGTGGTGGCGGCACCAGGGGTGGACGTGCTGCTCAAGTGCATCGTCACTGCCAACCCCCCATCCCAAGGTGAGCGTGGGTTGGGGCCAGGCTGGGGTCAAGGTTGGGCATGGGTGGGTGTGTGCAACAGGGAGGGGGAGATTTGTCTCTCCCTGTTTCCCCCAGAATCCTCTGCAGGAAGGACAGGGGAAGGGGGCAGATTGTCCTGACTCCTGGGTATGTGTTAGGGGAGATTTCTCAGGGTCCCTTGGGAGAGGGGAGGGCAGGCCTGGGCTTCTGTGAGTGCGGGAGATTCCTCAGGATTTCCTAGGGTCCAGCTTCTGTGCGGTGAGCTGAGAGAGGAAAGAATGTCCCCCACAGGCCCCCGTTGGCCATGGTGAGCTGGTTCTCCCCCTGCCTTCCCACAGTGTCCTGGCAGAAGGATGGGTCAGTGCTGCGAAGTGGTGGCCGCCTTCTCATCCGGGCTGAAGGTGAGCGGCACACTCTGCTGATCAGGGAAGCCCGGGCAGCCGACGCTGGGAGCTATATGGCTATCGCCACCAACGAGCTGGGCCAGGCCACCTGTGCTGCCACACTGGCTGTGAGACCTGGTAGGGAGCCCGTCGAGCTGGGGGCTGGGTCAGGGTGAGCAGTGACCCTTCCCTGTGGTTCTGAGGCCATGCCTCCCCCACACCCCTAGGCTGCCCACTCCTAGCCTGGAGCTCAGCTTGCAACCCCTGTGCACAGTCTCTGTGTTGGCTGCTCTGATGAAAGCACTTTAAATTCCCAAGGCAGGTACCAGGCTGGCCAATTCATGGAGTCAGCGAAGTCTGTCTTACACATCTTCTAAATGCCATCATCTCAAGCTCATTTCCCTGAACAGGGTCCTGTACGGAAAGCAGATTGTCTTTGAGTCTCTCAGGAAAAAGAACCTCCCAGCTCCAAAGGCTCCAGAGCCACCAGGAGCCTCCTGAGGTCATTTCCTTTCTAGGACAGACCCATGCAGTAAGAAGAGATGCTTTCAAATGCATCAGCCCCACCCCTGCTCCTTCGATTGAACCCCAAACCTTAAAGAGGGCACAGCTGAGAACAACTCTGGGGAGATGGGAGTTACTGAGGCTGCCTTTTCTATTTTTGTGAAAGCCCTTACTTGGTGTCAGACTTCCTTTGGGTTTAAGCCCAGTTTCTTTCTGGTTCAGGCAGGCTGGCCCTGTATCAGCAGTGGGCTGGCCCACTCAACTCATTCAGGCGGCTGGACCTGACAGGGTGCTGGGTCCTGGGCAGTGGGTGGGAAGCGGTGGCAGGGGGTGGGGGTGGGGTGAGGGTGGGGTGGTGGTGGTGGAGAGAGAGGGTTACAGAAGGAGAAGACTCAGAATCACCCTTCAAGGATATTATAGCTGAGTGACCAAATCTAAGGTCAATGGACAGTGCAGGGCAGATTTAATCCCATGCCTAGAGCGGTGGAGCAGTCTACCTGCGTTCTGGGATATCAGGACGGAGAGCCCTCGGGGGAGCAAGCACTCCTGGAGAAGCCAAGGCTTTCTCTGGGCCCTGAAGGAGGCTGGGATTTAGAGCAGCAGGAGGAGGGGCAGCACGTGCCAGGAGGGGGAACGACACAGACTGTCCTTGTCCCTCTCTTTTGCTAAGCACCGCAGGAGACAAGACGACAGAGCCTGTCTGCCCTGGTCCCGGGGCCTTGGCACCTTCGCGGTTAGGGAGCTCTTTGTGGAGTCTGTCTGGGTCCCTGTCCTAAGTTAGATCCTTTTGGTTGCACCTGGGTGGCTTTGAGGAGTGACAGGTCTTCATCTTCCTTAGTTTATGTCACTCTCCAGGCACCCGTGTTTTAGGCTCTTTCCTTCTCACCCCCACCTCGCTGAATCACACCCATCCCTCCACCACAGGCTTCCGTCCTTCTGTCACCTCTGGGATCTGGCCTCTGACTCAGCTCCCAGCTCCCCTTGGGGGGCCCAGGCCTGGTTCCAGGACTCTGGTCGATACCTGGCTTGGGCTGGGATTTGGTGAGGGGAGGGCGGCGGGGGCTGCCCCAATCCTGGCTCAGGGCCATTTGGGAGCCTTTTAAGGTTGGGAAGGAGGCTTGGGGCAAGGCAGCTGTCAGCACTTGACTTTGGGGGAGGGC
The DNA here is from genome assembly GCF_015220235.1 of Choloepus didactylus. Classification (NCBI taxonomy): domain Eukaryota; kingdom Metazoa; phylum Chordata; class Mammalia; order Pilosa; family Megalonychidae; genus Choloepus; species Choloepus didactylus. The sequence goes on from NC_051315.1 coordinate 112,471,854, forward strand.
GGGGGTGGGGGATCTGTGTTCACTACCTCCCTGCGCTTGTTTCCTCATTTGTAAACCAGAGATAATTACACCGTCCTCACGGGTGAAAGCGAGCGTGTGAATGAGCTTTATGAACTGTAAAGCGGTAGACAAATGTTAGTTGTTAGCCTTATTAAGGGGTGTGGGGTACACGCGAGCTCAAGTATCCATGAGGCGCTGGGAAGCCCCTTTTTTCTGCTCTGCTCTTTCTTCTGTTCCTTGAGGACTCTGCTTCTGCCCTTACAAAGCCCACAGTCCCCAGCCCCTCCATAGTTTCCAGACCCCGTGTCCTCTCCTAGCATTACAGCAAGAGCACAGCCCCCAGCAGCTCCCAGCAGCCAGGCCGGCTCCAGGGCCCTGGGGGCGGGCATGTGGGTCCAGGCTTGGCTCCGCTCTCGGTGGAGGAAGCTGCCTTTCTTACCCTACAAGGCACTGTTTGGTCCAGAGCGGCTTGATGGGGGCCAGTGGACCCGGAGTGCAGCGGGGGTGGGTGGAACCAGTGGGTGGCACAGACATTTGGCAAGGGAGGGGTCCCACACCTGGAGTCTCTAGGGAGTGGGAGGGGCGGGGCTAGGAAGTGTCCGGCAGTGTGGGTGCTGGGGAGTGGGGTGAAGGGCAGGTAGAGGGAGGGGGGTATGTGGTGTCTGATGAAAGAGGCCTGCATGGAGCTGCCTTCCTTTCTTGCTCCCCATCCTACTAGTGCCTCGGTAACCGGGGCTGGGTGCCCACCCAAACAGGCCTGCTTTTGAGAGTCCTCAGATCTCAGTTCCTGGTTGGGTACCACGGTAACCAGGAAAAGGGTCACTGGGGAGTTTTTTGGGGGTGTGAGTCTCACCAGCTCCCACAACCCCACCCCAGCCCTTGATCTCCCCCCACTCCCTACCCCACGAAGTGACTCTGCTGAGACCACAGCGGTTCTCCCAAAGGGTGTGTGTGTGTATGTGTGTGTGTGAACTGGGGCCAGTGGTGGTTGGGAGTATGAGAAGTGTGCTTAACTGAAGTCTCCTCGGCTGCTGCCCGCAGTCATGACACAAGCGTTTATTGAGTGCTGACTGGGTGCCAGGTGCTCCATCTCTCCAAACACTTGCTTCTGTTTGGAGAGTGCCGTGTACTTTTTCCAAGCCCATTAACCTCTCTTTCTTTGGGCTGCATTGTGCCATATAGATCCCTGCAAAGGACCTGTGACAGGTTGTGGTATTCCCATTTTACAGATGGAAAAACAGAAACCTTTATTGAGCATCTGTAATCTGCCCAGGAATGTCATAAGCCTCGTGTGTTTTGGGGTGGTAGTAATAACCACACGTGGAACAAGGGAACAGTATGGTTGGCAGAGCAGAACAGGGTGACCCATCTCCAACCTGCTTCCTGTGCACCTGCCCGTGCGGATCGGGCTGTCCCATTCCATCCACCCTGGTGAGGCAGGTTCTCTTATGAGGCCCACGTTTCAGATGAGGAAACTGGGACTTGGAAGGCTTTGGTAAATTGACCCAGAGCGGTGCTGATCTATCTTTCTGTGATGAGGGAAATGTTCTCTATGTGCACCGTTCAATGGGGCGGCCAACTAAGCACGTGAGGCTCCCAGACACTTGAAATGTGATTGGGCATCCATTTCATTTCATTTTAATGGATGTCTAAATAGTTTCGGGTGGCTGGTGGCTACCCTTTCAGGGTGCTTGGCTGTAGGAGAACAGGGCCGGTGGAAGGCTGAAGCCATGATTGAAGCCCTGGCACTGGGTCGTCCAAGCCCACACTCCTAACCACTGCACATCACTGCCCCCTTTCCTGCTACTCTGAAGGGGTTCAGGGTTTGGGGTTCAGGTGGCCTGGTGCTCCTGAGTTCACGGTGAGGCAGAGACTGCTGACATGGCCTCAGACTCCTTCAACCCCTCTGGTGGGTCAGGTTGTAAATTTTCTTTCCTTGTGGTCCTGATTTGTTTCTTTTCACACCTGGCAGGGGCTCACTCAGCTCAGCCCCACTGTGGGCTCTGGTCAGGAGGAAGGGGCAGGCGAAAGCTTCTATGCTCTCTGCCTCCCTCCCACTGCCTTCAGTCCTCCTCTCAAGTATTGGTCTTATGCATTTGAGCCCTAGGTTCTAGCACTTTCTAGCTGAGTCCTTGGCCTGGTCACTTTGCCTTAGCTGGCCACAGTTTTCTCATCAGTAAAGCGAAGACCATCCTGAGCCCTGGGCTGCTCACTCAGATTTGTGAGGCTCGGTTGATGGCGCCTCTGATTTCGCTAAGGAAATTTGGACCAGAGAATATGGCTCATCAAAACTCATTCTGGTCCCACCAAGGTGACCAACACTGTCACCAAGGAAGAGGCTGTTTATTGGGGCTTGTGAAAGCAAAGGAAAGGAAGAAAGTCATGGCCCCAGCATGTGTCCCCTCTTCTCCTGCCCCTGGCCCCAGTGCTGGCTGCTGCGTGGTTAGGGGTTGGACATCCTTGATTGGGGTTTGGACGACATTGGAACAAGCAGCGAGGGTCCTTGACCACAACTCAGCCCTCCGTCCCCACTCCTGCCCACCAGAAGCAGGTCTGCCTCCATGCGTCGAGTCCCCGGGGCTGTGACCTCAGGACGGGGCTTATCTCTCACCTGTCAGGAGAACAGAGACCTCATCTCCTGTGGGTGCCAACACTTTATCCAACATGGAGCAACCCAGTATAATCACACAAAAGAAGTTAAACACCTCCACAGCCAGGTCAAGCCGACCAGATGAAATTCTCTCCAATTCCTTGTGCTTTTAAACCAAAAGAAATTATTCTCAGTACAGTTGTTTTCCTTTTCCAAGGGGAGATAGTCATGACAGCACCCTGTGGAAGTTCCCACCCCGTGGCCAGCCTGTGCTCTTTTGGCCCCTCACCTCCCTGCTGGAGTCATCGCAGCAGACCTTTAGGAAATTGCCTTCAGAGAAGCTGCAGTGCACGTGCAGAGCAGGTGTGGGCCGCCAGGTCCCACGTACATGCTCCAAGTACTCCTTCCCTTAAGGAGCTTCTCTTGCCTTTTGAGAAAAAGCCACACCCCTTCAGCTGGTCTCCACCATCTGGACTCGGGGCCAGAGGGGCCAGAGAGCAGAGGGTGACCTGAGGGTGGCCAGAGGCAGCCAAGGCAGTGGGAGACACCTGTCCTAACATTGCTGTGCCCTTTCTCTTACTTCTTTACCTGGTCCTATGGCTGGACAGACCAAGCTACAGATCTTTCATGTGTACATCTCCCCCCACCACCACCACCCACCACCTCCCTGCACATTTTTTGGCCTCTGAACATTTGCTCATGCAGTTTTCTCTGCCTGGAATGCTCGTCCCCTCTAAACCAATCTCTAATTCCACTCCCAGTAACACCTCTTCTCTCAAGTTCCCTCTTCTTCCCAGAGCCACAAGTAATCTCCTCCTCTCTGAGCCTTTATCTCTCCTCTCTAAGTCTCTTAAGGACTTAACATTCCTGCTTGCTCTTATAGTCTTTTGTGTATCTGGCCCATGTCTTCCCAACCAGCCAGAAGGCCCCTGAAGACATGCCTGTGTCTCCCTACTCCTCGGCCCTGGCAGCCAAACCTCAAGGGCTCCTGGACTGTTGGGAACTGTTGGGGAGGTGGAGGTGGGTGAGCAGAGAGTCCTGGGACTTTCTGAGCCTTGCAACAAGCCTTACGCAGAGGCTGGGGAGACATTCAGCTGCAAAGGGTGATGAGGCTCTGCCTGAGTGAAGGTTGTGCTGGCAGAGGACACTGTGGAGCAGTGGGCCTCAAAGTGCAGTCCCATCACCTTGGGAATGGGTTAGAACTGCAATGCTCAGGGATCACCCCAGACCTGCTGAATCAGAGACTCTGAGGGTGGAGCCCAGCAGTCTGGATACAGAGCCCTCCAGGTGGTTCTGATGCACGCTACAATTTGCAAACCACTGCCAAAGAGTTGGTGGCCTTGCTCAAGATGGGATGCCATGCTGGGCTCTGGGGTGAGACCTCTGGGGTTCTTACCATTGCTCCAGGGCTAATGGCAGAGTGATCTGGGGCAGGAGGGATGGGATTCAAGGATTCAACCTCGCAGGATTGTCCTCCACCCATGAGGATCCACCGTGGTCCCAACACCTCCGTGTGCCTAAGAATGCCCCCGGGGAGCTTTCCAAAGATGCAATTTCCTGACCCTCATTTTAGGAAATTTAATTCTGAAGATTGGAGTAAGGCCCAGGAATTTGTGTTTTAAATACGCTCCCAGGTGATCTTGACAGAGGTAGTTCAGGGAGCAGCCCGAGAACCTGTATGCGGTGCCTTGCACGACGTTTCCTGCAGTAGACACGGATGACTGCAGCTATCTATAGTGAGGAACATCGAGGGCATTAGGAACTGTACTGAGCTGGATGGACCATCTGAAGAGGGAGGGCTCCCCAACGTGAGTGTTCCCTGATGCCAGTATTTTTATCATGTGAATTTGAGCTGGGAGAAGTGCTGAAAGGGCAGGTTGATCCATAGCTTTGTGGGGCTGGGGGTGTGAGTGTGAAGGGGCAGGGCTCACATGTGGTTGGTTGAAGGCTGGTTGTCTCTCTGTGCATCATAGGTTTAGGGGGCTACCTGCGCCCCCTCCCTGGTCCGTGTGACAATATTTCCCACGAGACCTGGGCTGGAGCAGGGTGAGGATGTCAGGGACCCGCTGCAAAATGGTTTTGATGGAGAGGGGGAGTGAAGGATCACCAGAGTCTGGTGGAGCCTAGAGGGTCTGGGAGCCCAAGACAGGGATTCTCCATCAGCCTCCTTGGCCATGCAGTTTTGGAGGTTCAGAGGGGCAGAGGCCACTGCCTCGTCTCTGCAGAGGCCTAGTTCTGCCCCTCTGGGGCCTGAGGTTCCTGCCTAGTCTCCCCCACCCCCACCTCAGCTCTGAGGGCCCTGAGGACCTGGCCCATTTGGCAGTGGGATGACCCACGATGCCATTCCCCTGGCCACCACCAGGGGGCTCTGAGGCTCGCTGCGACTCTGCTTGTCCTGCTTTAATCTCGCTCTCCTGCTACCTGAGCTCCCAGAACTGCCTGGCCTGGAGGTGACCCTGAAGCAGGGGAGAGAAAGCTCCTGCCTCCAGGGGCCACGCCGGTGCCCTCAGTGTCTCACCAAGTGCCCTTCTGACTTCTCTCCCCACCCCCACGCCAAGACAGCCAGCCTGAATGGCGGGGCCCCCTCTTCCGCTGGGTCCCCTCCTGTCCTCCTTCGCTGGCAATGCTGGGAAACACAGGTCAGAGCTTGGGAATGTGGCCCTGTGCAGGGGTGGGAGCGAGAGGAGGAGGGAGGAGGGAGCACGTGACCTCTCCTCAGCCCCTCCCCTTCTCCTTTGCTCTATTTCCAAGTCCCTTCACCAATGCAAATACAAATGGGAGCTGGTTGTGAGGGGTCGTTTGGGGAAAGCCGCCCCCTCCCCCCTGATTGATGGCCCTGGTTGGGGCTGATGGGGTGGGGGACAAGTTGCCAACAGGTGCCCCTGGCAGAGCCTGTAGGAGCATTGTGCAGGCCCGGTGCCCTGGGGCGGCTGCTGGGCCCCCTTGGCCATGGCAGGCATGGGAAGGCAGAGGTGGGTTCTGGCCCCTACCCCAGTGGAGGGGGCATCTCTGGGAAGGAGTCGAAGATCCCAACAGTCCTCTGATCCTCAACACCAGAGCAAACGGTGTGGCTTGGCCTGCTAGTACTGGAGGGTCCTCAGCTCATTCCCAGGTTGGGGGTCTTAGTGGTTTGGTCGGGGAAGGGGCATCCCAGGAACCATTTGCCACCAATACCTCCCTGAGTGTGACATCTCAAATCTAACGGGTCATGGCAGGCATCGTGAATGCCTCAGTGCTGTGCCACCCCTGTCTTTCCCTGGGGATCAAGGCCCCTGCACCTTGAATTGAGGCGCCACGGAGGGGGCTTTGCCCTTGTCAGGGTCCAGAAGCTGTAAGGAGAGAAAAGGCAGATCCAGCAGCTTGGGAATGAGCAGGGTGGCTAAATACAGCCAGGGACTGCACTCTGCCCCGCCCCTCTCCTCCCCTCCCCTGCAGGGCCCAGGCTGCCTGTGGTCTCCGCAGGCACCACCTTCCCAGCCAGCGGCCTGCCCGCCTGCCACCGAGCCTTGCTGCTGGCTGGCCCCCACCTCCTTCTGCCCCCTCCTCAGGGCCCTGGTGCGGAGCCCCGGCAGGGTCAGCCGAGTGAGCCAGTGGGGCTGGGCGGGCTGGGTGCCCTCTCCCTGGGGAGCCGGGACGGGGTGGGCAGCGGGCAAGGAGCAGGAGGGCCTGGTGCCAGGGCAGAGCCTGCAGGACAGGCACAGGCTGGGATCCTGTGCAGAGTCGGGGTGAGTTGGGGTACAGCCCTGCCCGGGGGCCGGGCCACGGGACTTGGGGTAGGGGAACTAGGAGGAGGGGCCGGGGGCTGTGGTGGATTCATGTCTGTATTTGGCAGTCGGATAGGAGCCAGGTCGGAGAGGCTGGGCCCCTGGCCAGTTGCGGGGGAAGGTATTAGGGCCCTGGGGACACCCCTCCCCCCAGGCTGACGCCGGTGCCCCCCTCCTCTTCCCCTCTCTGTGGATGACTCAAACTCTGCTTTCACATCCCCTGAGTGTTTGGGGGTTCATGCTTTCGGTCTGGGGCCAACAGGTGCCCCTGGGGTATCTGGGGCAGGAAGCTGAGAAGGGAGAGGAGGGAGGACGCACTGGACAGTGCCACCTCATTGGCCGTGGCACCGAGGTCAGGAAGGGCCGGTCTGCACCAGGCCCAGCTCTCTCAAGAAGCGGGTGTCCTGGTTGTGCCACTCTGGGGTCCTGGAGAGGGAACCACCTGCATTAGGAGACTGCAGCTGATAGTTTGGGCCCCAGTTTGCCAGGAATGTGGGTTCCTTGCTCCAGTGGAATTCCTGGTCTCCTGCAAGGCCCAGGAACAGGACCACTGATGCCTGAATTTCCTTTGTCCCAGGCCATTCCCTATAGGCCTCCACCCCTCAGGGGGATCAGGAGGGTCAGTATTGGGGAATCTGTGGCAGAGGAAAATTTGGGGGCTCAGGGAGAGGACACACCTGGGCCAAGATCACACATCAAGTGCGTGGGAGCCCTGGAGGGTGAAGACAGGGCAGGGCTGGGCTCTTTGGGGCATTGCAGACCTTATCAGGCCCTTGCTCCCCACAGCTGATCGATCTACTCTCTTCTCAACCCCCTTCCAACCCTGGCATCTCTCTCTGTGCCACAGATTCTCCTGTCTCTCCTCCAGGCGGGTCCACCTCCCCTTTCAGCAGCCCCATCACCTCCGACGAGGAGTACCTGAGCCCCCCTGAGGAGTTCCCGGAACCTGGGGAGACCTGGCCCCGAACCCCCACCATGAAGCTCAGTCCCAGCCAGAACCGCCGTTCCTCGGACACTGGCTCCAAGGCACCCCCAACCTTCAAGGTCAGACCCCTGAGGCCAGCCCCCATCCCCTTGTGTACCCTCATTCCCTTGTGTGGTCCAGCATCCCCTGGACTTTGCCCTATCAACCCTTTTATGCAGAGCTGGCCTCCGTCACACTGGGTGCAGAAGAGGCCCCTTCCCCAGATCTCCCCACCCCCAGGAGCCAGAGGCTGTGTGCTGACTGTCTCCCCTGTCCCCTGGTGCTTTGGGGGTCCCCCTTCAGGTCTCACTTATGGACCAGTCAGTCAGAGAAGGCCAAGATGTCACCATGAGCATCCGAGTGCAGGGGGAGCCCAAGCCCGTGGTCTCCTGGTGAGTACTAGCCGCTCGCCACCACCCACCTGCACCCCTTTGTGGACTTGGCCGTGATCTGTGCTGGAGGGGAGGGGCCTCAGCCCAGACCCAGCAGCGCCACTCCGCCCGTGTGCACCCGCCCCTCGCCTGGCGTTCAGGGCTCATTCAGCATTCCCTCTTCTGCCCCATCTATGTTCACCTGGGATGAACTCTGGGGACCCCCCTCCCCCACCTCACCCCAGGTGCCTGGAACAGTGGTTACTCAACTAGTGTATTTTTTATTGGTTTAGGTTCTATTTTTCATTTTTAATTGATTGGTTCTCAGTGTGATTTCCTTAGCCTTGTAAGTTATTTCATATCCCTTTTGGGGAACGGGAAAGCTGTCTATCACTTACAAACAAATAAAAATCAGAAACGAGGAAATAGGAGAGCTGCTAAGGGCTAAATAGCAGGGCACTCCTCCAGGAGTACTGGAGATCCTGGAGGGTGGAGGTGGTCTGGAAGTGCCTGGCGGGGTGGGAGAGCAGCACCAGGATGGAAATCCAGCCCTGGAGCCCAGGCGTGCCTGTGGTCAGAACGGGATGGATGTGGGCAGTGGGTGAACGGCGTGGGGCGAGCAGAGGCTTCTGGGTTCCGCCGCCCCACTTGCCTTGTGTGCAGTTCAGGGTCCCGGGCCCCAGGACTGAGTTCCTGCCCCTCCAACAGGCTGAGAAACCGGCAGCCCGTGCGCCCGGACCAGCGGCGCTTCGCGGAGGAGGCGGAGGGCGGGCTGTGCCGGCTGCGGATCCTGGCGGCCGAGCGGGGCGATGCTGGCTTCTACACTTGCAAAGCTGTCAACGAGTATGGTGCTCGGCAGTGTGAGGCCCGCCTGGAGGTCCGAGGTGAGCACCTTCCACTCTCTACACGCCCCCTCCCCTGCTGATCCCAGCCCCCCACTCCCACCCCTGCTGTCAACTCTCACCAGCCTCAGTTACAGGAGGCCAGAGCAGAAAGGGTCCTAGGGCCCCTAAATCTAGCTCCTTATATTGTCGAGTCAGCCAGGGCCCAGAGAAGGGAGGTGACTTGCCGAGGCCCCCACAGCAAATTGCTCTGTGTCAGATTACTACACAGTACTGCCTTCCTTATCTCCGTCACGTCTGCCCCAGGCGTGAGCCAGAGACCATCCTTCCTGCCACCGTCCTCTCTCCACATGTCACCCTGCTCTCCCCCAGCCCAATAGCTGCACAGGCCCCTCCCTCACACCCACTTCTCCCTCCTCTCATCCTCCCCCACACATTGCTGTGCTATTGTGGATGGGGGGTGGCAGTGGGGAGGGTCTGGTGACTGGACCCGTTCGGAGGGGCCTTGGGGACGATTTGAGTGCATGGTTGCCGGGGGGGGGGGGGGGGACAGAGCCACAAAATGTGGAGAGGGCTGGGCCCCAGGAGTTGGGGACATAAGGTCAGAGAGCCTCTCTGGCAGCTAGCTGGGCTGCCCTCTGGGGGCTGCTGGATTTTTCTCCCCAGGGGGTGGCCATTTGCCCTGCCTTCCACCACGCCCTTCCCTTTGGGTGGGTGGGTTGGGTCTGGGAGCCCCTGCTCACGTCTGCCATCAGCCATCGCCCAGGATTGCCACCCATGATGCTCAGGCCCTTCAAGCCTGGCAGAGGCCACCTCTGGGAGCCTCCCAAGACTATGCCCAGGAGCCTGCTGGAGCCCCGTCCCTAACTGTCTTATTCTCCTATGCCGAGCCCCACCTAAAGCCACTTGCCTCAGTTACCCTGTTGCGCCCTCCTGGGTCTCTAGCTTCCTTCAGCGTCCCCAGTCCCCATGCCCAGGCCTGCTCCTTTCCCTTCAGGGTCTGGCTCTGCCTCGCTTCTCTTTGTTAACCGGTATCTCAGTGCTTCTCTCCCTTTGAATTCTCTGAACGTCCCCCAGGCTTTAGGGATGCTCCCGATACCTGAGAATGCCTCTTCCCAGGTTGCCCAAGGTTTCCAGCCTCTGGCTGGCTCCCACCCCCCACCCAGGGCTGATCTTGGGGGCCCGAGAGTGGCAGCGTTGCCCCGGCAGTGTTGGAGGCAGCTCTCCACTCAGAGGGGCCCTGGCCAGGTCCGCGTGCCTGTGTGTGCGTGCGCTGCACTAACCTGCTGCTTGCTGACTGAGGTTTTTGTCTGTACACAGGCGAGTGAGCTCAGGGGGCCGTCTGCGCTCCCCCCGCTACCCTCCGAGCCGCGCCCCTGTCTCAGGCACCTCTCGGACCTCGCTGTGTCTCACTGCCTCCTGCCCACAGACCCAGCCGGCCAGCCGGCCCGGAGCCCGTCCCAGCCTCCCCGCCCCTTCCCACTGCCCACCCCCCACCCTCTGCAGCACCCTGTGTGGGCCCACCCTCCCTAATGGACAGATGGCTGGGCCAGCCAGGGGGCCCCCAATGGACTGTCGGGGAGGGGTGGCCACTAGGGGTACCAAGACCCCTCCCTCAGTCTCTCCCCCCAGAGGAGTACCGAGCGAGCGCATGTGCTACCGCTGCTACAGGCCACTGTCTGTGTATCCGTTTGTCTGTCTGTGTGTCTGTGACAGGGAAAGATGCCACAAAGTTGCTATGGGGTGTGAGACAGAGGGGACCAGAGCCAGGCCGTGGCATCTGCAGGAGGGAGGGGCCCAGGGGGCAGGGGGCTGTTGACAGTGGACAGGACACTGACCATTCCAGAAATGAGTTTCAAATGGCACAACACTTTCTATTCCACGAGAGACCAAGAGCCAGAGGCCCCCGGTCCCTGGCCCCGCACCCTCCCGGGCTGCAGGCTTAGGGGCCCATTTTGGGCTCCCTCGTTTGTTCGCCATCAGAGCTGGGAACGCGCTGCCTGGGCATGAGGGAGGTACCCAGGCTTGGCCTCATGGGAGGGGGCTGCGGTATTGGGTCTAGGGGATATTTGGAAACACCTATTTCTTAGTTGAAATAAAGTCCAGTTTGTACCCATCTGGTGTGCTGTGATTTTTTTTTTGCGCCGCCGCCGTCTCTGCGACCATGGGGCCCTCTCGATGTCCCCTCCCTGAGTTCCCTCTCACCTCCCAAGAGTTCCTCCTCCCCAGCCCAGCTTGGGTGGCCATCGTGAAGCCAGGCCTGGGGACTCCTTGCTGCCCTGACCGGGTGGGCAGGCTTTCCCTGTCTCCAGGGAACAAAATGCATCTCTCTCTCTCTGTGTCTGTCTATCTGTGTGTGCGTGTGTGTGTCTCCCTCGCCCCATGTGTGTCTGCTCCGGGCGTGCCCCCCGTGGCCGCTTCCCCCCTCCCCCAGCACACCCTGAAAGCCGGTCCCTGGCCGTGCTGGCCCCCCTGCAGGACGTGGACGTGGGGGCCGGGGAGATGGCACTGTTTGAGTGCCTGGTGGCGGGTCCTGCCGACGTGGAGGTGGACTGGCTGTGCCGCGGCCGCCTGCTGCAGCCTGCGCTGCTCAAATGCAAGATGCATTTCGATGGCCGGAAATGCAAGCTGCTGCTCACCTCTGTGCACGAGGACGACAGTGGCGTCTATACCTGCAAGCTCAGCACGGCCAAAGGTAACTGCCGCACGGGCCCCGGCGCTGCCGTGGGTGCCCAGGAGCTGGGGGGAGGGGGGACTGGAGGCGAAAGAGCTGGTGCAGAGTAACAGGCCCCAGAAAGTGGGCAGTACAGTGGGGTGGGGCGTGCAAGGCCGTAGGCCTGTTTCCCAGGATCGTGTGAAGATAATACACTGCCAGCACTTCGAGTGGTACCTGGTACAATGACAGTGTTAGCCGTTATTACTATTAGGGAACAAGTCAGTCTGCAGAGGACTAGGAAATAGACTTGAACTTGGGTACAAACTCTTGCCTGGCCATACTATAGCTGTGTGACTTTCGACAAGTCACTTCATCTCTCTGAGCTTTTTATTTATCTGTAAAAAAGGGGATCATGATTATAATACCTACCTTGTAGAGTGATTGGTAGGATTAATGAGATAATGTATGTAAAGAATCCAGTGCAGCACCTGGCAAAGAGGGCCCCTAATAAACGTCCGCCATTACTATTATTAATTGTATCTCTGACCTCGTCGTCATCTTCTCTGTTGGGAGAGCAGAGATAATGATGCCTGCCTCACCAGGAGCACATAAGGTGAGACTGGAGGGGCTTTGTAAGCAGTAAAGCATCAGGCCAGCCTAAGGGGCTATTATTTCTCTAGAAGATTCTTTGCAAGGTGGAAGAGTTCGGCAAAGGGGCATCTGCTCTGGGGCAAGTAGAAGGGAGCATAGCACAGGGCACAGAGGAGAGTTGGACGAGGGCCTGGGGGAAGGGAGTGGATTTGACTTCTAGGAACACAGTTCTTGGAACGAGGCTGTGCTTCATCCTGGGTGGGCAAGCTGAGAAGAGGAGGGGACATCTGGAGTCAGGCCCGGGGTCTCTGGCTGTCTCCCCGGCCCATGTGGGCAGCCTGCCACCCACCCTTGCGGACGTCCACCCTCCTGCGAAGTCCCTACTTTGGATCTTGGCCCGCTGCCTCGGTCGTGGGTCCCGGGGCCTCTGCTGGGCTCCCACCAGGCTCCAGCTCCTGGCCCAGCTCCCCTCTCCTGCCCAGCCTTTGGACAGGACCTGCAGATTGGGGTGCCTGGGGCTCTTGCCTCCCCACTCCAGCGCTGACCCCCCCTGCCAGATGAGCTGACCTGCAGTGCCCGGCTGACCGTGCAGCCGTCCCTGGCGCCCCTGTTCACGCGGCTGCTGGAGGACGTGGAGGCGCTGGAGGGCCGTGCGGCCCGCTTCGACTGCAAGATCAGTGGCACCCCGCCCCCATCTGTTACCTGGACTCACTTTGGTATGACCCTCTCCACCCTGTGGACGAGCCTGAGGGTAGCGCCCACCATCCCCCTGCTCCCGCGTGGGCCCACTCCCCATTCCTGGCCCTCGCTTCCTCAGGCCGGCCGGTGGAAGAGAGCGAGAACGTGCGGCTGCGGCAGGATGGAGGTCTGCACTCACTGCACATCACCCACGTGGGCAGCGAGGATGAGGGGCTCTACGCTGTCAGTGCTGCCAACACCCATGGCCAGGCCCACTGCTCAGCCCAGCTCTACGTGGAGGAGCCTCGGACAGCTGCCTCGGGCCCCAGGTACTGCCCCGGCCCCGGGCACGGCCAGGGGGCCGCCCACGCGGTGCCCCAGCCCTGTGGTGGCAGATGCAGCCTTGGTCCTCTGGGCAGCACTGTGGTTCTTGCAGCTCGAAGCTGGAGAAGATGCCCTCCATCCCCGAGGAGCCAGAGCAGGGCGAGCTGGAGCGGCTGTCCATGCCCGACTTCCTGCGGCCGCTACAGGACCTGGAGGTGGGACTGGCCAAGGAGGCCATGCTGGAGTGTCAGGTGGCCGGCCTGCCCTACCCCACCATCAGCTGGTTCCACAACGGCCACCGCATCCAGAGCAGTGACGACCGGCGCATGACTCAGTGTACGTGCCCAGGAAGGGTCCCTGGGGAGGGTCCCTCTGCTGCCCTCCTGTGCCCTCTCCCCTGCCTTCCGCCCCACTTAGGGACCGTCTGGGCTTCTTCTCCTAGCCCAGTAGGGTCTGGGGGGCATCGCTGGCTCCCTTCTTGAGCCTGCGTGGTCCCCATGTGCTGAGGGAGGAGCAGAGCAGAGTCTAGTCTCTGCTCTGGACATTGGTGGCCCCGTCAGCCCTTACTGGACAGTAAGGCGGTCCGGCCTGCTACCCACCAGCAGTGAGAACACGGGAAAGCAATGCAGCCTCTCTGAGCCTCCATTTCTTCACCTGTAATAGGGTCATTATGAGCGTTAAACCATTAGATATGTGTAAAGCACTCATGGCAGGGCCTGGCAAGTAGCAAGTGCTCGATAAATGTTAGATCTTATTTTTATTGCTGTTGTTGCTGCCAACCGTTGTCACCATTGTTGGTAAAGTGGTGCTGGGGGAATGTCAGTGAGAAGGCCTGCCTGGGCAGCGGCTGGCAGTGAAATGCTGCTTGGGCCAGGGTCGACAACAAATGACAAGTGGGCCGTGTCTTCTTAGCCTGGGCTGTTTCCTCATGGGAGTATCTCAGTGCCGTCCTTGAAGGATTCTGAGTCTGCCATGAGAGGGTCTTACCCACCCCCGTAAGACAGCGCCCACCCCAGTGACTGCACAGTGTTTCCTCGTATGGCTGCAGCATGATGAAAGCTTGCCTTTATTAAGTGCTGACCCTGAGAGGCCTGTGAAGCAGGTACCCTTACAGATGGGAAAACTGAGGCTGGAGAGGTGCAGGGACCATATGACTCCAGCGCCCACATCCTGATGAGGATGCTTTCCGCTGCCCATGTCCCGCTCTCCTCCCCCTGCCTCCCCTCCTTCTCCCCAGCCCCCTCAGGGATGTCTTTGCTCAGCCCTCGGGCCTTCCCGTCTCCTGATCTGCTCTGAGACCCTGGGTGGGTGTCTCTCAGGATCTGAGCTGGCGTCGCTGCTTCTCTCTGTATCTGGGGTCAGTGGTGGCCCTTGGCGTCTCTTCCTTTATAAATAGTGTCAGCAGAGATAAATTTGTGGGTAACCGTTCCATGCAGAGATAACTGCAGAGGAGGGAGGGGTGTTCGGGGACAGCCCTGACGTGGAGGAGGACCACGCAGGCCTCCTTCCTTTCCTGTCCCTGGCAGAGGCAGCCTGGTTATTGTCATTCAGGGAGCACGGTGTAGGGATAGAGCTTTGGAATTAGATGGAATCAAGCCCAAGCTGTGGCTTCATTGTGTTTTAGCTATGTGACCTTGGACAACTCGGTTAAGGTTTCTGACCTCATTGGTAAAATGGGTATAGTTTTGCAGGGTTGTTGCAAGGATTAGAAAAACGATGTATGTCAAGTACCTGCCATAGGCTGGGCACATAGCTGGAACTGAAGAGCAGACGGCTGTTATTATAATTTACGATTGAATGTATTTGGCACTTACTGCATGTAAGGCGTTGCGTTGCTGGGCCTGCTGGAGCAAGCAGATCTGAATAAAGCCAAGCCTTGTCTTTAAAGAGCTTGCAAGCCGGTTCAGGAGCCATGACGTGTACACGTAGAGAGGAAGGACCACCAAAGCAGCAAGGGCTGGTGCCCAGGGAAAATGCAGGCCAGAGGGCTGAGGTCCTGGGGAGGGAGACAGGGTGCCGAGGGGCTGGGGACATGCAGGGGAGGTGTCCCAGGGCTGGCACTTACTTGAACTGTGTTTTGAAGGAGAAAGAGGCCTTAGGTGAGAGGAGAATATTCCAGAAAGGAGAAATTTTGTGAGAAAAGACAGCAGGGAGCCTGATGGTTCATTAGGATCAAACTGTAGAGGATAGCAGGAGACGTGGCTGGAAGGGAGGCTTTGGATGCCACCCTCTAATAGGTTCTAGCAGTCTCCAGTCTTCCATTGGCCGAGTGTGGACTGCGCTGGCAGAGGGCTGTCATGGGGCTCTGTACTGCAGATGGGACGGGCAGTGGCAGTGGAGCTGGAGAAGAGGGGAGAGAGTGAGGAGCCTTAGGAAAGAGCCATGTCAGAACTTTGACATGGAGGTTGGAACCCCCAGAGTTGGGGAGATGACGGGGACACTGAACCAGTATAGGAGGAGGGGGCTACTTGCTGGGCATGAAGTGCTGGAGGGATGGGCAAGGGGGGCCACAAAAGGGGCTGGGTCTGCCACTGTACATGTAGAATCCCATCTTGGAGAGCTTGGGCCCTGGGTTTGCTGCTGGATGGCCCCAGCCTTTCCCCCTCACCTCCTCCCTGCAATGGGTGAGGGTGAGGGGCCGGGCCTGGGGTGGCATGGGCCCACCCCTCAGAGTATCCTTCTAGCTCAGGCCCAGTGTCCCTGTCCCTCCCCCACCAGACAGGGATGTACATCGCTTGGTGTTCCCTGCCGTGGGGCCCCAGCACGCCGGCGTCTACAAGAGTGTCATCGCCAATAAGCTGGGCAAAGCTGCCTGCTACGCCCACCTCTACGTCACAGGTGAGGCGGGCGCTCCCTTGGCCGGCTGCACCCACAGGCCGAACCTCTGTACCACCCATCCTAAGGTGGGGTGGCCCCAGGAAGCTGGGTGAGGGAGGGACCACCACCCAGGCTCCACGCTAGCTCCACCAGTGGACGGTGGTCTCCTGGGAGCCATCTGGCCTTGCCTCTGCCCTTGTGACTGGGCTCTGGCTCCCAGGCTGCTGCCCAGGGCCTTGGTGATCCTGCATAGCCACTGGGTTCTAAAGGACTCAGCAGACACCCAACCTGTGACTTTCAGATGTGGTTCCAGGCCCTCCAGATGGTGCCCCACAGGTGGTGGCTGTGACTGGGAGGATGATTGTGCTCACGTGGAACCCTCCCAGGAGTCTGGACACGGCCATTGGTGGGTCAGGGCTGCCCGGGGCCATGAGGTGTGGCTGGGGACCTAAACTGGGCAGGCTCAGGCAAAGGGCACCAAGGGAACCAGGAAAGGCAGAGCAAGGCCCCAAGAAAGAAGTGGACCAAAGAGTGGAAGGAGTGTTAGGAGCACGGCAGGAGGTAGCTATGTCCCAGCTTCTCTCCCTGAGGCTCTCGCTCCAAGTTTGGGGAGGAGACATTGGGTGCCCCCACATTCCCTGCTCTTTCTCAGCTCCCTGAGGGGCTGGAGACCTGGATCATTATCCTGGGGACTCCCTCTCCTCTCCTTGACCAGGATCTAGTCCTGCTCTATGCCTCAGTTTCCCTGCCACAAGTAGTGAGGCATTGGAACAAAAGTCAAGTCTCTCCACACCTGTAACTGGACTCCACACATGGTACCTTGATGGCTCTAAGTGTGGCCAGGCTGGTGGCTGGGGAAGGGCAGGTGGGGGCAGGCAGGGAGCAACAGGAGAAACTGAGGCAGGTCCTCAGAGCAGGCAGAGAGTCCCAAGCTAACCAAAGGCGGATGAAGATGGGGGCGTCCCCGCGTCATCAGCCCTCTCAGCCTCTGCCTCCCCCTAGCAGATCCGGACTCCCTGACATACACGGTGCAGCACCAGGTGCTTGGCTCAGACCAGTGGACAGCGCTGGCCACGGGCCTGCGGGAGCCTAGGTGGGCGGCCTTGGGGCTGCGGAAGGGGGCCCAGCACATCTTCCGCGTCCTTAGCACCACTGCCAAGAACAGCAGCAAGCCCTCGCCCGCCTCGGAGCCCATGCAGCTGCTGGAGCGTGGTGAGCCTGGAGGTCCCATAGGGTGGAGACCGAGTGCCTGCTGCCCGCGTGCTGGCCCATCTGGACACAGTAGGAACAGGGTGGCTGGGAGGAACCCTGGCCCATCAATGTGTTTTCTTCTCACTCCCGGCAAGCGGCATGGCCCAGTGGGCAGAGATGAGGCTCTGCAGTCAGACAAGCCGGGGTTCCAATTCCAGCTCTGCCCCTTGCTGGCTGTGTTCCTTAGACAAATTGCTAAGCCTCTCTGAGCCTCAAGGTCCTCTTCTGTGATAATGGAACTGGCATAGTGATTAAGAAGGTGAGAGGAGCAGGGGCAGCTAGGCCCTGGCAGTTAGCCCAGCACCGAGCCTGAGCTCTTCCCCTCCCAGGCCCCCCACTGGAGGAGGCCCCCGCTGTGCTGGACAGGCCGGATGTGGTGTATGTGGTGGAGGGGCAGCCTGCCAGCGTCACCGTCACCTTCAACCACGTGGAGGCCCAGGTCGTCTGGAGGAGGTGGGGACCCACTTGGCCTGCCCTGCTCCCCACATGGGGCAGCCCAGCTCTGACCGTGGCCGGATCCTGGGTGACCTCCCTCTCACATGTCCCATAGCTGCCGCGGGGCCCTCCTCGAGGCACGGGCAGGTGTGTACGAGCTGAGCCAGCCGGACGACAGCCAGTACTGTCTTCGGATCTGCCGGATAAGCCGCCGGGACCTGGGGCCCCTCACCTGCACGGCCCGCAACCGCCACGGCACACAGGCCTGCTCCGTCACCCTGGAGCTGGCAGGTGGGTGACAGTGTGTCTTTCTCCCTCCCTCCCTCTGAGGCCCACAGCCCTGTCCTTACACACCCAGCGGCACACACCTGCCTCTACCTGCGGGGGAACTGATTCCACATCCTCCCTCCCAGGCTTATCTGTCTAGCAGCTATACAAATGCCAGTATGGGCAATAAGAAGAAGATATTCACTGGGCAGGTAGCATGTGCCAGTCTCTTTGCTGAGCACCTTCCTTACACGTATCACCTCATTTAATATTTACCTCCACCCTGGGAGGTGGGGTCGGGTATTATCCCCATTTTATAGGTGAGGAAATTGAGGCTCAGAGAGGGCTAAGTAACTGGCCCAAGATCACATAGCCTAATCAGTACTCCTAATCCTAGGAGTTGAGATTTATACCCAGATGCCTAACTCCAGAGCTAGTGAGTGCTCTTAGCTCCTGTGGTAAACACAGTAAGAAATGGTATCTTAGGTATAGTGGTGAGACCAGGTGACTGAAAACAAACAAAAAAAAGTCCAAGTGAGGGCATCTGTCACCAGACTCCTGGCTCTCAGGATCCTGGCTGCCCTTTTTGCAGAAAGAAACCTGCTGGGCAGAGCCTCCCTACCTTTCTCTTCCGTAACTTTGAAGATGTGGTCTTCCCAACCACGGCATCCATTAAGGAGTAATTGTTCTGTTTTCCGATTTGTTAATTAACTCTAGACATATGTAACTGCCAATCAGAACTTCAGATCAGCATGAATTAAGCAGTGTTACCTGCTGAGTAGATATAATTCCAACCCAATGCAAAGGTGACCCCGTGGCTAGCACAGGCACTCTTATCACGGGTAAAGGTCCAGTTTCTGGTGCTTTTTGAAAAAAAAAAAACAAAAAAAACTGTTGGCGCTCAGTCAAAGCCTTGCAGTGCTTTGACCTTTCTAGATGCCCCCAGCAGACTGGGGAGCACATTCCTAGCAGGGAGAGGAGCCTGTTTAAAGTGGAAGAGAAGCAGCCATAGGGTTCATAAGGAAGAGAAGGGGACAGTCCTCCTGGCTCTACTGTGGGCTTTGGTGGGAAGTGGGGGACCCAGATCGTCTGGGCCCTGGTCTCCCTCTTACATGTCTTCCCCCTTGCCCAGCTGCCCCCTGCCCCTTTCAACCCCATGATTAAGTGAGGCTTGTCCCAGTGCTTCCTGCTCAGTTGCTTTGATGTTCCAGCTGCAGGGCCCATCTTTTTTCCCAGATACAGGAGGAGCCCTGGGGTCTGGAGAGGCCCTGGCCCCACGAAGGAGACTGCCTCCCTGCCAGTCGGTGCTTGAGAGCCCAGGCTGCAGCAATGGCTGAGGCTGGAGCTTGGATCCCTGTCCCCCTCCCACCCCACCCACCCCCAAGGCAGGACAAGTGGAATGGCCCCTTTCCTCCACAGCTACCCCACAGTGGCATCTTTCCCACTCCCAGGATGCCATCCCCACCCAGCAACCCCTTTCCCCACTGTTCCCCGAGGCCCTGATCACTCCCACCCCTTGGAAGCAGACACCCTAAAACATGCTCAGGAGTGGGGCAGCAGGCTCCTGAGCACAGCACATTGGAATATGTATTTAATTCCACCATGAGAATTCAAAGCTGCTCTTCCAAGAAATAATACCATCTCTTGATGTGCGTGGGGAATAAAATCAGCCTCATGGGGGAGAACTAGGCTGAGAATCAGTTTCTAGACTGTTTGGTTAATGTTTGAGGATTGCCCATTTGTTCATCTTGCCATCTCACAGATGGTGCAAGGCCTCTGAAACATTTAAGTAAGATTCAGAGAGAAAAAACATTAAGACGGAGACAACCCCATCCATTAACTTAATTTGGGGTCGCAGGTAAAGTGAGGTGGAGGCAGCTGGGTGTGAAGAGGGGCGGTCACCCACAGGGGGCAGCATTGAGCCACCCAGTGTCTGCCCATTAATGCAGTGAGGGAAGCAGGCTCAGGACTGCAAGTCCTGATTTTTCAAGAGAGGCAGGAAATCCAGATTTCTTTTGTGTGTGAACATGTAATTTTAAAGCTGGCAAACGAACACCGAGGGACAAACCAAACAAAGCAAGCCTGCCCTCTCTAACTTAACGCTTTTGGAGATTTGGAGAACATTGTGTCTGGATTTATAGGCAGAGCTCTTGGTCCAGGCAAAGAAATCTGGTGTCCCAAGGAGCTGGGTTTGAGAGCCCTGGTCGGGGCAGGGGCAGTCTGGTGTTGGACTGAGCCAGTTGCTAGGGGGTGGGGGGATTTGGAGAGGGGCTGAGGAGGCAGCCCTGTGATGCCAACGTCCTCACCCCTCCACTCCTGGCCCTGTGTGTTCCAGAGGCCCCACGGTTTGAGTCCATCATGGAGGACGTGGAAGTGGGGGCTGGGGAGACGGCTCGCTTTGCTGTGGTGGTGGAAGGGAAACCAGTGCCAGACATCATGTGGTACAAGGTCAGTGGGGGATGGAGGCAGCAGCCTGAGTCCTAGACAGGGCTGGCCAGGAGACTGGGGGCAGGATTCCCTAGAGGTGAGGGAAGGAGGGGTCCTGGAGGCCTAAGGACCAGGGGAGCCTGGGCAGGAAAGAAGACCTGCTGCCAGACAAGTAATTAGGGGACGGCAGTGGGACCCAGGGGTGCTGGGGGACTCCAGTGGGGGGTACAGGGATATTAGTGGGAGATAAGGATGGAGCCGACTCTGGGTCCTGGGGGAGTACAGTCCCCAGGGTGGAGGTGATGCCAGTCCCTGGGATGGAGATGAGGGTGGTGCCCGGGGTAGAAAGGTGCCTGGACCCAGGTGAAGCCAGGTGCCAAGGAGAGGTGAGGCCAGGCCGGGGCCGGAGGTGACGCCCGACTCCACAGGATGAGGTGCTGCTGACGGAGAGCAGCCACGTGAGCTTCGTGTACGAGGAGAATGAGTGCTCACTGGTGGTGCTCAGCACGGGGACCCAGGATGGCGGCGTCTACACCTGTACCGCCCGGAACCTGGCAGGCGATGTCTCCTGCAAAGCAGAGCTGGCTGTTCGTGAAGGTGAGCTGGGGTTCAAGGGGAGAAGGGCAAAGCGTTCACCCCCAGGAGTCTGACTGGAGCCTCTGCCCAGGAAACACTTGCCTGGTCCTTCACTCTGTGGCCATGCATCCTCCAGCCCCCAGCACCCCCCACCTCGGACCCCCAACATTCTGTCCCTCTTCCGCTGCCTCAGTCTGTCCCTGACTGTCCCAGTCTCTGCCCTCATCCCTTCCTTGCTTCTCTCACCTAACAGTAGGACATCTCTTCCTCAGCTCAGACAGCTATGGAGGTAGAGAGGGTCGGGGACGATGAGGAGCAGCGAGGGAGGAGGCTCAGCGACTTCTATGACATCCACCAGGAGATCGGCAGGTATGGGCCTTGGAGGGGATACGGCGCGGTACGGTATCTGGGGGCGCATCATCCCGAGAGACTGGGTCTCAGGGCCGGGAGCAGGTGGAAAGCCTGGGCTGCAGCAACAGCTGAGCTGGCCCCCCTCCCGGTGACCCAGGGGTGCCTTCTCCTACCTGCGGCGCGTGGTGGAGCGCAGCTCTGGCCTGGAGTTTGCGGCCAAGTTCGTCCCCAGCCAGGCCAAGCCAAAGGCATCAGCGCGGCGGGAGGCCCGGCTGCTGGCCCGGCTTCAGCACGACTGCATCATCGACTTCCACGAGGCCTTTGAGAGGCGCCGGGGACTGGTCATCGTCACCGAGCTGTATCCTGGGACAGGCGGGGACCGGAGGGAATGCGTGACTGAAATTACTGATCCTTATCATAGCCATTGGCAACATGGTTTACAGTTTGCAGAGTGGCTCCGTTGGGGATTGTGAGGGATAAGTCTGGAGACTTCTGTGAAAAACAGTTTTTAGTACTTCTGTGTGCTTGGAAGTGTCCTAAGAGTTTTACAAATACCAAGTCACTTAATCCTCATGTACACCTACCTCGTGAAATTTTATTATCCCCATTTTATACGGATGAGGAAACTGAGGAATGGAGAAGCTTAGTGACTTGCTGGAAGTCACATGGCTAGTGAGTGGCAAATGATTTTCGTCATAAAATGCAGTAGTGTGTCTTAACATTTTAAGTGACTCCATGAGCATCAATATTTGGTTTTATTTTGAAGGTTGTTTTCATAGGGAAAGGGTTTTATCCTTTAATGAGAGCTACGGTAAAGCAAAGGCACGCTGGGGTCAGGGTGCTCGGTGGTCAGCTCATCTCACCTCTGGCAGGGTGATCACGCCCTGCCCATCCCCCTCCGAGTCTGCGCTGTTGGAACCCAAACCTCAGCAGAATGACAAATTATTGTCGTGCACCTTCTGGGTCATTCTTAAATAGAGTTAAGGAGTTTCATCCACTGTCAGCAAAATTCTGCTCTAATTTAATGCTTATCAGTACCTCGTGAGGTGGGTAGGAGAGGACATGCTACCCCCATTTTACATCCAAGGCAACCCAGGCTCAGAAAGGTTCATGACTTGCCTGAAATCCCACAGCAAGTAAGAGTTCAAGCCAGGTTGTCCCATCGATGCACCCCAATGACAGGGAGGGTAAAGACCGTCTCTGCCTGGTATCACGTGTTTTAAGGGGTAAGGAGAACCCTGAACTGAGCAGGGACTGGCCCTGAGCTCTGGGGGTGGAAGGCCCTGCCCAGAGGTGGGCCAGGCAGCCAGCACTGGTCACTGTTCTCCTTGATCTGGGATGTAGCTGCACAGAGGAGCTGCTGGAGCGAATGGCCAGGAAACCCACCGTGTGTGAGTCTGAGGTGAGGGCAGCGGGTGGCAGGGGCCGGGTAAGGCATCAGCCTTTCCCCAGCTGAGCTCTTTAAACCCATGGGTGGGTCCTGGGATGCCGTTTGTGCCCTTATGAGGCCGGGGAGGTGGTGGAGAGCACTGTTAGGCGGGCAGCAGAGTTCCCCCTGCCTCGTCAGACTAGAACCTCATCTATTTGGAACTTCCACTGTTCTCTGTAAACCTCGGCAGACCCACTCGAGTCCCTAACTGTTGTTTCCCAGTCTTCCTAAGTAAATGTTCCCCAGACCTTTCTCCCAGAAGGAGCTTCTGCCCCAACTCTAATCAGTCTCATTGCAGTCCTGCCCTGCACTGCATAATTCCACTTATTACAATGTAAATAGTTCCTACCTAGAATTGTGCTGTGCCCAACCTGCACAGCTGTACAGTGTGGTCCTGGATCTCAGCTATCTTAAATCTGTTTCAGTGCCCTTTACCTGCCTTCCCCAGGCATGGCCTGGCCTCTTTCCATAGCTCTGGGGGTGATCAAACTTAAAACCCCACCCTCTCCCATGGACTCTGGGCTCCCTGTTTCCACAGATCCGGGCCTACATGCGGCAGGTGCTAGAGGGAATATGCTACCTGCACCAGAGCCATGTGCTGCACCTGGATGTCAAGGTGAGTTACAGGTGGGGGGGTGAGGGGTGGGAGTGGGCAGCCCTCATGGGATCCAGGTAGGGGGACTGTCCTCCTCTCTTCACCCAGCTCCCATGCCCTGCCTTGTGTCCTGCAGCCCGAGAACCTGCTGGTGTGGGACGGTGCAGACGGCAAAGAGCAGGTTCGGATCTGCGACTT
Source organism: Choloepus didactylus (assembly GCF_015220235.1). Taxonomy (NCBI): domain Eukaryota; kingdom Metazoa; phylum Chordata; class Mammalia; order Pilosa; family Megalonychidae; genus Choloepus; species Choloepus didactylus. Next base: position 112,494,980 of record NC_051315.1, read on the forward strand.
TGGGAATGCCCAGGAGCTGACTCCGGGAGAGCCCCAGTACTGCCAGTACGGCACGCCTGAGTTCGTGGCGCCCGAGATTGTCAACCAGACTCCTGTATCCGGGGTCACGGATATCTGGTGAAGCTGGCGAGCCGGGCCACGGGGGTGGGCCAGGGTTGCTGCCCTAGGTGCTCTGCCCAGATTCCTTCCTCTCCGATAGCCGGCAGGGGGGAATCTCTCATGAGGGCTCCTCCTGCCCACGTGACTCCCTGGCCCCATCAATCAGGGGCTGATTCAACTGCTCAGAGCCTCAGCTCTGCCTGTCCCTGGGTGCTGGGCCCTTGGGGGAGGGAGGAAGGCGGGCCTCCCCCTCTGCAGCCTCCACACCTGCCCAGTGGGGCAGGCACAGCCCAATGGCCCCCCAGACCCCTTTTGACTCCTGCAGGTGTGTCTGGACCTCTGGCCACAGCAGGTTCACAAAGAGCCCACACCTCAGCTTGGCAGTGGCTGCTCGCTTCCAGTGGGAGGTGGGCAATTCTCTTACCTGTCCACTCTCCTTTCCCCACAGGCCCGTGGGTGTTGTTGCCTTCCTCTGGTAAGGACCTCCCTGCACTCAGGACCCCATCTCCTAGTGGCCTCCTTGCAGTTCTACCCCTAACATTTGCAGGGCCCTGGGGTAGGAGTGCAAGAAGGGGCCCTGCTGCCTGACCCCTTCTCTTCCACTCCCTCCCACTCTTTCCTGCCAGCAAGGGCCCCAAGTGCGTGACCGTGACACCCCAGTGTGCATGTACGAGCTCTGTCCACCAGCCTGCACCTCCCTAAATGCCACCCTTGGGACCTGGGGTGGGCATACTGGCAGCATGCCTGGGATGATAGACAGATAGAAGCATATATGGGTAATGACAAGGTCCAGAACATGGTCTAGAAGGGGAGGGGGTACTTCAAGCTCAGAGTCGGCACATTCCCTTGGTCCCCGGACTCCTCACCTCATGGAGAGGCCACGGCTGGACGAGGGACAAAACAGGCTTAAAGCATAGGCCTGGGGCAGGGGATCTGGCTGGTCAGATCTAAGGGCAGAGCTACCTCCCAGCCCATCCAGGCAGTGGGGTGGGGGCAGGCCAGGCAAGAGGCTGAGTGCCTTGGCTTCTTGCCCAGCCTCCCCTCTGCCCAGATTCCCCATGCCTATCCTCCACCAGCCCTGGGCCTCCACCCATCCCCAGCCCTGTCCCCACACTGGGCCTTTCCACCTCACCCTCCCTGCCCACCTCTCATGACAGCCCTCTCCACCCTGTAGTCTGACGGGAATCTCCCCATTTGTTGGGGAAAATGACCGGACGACACTGATGAACATCCGAAACTACAACGTGGCCTTTGAGGAGATGACGTTCCTAAGCCTAAGCAGGGAGGCCCGGGGCTTCCTCATTAAAGTGCTGGTGCGGGACCAGCAGTGAGTACCAGGAGCCCCCTCACCACAGTGTCCCCCTCCCTCTGCCCTCCTCCTCTGCCCTGACATGTTCAATCCCCCAACTCCTTAGAGGCCCCATTTTCTCAACATTTATTGAATGAGTGAATGAATCAAAATCCTTCTAGCCCCTTCTTAATCCTCATTTCTTTACAGGAGGCCTACTGCAGAGGAGACCCTAGAACATCCTTGGTTCAAAGTGAGTCTAGTCCCACAAAGTAGGTGGAACAGGAGCCAGAGGGAGAGAGCACATTATTAGCAGCCCCCTCTGTTGAGTACCCCTATATGCATCACCACGGTGGGCATTTTATATATCTGTGCTCTGTTGGCCTCCCAGGAGCTCAGCAAAGGCAGGTGCTGTATTCCCATTTTGTTGATAAGGAAATCAAGGCTCAAACTGGTGATAGAGTTGGGATGTCGTAAACTCCAAGGTGCACTATCTGAACTGGGATCCTGCTGGGGGGCTCTCAGTGGGTTCTCCAAGCTCTCGAGACCAGCCCTGGGCCTCCAGCCTGCACTGGGCCTATGGCACTGAGGTTGGTGAGTGGCCTGGCTAACTTGGCCTCTAGGTTTTGAGCTCCCTGTGGGCAGGGTTCCCACTTATTCATCTTCTCACCCCAGCACCATGGGGCACAGTGCCAGACACAGAGGGGGAACTCAGTAAATGAATCCAGAAAGAGTGACTGAATATATTGTCCATTGAGCACTGTGCTCAGTCAACTTAAGGGTGCGGTCACTCTTGTCAGTCCTTGGAGTTAGGTCTCTCGCAAACCAGAAAGCAGTTCCAAAAGGAGGGCCTGGGTGGGTGGCAGAGGGAAGCTTCTGTCTGTCCCACCAAGCCTCCAGCTGTCCAGGGTTCTGACCCTACATGGAGACAGACTGAGATGGGGAGCTGGGGCCCCAGGGGATTTGTCCACACATGGAGCATCTTGGCTGTGGAGTTGTCAGGACAGACCCAAAGGGAAGGGGACCTCCAGGAGCCCAGACTCTATGCCCACTGTCCCCTCCCATGACCTACTGACTCCTCCCATGGACTTGTCCCATTGCCAACCCGGGAGGTCTTGGTTGGCAGAGGCATTCCCTCATGCCCTCTTTCCCGGGTTTGCAGACAGAGGCAAAAGGTGCAGAGGTGAGCACTGATCACCTGAAACTCTTCCTCTCCCGGCGGAAGTGGCAGGTGAGTTGGGCTGGGGCTGCCTCTGCCCCTTACACCTTCTGGTTCTCCAGCCGTCTCTCTCTAACCTGCCCTTTTCCTCTCATGTGCCCTTGCCTCCTGCTCATCCATCTTCTGGCTTCTGTTCTCTGAATTTCTGGCTTCCCCCTGTGCCCTAAACCGCTGCCTGCCTTAGGCCTTTCCCCCAGGACTACGTCTGAGCTAGGGTGGGCCTGGGTGGGTCAGTTCTGCCCTGGACACCTGCCAACCTGACTCTAGTGCTCTGTTTCCAGCGCTCCCAGATCAGTTACAAGTGCCACCTGGTGCTGCGCCCCATCCCTGAACTGCTGCGGGCCCCCCCAGAGCGGGTATGGGTGGCTGTGCCCCGGCGCCCACCCCCCAGCGGGGGGCTGTCGTCATCCTCGGACTCTGAAGAGGAAGAGCTGGAGGAGCTGCCCTCGGTGCCCCGTCCCCTGCAGCCCGAGTTCTCAGGCTCCCGAGTGTCCCTCACCGACATTCCCACTGAGGATGAGGTCCTAGGGACCCCTGAGGCTGGGGCTACCACTCTCATGGACTGGCAGAAGCAGGGAAGCGCTCTCTCTCAGGCCCAGGAGGCCCCCAGCCCTCAGGCCCTCCCCTCCCCAGGCCAGGAGCCCCCCAGCCCCCGGCGGGGTGAGCTCCGGAGGGGCAGCTCGGCTGAGAGCGCCCTGCCCCGGGCCGTGTCGCGGGAGCCGGGCCGGGGACTGTACAAGGCCGCGTCTGTGGAGCTGCCGCAGCGCAGGAGCCCCAGCCCGGGCGCCACCCGTCTGGCCCGGGGAGGCCTGGGTGAGGGTGAGTACGCCCAGAGGCTGCAGGCGCTGCGCCAGCGGCTGCTGCGGGGAGGCCCCGAGGATGGCAAAGTCAGCGGCCTCAGGGGCCCCCTGCTGGAGAGCCTGGGGGGCCGGGCGCGGGACCCCCGACTGGCGCGGGCCGCCTCCAGCGAGGCAGCGCCCCGCCACCAGCCCCCGCCTGAGACTCGGGGCCTGCAGAAGAGCAGCAGCTTCTCACAGGGTGAGGCAGAGCCCCGGGGCCGGCACCGCCGAGCTGGAGCACCCCTGGAGATCCCCGTGGCACGGCTCGGGGCCCGCAGGCTGCAGGAGTCTCCTTCCCTGTCTGCCCTCAGCGAGGCCCAGCCGTCCAGCCCTGCAAAGCCCACCGCCCCCAAGTCCAGTGTCCCCAAGCCCAGTGTCCCCAAGTCTGTGCAACGTCCTGCCACAATGCCCAGTGACTCCCTGCAGCCCTCGGCATCGCAGCCAGCCCTAGAGAAGGCCCCAGAGCCCATGCCGGAGCCGGTCCGCGCCCCCAAGCCTACAAAGCCCCCCGCGGCCCTGCAGACCCTCGCGCCACCCCTCACGCCCTATGCCCAAATCATTCAGTCGCTCCATATGCCGGGCCACGCCCAGGGTGTCCTGCAGGGCCCCGCGGCCCCTCCGCCAGAGCCCAAGCCCCACGCGGCTGTGTTCGCCAGGGTGGCCTCGCCCCCTCCCGGAGCCCCCGAGAAGTGCGCGCCTTCAGCCGGGGGTCCCCCGGCCCTGACCGAGAAAGCCCGGGTCCCCACGGTGCCCCCCAGGCCAGGCAGCAGTCTCAGCAGCAGCATCGAGAACCTGGAGTCGGAAGCGGTGTTCGAGGCCAAGTTCAAGCGCAGCCGCGAGTCGCCCCTGTCGCGGGGGCTGCGGATGCTGAGCCGCTCGCGCTCGGAGGAGCGCGGCCCCTTCCGCGGGGCCGAGGAGGAGGACGGCATATACCGGCCCAGCCCGGCGGGGACCCCGCTGGAGGTGGTGCGACGGCCGGAGCGCTCCCGCTCGGTGCAGGACCTCAGGGCGGCCGGGGAGCCGGGCTTCGTCCGCCGCCTCTCGCTGTCGTTATCGCAACGGCTGCGGCGGACCCCCCCAGCTCAGCGCCACCCAGCCTGGGAGGCCCGTGGCGGGGACGGGGAGAGCTCGGAGGGCGGCAGCTCGGCGCGGGGCTCCCCGGTGCTGGCGGTGCGCAGGCGGCTCAGCTCCACGCTGGAGCGGCTGTCGAGCCGGTTGCAGCGCAGCGGCAGCAGCGAGGACTCGGGGGGCGCGTCGGGCCGCAGCACTCCCCTGTTCGGACGGCTGCGTAGGGCCACGTCGGAGGGCGAGAGCCTGCGGCGCCTCGGTCTCCCGCACAACCAGCTGGCCGCCCAGGCCGGTGCCACTACCCCTTCGGCGGAGTCCCTGGGCTCCGAGGCCAGCGCCACGTCGGGCTCCTCGGGTGAGGAGGCATAGGGGCAGGGTGGGGGGTGGAGTCCTAATGTGGATGGGGTGGGTTGCAGGGCTGGGATGACAAGTGCAGAGCGGGAAAGTGGCTGGGGAGGAGGAGAGGGCCGGGCACATGCTGTCAGAAAGGCTTAAGACATGCTGGCCGCCTGCTGGAGGGGAGGGAGGCAGAGGGGCCACGACTGGGATGGGATGGGAGCAGGTCAGGGGGCTAGCTGTTTTTTTCTACTCCTCAGCCTTCTCCTCTTGGAGGGCTGCAGGGAGGGGACAGCTTTGTGGTGCTGGCTGGGCAAGTGCTCACCGGCCTGGGCCTTTGCAGCTCCAGGGGAAAGCCGAAGCCGGCTCCGCTGGGGCTTCTCTCGGCTGCGGAAGGACAAGGGCTTGTCACAGCCAAACCTCTCTGCCAGCGTCCAGGAGGACTTGGGTCACCAGTATGTGCGCAGTGAGTCAGGTAATAGCAGCCAGTGGAGGGAGTACCTCCCAGTCCCTGCCCCTTTCCCCATTCACACACACATGCACCCCACCCCAGGAGGGGGGTGAGAAGTATCTGGTCAGGGAGGGGTCACAGCTGGGTGGGAGATGGACCACCTCAAAGAGCCTGGGCAGCAGTGAAGGGGCCTGGAGTCAGGTCAAAACAGTAGCAGCAGCTACTGTTTCTTTAGCAATGCCAAGTGTTGTGTTAGACATTTTGCAAGTGTTCTCCCTTTCAGCCCTCCTACATTGTTTAGGAATGATTATCGCCCACCCCATTTTACAGGTGCAGAAACTGAAGCTAGGTAGCTTGCCCAAGTTGCAGAGCTAGTAAGTGGAGCAGCCAGAGAGTTGAACCATGTGACCTTCTGTGGCCTTTCTGTGGCTGGCCTCCTCCCTGGTGGGAGACCCTAGAAGGCCTCAGGATATTGCTCTCCTGCCCTCATACACCTCCTTAAATGTGTGTCGGCCTGAGGGTGCACCCAAAGACCTGCACTTTCTTCCCCAGGCTAGAGGCCCCACCCTGGATTGTGTCTCCAATTCTCAGTTTCTCCACAGCCTGAAACCCCCAACTGCCCCTCCCTGTCCCCTCCTCTGCAAACAGAAGGCTCTTCTGTGTGGAAAAGCAGCTTCCAGGGCTCTCGGTGGGGGGTGGGGGTACTTGGGGCCTTCCCTGGCTGGTTTCTCTGCCCCAGTGTCCTGGGCCTGCAGGGAAGGAAGCATTGTCCACCTGGAGTGACTCCGGTCCCCCAACTGAAAAACCTCATTGTTCAAGGGCTTTGCGGGGCCAGGTTTTCCAGACTGGCACAGAGGAAAGGACCAGGCCCCCCAAGCCAGGTGTGGGAGGGATCTTTAGAAGTCTCCAGTTCTAACCTTTCCAGATTCCTGGTTAAAGTCCTCCAAACAGTTCTAGCCTAGCCTTGGCTGGGCCTGAAGGGACAGTGTCCAGCCTTGGCCAGGGGAACTGGGGCCTCACGAGAGGCAGAGAAGCATGGGGCTGGAGTGAGGGAAGAGGAGGAGGGGAGGCCAGCTGGAGAGGGAGGGGTGAGAGAAGGAGGGGGAAAGAGAGAGAAGCCAGGCTAGAGGCCTGGGGACAGCTGATCCCTTCCCACCTGGGGCCCCCTCCCTCCCCATTTTGCTTGTGCAGCTGATTTCCCGCCAAGGCGTGTCCCCTTACCTCATCCTCTCCTGGCTCCCTGAAGGAGGAAAGCTGTTCCACTTTACCAAGTAGATCTGGTCCTGGGGAAATGGGGGTGGAAGGTGTGGGGGGTGGAAGGTGTGGGGACTGGGGGTGGTATCTGACAGAGCTGGGCTGGGGTCACCTTTCACCTTTCTTCTTCAACTCCCTCTTTCCCCCCTACCCAGTGCTCTCACTTGGTCTAGGGGCACCATTGATAAAACTATGTCCAGGTTATATTTTTGGGGTGTCAGTGTGGGACCTGTCTTTGGGGGTGCTGGGGCACAGTGGAAAGTGGGGGCCAGTCTGCTGTCCCGATGGTCCACCCCTGCTGGACATTTCTGTCCTGCCCAGCTCATCCCCAGCACTGGCACCAGATGCAGATTTTTCTGGAGGGACATTCCCAGGAGCATGAGCTCAAATCCTCATGGGACTAGGTAGCCACAGGCTGGCCGTGCTGGAGCAGAGACCCCGGCCCCATCCTCAGCCCCAGCAGGGGCACACTCACCAGCCAGCTGTGCCTGCGGCTGCTGTTTTGCTGAAGCGGCCCCTTTCTCGGGGGCTCTGTGCCTGGCTTCTCTCCTGGGCATATTAACAAGATGGCCTATAAATGGGATGAATAATAATAATCACGATAAAGACTAACATTTACAAGCACTTATTACCCATCAGACACATGCTAAGCACTTCACATCCCTCTTTTAATTCTACCAACAATGGTTTGAAGAAGGTCCAGGACCCTCTCCCCCTGATTCCAGGTGGGAAAGAGGGGCAGGGAGGCCGACGCACTTCCGAGGTCTGCCGAGGTCTGCTTTTGAGACTGCCTATCGTGGAGGCAGTCCACGTTCAATCCCGTGTCAGCTCAAGCCACTGGCTCCTCTCGCTCCTTGCACTTGCCCCAGAGAGAATGGGTATTGCAGGGAGTGGGTATAACCATTATCGTTTTTCAATATTTATTTGTTTTCATTTTATTTCACAAATGCTCATAGAGCACTCACATAGTGCCAGGCCCTGCTCTAAGCGGTTTACAGACATGTAAGGCAGGCACTGAGCATCTCCCATAGTCAGTGGAAGGAACAGAGAGCTCACACACAGTGAGGGCCCTGGGAAAGCCATGCAGGCCCCAAATGAAATGCTCTGTGCAAAGTGGGGTTCCATATGCCACATCCCACTGGGGAGAGGCAGCCATCCCCCCTGCTCCCTGCCAGCAGTGCTGGCCCTGCACGCGTCCTCCCCCCACTCAGCAGTGAGTGGCCTGGGGCCCCCACAGACCACTGGCCTCCCTGCTCTCATTCCAGACTTCCCCCCAGTCTTCCACATCAAACTCAAGGACCAGGTGCTGCTGGAGGGGGAGGCGGCCACGCTGCTCTGCCTGCCAGCGGCCTGCCCTGCGCCCCACATCTCCTGGATGAAAGGTAAAGCTCTCGGGGCACCTGAGATCACTCCGCCAGGCAGAGACAGGGCAGGGGGGCTGGTGTGAGCTGGCAGCTGCAGGCTACAGGGATGGGGTGGGCAGGGCTCAGGGGACACTCACGAGGTGGAGCCTGCATGAGGAACATGAGTGCTGCTGCAGTCTGCAAGTTCTCCTGCTCCTCCCTGCCCCCCAGACAAGCGGTCCCTGCGGTCAGAGCCCTCAGTGGTCATTGTATCCTGCAAAGATGGACGGCAGCTGCTGAGCATCCCCCGGGTCGGCAAACGGCACACTGGGCTCTATGAGTGCTCAGCCACCAACGCCCTCGGCAGCATCACCAGCTCCTGTACCGTGGCTGTGGCCCGTGAGCTTGGGAAAGGGACTTGGGGTGGGGGTGGGAGGGCGATGGACCCCAAGCTGGGGCTTATGTGCTCACTGGGACTCTCCTGCTCTTGCCAGGCATCCCAGGGAAGCTTGCCCCTCCTGAGATACCCCAGACGTACCAGGACACAGCGCTGGTGCTATGGAAGCCGGGAGACAGCCGGGCACCTTGCACATACACACTGGAGCAACGGGTGGATGGTGAGGGCCAGGGGCCTGGGTGGGACGGGAGAGGACAATGGCAGGTGGAAGGGGGAGACCAGTGCCCACACAAGGCAGAGGCCCCCGCCCTGGGCTCCTTGGATAGCACTGGGAGCTGGGGCCACCCCTTCTGTGGCCTCAGCCCCTCCCCCATGCTGCCTGCAGGGGAGTCTGCCTGGCACCCTGTGAGCTCGGGCATCCCTGACTGTTACTACAACGTGACCCACCTGCCAGTCGGTGCGACTGTGAGGTTCCGTGTGGCCTGTGCTAACCGTGCAGGGCAGGGACCCTTCAGCAACCCTTCTGAGAAGGTCCTCGTCAGGGGCACTCAAGGTCAGTGGGATTGGGGGGACTGAGAGAAGAGAAGGCGACCCTGAGCCCAGGATCCGCCCCTTCTCTGGAGCACCACTCTTTTGCCCCCCGCACCCCGCACTGGGCACAATGGTGATTTTCCTTCTCTCCATTTAGATCCCTCAGCCCTACTGTCTGCTGCTCTCCAAGATGTCCCTGTTACCTCAGGGCCAGCCAGGGCCCCGCCTCCTGACTCTCCTACCTCACTGGCCCCACCCCCAACCCCGCCTCCAGCTCCTGCTCCCCCAGCCCCACACTCAGCCGCTGTCAGACCCTCATCTCCCCCAGCAACCCCCAGCCAGGCCTTGTCCTCACTCAAGGCTGCGGGTCCACCACCCCAGACACCCCCCCGAAAGCACAGGGGCCTGCTGGCTGTCCAGCAAGCAGAGCCCACCCCACCCAATTCCCAGATCCCCCCAAGTGAGCCCAAGTCTTCCGTCCCTGACACTGGGACCCCGACCCCAGCCTCCACCCCTCACGAGGCTAAGCCAACATCTTCCCCTACTCCCCTGTATATGGTGACTTCCTTTGTGTCTGCACCACCTGCCCCTGAGCCCCCCGCCCCTGAGCCCCCTCCTGAGCCCACCAAGGTGACTGTGCGGAGCCTCAGCCCAACCAAGAAGGGGGTTGGCTCCCCTGGGGGTGGCCCCCCCAGCTCTCCTGGGCCAGAGGGCACCACGCTTCTTCGACAGGGCCCCCCTCAGAAACCCTACACCTTCCTGGAGGAGAAGGCCAGGCAAGCTGTGTGGGGAAGGGGAGAGGGTCGGCGTGGGGCGGGGTAGAGTATAGGAAGCACTGGGGAGACTGTTTTGGATTCTAGAGAAGCGGACTGTGCTGGCCAGGCACGGGGGAGTCCTTAGAGCACCAGCGAGTAACTTCCTCTGTGCCAGGCCCTGTACCAGGCTCTGTAGCCATCTGCTCTCACCAAGTTTTTTTATTTCATGTATTATTTTGAAATAGTTTCAAACTTACAGGACAGTTGAAAAAAATAACACAAAAACCAATACACAGAGCCCCAATGTGTTCCCTACCACATTCCCAGATCCCATATTTACCAACTTTTAACATTTTGCCACCTTTGTTATTTCATTCTGTCTAACTGTCCATCTATACATCCATCCATCCATCCATTCATCCTTCTAGTTTCTAAACATTTGAGAGTAAGTTGCACACATCATGCTCCTTGAATACTTAACTATGTAAATTTCCTAAGAGCAAGGATATTCATTTATATAACCTCATTTAGAACAGTTATCAACTTCAAGCAATTTAACACTGATATAAAACTTAAAGTCTATATTCCATTTCTTTCAGTTGCCTCAGTAATGTCCTTTTGGGTGTTTTCTCCTCCATTGTAAGATCCAGTCCAGGATCGTGTACTGCATTTAATTGCCAGTGTCTCTTTCATTTCTCTCTCTTTTTAATTGTGGAAACAGATATACAATGTAGACTTTCCCATCTCACCCACTCCCAAGCTTTCAATTCAGTAGGATTCATCACATTCACAGTGTTGTGCTACCTCCACCACCATGCATTAATAAAACTTTCTCATCAACCCAAATCAAAATCCTGCACCCACTATGCATTAACTCCCCTTTCCCCCTCCCCCACCCCTGGCAACCTGCACTCTACTTTCCATGCAAATATGAATTTGCATATTTTAGTTATTTATTATAAGTGAGATCATTAGATAGCTGTCTTTGGGTCTGGCTTATTCTACTCAACAGGATGTCTTCAAGGTTGTAGCATGTATCAGAACTCCATTCCTTTTTACAGCAGAATTGTGTTCTACTATGGATAGACCTCATTTTGTTTATCCGTTCTTCTGTTGATGGACACTTGAGTTGCCTCCACCTGTTGGCTATTGTGAATAATGCTGCTATGGACATGGGTGCACAAATATCTGTTCAAGTCTCTGCTTTTAATTCTTTTGGGTATATACCAAGAAGTGGGATTGCTGGGTCATATGGCAATTCTATGTTTAACTTTTTGAGGGACTTCCAAGCTATTTTCCACAGAGGCTGCACCATTTCACATTTCTGCCACTTATTATTATTATTTTAAATAGTAACCGTTCTAGTGGGTGAGCGGTTGGTTTCATTTACTGTCAACAACAGCTGCGAAAGGGAGTCACGGCATTAATACCTTCTCCCACTGACAAATGGGAAAGCTGAAGTTAGAGAGGTCAGGGGACTTGCCTAAGGTTTAGGGCCAGTGAGTAGCAGAGCTAGGATTTGAACCCAGGTTTCTAGGATTCCCCTCCAGAACCCTAAAAAAAAGCACTGCATTCTCACCCCGGGGGTTCCCTGCTTCCCCCTTTGGCTTTCCTAATGGAGGTGTCCCTCCTCTCCTCTGAGCCTCTGGTGTCCCCCCCCCAACACATAGGGGCCGATTTGGAGTAGTGCGAGCTTGCCGGGAGAACGCCACGGGTCGCACATTTGTGGCCAAGATCGTGCCCTATGCAGCTGAGGGCAAGCGGCGGGTCTTGCAGGAGTACGAAGTGCTGCGGACACTGCACCACGAGCGGCTCATGGCTCTGCACGAGGCCTACATCACCCCACGTTACCTTGTGCTCATCGCTGAGAGCTGCGGCAACCGGGAACTCCTCTGTGGCCTCAGCGACAGGTAGCTGGGCCATCCCAGGGGGGCAGGACCTGTGGGGCAGGGCTGGGATACCACCTGCTTCCCCACCTCAACCCCCCGGCAGGTTTCGGTACTCGGAGGACGACGTGGCCACCTACGTGGTGCAGCTGCTGCAAGGCCTGGACTACCTCCATGGCCGCCATGTGCTGCACTTGGACATCAAGCCGGACAACCTGCTTTTGGCACCCGACAATGCCCTCAAGATCGTGGACTTCGGCAGTGCCCAGCCCTACAACCCCCAGGCCCTGCGGCCCCTTGGCCACCGCACGGGCACGCTGGAGTTCATGGGTGAGGGGCCAGGCTGCCAGCCAGGGTGGGAGGTTGGGGTGCTGCCAGGGGTGCAGCAGCCAGGGCTTACCCCAGTTCACCCCTACACATGCCTAGGATGGGTCTCATTCAGCCATGTATTGAGTGCTTACTGCATGCCAAGCAACGGACAAAGTCCTTCATGTGGATTTAAAAAATGTGATCTTTACAATAGCTCTGGACATTGGCATAATATTAAACCCTTTTGCAGATGAAGCAACAGAGGCACCAAAAGTTCAGTATGTTGTCCAACATCAGACAACTATAAGTGGTAGAACTAGAATTTGATAAAGCTGGAAAGACAGGGAGAATCAATTATTATTTTATATAAATAAGGAAAGAGCCACCATTTAGCCACCTGCTGAGTGCCCAGGGCTTTACGTTCACTGTCTCCCTCCTTTAGAGCTATTCTGCAGGCCATGCTTCATGGATGAGGAGATGTGGAGCCAGAGAGATTTAGTAAATTGCCCAGTGTCCTGTGGCTAGGAAGGCACAGGCCTGGGACTAGAACCAGGCAGGCTGATTTCAAAGGCTCTGAATCTTGGTGTTGGCCATACTCTTTGCCAGTGGGCATCCTACCTCGGGGCTGATCTGAGGGAACTACTGACCCCAGTTCTTAGCTCCTCTGGAGTTCTGGGGACTCTCACTCTTCGGTGCCTAAGTTGAACCCTCACGTTCCCCACATCTTCCCTGGGGCCACCCCCACTCCTGTCCTGTCCGCTGGCTTCCAGGGCCTGGTGCCCTGGTTGCAACCAGGGTCTGGCGACCTGGGCGTTGTTCTGTTCCCCTGGACCCCAGGGGCCTCCCCCCGCCTCTCCCCTCTCCCCTGCCACCAAGAAGCTGGGTCAGCCTGGCCTCTGTCTCCTGTCAGCTCCTGAGATGGTGAAGGGGGATCCCATCGGCTCGGCCACGGACATCTGGGGAGCGGGTGTGCTCACCTACATCATGTGAGTGCCCCCCAGGCCCTGCCCCGCCCTCTCCTCCCATGCCATGGGCTCCAGGACTCGCCTACTGTCTACCTCACCCCCTGCCTCCCTAATACACGCACACACACGCATGCGTGCACACACACACACAGCTCAGGCCTCCCTGGACATCCAGGCACAGGGCAGCACCACTGGGTACTGTGGCCCTCAGAACCTCCACACTAATGTCCCCCAGGGCCTGGGTGGGCACTGAGCCCCAGTCCAAGTGTGTCACCTGAACTGTCTCCCACAACAGGCTCAGTGGACGCTCCCCGTTCTATGAGCTAGAGCCCCAGGAAACGGAGGCTCGGATTGTGGGGGGCCGCTTTGATGCCTTCCAGCTGTACCCTAATACCTCCCAGAGCGCCACCCTCTTCCTGCGAAAGGTCCTCTCAGTGCATCCCTGGTGAGCAGACCCCACACCTGCCAAGCCCCCCAGCGTTACCTGCCCCAGCCCAACCCATGCCAAAGACCCTGCCCCTGCTCACTCCCCATGGTTGGACAGCCTCCATTTGCCTGCAACAGCCCCATGAGATAGGCAGAATCGCAGCCCCCAATCCAGAGATGGGGAAACTGAGCCTCAGAGTTGCCCGAGGTCACTCGCTGGGGGGTGGGTCCAGGACTGGGGTGCGGGTCTGTGGGTGGGCTCACGGTCCCGGCCGGGCCTGGCAGGAGCCGGCCCTCCGTGCAGGACTGCCTGGCCCACCCGTGGCTGCAGGACGCCTACCTGATGAAGCTGCGCCGCCAGACGCTCACCTTCACCACGAACCGGCTCAAGGAATTCCTGGGTGAGCAGCGGCGCCGCCGGGCTGAGGCCGCCACCCGCCACAAGGTGCTGCTCCGCTCCTACCCCGGCAGCCCATAGTGGCACCGGCCGCGGCCCGGCCTCGGGCTTCCACTCGGGTTCCCACGGACACCGCGGGACATTCCAGGGCCCGCGCTGAGCCGGGTGGGCCCGGGGCTTTGGACACCACCAGCAGCAACATCCGGCCGGGCTATTACCTCACGGACTTGCGGACCTGCGGGGACAGAGGCCACGGGCCACCCCCGGCCAGAGCTGGAGACCCCTTGGCCAGGCTGGGCGGGAGTGGAAGCAGGAAGAAGGACAAGAAGGGAATAGAGAAGTGAAAAGGGAAAGAAGCAGAGAGATGGGGAGGAGGCAACTCTGCGAAGGTCCTGGGGGGCCGGAGGGACAGTGTAGCTGGGGAGAGAACCAAGGACGGTGTGAGTGGCTGGAGAGGCAGAAGAGGGGCCTAGGGTGTCAGGGCAGTGGGCTGGGAGTGGGTGTCAGTTGCAGCAAGGATGGGACATGGAGACAGCACCAGGGAGCCAGAACCAGGATGCCAGAGAGGGCAGCGAGGTAGGGGAGGGAGAGGAGAGGGGATGCAGGTGGGCTGGGGCCTGCCAGCTGCCCGCAAGCCAGAAGGAGAAGGCTGCAGGGCTGGAGGCTGGAGGTGAGCAGTCACTGGAGCCTTTGTTCTCCTCCTGTCCCAGGGAACTCACCTCTGGGTCAGGGGCCCTCTGAGCTGGCCTGAGGATGTCCCCGCCACCCCCTTCATGGCCTTCGTCCTTCTTCCCACTCATATTTATTTATTTATTGACTTAGGAAGTTTCCCCTTCCATCTAATCCCTATTGCCCGTGTTGTCCTGACCATCCCCTGCCATCTAGCTGCCTGTGCAGCTGTCTGTCTGTCTGTCACAAGGAAAATAAAAACGGCAAGCAGCAGGACCTCTGTGTGGTTTGTGGGGAGGGATGGCTTGAGGGAGGGAGGCAGTGAGTCCTGGGACAGGGGCATCTCAGCCTTTTATGGACTTGTGAAAGCTGAGAACCCCTCACCATATACCTTTTGCAGTTTCTGGAATCCTGGCAGGACTATGAATAGCACCCCCAACCCTCCAACCAGACTCTGGTAGCTTCACCTCTTCTCACATGTCCCCTCATCACAGTTTGGGGGATGCTGGGCTTCAGAATGAACCAGGCCCAAACCCAGTCCTGGTCCTGACCCCCAGAGCAGAGTGGGGTTCATCATGATCACTGGAGAGAGCAGGTGGTGTGAAGGGCTGCAGGAAGAAGGAGGGTGGCCCAAGCCCCACCTGTTGTGTCTTAGCACACCATCAGAGCCCACCTGAGCACCAGCTGCACAGGGCAGCTGTGAGAGTATTCCGATCGGCATGTCCACCGTGAGGGGGCCACAGACCAACATTTTCCTAGGGCTGAGGGATCCATCAGCCTGGAGCTTCTCTGTCCCCATGGCAAGCTAGAGGGTCTGTTGGGTGCCAAGGCATCCTGGTTCCAGCTGCTCCCCTGTGGTGTCACAAAATGGTCACTGGATCCTAGAGTTGGGCTGCCCTGCCTTGCCCTGCAGAGGGTCTAATTGGAGTGGTGGTGGTGGGGGGGGTGAGAATCAGACCACCCTCTACCCAGAGGGACTGCCCCCCTCCCCACATCTTGAAAACTCTGTGCTTGGTAAAGGGAGAGGAACAAAACCTCCAGCCATGAGCAGAGAGAGCTGGTGTTGGTTGTGTTGCTGATTGAGGTTGAGGTTCCCTTGGCTCCAGCTCAAGCAACCCCTGGTCCAGCCCAGCATAGCCCAGCTTCCCTGGCTTCTCAGGACACCAGGGAAGGGGCAAGCTCCATCATTGTAAAATAACAGGATGTTAAAGCCAGCTGGAAGGGACCAGAGGGATGCCTTGCCCACCTGTCAGTTTCACGATGAAGATACATAGTTTGTGAGAATCTCCAATCCCCTACTCACTGCAACTGTTTCCACATAAAAATGAGTTGCCTGAACTCATATCTTGATAAATGGTAGAAGTCCTCTCCTGTCCCCCCTCTGATCTTGAGCTCCCTTCCCATCTCCATTGGAAATGGCATGTGAACTGCTTGTTCAAAATGTGGAGGAGCCAAGGTAATTTATGTCAGCAGAGCTGTGTCAAAATTGCTCTGATCAAAAGGTGGCAGTGCTCCAACTTGGGCAGGCTGTTACCATGAATGGCAGACGGGCTTCCAGGCAAGCCCGGGAGGGGTTCACCGTACCCCTTTACCCCAGGGGGTGTGATGCCCCATGCACCAGTTTATGCTCCAGTTTGGGTGGACCTAGAGTTGGGAAGTCAGTAGGAGCAGGTGACAAGGGACAGTGCAGCCCAGCCAGAACTCCTCCATATTACAGCCAGGGTGGGTGAAGGGAGATGGGGGTGGGATGGGGTGGGATGGGGTGGCCGCCCTGATCTCAAAAATCCTTCCCTCCCCTCTCGGTTTAACTCAGTTGACCGCCAGGGGGCACAGTCTGGAGATGACAACTATGCCCTCGGGGGCGGGGGAAGGAGTAAGGAGCTTCTTGATTGGCCCTGACAACCACAGGGCCCTCCCGTGATTGGCTGTAGGGACCGAGAAGTCCGCGGCTTCATTCAGGGACACCCCGACAAACACTCGTGTCCCCTTAACCGCTGGTGTCCCGAAGAAGGCATGTTGCCCGACTGTTTTAGGAGATTGACCTGAGTGTAAAGCTGCCCCAGAAGTAAGCTGGAGCTCCTGTCAGCTAGGTGCCGTGTCTGGCCCTCCCGAGAGCCGGATGGATGGAAACCCCTGCCCTGGGAGGAGATGGGGCCGCGTCCAGTTGTCCAGCTGTCCGGGCGCTGACGCGCCGTGCACTCCAGAGCCGCTCGGGTTTCCCCCCTGGGTCTGCCGCAGCGGCTGAGCCAGCATCCCAAGCGTCCTCGGGCTAAATAAGGAGCACGCTTGGGTCAGGGGGCGGGGGCTGGGGTCCCGGGGGGCCTTGGGGCGACCACGCCAAACAAGGCAAGGAGGGTAGAGATGTATAAAACCGAGGCCCGGGGCTGAGCACCTGCCCGCGCCCCTACTGTGCGATCCGGAAGGGCACCGTGCGCCTGCAGCCCAGACGGTCGACACAAATCCAGAAGTCGCCCCCTTTGCCGTAAGTCCCGATCCTCAGACCAGCCTCAGATACTCCCACCCCCGGGATGTTCTGAGCAGGCAAAGAAAGGGTCGATGGTTGGAGCTCCTGTCTCCACCAGGAGCCCCACGCTTTTTGTTGGCTCCCCCAGATGTCCAAAGCAGCTCCCGCCAAAAATCCAGCGGCTGCGGCCCCGCCCCCGGGTTGTACCCTGGATATCAACGACCCCCAGGTCCAGAAGGCGGCCATTCGCATCCAGGCCTCATACCGGGGCCACAGGTGAGGTGGCGCCCTGGAGCCTTCGGGAGGAAGGGAACTGGAGCCCCAGAAAACTCGATCCTGCTGCACCCGACCCGAGTGGGACGGGGGTTGCGGTGGGGGTGGGGAGCTGGGCGCAGTGATTTGGACTCCTGGGGTACCGTACTTGGGTGGTTTTGTGGGGGAAATGGTAACTGAGGTGTGAAAAGGTGGCCCCAATATTTTACCAGGATAAAAATTCAGGAGCAGCCCCACCCCACACCCCGTGCAGGGGTCTGGTAGGCGGAGGGAGGTGGGAGGGGGCCGGTGTCCAGGCGGACAGGGCTACGGGCAGGCTGGAGCCGTATCATGGCAGCCCTGGGCCCTGACCCGGCCCGCTGATAGGTCCCGGAAGGAGCTGCGCGAGAAGGGGCCGCCGCGGGTGCTGGAACCACTGAAGGACGTGGTGCTGATCGAGGGCAGCGCGGCCAAGCTGACTTGCCGCATTTCGGCTTTCCCGGACCCGTTCATCCGCTGGAGCAAGGACGGCAAGGAGCTGCGCGACGGGCCCAAGTACCGCTACGTCTTTGAGGACCCTGACGTAGTGGCACTGGTGGTGCGCGACGGCGAGCTGGCAGACCTGGGCCAGTACAGCATCAACGTCACCAACCCCTTTGGCCAGTGCTCCGACTCGGCGCGCATCCTTGTGGAAGGTACGCGCGCCCCCGAGCGCAGCGCCACCGCGCCAAGCAGCACCGCGCTGCAGGCGCCCGCGGCTGCCTGCAGCCGCGAGCTTTTACCGCTGGGCCTAGTCGAGTCGGGATACGATCGTGGCCAGCCCAGCCCCGGGTACAGCTGGCTGCATACGTCCTTCCGCAGCTCGGGATCTGGCCCACCCAGCCTGAAAAGTCCACTGTGGGTTTCGAACACTAGACACCTGGGCCTCAAGGTCACACAGAGAGCCCGGAGACAGACCATTTGACCATGGTCTTCCGCCTCCCGATCCAGAACAATTTCCACTAGCAGGAGCTGTCTCCAAGGCCTCGGGATATGTGTGAACCGAGATTCGGGGCAGAATCTCCTTTGATCCTCTCTTCAATCTTGTGAAGTAGGAAGCGCAGGGATTATTAGTCTGGTTTAACACTTAAGGAGACCAAACCCCAGAAAGGCTAGGGTCACACTGCGAGTTTCAATGCGTCTGGTATTTAGGGCCCGACTATTAGCTCAGTAAGTTGAGAGCTCTGCCCAGCCTCGCCTCCAGGTCCCTCAATGGGTCGCGTTCCCTTCCTCTTTCTCCAGTCCCGGCGAAGATTCAAAAGGGACCGGACAACACGAAGGCGCGCAAAGGCACCACGGTGACGCTGACCGCGGGGATCATGGGCGAGCCTGCGCCCGACGTGGGCTGGGCCAAGGACGGGGAGGACATCGAGGAGGACGACAGGCGAGGGCGGGGGCCTGCGGCGAGGGCCGGAGCCTGGACGGGATGCGGGCCCAGAAACCCGGCGGGAGTGGGGACGCTGGCGGGGGACTGGGAGGTCAAGAACAGAGCTGATTGAATTAGCCCCGCCCAGTGCACGAGTAAACTGAGCCGCGCGGCTTCCCCCCCACCAGGGTGTTCTTCGAGATTGGCAGCACCACCACCACGCTGACCATTCGCCGGGCCACGCCCGAGGACAGCGGCAAGTACGAGGTGTACGTGGAGAATAGCCTGGGCATGGACCAGAGCTTCGCTCGCGTGGACGTGGCCTGAAAGGGACCCTTGGACCCTTCGCTCTGGCTCCAAGCCTCGGGGGGGGTGGGGGGGACCAACGACCCTCATTGCGTCTTGCTTAATAAAGTGCTCTCTCTGACTCTACCTGTCTCCTTTAGCATCGCCATTCCCTGTCTGCCGCGCACCCGCACCCACACCTATTTCAGAACCACACACCAAGGTCACGCAATGCCGGGTCAGAGGAATTTGGGACAGTGCCTAGCCCAGTGCTTCGTTTTACACGCTTTCTCTACCAGTGGAACTCCGGTTTCGCAGCGGGATGGGCGGTGGAGTCTCACGACTCCGCCTTCTCTTCTTTTGTATTCCTCAAGCTCCACCCCCTCGCGGCTGTTTAAGCTCTGGTCCCGCCCCCCTCCAAGTCTGGCCACACTCCCCTTCTCACCTCCAGCCCTGCTTGAACCTGTGACCTACTTCTCTTCTTTGGCTGCTGCCCCCGAGCCGATTCCCGGACTGTTCTGGCTCCTAATCTTAGGTTCCAGCCTCTGCTTCTCAGGCCCCACCCCTCCTCCCATCTAGACCCACCCTCTCTATCCTTTGGCCACTCCCCGCGTTCTCCCATAAAGGGCCACCTCTCTCCTCTCTGAAAGGGAAGGGGAGGGGAAGGGGGAGAGCTAAAGAACTACAATTCCCGGCAGACCGTGCGAAGAAGGTCTCGCGGTTTGCGAGAAGACACGTGCGCGGAAGGAGCAAGTACTAGCGGCCGGCGAGCTGGGGTACAGGGAGGTAGTGTAAAGAGAGCTAGTGGTAGAGGAGCTAGTGGTAGAGGAGCTAGTGGAAAGGGAGCTGGTAAAGGGGTGGAGAAAGTTGCGGGGGGCAGGGGACGGCCCCAGAGGGAGGGCGGACTCGGAGGCCTAGGGCCGACTCTCCCCACGGCCACGCCAGTGGTGGTCCCACAGCCCCTGACTACGCGGGGCTAGTTTTGGGGTTCAGAGGGTCTTAATCCAGAGGCTCAGTCAGCACCAGTCGTCAGTACTGGGGCTTGGGAGATAGGTAGGTTGAGTATTCGGGATGCTAAGGGAATCTGTCTTTGTTTCGGGATTCATCACCAGTAGGTCAGTTTTGGGATTCGTGGTTTAGCATGTAGAGGGTTTTTGCTCTGTAATTTAGGGTTCTTCAGATACAGATCAGTGTTACTTCAGTACTTGGGGTTCACTCCTAGGACTGAAGTCAAATATCTGAGGTTCACTCGAGATTTTAGGTTCAATATTCTGGATTCTCTATTGAGATTCAGGGAATTCAAAGCTTTGGGCATCAGTGGGTTTTCTGCAGTTTGGAGTTTGAGAAAGTGGCTTTTTTGCTGAATTTGTTCGTGGCTAGAGGGAAGTCTGTTGGGGTTCAAGTTGTGGAATGTGAGTTGCAGAATTTGGGAGAAACCTCTGTGAGGTTTGGAGGCCGACTGGAATCTGGGTTGGGATTTGAGATGTGTGGGATTTGTGAGATGTCGTGTCCAGGGAGGGACTATATTGAACTTTGATTTGACCATCCTGAGAAAGTACTAAGTGTTGTGATTTGGGGGTTTTGGGTTTGCTAGGGGTGTGAGTGGGGTTCTTGGTTTGGGGTGTGAGGTCTGAGCCTGGTTTCTTTGTTGGGATTTGAGGTTTAGGTAGCCGTCACCATCATGCTCAAAACTGTGATCCTGATTGGAGGCCCCCAAAAGGGTGAGGAGCCAAGGGAATGACCGATGCTGGGATTGGGGGTGGGCTGGAGGGGTCGGTGGGATGGGGAGCAGAGGGAGGCAGGAGGCTGAAAGATTCTGTCTTCTCTCCCAGGGACTCGCTTCAGGCCTCTGTCTTTTGAGGTACCCAAACCACTGTTTCCCGTGGCGGGGGTCCCCATGATCCAACACCACATTGAGGCCTGCGCCCAGGTAACCCTATCAGCTCCACCTCCCACCTCACCTCTGCTCACCCCTTCACTCGTCATTAACCCCTTTCCCAACCATAGTCTTCTCCCACCTGGCTTAACTCCAGGGGCCATCGTTCACGGGTGAATGGGGCGCCTGGCATTGTGCTGTACAGCTGCCCTGCTTCTTTCCCCCCTACTTTTGTCCCTTGTCTGGCCTCTTCCTGCTCAGATTTCACTCCTGTCTTTAAAGCATGGAACATGAGATCTGGCAGGGATCTTAAAGACAATTTAAAGCTGGAGCCTGGAGAACCTTACAGATTGCAAAGCACAGGACTTGTACCCTTGCTCACCGTGGAGCGTGTTTCTTTTCCGCTTTTGGTATTGGGACAGGCACAGCCTGAATCCCAGCTCTGCCTTATACCTGTTGTGAGGCCTTGAGTAAATATCTCACCCATTCTGAGCCTTGGTTTCCTTATCTGTAAAATGGGGGTGATTAGATCTGCTGTGGGGATAGAGAAGCTTGGAGCTGATGCTTGTAAAGGGCCTTGGTCCAGGCACTTGGTAAATAGTAGCCCTTCCCTTATGCTGATCTCAAATTCACATTGACATAAAATAAACAGGGAAAAAAATGGATTATCCTTTAATGCAGATTAGTAGCCAAATCTTTCTTAGTGTGAGGCCCAATTTAGATGGGGAAGAGGAGAGGGTATAATAAAAGATGGGAGGCTGGGGTCTGAGGCGTCCTCTCACATCCCCATTGTCCAGAGGAGAAAACAGGCCAGAAGGTAAAGTGAGTGCCAGGGGCCCCCAAAGCTGAGACTTAAACTGTGGTCTCTGGATGTCTTGGCCAGAGCCAGGGATTTCCCCAACATTCCCTCCTGTCAGCTGTTTTCCTCCCAACATCTTCCCTTGTCCTCAGGTCCCTGGGATGCAGGAGATTCTTCTCATTGGCTTCTACCAACCTGATGAACCTCTTACCCGGTTCCTGGAAGCTGCCCAGCAGGAGTTTAACCTTCCGGTCAGGTGTTTGTGCACACCGACATCTAAGGGGGCGTGGGGAGCAGGTTGAGTCAGCGTTGGCCGGAGTTCACCCTCACACACTAAGACTCTTATTTGGGCTTCTCTAAATTCCTGAATACAGTGAATTTCCCCATGGGGCTTAGGCAGGAGGAGTATTCCTGGGAGGTGAGGTGGGGGTGAGGTGACGGGTGTCAGGTACCCAGGCCCATGGTGCCTGTCTCCTCTGATCTCATTGAGCTGGCTGTGTGGTCCCTGGGGAACAGGTACCTGCAGGAATTTGCACCCCTGGGTACAGGGGGTGGTCTCTACCATTTCCGGGACCAGATCCTGGCCGGGGCCCCTGAGGCCTTCTTTGTGCTCAACGCTGACGTCTGCTCCGACTTCCCGTTGAACGCTATGCTGGAAGCCTACAGACGCCAGCCTCACCCTTTCTTACTGCTTGGTACCACGGTGAGGGGGCTGGGCGGGCTCAGGGTGCAGTGGGGTGATCCAGAGAGACTCCTGGGGGGCAGCGTAGTGGGGAGGGAGGGGCTGCCTGGCCAGTTGGCATGGTCATGAGCATCGTAAGGGAGCAGTGCCAGACACCCTGGCAGTAATGGAGGTGTCAGCAGGGACCCCAAGCCCTTTGGCTGCTCGGGGAAGGAGGGGGAGGGCAGCTGTCAGTTCTCACCGCGGCTGAAGGCCTGTCACTGGCAGAGCTGCGTGGCAGATGCCAGAGGGGAGGGAAGGAAAGAGAAAACAGCCCTGTGCTGCCCCGGAGCAGGCAGGTCACCGTCTCGGGTGCGTCTGTCTCTCAGGCTAACAGGACGCAATCCCTCAACTACGGCTGCATCGTCGAGAATCCACAGACACACGAGGTGAGAGCAGAGGGGGCTGTGTGGGCGCTCATGCCGTATTGTCTCCCCCACCCCTCTGCCTCTAGACAATACTAGAACGTTATGGGGGAGACCCCAAAGAGGGCCCTCGGTCTTGTCAAACAGGTGGGCCACACCCTCAGCTGATCGTCTCTTCTGGTCTTTTAGGTAGGGGTGTCGTGGGAGAGGTTGGAGAGGGAGAAGGGGTAACAGTGAATTTCTGTACCTGCGGTGCTCTGATAGACGTGTGCACAGGGTGCTGAGGGAACGCAAAAGGGGCCCAACCCAGCCTCTCTGGCAGGCACAGGGGATAGTGCATGCAAAGCTACTGAGGCAGGACATAGTGGGGTGCCTCCCAATAGTGGGGTGCCTCCCAAATCATGGAAGCGGGGGCATAGTTGGCAATGGAGGGGCACTCCTTGTCCCTGAGCCTGACTCTCACACACCCCTTTTATTTGTTCGTATGTCAGTATAAAATGTACCTACACAAATGCACGTGCACACATGCTTACATACATACATATATACATATATATTTTTAAGTTTTGTGCCAGGCACCAGCTAGGTATAAGAGAAATAGATCCAGAAAAGATAGAATCCCTCAGCCTAGTAGGAGAGACAGTGTCAATAAACCAACCATTGCAGTGACACAAGTGTCGTGGGTCCCGGGTTCAGAGGCCAGGGCACCTGGGCCCGAATAGCTTACTGTGGGGCAAGCAAGTGAGGACACAGAAGATGAGTTTTGCAGATGAAGGGATGAGAAAGGGCCTTCCAGGCACAGGGAATAGCATGTGGTGGTGTGGAATTGCATATTGGGAGGTGGGAAGCTTGGCACGTAGTGGAGACTTGATTTTGAAGGCCACAGACGGTCAGCACAGGGTTTCAAGGCAGGCAGAGATCGCATGTGCTCCACCTTTTAGGAAGATCACTCTGGCAGTGGGGGGGAGGGACAGGGAGGCTGGGAGCTTCGAGGCCCTGTTGAGGAATGGTGACCGTGGTCCGTCCGCTCTGCTGAAGCCAGCCAGCTCTGTCCTCAGGTCCTGCACTATGTGGAGAAACCCAGCACGTTCGTCAGTGACATCATCAACTGCGGCATCTACCTCTTCTCCCCAGAAGCCCTGAAGCCCCTTCGGGATGTCTTCCAGCGTAATCAGCAGGATGGGCAACTGTGAGGCAGGCCTCATGGCCCAGTACCCCAAGTCCCCACCGTCCCCCCACCCCAGTCTGTGCAGGCTCCATCTCCACCTGTTCACTTTCCTCCTCCCATTTCTACTTGTCATCTCCAGCCTGAAACTCCCCTGTCCCTCCCCTTCTAACCTCATTCTGTCCCTCTTCCTTATCCATCCCCGTTCCTTCTCTGTCACTGCCTACCCACTTTCCTTCTGGTCCATTTCGCTCAAGCCCTGAGTATCCCAGAGACATGTTCCAGAACAGACGGCAGCCCACACACTTGGGTGCACACTGGCTCGGGTGCTGACACACACAACCTGTACTCTCAAGTCACCGCTCTCCTTGGAGCG
Organism: Choloepus didactylus; assembly: GCF_015220235.1. Lineage (NCBI taxonomy): Eukaryota > Metazoa > Chordata > Mammalia > Pilosa > Megalonychidae > Choloepus > Choloepus didactylus. The sequence continues at coordinate 112,518,920 of NC_051315.1, forward strand.
TAGCACCCCAGAGCCCTGTTACCTGCAATCCCAGGGTCTCCCCTCTAGGTCTGGGACCTGTTCCTTTCTCTGGACCCCCCACCTTTCCCCCCATCTCATGCCTCATCCGCTCATGGCCAGTGTCTCACTCCTACCCATCTCTCTGCTTCTCCCCCTCTCCCCTGGTCTCTGTCTCTGTCTCTGCTGGGCTGGCATCTCCACCATTTCTCTCTCCTCTTTCTGACTGTTTCTGCCCTCACCAGCTGCCTTGCTCTGGGGTGAGTCTGTCTGTGTTTCATTCCATCCAGGGATGGGGAGGGTGATGGGGAGGATTTAGGAGAGGACGGGGTGGAGAATGTGCAAGTGGGAACCCAGGTCTGGTCCAGTTCTTTCTGGACAGAGGGCTGGGATAAGAAGCGGCTAAGACCCTGGGGCTCCCGTGTGATGGTACCCCAGCCGGGGATGGAGGGGTGAGGAGGTGATGTGCGTGAGGGCTATGGGGTTGGTTCCTGGGATGTGAACGTCCCTTGGGACAGGACCTGACTGTCCTGGAGAGGGACTCAGAGAGGAGTCAGATGGAGTTGGCCTGGGCTCAGCATCCCTTCCTCTCCTCCAGGGAGGGCTCCCCAAGCCTCTGGCCTGGGGCAGGTACCATCCGGCTGGAGCAGGATGTTTTCTCAGCCTTGGCCGGGCAGGGCCAGATCTATGTGCACCTCACTGATGGTTTCTGGAGCCAGATCAAGTCTGCAGGGTATGCAGGGTATATGTGTGGTGTGTGTGTGTGTGCGTAAGGGGCGGTTGGTTCTGATGGGCAGGCTGGGCTGGCACGGGTTAGGAGACTTTGGGGTGGTGGGCACAGGCCCCTGCTGGCCCTGAGCCCTGACCCCACCGTGTGGCCCCCAGCTCAGCACTCTATGCCTCCCGCCTCTATCTGAGCCAGTACCAGTTCACTCACCCCGAACGGCTGGCCAAGCACAACGCAGGGGGTCCACGGATCCGAGGTACCCACCTTGCTCCAGTTCTTAATCTTTGCCCCAACCCAGCCCCCTCTGCCCTCTGAACTGTGGCTCCTCCCTCGATCCCAGAGTTGAAATCTCAGTCCCCGCTCCTCCTGCTCCAGTAGAGTTTGGGGTGTTTGTCCCCAGTATCTCTCTTTTGCTTTTAGGAAATGTTTACATCCACCCAACGGCTAAGGTGGCTACCACCGCTGTGGTGAGTGGTGGGCCCAGCCCCACGGAGAGTGAGGATGGCTGTCAGGATGGGTGGGGGTGGCATGGACACCTCCTGAGCTTGGGGTGCTGGTCACTTTGCTTTGTTACAGTCTGTGGGGTGACCTCAAGCACCCCTTCCCCCTTATCTGTCCTGTGGTGAGGATTGGATGTGGGGATAGACTCCCAGGGCCCACGGTATATGCTCTTCTCCACAGCTGGGCCCCAACGTCTCCATTGGTGAGGGGGGTGACGGTGGGCGAGGGGGTGCGGCTCCGAGAGAGCATCGTCCTCCACGGAGCCACTTTGCAGGTAGGCACCTGGGCACCCGCTACATGGGTGGCACCCCAGGAGGCTGAGCAGGGGCCTGGGGATCCCCACCAGGGCTGAGAAGGCAGACACGTGTGGGTTGAGTGTCTGGCCCCTTCCCACACCTTCCCACCCCCACTCGCCCTGCCCCATTCTCGTTGGCAGGAGCACACGTGTGTGCTGCACAGCATCGTGGGTTGGGGGAGCAGCGTGGGGCGCTGGGCCCGTGTGGAGGGCACCCCCAATGACCCCAACCCCAATGACCCCCGAGCCCACATGGACAGTGAGAGCCTCTTCAAGGACGGGAAGCTGCTGCCTGCCATCACCATTCTGGGTACAGCCCCCCAGGGCGCCTGGGGCTGTGAGGTCGGGAGAAACCTCCACAGGAGCCGGCCAGGGCTCCGTGGGCAGCATTTGTTCAGAGTCGGGGTGTGTGTGGGGAGAGTGTGTGCGTTTAGCAAACATTTACCAAGTGGCTGCTGTGTACCAGGCCCTGTGTGAGTCCCTGGGGGCACAGATGGGCAGGGAGGGATCCCTCCCAAGTGGCAGGGCCCCCCAGCTCCCTGGCCCTCATCTTCCCTCTCATGACCCCCCCACCCCCGCCCCAGCGCCCCTAATCCCCCCCCTCATCCCGCTGCAGGCTGCCGGGTCCGAATCCCTGCCGAGGTTCTCATCCTGAACTCGATTGTCCTGCCACATAAGGAGCTGAGCCGCAGCTTTACCAACCAGATCATCCTTTGAGGGGAGCTACCAGAAGGCCCCCCCATTCCTACCAACGCCCCTGGAGTCTTCTGCCTGCCTGGCCGGCCTCTGTCCAGAAGGGATGGGAGGAGGCCAGGCAGGGCCATCCCCAGCCGGGAGCGTCGAGGGTGGCCACAGACTCCCGCCCCGCTCCCTAATAAACCCTGGTGAACCTTGGAGCCAGCGCTGACTCCCGCTTGTGCCTGGGCTGGGGGTGGGGGCGGAAGGGGGGCAGCTGAGTCAGGCCCCCCCACATTAGCATTTAAATTGGAGTCGTTGCTGCGGGCTCATGAATAATGAATCCAGAGCCCTGGTAAATCTCCCCTCCCACCGCCTCAGCCTTTGGCTGCTCTGGAGGAAAGCCCCCAGGCGCCCCTGCCCTCCTCCCTGTTCCTCTTCACTGGGCCTGGCTCAGGCTCCCGAGGGCAAGGCTTCCGAAGGGAAGGGTGGGGGGCACTTCGGTTGGGAAGCAGGGTGCATGCGGCGGGCCCAGGAAATGGGACCCCCAGGCCCGGGGGCTGGATCACCCGCAGCCTGCTCCCCTGGCCTGTTTTCCGCTTTGCCAGCTCCATCTGCTCCCAGCCTGGCTCTTGGCGGGCTGTGGGTTTCTGCCCTGCCCGAGGTCTTGTGTGCCTGTCTCCCACTCCCCTGGCAGGCAGGGTGGGCATGAGCTGGTGCCACTTTCCCTAGAAACATGGGGCAGGGGGTGCTGTTCTGGAAGGGTCCTTGGGGAGTTCTCAGCCCTCCTGTCCACATTCCAGAACCTTCAGAGAAACCCAGCCCTCTCTCATGTTTGCCCATGACCCTCGTGTGCTCCTCCTGGTGCCCCCCTTTCCCCAGCTGTGGGTGCAGAGCTTGGTTGCCAGATGAGCTGGTAATGATCGTAATCTGCTAATTGAGAGGAATCTAATTACCCGAAGAGAATGGGGGGGCAGGGCGTGGGTGGGAGAGAGGAGGGGGTCTTGGCAGCAGGCAGGGGTGGCAGCGGCAGGGTACCGGGCCTCAGCACCCGGGTTGGGACAGGGCCCGGGATTTCACAGCTTTGTAGCCAGGCCGTTAGGAAGGAGGCGAGGTGGGGCCTGGACCAGCCTCCCCCCCACCCCCACCCCCAGGCCCTGCAGGTGGCTGGGAGCCGTGGGAAGTGACCTGGGTCCTGTCGGTTCTCACCTCTGCTGCCCCCAGCCCCTTTCCCCCTTCCCTCCCGCCACCTCCCTCCGGGCCAGGCTTTGCTGGGGCTGGGAAGAGGGCTTGCAGATGCCAACCCTGCTGGGGTCATCTCCCCGAGGAAGAGGTTGGGACAAGGGAGAGCCATCGGGCCGGGGTCTGGGTCCCTCCCCCCGCCTCCTCCTAGTCCTGACCCTTCTGTTCCGAGTGCTTGGCAGAGGCCATGGCAGCTTCATCATAAATATGATAATTTAATTATTTTCTCAGCAAAACACCGTGAAATCCAATAAGTCTGTGTCAGGCCCTGGCCCCCGGGAACCTCCCCTCCCAGGCCCAGTGGGGGTGGGGACATGGTGGGGGGAGGCACTGGAAGGGGATAGGGTCAGGGTTTAAGGTGGAGTGAGCTAGTGAAGCTGAGGTCTTTGCAACATGCCCCCCACCCTCAGGCTAGTGGAGTCACTGTTGTGTGTGTGTTGGGGGTGGGATCTAAGAGCAGTTGTGACACCCCACTCTTCTCCAGCTGTTGGCTGCCTTGGGAGGGACCTAGGGACCCATCCATACCTAAGGGGCTAGATCAGAGCCCAAGATGTGGGACGAGTCACCCTCCGGAGGGGAGAGAGCCAAGAGCCCTCCGCTCCACCTTGGGACCCTGCACTCAACCTTCACTGGCCCCGTAGAGGTAGGGCTGTGCCGGCCGCAGGGAACAGTTGAGGGAGAAACAAGAGGGAACTGGGGTGGGAAGTGGGGGATGAGCGGGGGGAGGGATGCGGGGGAGGGGTGCGTTCCTGCCATTAGTGCTTTTTTTGGTTTCCATAAAAAGATTATTCTGTAAAATCAGCGAGGGGGAGCGAGCTGGGGGCCTGGGAGGGGGTGGGTCCCTGGCACCAAACTGGATGGGGCGACAAGGGAGGAGAGCTGGGGACAGGGACAGTGTGGAGAGAGATTTGGATGGGCTTCAGGAACCCTGGGGGGGAGCCAAGGACGCAGGTGGGGGGAGGCTGGCCAGGACAGGCGGGGCAGGAGCAGGGCCCCCCTCTGCCTCCTGCCTTGGCGGGGCTGCCCAGGGGGGCCCCCCGGGCCGACCCCTTCTCGCTCCCCTCCCCCTGGCACTTAGCAGCCATTTCCGGGGGAGCAGATTGCAGCCCCCTCCCCCTCTCTGGGAAGCAGGCACAGCTGGGGCCCCGCCACATCTGCCGCATCAGCACGGAGCACAGCTGGGTGTGCCCAGGGCCGCCCTCCCCAAAACACAAAGGGAGAAAGGCGGGCACCGAGAAGAGCCCAGACCCCCGAGACAGACACACTGACACCTCTGCCAGCAGACGCGCTCCTTGAGGCGCAGCTACACCCACCAACACACACGCTCCCTCGTGTGCGGGGAGACAGGAGATCTGACAAACACACAATTACTCTGCCCCGCCTACCACCCCCGCTCCCCTCCCCCAACTCCTCCTCCTCCTCTTCCTTCCCCTCCTGGCTCCCCACCGCCACCACGGCCACCTCCCAAGCGCCCCCAGCTCCGATCGGAGGGAGCAGCCCCCACCCCACACCTGCCCCAAGCACACCCCCCTGGGACGCTTGGAAAGCAGGAGGACAGGGGGGTGGTAAAGGGTGCCCAGATCCAAGGCGTGAGCCCAGGGGAGCCACCCGCCCTCCTGCAAGCACACACCCCTCCCTGCAAAGAATCCCCCTCTGGGCAGGCCGGCTGGGCATCCCTGACTGGGCTCTTGGTGATCCCACCAGCCACCTCGAGGAGGCGCTGCGTCCCTCTATCTCTAGCCTTCGATGAAGCTGCCCTTGGGCCGCGCCTCCCAGCACTTCGCCACCCAGTGCCAGTACCCTGTCTGCAGTTGTGCACCCCTCCGCTCAGCCCTGCTCCCCGACAAACACGGGGTATGGGGCCGTGTCGGGCAGAAAAGACCTCCTCTCCACAGCAGGGCCTCCCTGGACCAGAGGATCGGAATCCCTTCCTCTCCCAGTCTACGACCACCTCTCGGCCCCCTTCGCAGCCCTCATTTTTCCCACTCATCTCCTCGGCCCTGGTGTCTTCCCTCAGCCCAGTGCTCCCTGTCCCTCCCCACCCTGTGTCCCACTCCGCATCCCCTCCCCTGCCCCTCAGCGCTTTAATCCCTCCTGCTGCTGTGCTGCCTTATCTACTCCCAGCAGCTTTCGCTGCTGCAAAGCCCTCTCCCCCCTCCCCTGGATCCTCTCCCCACTCCTTCCCCAGCTCTCTCTGCTCCCTGACCACCTGCCCACCCCTAGCCTGTCGCTGCCACTCAGGCCCCCATCGTGGCTCCCGGCTGGCACCACATCTGCACCCAATGCCCTGTGCCCTCTCTCCAGCCTCAGCTCCACGCTTGCGAGCTGCCCACCCACTCCCGCACTGGCACCTGCCCATCCCCACCCTTCTCCGTGGCCTCTCAGAATCTGGCCTCTCCAGACCCCGCTGACTTTGTCAGTTTCTGTCCAGCCAGGGTTTTTTCCATCTTTCTTCTTCCTTCTCGACTCTCCCTTTTCTGGCCCCCTCCCCAGTTCCTTCGGATGCCCCCTGGTCTTGGGCCTGGCCCCCCTCAGTGCTGGTGACCCACTCGGCCTGAGTCCTCACTGGGGGTGGAGGTGTTGGTACAGCCCCTAGGAGGACGCGGGTGAGGGGTGCCACGGGCTGGCGGGCAGTGGGGGCAGGGCCTGGCAGTGGGATGCTAACCCTCTTCAGTCGCCTCAGATCACGTCCGGGCCACCCCCCCTCCCCTCGCTGGGACTCTCATTAACCGCTTCTCCTGCCTCGTCCGCGGCATAAATAACCCAGATAAATCAGCCGCCGTCCGCCCCCCGCCCCTCGGCCCCCGCACAGCCCGTTTGTCACCGCCGCTCGCTCACCAGCCAGGCCTGGCCCAGCCCCGGCCCTGGCCCCCCCATCCTTGTCCCTTCCTGCCCACGTCTGTCCCACACTGGCTCATCCCCTTGTCCGCACCGGGGCCCAGCCTGGCACAGGTGTCTGGACTGGGGTGGGTGGCCAGGGAGTGTCCCCTGGGAGCAGGGGAGGCTGGGGACTGTCTCTACAGGGCAATGCTGTCTAGGAGTTTAGGGGTCATACTGTTTATGAATGGGCTGCGGGCAGGGGGTCTGGGACTGCAAATTGTGAGAAGGGGTAGATACGGCTCAGCTTGGAGGGGGCCCCGGGCTGGGAGAAGAGGCAGAGCCCGAGAGCCAGGGTGCAGGAAGGGCCTCAGAGGTTCCCTTGCAACCCCCAAGCTGGGTCCTAGGAGGTCTTTGGGTCTCCCTTTAGAGCATTTTGCACAAATAAAACCTCTAGACGCTTTCCCAGGTGCCCTGAGCCACAGCCGCACTGCCCTCCTGTCACCCTCTTCACCCCCTCTGCCCCCTTTACCCATGCCCTGCTTTGTCAGGCTGTAAAGACGCCCCCCTACCCTCTGCCTGTTGTCCAGCTGCCATTCCCTTTCTCACTGTCAGGAAGCCAGCTGGACTCATCCCCTGCGGGGTGGGGTGGGTGGTAAATTGGACTGTGAACAAATCTGGGGAATGGGGACAACTGGAGGGCAGAGGAACCCCGGCTGAAGCTTCACATCCTGACCCTGTGGGATGTGCACACCACCCACCCACCCCCAGCCCCTCACTCTCAGCCCCAGGAGCTCTAACAGCCCCTGCTCCACTTTGCCCACACCCAGCCCTGCTCCTGGCCAGCCACACTCGACCCTCGTGCTTCACTGCGAGGGGCAGCTGGTCCCCTGGGAGCGGGTAGGGGAGGCAGGGAGGGGATGGGGGAGCTTGGGCGCAGGGCTGGGGGTGGGGAAGAAGCTGGGCCAGGCCCCAGGGACCAGCTGGGCAATGAGCCGGGGAAGCAGCCGGGAGGCTAAATGAGGGAGATTATCACCCAACTGCAGCCGGGCAAAGAGGGAGGCAGGCAGGGAAGCGGGGAGAGGGAGAGAGAGGGGACGGGGGCCAGAGCTGAAGGGGGTGTGGAGGGCCCAGGAGGGGGCCAGAAGAGGCTGAAGAGGACTGGGGGGAAAGGGCAAGCCATGGGGCAGGAAGGATGGGGGAGCCTCCCACTGAGCATAACCAGATTCTGGGAGGTCTGGGAGACTGGGTGATGGGGACATGGAGACAATTGGAGACAGCTGGCTGTGGGGCAGTGGTGGGTGTGTGTGCAGCTAACTGCTGCTCCACTTCCCTGTTTCCCAGCGGCCCGGCACTCCCCTTGTGCCCCCCACCCCTGCTCCCTTCATGTACGGTTACAACTCAACTTCATTTCTTCCAGAAGTTGAAGGCTTCCTGCCAGCCTCTCAGGAGGAAGGAAGGTGTGATTTGGGCTCATGATGGAGGCCAGTATGTGGGGGGACAGTATGACCCTGAGATCTCAGTGGCTGGCAGAAAATTCAGGGGCTTGTGCAGAGTCCAGGGCAGCAATGAATGCTGAGGAGAGCTTGGGGGCAGCGCCCCGCTTTCTTGGCAGAGCCCCAGACTGAAGTAACCTTAAAAAAGCAATTAAATCACCTTTTTAAAAAAACCCAGTAAAAAAAAAATCAATACTGGGAGAAAGGGGAAGAAAGAGGGGATGGGGAGGACAGAGACAGGGGAGCACTGCGGGGGTCTGGGAGTCTACTAGAGAGAAGAGAGGAGGGGCCGGGGCTGCCCGGGCAGGGGGCAGAGAGAGGGGGGCTGTGTTTGGTCATTTGGACCCTCAATGCTAACTCAGCAGCTGCTTCCAGTGTCAACCCCACCTTCACATCTGGGATGCCATGATGATGACTCCACGGGGTCTTGTCTTTCCAGCGTGGGGAGCCCGCTGACCAAGGCACATCCAGAGGCTTGTGGGGAAGCCCAGTTCTGGGTCCCTTGGGGAAGTCACTCTGCCGAGAGGCTCTCGACAACCTAGGCAGGGTGCCAAGCCTGACCCAGGCTGGCCGGGTGGGTGGGTGCCGTGCTGGGGTGACCCCAGAAGGGGCCTGACCTGGCCTTGCAGTGCCTCCTTGGAGCCCCTGGGGCCAGGCAGGGGCTGCGGCTGTGGGGCCAGGCCTGACGCAGGGGAGGGGTGGCCGCTGGGCAGCGGCGCCTGGACCTCGGGCTCTAATCCCCAGCAGCTGCCGTTTCCCTCAAATCGATTCCCTTCTCACTTTTTTTTTTCAGCTGCTGGTTCCGCGGCTTGGATCGATGGAGCCGCCTCCCCCGCCCCTCAGAGCTTCCTCTCCCTGCTGCTCATTAGCGCCCCGATTAATCAGCCCCCCTTTTCCTCCAGGGGACAACTGCTTCCTCTCCCGTGAGGGCTCACACTCTCACAGGGCCCCCCCAGAGCACAAGATGCTCCCTCTTGCCACCCCCACCCTGGGGCGCCAATGCATCCCCTCCTGGCCAGCCAACAGGAGCTCCATGTGCCTGTCCTCCCTGCTCCACGAAAAGGCAGCAGCACCCTAGGCTCCATAGGACTGTCCCCCCGCATCTGTTTCTTTAGGATAGCTCCCTCCCATTAAAGCCCTACTCATCTTCCTACCCCCTCCCTCCAGTGCCCGCATTTGGGCTCCTCCTTTCTCTCCATTCCACAGCCTCTCTCACCACGCCCCACATGTGTGGGGCCCCCCACATCGCGTATCCCCTCTCTGCTCCCTGGCCTGTTCACCCCACAGCCTCTCCAGCCTGACTGTGGCAAGGGATTTGGGGATCATTTGGGGAAGTGAAGGGGCCACGGATGGGCCAGGAGAATGCCCTCTGTTCCTGACACATGAGTGACTGAGATTGGGGTAAGGAGCAAAGTGGGGGAGATGGCAGTCAGCCTCCCAGAGGGGACAGGGGGCTGGTGAGGGTCGAAGTCAAAAGCAAAGCTCTGGGGAAGCGGAGAATCTCGGTGGAGTCAGAGTTGTCCCCTGGTCTGTCTTGCCTGCCCTCCCCTCCCCTCCGTCATTCAAACAAGTGGCTCTCCCAAGGAGTCTGGAAGATGCTGAGAGTGGGGATAGTGAGGTCAGGTGGTGGCTGGATAGTGAGGTCAGGTGGGGCCACGAGGTTGGGGAAGGAAGTCGGCTGACCCTTCACGGGGTGTGGTCCAGAAAAGTGACCAAGAGTGGGGGCAGCCCCCTTCCCTGGGTGGCCTGGAAGTTGGGCTAGGTGGTTGCCCCAGGAGTGGCTAGGGTGTAGCGAGAGTTTGGGGTGGGGAGTGGTGTGGGGCAGCCCAGTGAGGTCTCAGGCAGGGACCAGGGATCCCTGTCCCGGGCTGGGGGCCACCCCCACCCCCCCGACCCGGCTCCTGCCGCCGGAGCCGCTGGTGAAACCCTGTTGACACGTCCTGAATTATTAAGCACGGGGTGGGCTCCGGAGCACATGCTGAGCGGAGCGGCTGGGGCTGCGCGGCGGCGTGGCGGAGCAGCGCTCGCGCCCTCGCTCACTCGCTTGCTCGCAGGGACACACGCAGGGGCTGACAGCTGTGCTGGTGCTGATAAGGGAAGCCACAAGGAGACGATCGAGGAGAGAGACAAGCGGCAGCAGAGACAGCAGCGGCAGAGGCAGCACCAGGGCTGCGGAGCTGCTGGGAGTGGGAGTGACTCCCCCACCTCGGGCCCCCACCCTGTCCCCATCCTCCTCCTGCTTGCCCTGAGTTTAGAAGAGCAGCCGCTGCCACTGCCGCCACTCCGGAGGGCACCGGGGCTGCCGGCCAGGGAGGGACAGGGGCAGGGAGGCTCCGGCCAGTCCCAGCAGCCAGGGACAGATGCCGATTGAGATTGTGTGCAAAATCAAATTTGCTGAGGAGGATGCGAAACCCAAGGAGAAGGAGGCAGGGGATGAGCAGAGTCTCCTGGGGGCTGCGCGGGGGGCAGCGGCGCCCCGGGACCTGGCCACCTTCGCCAGGACCAGCACCCTGCACGGGCTGGGCCGGGCCTGTGGCCCAGGCCCCCGGGGACTGCGCAGAGCCCTCTGGGCCCTGGCCTTGCTCACTTCCCTGGCTGCCTTCCTGTACCAGGCGGCTGGCCTGGCCCGGGGCTACCTCACCCGGCCTCACCTGGTGGCCGTGGACCCCGCTGGCCCGGCTCCCGCCGCAGGCTTCCCGGCTGTCACCCTCTGCAACATCAACCGCTTCCGGCACTCGGCGCTCAGCGACGCTGACATCTTCCACCTGGCCAACCTCACAGGGCTGCCCCCCAAGGACCGGGACGGGCACCGTGCCGCCGGCCTGCGCTACCCGGAGCCTGACATGGTAGACATCCTCAACCGCACTGGCCACCAGCTTGCCGACATGCTCAAGAGCTGCAACTTCAGTGGGCACCACTGCTCCGCTAGCAACTTCTCCGTGGTGAGTCCTGCCAGCTGGTCCGCCTGCCCCGGGGTGGCCAGAGACTAGTGGGGTGGGCGGGGGGTTGCGGGGGGGTGGGGATTGGTGCATGGGGGCATCCTCCACAGGGCTTCCCTTCCTCCCGCCACCAGGGGCTGGCCTCGAGTCTCCCCAGGTCTGGTGTTTCCCTCTGGCTTCCCAGCCATGGAGCCCTGGGCACTCTTAGGAGCTTACCCCATGCTGCTGCTGCTCCTTTTCCGGGTCCTGCTGCTGTTGAGGGGCCTCGAAGCTGGGCAGCCTGCAGGAAAGGGATGTGCCGTCCCAGGGCCATCCCATTTTTCCCCTTGTTCCCCTTTTCTTCTGTGGCTACTGGATCCCTCTCCCCACAAAGCAGAGGGTAATGGGGGTGGGTGTTTGGGGAGCTCTGCGCGGGAAGGACTCGGGGCCGCCTCTCGGGGAGCCGGCCTGACTGGCAGGCTGGACAGAGAAGATTCTCATGTACACTCGGTGCCACTGTCCCTTCTGTCTCTGGGTCTCTCTCACACACACCCCTTTCACAGGCTCCCTCACACATCCCTCTTTCATGCTGTCCCTCCAGCTTCTCCTGCTTCCCAGGCCCTCCCTCGCTCTCTCTGGTCCCTGCAGCTCCCTTGCCAGCCTCTGCTTCTTACACTGAGAATCACTCATTCACTCTTATGTGCATAACCCACCCTCACTGCTGCCCAGCCCGCACATGCACCCGCGGCTGACTTCTCGGGGACACCATTTCTTGCATGCTCCCTCTCTCACACACACACTCAGCGTCCCTGTCACTACACTCACGTGCACACCTGCACACCCACGTGCCACACACCCAGAGAGCTACTCACTCCCAGCTCCCATCCCCGTTCTTCCTCACTGCCAAGGATAAGGTCGTGCCGTGCATGCCATCCCCTCTCGTGACACCCCGTCCCCATGCAGGGACTGTTGGTGCCATCTCTCACACATGTGTGAGCACAAACACGCATGCTCTGCCCCGAGACTGGAGGGTTGGCCCAGGCTGCTCTGCTGCACACCTCCCCGCAACCAAGGGGCTCAGGGGTGTGTGTGGGGGTGTGTGTGTCTTGTATGCTGTCTGTCTATCTGTCAGCGCCCCATTCACCCACAGTCACAGGGCATCTATTATTCACAGTGCTTGAGATGCCAGTCCCTGGCCCTTGGTTTGCTCCCGCCATGGTGTGTACGTGTGTGTATGTGTGTGTGTTTGCATCCTTGTGACCACTGCCCAGTGCATATGCTGCTGTGGAGTTGACGTGGTGCCCCAGAGATAGGGGACCCCCTCCCCCCGCCCAGCCCCTCACTCAGGTCCTTGCTCACTGGCTGCCTCGGTATCACTGGCAAACATGCCCCCACAAGGCTCCTGGCCCCCAGCGGGCCAGTGGCCTCTGGGCCTCCTGCTATTGGGCTGGGGAAGTTGGGCAGAAAGGAAGGAAAGGACAGGAGGGTGAGGACTGTGCTGGGAGAAGAGTCTGGGGCACTGGCCTGTCATCTTGCCCATATCCCTCTGCTAGGAAAAAAATCACTGTTCCCCCAAACCAGGGCTGAGAGTCCTGGAGGAGGTGGGGTATGAGTGTGACTATGGCCTTTAGGATCCTCGGGGCCCCTCTGTCCTACATCCTCACCCTCCAGGGTGGGGGTGGGGCAGACCAGTCTCAGCAGGTGCTGATGGGGCAGAAATCAATGGGGCTTTTGTGTCCCTGAGTGGGAGCAGGCCCTGGGCAGAGGAAAGGGGAAGGGTGGGCAGGAAAGGGGAAGGGTGATGAAACCTCCGTGGGAGGGAAGGGAAGGAGGAGATGGAGGAAGGGAGCGAGGAAGTAGGGTGAGGGAGGCAGGGGTTTCCTGGAGGATGTGGAAACAGGAATTCCCCTGACCGAAGCTGGTGAGTCACCTCTGAGTCCTGGGGAATGGCTGGATGGGTGAGGGTGGATCTCCCACGAGCCCTTGGGTACCCCGGGAGCTGGAGAGCCAAGGACGGTAGAAGTTGGTGGGTCTCAGCCCTGGGGCTGCAGTAGGATGGTAAGTGGGCGAGGAGAGGCATTGCAAGATCCGGGGCAGGAATTCCCCTTGGGGGACCCTGCTCTCCCACCTGTCCCTAGTCCAGCCTAGTCCTCCTACATTTCAGCCCACACCCCCTTCCCTTTCTGCTGAGTGTAACGCTCCTCGGAGCTGGCGTCCTAGGGCCGAGTGTGCTGCACACTCATTAGGTCTGGAATCGATGGGCTGGGCTGGGCTGGGCTGGGCTGGGGGTCAGTGATCCATGGTGGTGAGGAAGACAGGGTGTGCGAAGGGGGTGAGATTGGAGAAGGAGTGCGGAGACAAAGACATGGGCTCTCTGATGAGGACATGAGGTCCCTGATAGACTCTGTAGTGAGGACATGGAACCTATGACAAGGCCTGGGGGTCTGCAGTGGGGACGTGGGGACATGATCTGGGGAATCTGCCAGCACATCCAGGGACTGCGGCAGGTTTTGGGGAAGGGGCTGCTGTGTGTTTTCTGTTTCTTTCCCCGTTTCCTCCTTCCCACTCCCCACTCAGCTGTGACCTTTCCTCCGGAATCCACGTTAATAAATGTCACATTTTCCAGCCTATTTTTACTCTGGTTAATGTGCCCTCTCCCAGTCTCCTAAGCTGCTGCTCTTGCTTCTGCTACCAGTGCAATCGCTCTCAGCCCCATGCTCCCTAATAGCCCCTCGTTTACTCCAACCCGTCAGTCAATCAATCAGCATGAAGTCCGGAGTGCCTACTATGTGCCAGGCTCCCTGCTAGGTGCTGTGGGAGGGAAGAAAGAAAGCCTGAGTCCCCAGCCCCTGTCCTCAAGCAGCCTCCAGTTTCATGGTGGAGTGGGAACAGGGACACTCACAAGCTCAACCAAGCATGCAAGGGTTAACCAGCCATGCAAGCAGTGCCATAGGGCGCCAGGATTTATTGCCAAACGAGGTGCATGGAGAGTAAGAGCCTGAGTTCAGAGAGAGAGGCCACTCTGGGCTGAAGAGGGCTGGGCGGCTTAAGGGATGAGGCAGGCTGGTTTGGAGAGGAGTGGGGTGAAGAGGGGAGAATGAGAGGGGAGGGCTCCTGAGTGAGGGGGATGCCCTCTCCCCCTCCACTCATCCAGCCCTGTGCCCCTCCACCCAGCTCGCCCAGCTCTTCCTCAGCTTTTCTCTTCCCCTCTCCCCTTCCCCCCAGTCTCATTCTGACCCACTCTCCCCTACACCTCCCACCCCCCCCACCACACAAGCTCTTCCTCCCTCCCCAGTTCCTACCTCCACCTGCGCCCCCACCCCAATGCTCCAAGCCCCACCGAGAAGTTCCAGCTGTGGCTTGCTCTCAGCCTGCCCTCTTACTAGAAGGCAAAAATCCCCCTCTCTCCCTTAGCTTAGTTTCTTTAGCTGTAAAACACAAGGAGGGTTCTGTGATCCGCATCTCCTCCCAGCTGGAGACTGGGAGTTGAGTGGGGTTGGGGGTGGTTCTGGAACCAGACCGTCTGGATTTGAACCTTGATTCTACCCTTTATGCTGGGTGGCCTTGGGAAAGTCTAAAAGCTTCTGTGAGCATTGGCTTCCAAATCCATGAAATAGGACATTAGAACCTAAGCAATTAGGGCTGGTATGAGGGTTAAAAGAGAAGATGGCTGTAAAGGGCTTGGCACCCTGCCTGGCACACAGGTAGGCACTAACAGTGCTCACTGTTATCAAAAATGACGCTGCCCCCACTCCTGACTGTTGTGAATCTGACCATTCTCAGCGCCACCCCCTGCTTTCTGACCCAGCTACTCACCATCACTGGTCTCCCCCCTGTTCACTCTCAGGTCCACGTCCTCCTCTGCCCTCCTAGAGCAGTCCCCTTCTGCCCGACCCACCCGAAGATGCATGCTCGTGTGCACACACACTCTAGATCGGTGCTATCCATTAGTACAATTCTGTGATGATGGAAATACCCTGCAGCTGCACTGTCCAAAATGGTGGTCGCTAGTCCCACGTGGCTGTTGAGCTGGGAACTGTGAGAAATGGAATTTTTAATTTAAATAGCCACATGTGGCTAGTGGCTGCCATATCCGATGGTGCAGCTCTAGACGGTCCTGGGAACAGGTTCAGGCTGCCCGGGTAGGGCAGGGCGAGAAATTACAACCGCAACCAAAGGGTCTAAGTTTTCAGCCGTAGGCTGTGATTGGAACTGGGCTCTTCTGTTCTCTGGGCTAAGGGCCAGGCCCGGGTGGAGCTGAGGATAGGGCCTGTACCTGAGGATGGGGTGGGGGGTAGGGGGTGGGATGGTGGAGGAGGGGGATGTTGGGGTGTCTGGAAACCCCAAGTGAACAGAAACACCTTTCTTCCCAGGTGTAGAACGTGACCTTGGTCATTTCCATTTCGCTAGCTGGGAAATCGAGGCATGGGGGGAGTTGGAGAATGCCTGCTCATGCTCCCCTCCCCGCCCCAGCCCTCCTTCCCCACACACTGGTGACTGCCGTGGCTATTAATCACTCGCCCTGTTCTCTTCCTCTCTACTAATCAGGCACAATTAGACCAGGCCTCTTCCAGCTGGGCAGTCCCCCCACTCCCCCCACTCCCCCCCACCCCCGCCCTCCTCCCTCCTCTCCCAGCCCCACCCCAGCCCCCACCCAGGACGGCTCGGAGGCAAGGGCAGCTGCATGCAAGCTCTTAGCACCCCCAGCCTCCAATCCAGGGCACCTCAGCAATCCCCTTCCTTCCAGCCAGGCTTCCCCCTAAACCCCTTCTCCTCCCTGGCGTGAGCAGGCTGGTATTGAGTCTTTGCCCCCTTTTTGTCGTGGGAAGGGCTACTCCACAGTCCATCCCAATTCCATACCTTTGCCATTGGGGGAGAGGGTCTGAGAGCTTCCCCTTGCCCCCTTAGTTCTCTCTGGGAGGGAGGGGTTTACCCCTGGGGTTGGTCCAGGCCTCCTACTTACCAGACAAGCTTAACTGCATCCAGTCCCCTGTCCCCTCTGGTCCCCACCTTTGGTGGTGTGGACCTTGAGAACATTTAGCTCAGCAACTAGTTCCGGGCTGATCTTGCCTTCAGGAGCCAGGCAGGTCAAGCCAGTGAGGACACACAGTAGAGAAGGATGGGGTCTTTGGAGAACTGGGGATCACTCACCCTGGAAGGGGGCCCGACGGTGCAGGATGCCCAGTGTTGGCAGGTCTTCCTGTTTGTCAAGCCCCAAATCTTGATGATTTTAATAAATTGTTCCTAATTTAAAAAAAAAAAAAACAACTTCGAGGGCTGTCTGCAACTCACAAAGCCCAGATTGCTGTGATGGCCAGAGTTCAGTGCACACGCCCTTCCCACCTCCCGCCCCACCACTGGCTGCAGCCCCTCAGGCCCTCCTGGAGGGGGCGCTCTCCGTCTGGCTGCTTCCTACTCAGCAGTGGTGTCGGTGATGGGGATTTGGCCTGGGAAGGGCAGGGGCTCTTGCCCTTCCCAGCCGCAGGGGGCTGGGCTGCAAGGGCAGTGGGGCGGGCCAGGAGCGCCCCACCCAGCCCCACTCAGCAGCCCTGTGGCCTCTTCATTAATCAGGAATCAGCCCGGAGCTGGGCTCATTATCAGCTCAGCTTCTCCTGGCACTGCCGGAAGATGCTGATTAGCATTTGAAGAAATGGCCCCCACGTTCCTTTCCTGTCCTTTCTCTCTCCCCCCTACTTCACCCCTGCCCTTCAGCTTCTTGGGAGGAATTTGCTCCCTTCTCCTGGCCTCTGCCAGGCCCAGGTGGGGGGCAGAAGGGACCAAGAATGGGAGGCAGGGAGGCCGGAGCATCCCAGGGAGCACCAGGAATGCAGAGCCTCAAGGCCACCCTGGTGGAGGCTCCCGCGTTAGTGGGGTCCTCCTGGGCAGGGCTGGGGTGGGGTGTGGCTGAGGGACCCAGGAGAGATGGAGAGCTGCCCTGGAGGAGGGGGTGAGAGGGCAGCTTCAGCTGGTGAGTTCTCGGTGGGTGTTTCCTCACCCTTCCGGCCCCCAGCCCCCCACCCCCACTCCTTTGGGCAGCTCTGAGAGCTCAGGGGCAGCCGAATGCTGGACCTGGGGCCTGGGGAGAGGAGGCCTGCCTGGGCTTTTGGCAAATCATGGAGGTTTAGGATGTTCCAAGCCAGCGTGACCATTCCAGATGAACGGGGGTGGGAAGGCAGGGGGACAGAGGCCCCGGAGGGTGGAGGCAGGGAGGTTCGGGGTGCTGTGTGTTTTCCAGGAAGGAGGCTGTGTCTGTCTGCGCTTCCTGTCTGGGGGCCCAGGCTGGGGGTCGGCCATGCCGGAAAGCAATCTCACCCCCCACATTTTCATGCCCTTGGGACACCCATTTTGGGTGGGAGAGGGAGCAGTTGCAGAGAGCTAGGCAGAGGCTGCGGCAGCCGAGGCGGCAGGAAGAGTTCAGAGAGGAGCCACCGGATGATTAAGGGGAAATGGAGGATTGATTTAGGAGGAAAGATTAAAGGAGCTAAATCCGTGGCGCTTGGCTCAGCGGTGACTAAGCGTGGACAGGATAATAGCTTACAAATGTGTGAAAGGTGTAAATACCAAACGGGGGGAGGGGAGGCAGCGCGGCCGGCCGGGGCAGCCGGGATGGCAGGGGTGGGCCGCCCCCCCCCAGAGGGCTGGGGACCCCCGGGGCGATTGCCCGGTAGAACCCGCCCCCTTCGCCATGGGGTGTGAGGGAGAGAAACGGGGTGCTGGGGAGCTCCGGGCTCCAAGCTGGGATTCCGTTCCTGTGGTGCGGCTGCCCCGGCCTGGTGCTGACCTGCAGGACTCACTCCCGCCCTGCGGGAGATCTGAGGTCGCGGGTTCAAATCCCGGGGCCTTCGGCACCCAGGCCTTTCCAACTGTTCCCCAGGCCCGCCAGCCACCCCTGGCTCTGCCTCTCTGTCTCCTCGGGACCCTCGCCCGGCTGTCGGGCTCCCGCTCCCCTCGCCCCCTCCCCGGCCGCGGCGGGAGGCGGTGTCTCCCTGCGCGGTGGAAGCCTCTGGCGCTGCTGTGTGCGGAGGTCACTTTGCCGAGGAGCCGGGAGCCGGGGAATGCAAATGAGGCAAACCCGGGGAGGAGAGCGGAGCAGCCCGCGGGAGACGGGAGGGAGGGCGCTCCGGCGCCGTGATGGATGCCTGCCCCGCGGGAGGGCGGAGGGAGGCGGCGAGGGGCGGGAGCCGCTGGGTGCGGCCCTCCGGGTGCGGGCGGGCCAGCCGGGGCCGCCAGGGGGTGTGTGCGCGCGTGTGAGGGTGACGGGGCACCAGAGTGGGCGCCGCAGGGATTCCCGGCGGGCACACACCCACCCGCCGTCCCCACCACCACTCTCTTAGCCTTGTCTCCTGAATTCGCGCGTGGCCGTGGGTGGGCGCTGCACTGTGTAAGCAAAACTCTTTAACTAATAACTTTGCAGCCAGGGGCGGGAATATCAGGGAAGGACTTAGTTACAAATGTAAAATACTCCCTCCTGGAAGACTGACTTTCTAGGATTTAAGGCTGAGTTGGTGGTGCTGCGTGGTGGCCCTTTACCTGGGTCTCGGGCGGCAGTCTTCTCTCCCCTGGGACTGCTCTGCACACCTGGAACCACCAAATTCCCAGCTGTGGCCTTGGCTTGGAGTCGCACAGCCTTAGCCCGCCTCCTACTGTTCGGCCTCCACAGCCCACATATTTACATTTGAACAAGCACCACCATTGTTTCTCCCTAGAACCCCAAGCACTTCCACCTGGAGGAGGAAGTCACCCTGAAAAGCACCTTGGGTGGCTGTGTTGACCGTGGAGTAGGGGAGTGGGGGCTCCCTATGCCCCTAGATGCCCACACTGCTGGGAGGGGACCCCACCCCCTCTGTCTCAGCTGTGGCATGCTCTGATTCCCTTCCTGGGTGGGAAAGTCTGCTTGCTCGGAGAAGCTTTCCCTGACCCTGCTATCCAAATGGAAGCCCTGGCCCACTGTCAGAGGATTTGGCATTTCATCAGGGCACAGGTCACAACTGGTAACCATCAATACATATGCATGAGGGTTGGCACTTAATGTCCTGGGTATAGTTAGTGTAGGGACTTGCTCAACTAGACACCTTGAATGAATGAATGTCTCTGTGGCCAGAGAGCACTCTCCCTGAGGGCAGGTGCTGTGTCTATTTTTTTTGCTGATGGCTCCCCAGCATCAAACAAAATGCCTAACACATGATGCATCCTCAAAGAATAGTATTGTACAAATAGATGTCATGTGAACACACACCATTTCTTGAGGATGTATTGCTTGGAGGTGCTGGGCCAGGTGTGTCTTGCACTGTGGCTAGGAGTACAGGCTCTGGCGCCAGACTGGCCGGTCCCCTGCTCTGCCCCCTCTGTGTGACCCTGGCAGACTCCTTACCCTTGCTGTGCCTCCATTATCTTGTCTGGAAAATGGAGACATTCAGAAGACCTAGAGTCTAGGGCTTTTGTGAGGATTAATGAGTTAATGTATACAAAGTGCCTAGGTCTGTGCTGGCACAGGGGAAGCACTAAATCAACGTTAGCGGTTGCTATTATTTTGGTATCTTATCTCTCTCTTCTTATCACTTCTGAAGAGTGCTTATGATTATTTCCATTTTGCAGATGGAAAAATGGAGATTCAGAAAGGTTAAGTGACTGAACTTAAATCCCACGGGCAGTAAGGGCTGGACCAGGTGGAGCTGCAGGCCTGGGACCTTCTGTGCTGCTTTCCACCCGGTAGGAAAGCCCTGGCCCAGAGTCTCAGGTTCCATTCTGCCAGGGCTCTGTCCTCTAAGAGGCACAGTCTCCCCCAAATTGTAGAGAGAGGCTTTACCACGGTGCACAATGCCTCAAAAAGGTGGCATCACCTGGGCAGGAAGCTCCATTCCCCAAACAGGCTGCCCCTTCTCTTGAGCATCTATGAGACACCACTCTGAATTTGTCTCTAATCCTCACTGCTAACTTTAGAAGGGAGGAATTAGCTGTCGCCTCTTACAGATGAGCAAACAGGCTTGGAGAGGTTAAATCCCACATGCAAAGTCATTTGTCCAAGGTTAGTTAGTGGCAGAGCCAGAATTTGAACCCTGTGCTGCCAGGCTGCAAAAGATGCACTCCTTTCCCATGTCACAGTGCCTGTCTGTATCCCTTCTGAGCACCACATAAACCGCCAACCTGGCCCCAGCTTGGTCCTTATCAATGGGCTCTGCAACACCTTATGATAAGGAAATCTCGGGTCTTTGTCTTCACTTTGCAAAGGCCTTTTTAAGACTTACAACCACCTTGTGAAATAAGTTGGGTAAGAATTTTTCTCCCCACTTGACATGAGGAAACTGAGGCCCAGAAATATTAAGAAATCACTTTACTAACCAAGGTCACAGGGGTGTGATGGAGCTGGAGTTGGGACAGTGTCTACTGGCTCCCAGGGAGGAGGTTAGTAGAGACTGCCAGCGTCCTTGGGGAGGGGGCTGGGTTCTATTTCTGAATTTGCCCCAATTCTCTGTGTGAGCTTGGATATGTGCCTTGCCTTCTTTAGGCTTTTATACAGTGAGGGATTGGATTGAGTGAGCTTGAAGATCTGACCAGCGCTGACATTCCAGTCATTTCGAGTTGGTGTTACTTCTTTCCTCTGGCCCTGGAGAGGGTAGAGAAGGAGGAGGCTTTGAACCTGGACACCCAGGGACCAGGGACCACCCCTGAGTAAAGCCAGGGCCCAGGAGCTGTCCAAGCCTGAGGGTGCTAGTCGCAGTCCAGGGCTGATGAAGATGCAGCCTTCCACTGGCTGGGTCTGGATCCCAGAACACTGCAGGGTTAAGGGGAGTTCATTCCAGGAGCCCTAAGTGAGAGGCCTGGAGGTGGGCTGCATCAGGGGTGAGCTGTTGGAATTTAGGGGGATGGAGCTGCCGTGGAAAGGTAGGATGGGGGGGGGGGGTGCCAGGGTCTTGGCAGGGACAGGATGCCCAGAATGCTCTGGAGATAAAGCCCAGGCTGCAGATTAGCTCTGGGATTAGACCAGCCTCAGCTGCTCCTGCTTCTTATCTCTTGGAGGCCTGGCCCCTCTCTCCCAAGGCTCTGAGCCCTGGCCCTGCTAATTGCTTATGGTTAACCCCATGGACTCCAGGACTGCAGGGAGGATGAGGGGATAGGGAGGGACAGGGGGAAAAGCAAGCAAACCAGTCAGGGAGAGCTTTCCGGGGAAAACGGGAGCTGTAGCTAGAGAGAAGCCACCAGCTTGGAGAAGCAAGCTCTGGACAGACCTCTCCCAACCCCTGAGATCACTATCTCAGGCAGCCAGGAAGGGGGGTGGGGTGGGAGGAGGGCACTGTGGAGACAAGGGACAGAGACTGGACGCTCAGACAAAGGGATGCTCAGAAAGCAAAGCAAAGGGACGGAGAGACAGGGCACAGAGATGGAGAGGAGAGGGGGGCAGCCAGGCCAATGGGAGAGAAAGACAGAGGCAAAGGGGATAGACAGACCAACAGAGGGCAAGGGACAGAGACACAGAGACCGGATGGATAATCAATCAGATGCCAGGGGACAGACAGGTCAGGGGGTAGAGAGGGTCTTGAGAAACATCCCGAGATCAGGGAAGTCTGGGGAGACAGGCAGACCCAGGCTGGATCCAGGCCGACATGGAAAGGGGCAGCCTGGGGAGGTGGCCAGAGAGGGCTAGGCGGACGGCTGTCCAGAGGAACAATTGAGGGCCTGCATGCAGCACAGACATACTTCTATCTGGAAGCTGCCCAGCCTAGACCCAGAGGGCATCTGGGAGGCCATGTGCTTAGGCTAGTGCCAGGAGAGTGGGCCTGGGAGCAAAGGCAGAAGGGAGGGAGGTCCCAGAAGAAGGAGGTGAGGGTCTGAGCTGGGGGGCAGGTCTTTTGGTGAGGACAGAGCTCAGACACAGAGGGGCTGGTGGCAGGTGATCTGGAGATGGCCTCTCCACCCATCAGGGCACTCCCTGGCCTGGGACCTGCCCCTTGCCTGCTGTGGCCGGGCCCTGGACTCTAAACTCATGCCCTCACCCCCTCACCCCCTCCAGGCCAGCCTGTGGAGAGGGAGCAGTGGACTGGCAGTGGGACCTTGTGGCTGAGCGGCCGTGCCGTCTCCATGGAAGAGGCTGTGGGCTGTGCCGCCACCAGAGTTCTGCCACTTAGGAGCTGGTGCTCCACCCGGTGCTGCCTGCCTGGCCCAGGGGCCGTCTCCCGGGCAACACTGTGGTCTGCCCAGCGGTCAGGCCTGACCTGGGCTGTGCGGACAGCCCAGCCCTGCCTGCCAGCTCTCCACTCCCTGCAGAGTAGCCCTCAGCCCTCGTCGCCCTTTGTTGCCCTTTGTCATCCTCACTGTCTACAGCAACCTGGAGGGCAGGGGTGCTGGGTAACACCCCTAGCCTCCTGCAGAGGCAAGTAGTCCCCAGGTGTCAGGTGTCTGTGTGTCTGTGTCATGTCAGGTGTGGTGGCTGCCCCAGCCCCACCCAGGGTCAGAGGCCTACCAGAGTCATTCATCTACCAAGTGTTTTATAAGCACCCACTGTATACAGTGGTCTTGGAAAGATCATGGACATTGGCATCAGGCTCAGTTCTGCTTGAATCTCAGCTGTCATTTACTTGCTGTGTCCCCTTCAGGAAGTTATTTGCCCTCTCTGAGCTTTCGTTACCTTAAGATTAAGTGGAAGCAACAATACCTACCTCCCATGGTTTTCTTGGGAGGCTCAAAGGAGAAATTAGATGGAAAGCACTGAGCACAGGGCCTGGCACAAAGTGGGGGTGTTGGGTAGCGTTTCCTTTGCACTCCTCCCCCCACCTCATCCTTCCTGCAAATTGTGCTGGGCTCTAGGGATGCAAGATGGTAAAACAGGGCTCCTGGCCACAAGGAGCTCACAGTCTCATAGGTGGGGCTGACCTGTGGAGAAACCAGGCCACCAAAGTGGAGCTGGACACCAAGGGGGCGCAAGTGAGCAGCTCACAGTCTGGGGCCCCACGTGGCCCGGTGCCTTGTTTAGCTGCTTAGCTGGAGCCTACACTCAAAACTGGCTGCACCAGCAAGATCTGATTCCAGCATCTCCTTGGCCTGGAGTAGGAAGAGGGTGAGTGCTTTGAGATTTCTGGCAAATACCTATCTATCCCACCACCTGCCTTTCTCACAGCCCTGAGGTGCACCCAACCTACCTCAGGGTAGGTAGGTTGGGTGCACCCAGGAATCTGCACCCAACCTACCTCAGGGTCCCTTCTCTCCTAGTGACATGTCACAGGCACACAGTTCTCGAGTCAGGCTGTCTCGCTGGACTTTTGCCCCTTCACCTAGGGCCTTTATACTCCAAGTGAAGTCCACGCACCTGCAGGTAATTAGAAATGCAGAATCCCGCCAACACACACACACACACACACACACACACACACACACACACACACACCCCTATTAAATCAGAACCTGCACTTCAACATGATCCCCAGGGGTCACTCCTGTTTGACAATCACTAATCTTGGCAAATCAGCCTGACTGAGCCCCAATGTCCTCATCTGTAGTATGGGGAGATAACACCAACCCTGAGTGGTTTTAAGGATTCACTTTGATGTTAGGCATTTAGTGTGCCCACTCCCACCCCACAAATGGACACAGTCACTGGCTGCAGTTGCTGTGTGGCTGGGGTGGAAGGGTGAGCA
The DNA here is from genome assembly GCF_015220235.1 of Choloepus didactylus. Lineage (NCBI taxonomy): Eukaryota > Metazoa > Chordata > Mammalia > Pilosa > Megalonychidae > Choloepus > Choloepus didactylus. The sequence continues at coordinate 112,542,217 of NC_051315.1, forward strand.
ATGCATTCTCCCCTCGAGCAGGACCATGATGGGGCGGGGAGCTGGGGCAGAGGTGACTGCGATGGGATCCGGGATTGGAACCCAGCTTTTGGTGAAGGTGCAGGGGGAGGAAGGGAGGAACAGGTGAGAAATTGAGAGGCAGCAGATATGGAGAAGAAAGAGTGAGGAAGCTGAAGCAGAGTGGAGTGGAAGGGCAGGAGGACTGGGAGAAAAGAAGGGGGCAGGCAATCCCACACCTCTGACTTGATTCAGGTGGATGAGGTTGAGGCAGGAGCTGGGTCATGGAGTGGGGTTGGCTGGAGGGGGCTGCTGCCAGCAATGGGTGGTGGGAATAGCTGAAGACTTGCCTTTTCACTAGCCGTGTGACCTTAGGCAAGTCACTTTACCTCTCTGAGCTTTGGTTGTCTCAGTATATTAATCAAACTTACCTGATACCAGAGTGGTTGAGTGGATGAAACGGGGCATGCAGTAGATGTTGCCATATTGTATTTTGTAAACTCCAAGGTGCTTGCTGTGCACATGTTTTTGTTTTAGGAATCTGAGGTAGGGTAACTGGGTGGTGGGAGAGCTGGGTGAGAGGATCGAGTGGCGTTGTGGTTCCCCGGAACACTGAAGCACTTGGCATTTAACCCAGCTGGGGATGGGGGACTTAGCCTTGTCCCCCAGCCAACCCTCTCCACCCAGTTCTCAGAACTCCCTTCTATGCTCTCACTCTGAAGATAGGTATTTAGGATATCTTTTCCCTTCAACACTGCTCTGATGCCATTTCTCCCAGCTTCCACCAGTGTGAAAATGTTCCCAAGGAGAGGGGAGAGGAAGTGAGAGAGTGATTGAGTGCACCGACCCCTTGCCCCCAGGGACGGTGCTGCCGGTGATGGGTTTGACCTGGGGTGGGGGGGCTTGCCTCTGTAGGGTGGGGCTGGCAGAGCGACTAGCATTTGCCTCTCCCTCCCCCTCCATCCCATCCCAGCTAAAGCCCCAGACCTGGAGCCGTGGCTCCCATCTCTGGGGCGCCAGCGCCATCTGGTGTCCATGGGGTATAATGCGCCCCAGAAGGATAGGGAGATGGAGAGCTTGGTCCAGCGCAGCGGTAACTGCTTATTAGAGTGTCCCTCGTGCTAGGGGCACCAGACAAGCTCCTGGCTCCTGTGCAACAGACACTCTAGTGGAGAAAGATGCACAGTGAACAAGGAGACGAATGAATGAGATAATCTCTGGTCTCTATAAGGATTTTGAGCAAATCAATGGACATGGCGATGGGTGGGGGGGTGACACTGAACATGTGGGTGTACAGCACCATGTGTCTGAAGAAGTGACGTTAAGCTGAGGCTCGAAAGATGAGCATCTGGCCTTGCTGGGCGGGGGGGGGGGGGGGCATTCCAGGAGCGGGGTCAGCATGATCAAAGGCCCAGAGGAGGAAATTTGTCACAGAGATGGGGGTGGGGTGGAAGGAGAAGTAGGCAAAAGCCGTCTATGTGGAGACTTTCAAGCTGGGAAAGGAGTTTGACTTTTTTTTAAACAGCTTTAAAATTCACCATATAGAATTCACCCATTTAAAGTGTATACTTCATTGGTTTTTAGTATATTCACAGCTGTATGCAACCAGCACCATGGTCAATTTTTGAACATTTTCATCACCCCAAGGAACCAGGTACTTTTTGTCTATCACTTCCTTATCCCTGCATCCTCCCCAGCTCTAAGGAACCACTAATCCACTTTCTGTCATTATGAATTTCCCTATTTTGCACTTCCGTGTGAATGGACTTATGTAATATGTGGACTTTTTTGACTGGCTTCTTTCACCCAGCTTGGTATCTTCAAGGTTCATCCAAGTCGTAGCATGAACCAGCACTTCATTCCTCTTTAAGGCTGAGTGGACATACCACGCTTAGCTTATCCGTTCATCTGTTGATGAGCATGTGGGTGGTTTCCACTTTTTGGCTGTTATGAACAATGCTCCTATGTACAGGTCTTTGTGTGGACATGAGCTTTCATTTCTCCTAGTGTATCCCTAGGAATGGAATTACTGGTTCATATGGTAACTCCATATGTAAATTTTTGAGCACCTGCCAGACTGTTTTCCAAAGCAGCTGCACCTTTTGACATTCCCACCAGTAGCGTATGTGGGTTCCGATTTCTCCACATCCTCACCAACACTTGTTATCACCCGACTTTTTGATTCTAGCCATCCCAGTGGGTGTGAAGGAGTTTGAATTTACACTTAGGGAAATGGGAAGCCGTTGTTGGGTTTTAACAGGCGATTGACTTGATTGGATCCAAGCCCTTTAGAGAGAGCCCTCTGGCTACTGTGTGGAGAATAGGCTGGGGGAAGGGGCAAGAGTGAAATAGGGAGACCAAGTAGGAGGCCACCACCAAGGCCCAGGTGGGAGGTGATGGTGGAATGGAGGCTGGAGACGAAGAGAACATGGATGGATTCTAAATATACTTCAGAAGTAGAATTGTCTGGAACTAGCAGTTGGATCAGATGTGGGGGTGAGGGAGAAGAAGATTTCAAGGATTCTGGCTTGAGAAACTGGGTAGTTGGTGGGGCCCTTGGCTCAGAGGAGACTGGTGGGGGACAAGATTTGGGGATATCATGAGTTCTGTTATTGATATCTTAGGTTGGGTGTCGGTAGAAAAGATGGAGCTCAGGGGAGAGGCTGGGCTCTCTGGGGGTTGCTGGGATGGGGTGTCCAGGTGGGTCTGTGGAGGCCTCTGGGTACCGCAGGTGGGATGGGGTCCCCGGGGTGATCTTAGCCCCTCCTCATCTCCCTGCTCCTCTCTCACGCCCCTCCCCCCAC